>NC_133386.1:179276145-179901145 GCF_047511655.1 Castor canadensis
GAGGAGATGGCCAGGTCACTCATGTGAGTGAGGCATGGCCCACAGAACCAAGACACTCACAGACCAGTAATAGAATAAACTCAGGAAACTAATGAGTGCAAAGACTGAAGGTGTCAGACAGTGTGAACATTTGTTTTGTTACTAGTGCCATAAAGACTGTTAGTGATGCCCTTTAGGTATCTGCCATGTACCTCAAGACTTAAGTAACAAATAAACAACCACTACACCTCCTCTGACTAGAGCTGCTTCTACCATTACAAGTGCTTAAATGTCTGCTCTGAACCAAGATCAGACAAGTACACTGACACCTCCATAACAGTCCCCTGAATTAGTTTCTGTTATCCTCAGTGGACTACAAATTCAGCCATCTTCCTACTACGATTCTTCAAACAGAAACTATCCTACTCTCAGCATTTTCAGCCTAAGAAGTCATATGAATCCCTCCTGACCAGAGCTGTTTTTGTTGTTTGTTTTTTTTTAACCACAAACTAGAACTTGATCCATAGAAGCTAATTCATGTACTGGTTGAAAAAAGATCAACCTGGCAAATTAAATTTTGTAAGCTTCCTCTTCCAGGATACATACTAGAATCACCTGGTGACCTTTTTAAACACACAGGTACCAAGCTCCATCACAGACCAATTAAAGATGGCTGAGGGTAGGTGGGCTGGATATACATATTTTGCAAAGCTCACCTGTTGATTACATGAAGCCAAGGTTGAGCATCTTGACTTTAGAACAATGGTTCTTGAAATGTAGTCCCCAAAATTGCAGCATCAGTATCTCCTAGAAATTTGTTAGAAATTCAGATTCTTGAACTTCACTCCAGACCTGCAGGATCAGAAACTCTGATGGATATCCCCAGCAATCTGTGTTTGAAAGATGATTCTGATGGACACTAAAGTTTGACTCAAGAACCCTGCTACTCAAAAATATGGTCCATCACCCAATAGCGTTAGAATCACTTACATACTTGCTAGAGGCACAGAATATTCTGCTCCAATCTAGAGTTAACAAATCAGAATCAGCACTCTAACAAAATCTCCAGACAATTGGTGTGTACAATTAAAGTTTCAGAAATACATGGGGAAAATGTACCAAGTTTCAGTGGAAGAAGTTAAAAGGAGAGTAGGAAGCAATTGTTTTCAAGAAGGTAGCTGTGTTCTATTTAAAGAGAGTTTATCAGAACAACCTAAGAGGGAACTCTCAACTTACTTGTACAGATAACCAGAGACTTCTGGGTGAATCACTACCACTGGTGAGACTATGTTCAATTCCTTGGTGTGGTGGGAAGGAGAAAACAGGTTTATAAAACAGAAACTGAAAGACATTATTAGGAAAATCAAAATGGGTATGGAAAGGTAAAGATACAGGAAAGGGAAAATAAATACAAAAAGAACTACACAGACCCTCAGAAGAGCTAGTCACCATGAGGGAGAGTGAATAAAAAAATGACCACTAGGGTCACTTCCCACCTTGAGTTCCAATTCTGCTGTCCCCTCAAAACAAATGCTTCTCTTGAGATGATTTGAAAGTGAAACTGTAACTACAAGCACTCATTTTGAGCTGTGACCACCCGCAAGTGCTCACTGTGGCTGAACAGAAAAAAGAAAGAAGCTGACTTCACCAGGAGACCACAGTCACACTCCGAGTTCCAGCTACTGAGGAGAAGCTGCAAAAATCACACTATGCCTCCTGAGATTCCCCCTGTACCCAAAACCAAGTAAATATCTTGGTTTAAGATAACATCAGCAAGTCCCAGCCAGAGGATGGAAAATGCACATTTTCCTCCTACACAGAAATTTGGGGACAACTTCAGCTTTGACCTCAGAATTACCATAGCAAGATAAGAAAGGTTTAAGGCATGATTGGAAGGTTACAAAAAGAATAAAAAGTCATTCAAACAAGGTAAAGCCACCCAAGTCAGTTTCATCAACATTCAAGAAAGGGTATTTGCAAAAAAATAATGGAAGGAGATTCCAAGATGGCGGCTAGAGGTAGGAAGCAGAAAGCGACCCTCCTATAGTGAAATCTTGGAGAGACGCTGGAGACACACTTTGCAGGCATAATCACTGAGAAAAGGCATAACTTTGACCCCTCCACATCTCCAGCCGGTGCAGAGAATCTCCACTTCACGTTAAACGGAGAAACGAGGAGGGCCACCGGGGCCGCCAGTGGCCGGTGCCCATACGGCGTGGGAAAACGCGGACCAGGTGAGCTTCGTGGTACTGCGGTAACCCCACAGACAAGCCTGGGCCAGAGCAGCATAGCCCCCTGGACAGACTGACCTCCATCCGGGAAAAAAAAAAGAGAGAAACTGAGTAATAAACAATAAGAACAGTTAAGACACACTGGAAAGAGGGTAGGGCGCCGTGATCACTGAAGATTGGGGGAAGGGAATCCTTCCCAGGACTGTAAATAAACAAGCCGGGTGGGCCGGAGAGCCTCTGGCAGGAGCGGGGCGCGCCCAGCAACCAGGAGCAGGGAAGCTTGTGAGAGGAGGGAAGACCCACTTCCCACGTGAACTGTAAACAAACATGGCGGGCGGCAGGAGCAGTAGCACCGCCCAGTAAGCAGGAGCAGGAAAGCTTCTGAAAGTGGCAGTGGGAGGAAAACTCCACAGGAGAGGAGGGAAGACCCACTTCCCACGTGAACTGTAAACAAACACACAGGCCTGACAACGCGGGGCAGTGTCACTTTTCCCAGTGCTTGGAAAGGGGAAAGCCTGTAGCAGAGGCTCCCGCACAGGAGAACTCTAAGCAAACAAAGCCTGTGGGACCAGGTGAGTGCTAGCTCACGCCAGAGATCTGCATAAATAACGCCTCCAGCTACAGGCTGAGAGCAGCAGGCAGGCAAGCCACAGTTGCAGATACCACTCTCAGAACTGTCTCCAGACTCTTTTTTTTCTTTTTCTCCCTACCTTTGATGAGAGAACAACCGAATTACACCTGCAAGCTGAAAAACTTACTGAAACTGTATTGCATTTGAACTTGGGACACTTGGTGGGGCTTTTTGTGTGTGTGTGTGTGTGTGTGTGTGTGTGTGTGAGTGTGTAGTTTTGTTCTACTTTATGCATACCCTTTGATGAGACAACTACAGAACAACATCTGAGGCACCAACTCCAGGACTGGAGATTGAGACAGACACCCAAATTATTAAGACTGAAACTGCATTGCATATAAACTTGGAAGTTTTTTGGGTTTTTTTTTTTTAATTTTCTATTTTCCATTTTATTTTAATTCATTTTTATATATAGATATTACTTTCATTTACTTATTTTTTATTTTTTTATCTTTGATTTTCAATCCTCTCTCTGTCTCTCTATTGTCTGTTCAGCTTACTGTCGATTAGTACACTAACACTCCCTGTTTATACCTTTGAAACTCTCTTGTCTGATACCTTGTTCTGCTTTCTCCCTCTTGTCTGTATATTTGTTTTCCCCTTTTCTTTAACTTCTTGCTTTCCATCTCAGCTCACTCTTCCATTCTCAATATTACCATTGTTATTATTACAAGCTAGAAAATACTTAATTACACACAGTACAGGGACAGTAACAACACCAAGGACAATGACGGGAAGACAGAAAAAACAAGGAAACCAGTTTCCCCACAGCAAAAAATTAGTACAGGAACCAGAGGGGAATGAAGAGAACAGAAATTCAGATCCAGACTCCAACAAAATGAAGATAAACTATGCCAAAGGACCCAATGAAGCCCACAAGAATAATTTAAAAGGAGACATACTACAAGTACTCAATGAGAATTTTATAGAGATGATACTGGATAGGGTCAACCAAAATGTACAGGAGACACTCAAGAAATTCCAAGACAATAAAAATAGAGAATTTGAAAAAGCAAAAGAAGAAATAAAGGAAACCATAGAAGCACTGTATAAACACCAAAGTGAAAGAGAGAACACAATGAATAAACGGATAAATGAACTCAGGACAAAAATAGACAACAATAAAAAAGAAAACTGCCAGGATATGGAAAACCTCAGAAAAAAGAATGAAACAGAACTGCAAAACAAAACGGAAGGCCAATCCAGCAGAATAGAACAAACAGAAGACAGAATCTCAGAACTTGAAGATGAAATGGTAATTAAAGGAAAAACCGAAGAACTATTAATTAAACAACTCAAGACCTGTGAAAAGAAAATGCAAGAACTCACTGACTCCATCAAAAGACCAAACTTGAGAATCATGGGCATCAAAGAAGTAGAAGAGGTGCAAGCGAAGGGAATGCGTAATATATGCAACAAAATAATAACGGAAAATTTCCCAAATCTACAGAAAGATATTCACATACAAATGCAAGAGGCCTCCAGGACACCAAACAGACCAGATCAAAATAGAACTACTCCACGACATATCATCATTAAAACAACAAGTTCAGAAACTAAAGAAAGAATATTGAAGGCTGTAAGAGAGAAAAAACAAATAACATACAAAGGTAAACCCATCAAAATCACAGCAGACTTCTCAACAGAAACATTAAAAGCAAGAAGAGCATGGGGCGAGATCTTCCGGGCACTGAATGAAAATAACTTCAACCCCAGAATACTCTACCCAGCAAAGCTATCATTCAAAATAGATGGAGCAATAAAAGTCTTCCATGATAAGCAGAAACTAAAACAATATGTGACCACAAAGCCACCATTACAAAAGATTCTGCAAGGGATCCTGCACACAGAAAGTGACACCCAACTTAACCATGAAAAGGCAGGCAGCACCAAACCACAGGATAAGAAAAAGCAAGACAGTAGAGAGTAACATCAAGTTAGGTACACACAATCAGACCTTCAAACAACTAAGACAACTAAATGGCAGGAATCACCACATACCTATCAGTACTAACGCTTAATGTTAATGGACTTAATTCACCCATCTAAAGACACCGTTTGACAAAATGGATTAAAAAAGAAGATCCAACAATTTGTTGCTTACAGGAGACTCATCTCACCGACAGAAATAAGCATATGCTTAGGATGAAAGGATGGAAGAAGATTTACCAAGCCAATGGCCCCCGAAAACAAGCAGGAGTAGCAATACTTATCTTTGACAAAGTAGACTTCAAACCTACATTGATCAAACGAGATAAAGAAGGACATTCCATACTAATAAAAGGGGAAATAGACCAAAAGGAAATAATAATCAATCTGTACGCACCCAATGTCAACGCACCCAATTTCATCAAACATACCCTGAAAGACCTAAAAGCATATATAAACGCCAACACAGTGGTTGTGGGAGACTTTAACACTCCATTATCATCAATAGATAGGTCATCCAAACAAAAACTCAATAAAGAAATCCAAGATCTAAAATATGCAATAGATCAAGTGGACCTAGTAGATGTCTACAGAACATTTCATCCAACCTCTACACAATATACATTCTTCTCAGCAGCCCATGGAACCTTCTCCAAAATAGATCATATCCTAGGGCACAAAGCAAGCCTCAGCAAATACAAGAAAATAGAAATAATACCGTGCATACTATCTGACCACAATGCAGTAAAAGTAGAACTCAACAACAAAAGTAAAGACAAAAAACATGCAAACAGCTGGAAACCAAATAACTCATTACTTAATGAAGAGTGGATCATCGATGCAATAAAAGAGGAAATTAAAAAGTTCCTGGAAGTCAATGAAAATGAAAACACAACCTACCGGAACCTATGGGACACAGCTAAGACAGTCTTGAGAGGAATGTTTATAGCCATGAGTGCATACATTAAAAAGATTGAAAGATCCCAAATCAATGACCTAATGATACATCTCAAACTCCTAGAAAAACAAGAACAAGCAAATCCCAAAACAAATAGAAGGAGAGAAATAATAAAAATAAGAGCTGAAATCAACGAAATAGAAACCAAAAAAACCATACAAAGAATTAATGAAACAAAAAGTTGGTTCTTTGAAAAAATAAACAAGATCGATAGACCCCTGGCAAACCTGACTAAAATGAGGTGAGAAAAAACCCAAATTAGTAGAATTAGGAATGCAAAAGGGGAGATAACAACAAACACCATGGAAGTCCAGGAAATCATCAGAGACTACTTTGAGAACCTATATTCAAATAAATTTGAAAATCTAAAAGAAATGGACAGATTTCTAGATACATATGATCATCCAAAACTGAACCAAGAGGAAATTAATCACCTGAATAGACCTATAACACAAAATGAAATTGAAGCAGCAATCAAGAGTCTCCCCCAAAAGAAAAGTCCAGGACCTGATGGATTCTCTGCTGAATTCTATCAGACCTTTAAAGAAGAACTGATACCAACCCTCCTTAAACTGTTCCATGAAATAGAAAGGGCAGGAAAACTGCCAAACACATTTTATGAAGCCAGTATTACACTTATCCCAAAACCAGGCAAAGACACCTCCAAAAAGGAGAACTATAGGCCAATCTCCTTAATGAACATTGATGCAAAAATCCTCAACAAAATAATGGCAAACCGAATTCAGCAACACATCAAAAAGATTATTCACCACGACCAAGTAGGCTTCATCCCAGGGATGCAGGGGTGGTTCAACATACGAAAATCAATAAACGTAATAAACCACATTAACAGAAGCAAAGACAAAAACCACTTGATCATCTCAATAGATGCAGAAAAAGCCTTTGATAAGATCCAACATCATTTCATGATAAAAGCTCTAAGAAAACTAGGAATAGAAGGAAAGTTCCTCAACATTATAAAAGCTATATATGACAAACCTACAGCCAGCATTATACTTAATGGAGAAAAATTAAAACCATTCCCTCTAAAATCAGGAACCAGACAAGGATGCCCACTATCTCCACTCCTATTCAACATACTACTGGAATTCCTAGCCAGAGCAATTAGGCAAGAAGAAGGAATAAAAGGAATACAAATAGGTAAAGAAACTGTCAAAATATCCCTATTTGCAGACGACATGATCCTATACCTTAAAGACCCAAAAAACTCTACTCAGAAGCTTCTAGACATCATCAATAGCTATAGCAAGGTAGCAGGATATAAAATCAACATAGAAAAATCATTAGCATTTCTATACACTAATAATGAACAAACTGAAAAAGAATATATGAAAACAATTCCATTTACAATAGCCTCAAAAAAAATCAAATACCTAGGTGTAAACCTAACAAAAGATGTGAAAGACCTCTACAAGGAAAACTATACACTTCTGAAGAAATAGATTGAGGAAGACTATAGAAAGTGGAGAGATCTCCCATGCTCATGGATTGGTAAAATCAACATAGTAAAAATGTCTATACTCCCAAAAGTAATCTACATGTTTAATGCAATTCCCATCAAAATTCCAATGACATTCATTAAAGAGATTGAAAAATCTACTGTGAAATTTATATGGAAACACAAGAGGCCACGAATAGGCAAGGCAATAGTCAGTCAAAAGAACAATGCAGGAGGTATCACAATACCTGACTTCAAACTATATTACAAAGCAATAAAATAAAAACAGCATGGTACTGGCACAAAAACAGACATGAAGACCAGTGGAACAGAATAGAAGATCCAGATATGAAGCCACACAACTATAAGCAACTTATCTTTGACAAAGGAGCTAAAAATATACGATGGAGAAATAGCAGCCTCTTCAACAAAAACTGCTGGGAAAACTGGTTAGCAGTCTGCAAAAAACTGAAACTAGATCCATGTATATCACCCTATACCAAGATTAACTCAAAATGGATCAAGGATCTTAATATCAGACCCCAAACTCTTAAGTTGATATAAGAAAGAGTAGGAAATACTCTGGAGTTAGTAGGTATAGGTAGGAACTTTCTCAATGAAACCCCAGCAGCACAGCAACTAAGAGACAGCATAGATAAATGGGACCTCATAAAACTAAAAAGCTTCTGTTCATCAAAAGAAATGGTCTCTAAACTGAAGAGAACACCCACAGAGTGGGAGAAAATATTTGCCAACTATACATCAGACAAAGGACTGATAACCAGAATATACAGGGAACTTAAAAAACTAAATTCTCCCAAAACTAATGAACCAATAAAGAAATGGGCAAGTGAACTAAACAGAACTTTCTCAAAAGAAGAAATTCAAATGGCCAGAAAACACATGAAAAAATGCTCACCATCTCTAGCAATAAAGGAAATGCAAATTAAAACCACGCTAAGATTCCACCTCACCCCTGTTAGAATAGCCATCATCAGCAACACCACCAACAACAGGTGTTGGCGAGGATGCGGGGAAAAAGGAATCCTCTTACACTGTTGGTGGGAATGTAGACTAGTACAACCACTCTGGAAAAAAATTTGGAGGCTACTTAAAAAGCTGGACATCGATCTACCATTTGATCCAGCAATACCACTCTTGGGGATATACCCAAAAGACTGTTACTCCAGAGGCACCTGCACATCCATGTTTATTGCGGCACTATTCACAATAGCCAAGTTATGGAAACAGCCAAGATGCCCCAGCACTGACGAATGGATTAAGAAAATGTGGTATCTATACACAATGGAATTTTATGCAGCCATGAAGAAGAACGAAACGTTATCATTCGCTGGTAAATGGATGGAATTGGAGAACATCATTCTGAGTGAGGTTAGCCTGGCTCAAAAAACCAAAAATCGTATGTTCTCCCTCATATGCGGACATTAGATCAAGGGCAAACACAACAAGGGGATTGGACTATGAGCACATGATAAAAGCGAGAGCACACAAGGGAGGGGTGAGGATAGGTAAGACACCTAAAAAACTAGCTAGCATTTGTTGCCCTTAACGCAGAGAAACTAAAGCAGATACCTTAAAGCAACTGAGGCCAATAGGAAAAGGGGACCAGGAACTAGAGAAAATGTTAGATCAAAAAGAATTAACCTAGAAGGTAACACCCACGCACAGGAAGTCAATGTGAGTCAATGCCCTGTATAGCTATCCTTATCTCAACCAGCAAAACCCCTTGTTCCTTCCTATTATTGCTTATACTCTCTCTACAACAAAATTAGAAATAAGGGCAAAATAGTTTCTGCTGGGTATTGAGGGGGGGGAGAGGGAGGGGGCGGAGTGGGTGGTAAGGGAGGGGGTGGGGGCAGGGGGGAGAAATGACCCAAGCCTTGTATGCACATATGAATAATAAAAGAAAAATGAAAAAAAAATTATAATGGAAAACAAGATACATGACAAGAAAGTGGACACTCCTCTCTATCTTTAATGGAAGCAAAGATCCCAATGAATAGAAATGTATAATTCATACTGACCAGTGGAGAATATCTGTCAGCTTTCCACCACCGTATCAAAATATCTGTGGCAAATAACTAATAAAAAGACAGGGCTATGTAACTCATGGTTCTGAAGGTTACAGTATAAGATTTGGTGACCTCATGCCTTTGTGCCTCCAGTAAGGACACCAGATGTCAATGGTGTGAATTGCTCACATCATGAGTCAAAAAGCGGAGAAAGACTGAGAGACTTTGAGGACACACCTCTAATAATTTAAGGACTTCCCACCAGGCCCCATGTGCTAAAAGCTCTCAACATCTTCCAATACTTCACTCTACCCAGGGTACCAAATCTTTACACATAGGCCCTGGGAAGACATTCAAAATCCAAACTATAGCAATATCCTTTAGCAAAAATATAAGCTCCAAAATATTAAGAAAGATGCACTTTTGACTAACATAGCCACATACTGCAAAGTCATAGGCGTTAGACTTACACAATCCATGAACTCAAACCAGGAAATTCAAAATTAGCAAATGAATAAGGCTACCTATATTCATGCCAGATTCGACAACCAGCTTACTATACCAATATGGAAATCCATGTGCTTCCAAGAATGGCTGGTTGTCAGCTTGTCTTCCGCCTTTGCCCGTTTAACAGGTGGTTCATACCTGTGAGACATGTATCTTCTCACAGTTCTACAGGGGAAAGTAGACACTGGAATATAAGGATGGAAGACAGGTATTATAATGTGACTAACCTTGGGTTTTAATTTTTTAATTAAATCATTACAACTTTGGAACTTTATTAAAAATAACAATGTCTTTTTCTTTCATGCATTTAACTAATACCCTCATGGAGCACCCCAAAGGCACTAGAAACCATGTTAAAGGCTATTTGAAAATAGTAACAGTTTTCCATTCTCTCTGTTTGGGACTAAGATTAATTATGTAAGCAATTAAGTGAGGGAAAAAAAAAGTCAATGGGGATGGGATCATGACTCAAGTGGTAGGGTGCTTGTTTAGCAAGTACAAGGCCCTAAATTTAATCCCCAGTACAACCAGAAAAAGACCAAAAAGGCAGATTATAGAATAATATATATAACAGGACCCCATTTTAGTAAAAACATGCAAACCAGGGCCAGGTATGGTGGTGTAAATCTATAATCTCAGCTACTCAAGAAGAGGAGATAGGAGGATCATGGGCCAAGGGGACAAAAGTCAATGAGACCTTATCTCAAAAACAAGCCTGGGATACCAACTACTCAGGAGGTAGAGTGATGTCCACCTGAGTCTAGCCCTGGCAAAAGAGGAAGACCCTATCTGACAAACTAAAACGCATAAGGACTGAGGGTGTGACTAAAGTGGCACAGTGCAAGCATGAGGTCCTAAATTCAATCCCCAGCATTGCCAAAAAAAGCACACAAACCAGAACATTAATGTATATGAATATATAAAGTACACACAGCTCTGCTAAGCTGTTCTCTAAATCAGTGTTGAGCAGACTTTTTTCATAGCATTACATAGCAAATATTTTCCACCATGTGAGGCTTACATTTACTATCATAACTACTTGTACTCGATTCTGTGTTTATGCTGGGAAGTCAACCATAGAACATTCATACAAAAGAGAAAGAGAGAGAGAGAGAATAGCTGTGTTCCAATGAAACTTTTTTTACAAAGACAGGTGGTAGGCCAGGTTTGGTCCTTAGGTCATAGTTCTCCAAACTTTGCTCTATATTGTTAAAAGTATGTTCCTTTACAGAAACAAGATTTCATAAACAGATGGATTTGAAAGAGAACTTTCATTTTTACCCCATATCCTGCCATTTTGTTTGAATATTTTTTTCACCACCAGATCCTGGGTACCTAGCTCAATGCCTGGCACATGATACACACAATGACTTGTTTAACAAATCAATAAATGCGTGGGTTTAATCACTCATATTTTTGTTTTGTTTTTCTTTTTTCTTTCTTTTGTCAGTACCAGGATTTGAACTTGGGGCCTCATGCTTGCTAGGCAAGTATTCTACCACTTGAGCCACACCTCCAGCTTCACTCATTACACTTTTAAGAATCATACTTATATTTAAAAATAAAATTCTAATTAAAAAAAACATTCTTTATGTGTAACAAATGCAGTAACAGAAAAACTACAGGACATTCTGCGGGTGCATAAAAGCACACCAATCCCCAGACCAAAAGTATCAAGGATAAGTTCATAAGGACCCACCACTGAGTGCAGTGATACCAATGTGAAAGCAGCTATGCTTTGCCAGTGGCAAGCAACACAAAAATCACAAGACCTCTTACTTAGTATTTAAGCAGTCAGTCAACTCAAGTGGGAGGCTCAGAAATGTCTGAGTTCAAGTTGTGTTCCAGCAAGATAGCCCCTGAGCTCTGCAAAAAATCCTGACCCCATGCCAGTCTACACTAGAATAAGTGGGGAGTATAACTCCCCCACTGAGCGTATTATCACCCAGACACATTCATGGAATAGGCAAAGTGGAGAGACCCTCACCCTTCCTGCTGAAACAGAATTTTGAGAACAGTAAGAAATTACAGTCTTGAGCTCTTCCCTAGAATACTATGTCTGTGGAGAATTACTGATCCGTAGTAAAGTGTCAGTCACTGCTCTTAAAAGAGCAGCCTGCAACCAAAAAGAAGACAAAGGCTACTCTTTCCTGGAAGCCCACAACACACACTAATCCTAAACAGTTGTCACTCAGAGATCCCCTAAGGAGGGATATTAAATCCTACCTCTGTCAACTTTCCCCTGTCTTCAAAAGAAATTACAAATGAAACCCAGCTTTTTCATTGAAGTTTATTTTTTTAAAGCCAAAATAAATAGATTACATTATTAAGTAAAAACAGATGACAATGTTTCTGGAATAGCATCATTTTTGTATTAAATAGAGAGTTAGCCAAACCCTGCATTTTCCAATGCAAAACCCCTCTTTGATTCTTTGTTAGTTCCTATTATCTGTCCTAGTTCAGGAAGAAAAAAGAGTCACTATCTTTCAAGGATTTGTGTGTGGATCTTTGGCTCCACTAGCTGGTAGTGATTTAAATATAGTTGAAAGAAGAGGTGGTAGGGAGAAATATGGGTAGGGATGGAGATGTGCCAGAAGATACTGCCCTAAGACTAGATCCCTCTTTCAAAAGGTGGATCTGTATGATATAGGAGAAACTGGAAGTTAGGTTAATATTTACGTACTCAGCAAATTATGCTCTCATTGTCTTAAGCCTCCATTTAGTTTATCCCTAGTCCTGATCCTCATGCATCCTATCAAGGGCTTAATACCCTCCAATATTGGGGAGAAGGGCTCCTTCCCATCAGGAGGATGTCCT
Organism: Castor canadensis; assembly: GCF_047511655.1. NCBI lineage: Eukaryota > Metazoa > Chordata > Mammalia > Rodentia > Castoridae > Castor > Castor canadensis. The sequence goes on from NC_133386.1 coordinate 179,288,690, forward strand.
CAGACTGTCTCTCTATGATCCTCGCTTTCTTCCATGCCTTCTCCCAGCCATTCTTTATGGTGTCTTAAGACCTTCCATTTCTCCAAATAGCCTCCTAGGTCCTTCTAACACCCATCAGCATATTTTTTTCTCTTCATATCACAGGTAGAGGATAACTCCTGGCAGTCAGAGACTATTATGAACCTTCTAGTGAGAGTCAAATTGATCCCCAGCTAGTCCTTCTAAGGAAGTGGGGGAGTCTTTAGAGATATACTTGGGAAGAAAGACTGCAAAACATCTATATCAAATTCTGAGCTGTCCTCCTTGACCTTGAGACATGCCAAGGGGATGTTGGTGGGGAAAGAGTAAATACAGAGGCAAAGAGAAAATAAAGATGGACACAGTTCTCATCTCCCTAAGAGCACCACTCTGAGGACAGAGCAAGCTGACATCCCTTGTCTCAAAATGGGTCTTTGTTGTAGGTCTTAAACTTTTCTTCAAGTACTGCCTGTGTGTGTGCAGGGAAATTAATGAAAATGCAGAACCTGAAATGGCTTCATTTATTCATTCCCTCAGTGATTTTTATGCATGTTCAAAGGTTATTGTTATGTAGGTTGGAGGGCATTCTAGTCCCATGGCAGTGCATTTTCTCCTTGGAGGTTGCTAAGGTTTAACAGCTATGTTTGCCTTGAAGTCATAAACAATGCCATTGGTGTCACGTTTCCCAGCTGTGACTATAGGACCTAGAATGTAGCAGTGACTCTTTGATAGTTTGATGGATGAATAGATGAATGAATATGTGAGCAAGAATTCAGAAATGATGTCCTGATAAAGGAGGGAGAGTTTGAAAACAGACACATATATAGAAAGAGACCACCATGTGAACATTAAGTTGTCCACCTATAAGCCAAGGAAAGAGCCTGGAACAGATCCTTACCTTATAGTCTTCAGAAGAAATCAACATTGCCAACCAACAGCACAGATCTGTTATTTAAGCTACCTAGTCTGTGTACTTTCTTATGGTATTCCTAGAAAAATAATAGATACCCCCAGTTTCTCCTGTTTGGACCAGGTCTACAGAGTTTATTGGTTATATTAACCTTCTTAACCAGAAGGTGATATAGTAGCTAAGAAGAGCACTAAGAACAAAATTGCCTAGGCTCCAAGCTTGCCTCCACCACTTGCTAGATGTGTGACTTAGGTTAAGTTACTTACCCTCTCTGTGCCTCCATTTTTGCATTTATAAATTGAGACTCTACCAGAATAATACTCATCCCTCTGAATCCACAGCTTTCATATCTGAGGAGTCAATGAACCAAAGATGAAAAATACTTGAAAAAATAAACTGCATCTAAACCGAACATCATTATTTCTTAACAATACAGTATAACAACTATTTTCATAACATTCATATTGTATTAGGTATTATAAATAATTGAGAGATGAATTAAAGCACATAGGAAGATTGCAGTATGATAGGCAAACACTGTGCCATTGTATATAAGGAATTGAGTATCTGCAGAGGAGACTGCAGAAACCAAAGGACAACTAGCTGAAAAGATTAAGTAAGATGATTCATCACAGCACATAGCACGGGAAGGACTCGATCAACGGTGTTGCTGCCTTTGGTGGTTGTGGCAGTCAATGGTGGTAATAATTGCTGCATAAGCATTGGAGTGTGTATCAAAAGAACAGACAGACCTGGATTCAAACTCCAGTTCCCTTTCTTACAAGTTTTGTGACTTTGGGCAATTCTCTTTACCTTTCTACACCTCATAAAATTGGAGAGCATCTGTAAATTGGAGATAATCATATATCTGTCAGAGAGTTGTGACGCAGGTTAAAAGTGAAGATGAATTTAAAGCATTTAGCAGTGTCACTGGCTCATTTAAATGACCTCTTTTAAATATAGGTGATCTGATTTCTCACCTCACTCCCACTTGGTCTTTTCAACCACATCTTTTCTCCAAACCTCAGAAAGATATATAATATTGCAAGACAAAAGTCTGGAGATACTGAAACAACAGCATTTCTTTATCAACTAACCCTACTGTGGGCAATACCACTAAAATGTTTTAGTGCCCCACACTAGGAAACAGACTCACCCAAGAGAGCAGTCCACTGCCAAACCCACGTGCTTTCTAGCCAAAATGAGCCAGGCATCTCTCACAAGCACTTTCAACAGCATTTCAAGGTCATTTCTTTATTGGAAATTGTCCCTCAGCAGTCACATTGCTGACATTTTCTTTCTTTTACCTGCAAAGCTCCTTAAGTCTTCTGAGTAAAATCTTTCAAAGATTGTGCTGTAGGTAGAAGTTATAGACTGCCAAGTGCCTGGGGCTCAGGGAAGCATCTTTCTCTTCACAATGACTCATAAAACACACCTGTTTTTTAAACATATACAGAAAGGAACTAAAGAGGTTTCACAAAGAATAAAAAAAAAATCATTTTCACCCTTCAAGCCACTCAAAAAACTTGAAAGACTTCTCGAATATTTTGATGATTGTGAGTATCTGCCATGACTCTCCACGTAAATGTAAATGCTAGCACTCAAACAAACCTAAAGGAAGTATACAAGAAAGGATGGTTAACTATAATTTTCTTAATAGAAGTTGCCCTCTTATCTTGAAATAATTTTTCAAATAGTAACTATGGATCCTTATAAATTAATTACCACTACAAATGCTCTTTCCAAAACTTAGGAAGGGCAATTCTCTTTTTCTTTCCCCTGATGGAAGAAGAAACCAAGTTCAATGCCTGCTTTGTAGTTTGCTCTATAAGAAGGGTCACCAGTTCCATTTGATTCCTCTCCCCATCAGGTTCCTAAACGCTTGATTATCACCCACGAGACTTTCTTTAGTTTTTAGGCATGCAGTTTACATGGAGTACTCACTCATAGAGATACTCTAGTAGAAAAATATCTCCCTCAGGAACCTGTACGTGAAGAGGTGATGTGAGAAACAAACAAGGTTATTTCTTAATGTCAAGATGATAGCTAGGCATGAGGATGGGAGCAAGTTTTAACAGACCCATCTCTAGCTCATGGATCCTGTTCCCAGATGCCTGGCACAGTGGTAAATGCCTGATACTACTGAACTTCTTGATTTAAGGCACATATCTTACTTAGTTTCTTATCCCACACATTCTTACCTCAGTGTATTTTATAGAATTGACCACCTGAATGGTCACTGGTAACATTAAGTATTTCTCCATGCTCTGAGTCAGACATAGACTATGCATTGTCTTATTTAATATTCACAATAATCTTTTTCTTTTTTGGCAGTAGAAGGGTTTGAACTCAGGGCTTTGTAATTGCTATGCAGATGCTCTACTGTTTGAGCCACACCTCCAGCCTTTTTTTTTGCTCTGGTTATTCATCTTTCAGTACTTTCAGTCTCACTTTTTTGCCCAAGCCAACCTGGACCACACTTATTTTATGCTTCCCACTGCCAATGAGATGACAAACATGCCACAGTGCCCAGATATTTTTTTCTATTGAGATGGGGGTCTCATGAATTTTTATGCCCCAGGCTGGTGGCTTTGAACCACAGTCCTCCGAATCTCAGACTTCAAGTAGCTATGATTGAAGATATGAGCCACCAGCACCTGCCTTTTAATTTTCACCATAATCTTCTTGGGCTAAGAATGATAGCAACTTTCAAAAAGAAAAGAGATCCCAGAAGGTTCAGCCAGTTGTCTTAGGTCACATCAAAGTAAGTAGCAAGAATTAAATTCAAGTCCAGACCTGTTTGACTCCAATGTCCATAATAATTTCTCTACCACATAATTTTTGAGTGTTGTTAGCATCCACACACATATGCACAAAGACTATATAATCAAATATATTTGAGAATCTTAAGTTGTCTTTCCTATAGGTCTTCTCAGAGTCCTTTCCATGCTAATATAAGTTGTAAATTCACAAGAAATCACTGAGGGTAAGTGGCATTCCCAAATAACTTTACAGAACATTTTGTTTATGAGTACCTCATGAGGCCAAGTCTAATAGATCAAACTGTAATAAACAGTGCAATATCTTAATAAATACAGGCTGAATCAGAATTATCTGGTCTTAGGTTTCCTAGAAGAAGACCAGTTATCTAGAAGAGGGCCTAGCGTGTGGAACATCTTTTCCTCCGCCATGTTCATAAGCCTCCAAATCCCTTAACTCTTCAGAGAAATTAAATAAGAGGAATTTCATTCTGTGGAAACTATCTAATAAAAATCATAAGTTATCATAAAAGAAATAACCCCTCCAGGTCCCCTGTACCTCAACAGCAGCTAAATCTTCAAAGTCCAGAAATACTCTAGAGTTGCAGAGGTAAGAAAGAGAACTACACACTAAGCAGAATATTTTCTATTTTTTCTCTCTTTTCTTATTCCAAGTATATTCCTTATGAGGTCTCTTGAGCTTCCATAGTCTTTCTCTCTTGGGCGAGAACTTTATATTTAACCAGATCTCCAAAGTGGCAGAATAGGAATGATGACCTTCATATTTAATAAAAGCCAGAAACTAGGGAAGAATGAGGCAGAGTCTTCTCAAACCCACATTCCAGATTTCCAATCCGAGAAGTTGCTTCAATTATTTTCTGTCTTTGTCAATTGCTATTCTAGCCCTTTCAGTCTTATTTTGGCTTCTGTGATTTACTTTTTAAAATGTGACCCAAGACAGGCCTCAAATAAAATTCATATGTTACTTTGAATGCCCCTCCCCCTTTCCCTTTCTTCCCATCAAGATCAGATTTTTCTGTCTCAGAGGTTATACTTAAGGATCCACCATGTCTACAGCACAACGTTCATTCATTCATTCACTAAGCAAATTGTTCCTGGAATATAACAGAGTACTGAGGATGCAAAATGAAAACAACATTGTGCCTGTGTTGAAGAAGTTAACTGGAGTCTACATCCAAAGACAGGTTGCACTAGAAGTAAAACAGAATGACACCTGTATCAGCCTAAGGGGGCACAGCAATCTTCCCAGAATAAAGTTATGGAGATTTTGGAGGACACCCTACAAATATTACTGAGTTCCTACTGAGCACTGGGGCCTATTCTAAACATTACAACAGACCATGTCTCCTTTCTCATGGGGTTTACATTCTAGGAGAACAGAGATTTTTTTTTTAATTTTTCAATTTTTTTGACTGAACTGGGGTCTGAACTCAGGATCTTATGATTGCCAGGCATGCGCCCTTTTATGGCTTTAGTTATATATCAGGTATGGTCATGTGTTTTTGTGTGGAGTAGGTCTCTTAGACAGTGATCTTCCTACTTATAGCCGCCAGTGTAGCTGGGACCACAGGTTTGCCCAGCTTTGTGTTGGTTGAGATGGGCCTCAAATTGTGATCCTCCTGTTCTTTGTCTCCCAAGCAGCTGGGATAACATGGGTGAACCACAATGGCTCGCCCAGATTTTTTAAGTAAATGAAAAAGAAAATGTCAGGTGATGATAAATGCTTCATTGAAAATAAAGAGGATAATGTGATATATTCTGGGTTGGGTGATAGAGAAAATACTTTATGAAGAGGTGATATTAAGTTATGACTTGACAAACAAGGTATCAGCAAGCCAGCCAAGGTTCAAGGGTAGGGTCCCCAAGAAAAACGAACAGCTAACAAAATGTCCCCAAAGTGGGAAAAAACTTGGCCTGTTCTCAACCAGAAAGAGGCTGGAGTGCCTGGCACTTAAGGAGCGAAGAGGGTCAGGAGACGAGGTGGTGATACACCATGCAAAGTCTGTGGAGAGGCCAAGGTAAGGGGGTTGGATTTTGTTTTGGATGTGAAGTGGGTTTATCAGATGATGACTGACAGCAGCACTGTTCATTGTTTGGAGAAAGGAAAAGAAAGGAAAGAACTCATCCTTCCCTCTATGGCTCAGGGAGTACTCCATGGGACACTCTTCTGGTTCTTTTAGCTACCTGCCACACATCTGATGGCACTTTGACTCTTCCATGTTTCCTTTTCCTCTAACCCAGCCCTGAGTCAAAAGATAAATAGAAAAAAATTACTCATTTTCCTTGAATTCTACCAGATATGTATTTCTCATATATGGTCCATGACAATGGGTTCTATAAAGTTCCCTTTATGGTCCTTTGAACCATTCTCCCAAAATCTTCTTTCTACTTGGATACAGTGGCTCACGCCTGTAATCCCAGCTTCTCAGGAGGCAGAGATTAGGAAGACTTCAGTTCAAGGCTAGCCTGGGGAAAAAAGTATCCTGACCTCCATTTCAAGCAATAAGCTGGGCATGGTGGTTCATGGCTGTCATCTAAGCTGTATGGGAAACACAAATAGTAGGATCGAGGTCCAGGCCCTTCCTGGGCAAAAATGTGAGACCCTATAAAGCAAAATGGTTAGGGAGAATGGCTCATAGGGTAGAGCTCCTGCCTAGCAAGTATAAGACCCTGAGTTTAAACCCCAGTACCACCAAAATAATTTTTTTTTTTCCTTTTGCCATTATTCTAGAAGCTCCCAACCCTCACCTCACCATGTGCCTACTGTCACTAGCTCTTCTGGAAAATGCCAAGCTCACAGCCACATTTTCAACTCCATATTCTCTGCATCTGAAATGCATCTAATAATCCTCGAATAGATGGGGGTTGCTTGCTCTTCCTATATGATCTGGGGGGAAGGATTACATTGACCGTGTTTCCTCTTGATCTCCCTTCATCCATCCAAGATTTTAAAAATTGCACCCATGTCCCACTGTTTCCCTTTCAGTGATGGCCTTTCAGGAGCTAATTTTAGCCTTAAGTGCTATTAGAATGATGTTATTCAAATTTCTAAGGGATTTTGTTTGTTTAGCAGTGCTGGGAATCAAACCCAGGGAATAATACATGCTGGGCAAGTGCTCTGCCACTGAGCTACAGCCCCACCACCAAAGTGCCTTATTCATTCAAACATTCAATGAAAAAAACAAAAAGGAAAAACATCAAAATGCTTCTGACCACCAGGTCATTGCATAAGACATAGACTCTGTCCTCAAGAGCTCTAAGGAACAATAAGGACTGCAAAGAAGTCATGATTTGTGATATCTTCTGTGTGGAAGATGCTTTCAGTGGAGGGAATATTCTTCATTCAAAAGACTGTTATGAAACTCTCCTTGTCTGTCTCAGTATACAGACATGACCTGAAATTTATCTACAAGTGCCTTATCGCTTTAACATTTTTTTCCTCATTGGAAAGGCTATACATGCTTATTATGAAGGAACTTAAAAATACTGCTGATCAATAAGAAGGAAATAAAAACATCCCAGTTTCCAATATCCAAACATAACCACTGGAGGCACCTTGGAAAACAAGAAGATAGACAATTAGATAGAGAGATGGATAGATGGATAGACAGCCAGACAGATAGACAGACAGACAAACATGCCTGAAAAGGCCAATTTGTTAATAAAAGTGAAATGATGCCCCACATGTTTTCTTGTAACCTTAATTTTTTATTATATACATAATAGATTTTTTATATCAATAAATGTTTACCCATAAAACATTTAATATTACATTTGCTATTGCTGGTTCTCCCCACCACCATCTGTGTTCTGTGCCTATTCGCTCTACTTTTCACACCACCCCCAACTCTGGGACAGTAGATGAGAACTTCACTCTTGATATGTTAAGTACCCCTGGGGTACAGTGGAGAGTTCTGAGGAACCCCTGGGCCCTCCTCAAACCTCCCCTCTAACTACATCATTGGGCAAAGTTCCTTCCTTCTCTGGGTCTCAGATTCCATTCTAAAGCTAAATATAAATGATGTTTAGATTATTTATATCTCTACTATCTACAATATCCATCTACAATAGAGCATGACTATTGTCTATTATAAAAGGACTCCTTTTCTCTGTCCCATCTGGTCCAATGAGTACAAGTACTTACTAATTGACAGACACAAATTGATTAGAAAATTCCAGACAAAAACAGTATAAGCTGAATTGCTTCTGATAATGACTCAGACAAGCTTCAGCTGTAGGGACAGAGGCGAGGATGCCTGTTAGTATTACTGCTTATGATCAAGAGCCAGGCCTACCATACAAATGCAGGGATGAATATAATACAAATGTAGGGACAAATGATGGGATGACTGAATGTGATAGCAGAGCCATTGCAAAACCCCTGAGGACTCACAGGTTTCACATCTGGACAAATGACCTAATTAGATTTCACTGAGAGCAGAAGAGAAGATGATGCCTCTGGTTGCTAAACTGAAACATATTTAAATCGCCCTCTTCCAGCTGCTTGACATTGTCATCTGAAACAGGAATGGTCTGGGGAAGGAACAGGACAGAACATCCTAATGCAAATAGAATATTTCAGGATTGTTAGAAAACAGCAAAAAAGGAGGAAAGTGGACAGCAAAGTTAAAGACTAATAAAGGAGAAGTTACATGCAATGGGAACTAAGTGCCCTTGGAATGATGATTTAGATGTGTGTTTGTAAATCTCAAAAGTTATTCAGAAGCCATGGAAACAACAAACAATAAATCAGTATGTGTAATGTGATTACATTTTTGAAAGAAAAGCTATATATTTACATCTGCATGACAAGATTAATGTCTTGATAGTGAGATATTAACCACTTTTATTACATAGATTTCTAATTTTTCACTTATGTGCCAAATAAATGATGGAACTTTTAAGTGCAGCTCTATTCCATGATCTTTCCTTCTTTCTGTAGTCTTTTCCTTAGAACTAGATTTTCCTTCCTTCCTGATTCACAGAGGTAGGTATACTTTCCAAGTCTCTACTTCTAGACCCTCTATGAATGGCTTTCACATTCCTATTTCTCACTTATTCTTGCTTTCCTGGTCTTTTCTTATGTCCTTCTCTGAGTTTCTGAGTTGGAAAAGGCTTTCCAATCTCTAACCCTGTATGAGGGGAGATGTAGCTAAATGAAGCAACAGATAATCTCAAGTCTACTGTCTAAACTAAGGGTGAGCAAACCACCACCCAAAAGCCAAATCCCAAAATAAAGTTTTATGAGAAAAGCCACATTCGTTTGCATATTATTTATGGTAATTTTCACAGTAAAATGACAGAGTTGACCTAAGAATCCCATGATGCTGGCCAACCACCAGGATGATTTGATTTAGCAGCTCAATAATGTCATACCAGCTGGTTCTTTCCAAATATCCACAATGCTACCAGCTTTATCCCCAAGGCAGTTCCCCTCAGAGTTGCAAGGTGACTATGGACAATGCCTAACAGACAAGGCCATCCTTTCTGATATGCATCTTTTCAAGAGTAGGAAAACCTTTCCCTCAGGAGGAAAGCCTATTTGCTCTCTCAACTCACAGACCACAAGGTGATCAGCTTCCAGTACGTGCTCATATCTCAGCCAGTCACTGTCAACAGAGTGGGGTTTCATATTGCTTACACTACTCTATCTACTTTACAAATAAGCTAGTGCTCTTATAAATGGGTTTCTCTTAGGGACTGGGTTTAGTTTTGTGTTACATATATCCAAATAAAATTCACCAACACAAGAAGTGAGAACCACTATTCTTTTATGTTACACAAAGTCCAGAAGAGATTCAGAACTGGTGCAAAACCTTAAAGCTATAATGGCTAAGACAGATGTCTGTGATATTACTGACTTGTCCCTCATTATCTGTCATAAGATGCCTACTATAGCTCCAGCCATCAAAAAAAAAAAAAAACTGCAAGTTAAATGGCCCTGCTATCCTTTTAAGAACTTTTCTAGAATCCCATATTATGATTTACTCTTTTATCTCACTGGCCAGAATTGTGTCACATGATCAATCCTACCTATAAAAGAGCCTGAGGAATACAGTTGTTTAGCTGAGCACTTTTATTTCTTACGATCAAATAACACGTATGTGAATAAGTAAAAATTGACACTGGGTAAGCATAGTAGCATAGACATCGCTGCCAAAGGTGACCTAAATTAGTTTTAAGTAAGTAACTCACACCATTTACTGTACATCCAGTTAAGAAAAACCTCTATGTTAACTCAGATAATTAATACTATTTATTCTGATAAATAATGCTATTTTACCACTAATTCATCTCATATTGTCCAGTGTAGACAAGAAATGAAACTGTAAACATAGCTCTTGCTCCCTTTTATTTTATAGACAATATCTCAAATGCCCAAGGGATTTATGTTCCCTTATCTGCTGCACATCTGCACTTAATGATACTGCAAAGAAGAAAGCCTTGACCATGCCCTTTTCCTTTGGATTGCTCATTTGATCCACCTGCTGGGCATACTGTTTCTTAATTAACATTGGAGCTGAAAGGTGATGCAGAAAAGCCAGTGTCACAAAAACAAACCAAGAATATTCTCCTTACAGCACAGAGCAATTCCCATCTCTGAATTTCTATGTATGCCATTGAAAATATTGTTTTAAAATCATTTCAATTTCATTCATTCCATCTGACAAGTTAGTGTTGAGATGGCTCTCTAAATATTTAATAATTGCTTGAGACATTTCCCTTTATTATAATTCTGTGGTCAGAGTCCCCTGGCTCTTTCATCAATCCCAGAATGTGGAACAAACAGAGGCAGTTAATTTCTGGGCAAACGTTAAGTCATGTGATCTCTATTCCAATTTCCTGAAGGTCAAATGGAGCACTCAATTGAAAGAGTTCGTTCATCCCACTCCTTCTCCATTCTTCTTTCTCTACCCATCCCCCACTCCTTCACCCACCCAAACCCTCCCAATCAAATCAAACCTGGCTTCTCTTAATCATCATCAAGGAGACAAAAAAGGTATAGCTTTGAAGCACCAAGCCACAATTTCACAGTCCATTTGCACAAGAACTCAGAAGGCCGCTAATGTGCTGTTTGCTTTTTAGCAAGCATCTCTGCAGTTATCACAGAAATGCATTTTGGCACACCTCCCAGGGCACGGGAGCGATTTATGAGAACTTGTCTTAAAGTGCCCACATGTAACATTAGGATGTTCACAGCCGTCTACAAACTGGACCTGGCTCAGAGACACTTGAATCAGACCAGGAGAACTTTGATATGTAAGGAAGGTGAAATAGATGTCCCTGTCCATCTATTTCAACCCTTTCTGCCTATCCACCTGCCAGTCTCACCTGCCAGGCACTCGCAGAATCCGCCCTCTTCTAGACCACTTGACAGTATAAAATTGTCTGCTTTACTCCACAGTGCCCAAATCATTCAAGTTATCAATTGAAGATAAATGTGCCTCTGACTTTCTCTGCTCCCTGCTATACAACACCTCCAGATCAGGAAGCAGCCTGCCCCAACCTGCACCACAGAGTGCCAAGTATCAAAAGAAATGAACCAAATGATCACCTTTGTCCCACAACCTGCTCCCATCATCACTGGAACATCACTCTTTCTTATATCCCACTACTTCTGGGATATGGGTTCTTATTATTGCCAAACCACCAAGAGTAATGTATAAACAAGATCACTTTCATTGGATCTGTAATTACTGAGTTGCAGCTTTGTTACAGGCACCAAAAACAAGATAGAATTCCCTCCTTGGGGAAGTTTACCAGGACTCATTGGAACAAACATATGTATGTAATTTATTTCATATATATATATATATAACTGGTATTATTATATACACACATGGATACATAGCAATGTACAAAAGGGACACTTCAAAAGCCAAAGAATTTAGGGGCTAAAGGCTGCTTCCTGGTTCGCAATACATGATAAACTGAATCTTGAAGAATTGATAAGAATTAGGAGAAAAGAAGGAATAGGGACTAGGAAATCATAGGACCAAAGGTGCAGAAGCAAGAAAGCAAAGGGGAGAGGGAAGCAGGCAGGCCTGTACAAGACTCAGCATATGAGGCTAGAAGTGAAATGAAATGAAGCAAGAGAGACAAGTGAGGGCCAGCCATGGAAGGCCATGTACACCTTGCCAAGGAACATAGATTTTACTCTGCACAGGGGAGCAACTGGAAGACCTTCAGCCCGGGAGCTAGTGACAAGATTTATGCTTTGTGTAGGTCAAAATGGTACCTGAGCAGAGGATGATTTTAAGAGGGAAAAGACAAAAGCAGATGCCGGCTTGGATGCTGTGGCAATTGAGCCGAAAGGAGGTAATGAGGGCAACCATCATGGAGACAAGGGGAGGGGATGAATTCAAGAAAGTATGTGGGAGGGAAAACTGGCAGCATCCAGTGATTATCGGGTGATGCCCACATTTGTGACTTTGGGAACTATGGATGCAAATGTAGAAGGAGTTGGTATGAAGAGAAGAAGAGATACTGTGTTGATTTTGTACATACTGAATTTGAGAAGATGCTCACTGGGTATGTCCAGAAGATGATTGGCTACTGAAATGTGGACCTAAGAGACAAGGCCAGGACAGAAGGCAGATGTGTGTGAGTTATTAGCCTATGGGGCTTTTTTTAAACCAGATATGGTGGCACAGGCCTGTTATTCCAGCTATTTTGGAGTCAAAGGTAAAAGGATCACCAGTTTGAGGCCTGTCTGGGAAGTTAGCAAGACCCTGCCTCAAAAACAAAACACAAAATGAAAGGGCTGGAGGCATGGCTCAAGTGGTAAAGCTCTTGCTGAGAGACCAGTGTGCTTAATAAAATGAGTGAGGAAAGTAGGAGGGAGTGAAGTCAGAAAACTAAGTGAAGGGCGAATCCAGCTGCAATTTAGGCTTCTGAGTTTTACTCTAAGCAGATTGGATGGTTTTTAGAAGATTTTGAGCAAAAGAATTGTACAATATGACATATCTTTAAAGTCTTCTCTTTATTTTAAAGTAGTAAAATAGATTATAAAGGAAGCAGTGTGTCAAAGCAGAGACCTGTTAGGAAGCCAATGGAATAATCCAAATGAAAACACAGGACTATGTACCCAGTTGTGACAGTAGAGACAAGAGAAGTGGTTAGATCCTAGGCAGATCTTGCTGGGGGCATGGTTCAAGTGATAGAGCACATCCCTAGATTCTAGGTAGATCTTGATAGAAAACTACTAGTATTTGCATGTGTATTAAATGTGGATTGTGAGAGAGAAAGAGCATTAAGGAATATTCTAAGCTATTTAGCCTGAATGACTAGTAGAATGAAATTGCCGTTTACAATGATGGAAGGACTGTGAGAAGAACAAGTTCTGAATAACATTTTGAGTAATATTAATTTAAAGAAATCTATTAAACATCTTTTGAAATGTCCAGAAGGGAATGGATATTTAAGAGTGGATTTTGAAGGGGAGAATTGCACTTAGGGTGTATGGTAAAGTAATAATGGCTGTTGTAAGAGATAAACTTCAAACTCACAGTGGCTTAACAAAATAGAAATTTATTCCTGACTCATGAAATTCTAACAAATTTGTGTTTCTGTTTGCTGCATGGTCCTCCTGATTTATTTAAGAACTATGCAAGACCACCCACATATGGCTCTGCTCTCTGTTTCAGGGTCTACAGCATTCAGTCAAAGAATGAGGAAAGGGACAGAGAATCATATGGGAGGCATTTATGGAAAGATACAGAAAAAGATGCAGATAACGTCTGTTTACATGGCTGCGTATCATGGCAAGGAAGGCTGAGATAAGTCATGGGCTTAGGAAGAAGAGGACATGGGTTTACTGAACAACTTCCTGGTCTCTTCTATAGACAACCTTTCTAATGACCAAAAACTCACCCTACATTCTTCCCAGAGGATGCAAACTGTAAGTCACATCCAGCTCATGGATACAGTGCACACCCACATATTCTAAGTAGGCATGACCTTCACTCTTGGATCTGGATGTGGTCCCTCAGAATGAACCCATCTATGAACCAAGAAGCAAGTTAACTGCCTTATCCCCATATCCACACTCATTTCATAGGAAAATCAGCCACAAGTATCCACAATTAAACCTCCCACTCAAAAAAAAAGGGAGAATGGAAGAAATATTGCAGTCACTGAAATCCTGCTTGGTGGACACAATAAAGTCCCCTTTCCTGAAAGTGATGAAATTCCTTGATTATGTTCCATTATGCTTTCTGGGAAACTTCCTTATAATTATTCTCTGCTTCAAGTGGGGGGAGAGGATGTAAGAGGATGAATATGGTGTAATTATTGTGTATGCATGTATGTAAATGGAAAGATGAAACCTCTTGTAACTATCCCAGGAATTGGGGGCAAGGGGATAAAGGAGAATGATGGAGGGGGAATTCAACTATGATATATTGTAAGAACTTTTGTAAATGTCACATGTACCCCAGCACAACAATAATAAAATTTAAAGAGTGCATACCCTTCTTTTTGCCAACCAACTTTCTCAGTCCACTTCCTCCTGGTGCAATTTTGGAGTCCCCAAAGATTGTGTTAAGGCTTGAATAAGCACAGGCTTTTTAGTATGGTCAAACATTTTCTTAGCTGTACAATATCTTCATTTCTTAGCAAGCTGCAAGTCTATTTGTTCCCTGTCAGTATACTTGTCAGTTGTTAATCAAAGTTCTTTCCTTAGTATGACTCTCAAGCTAATGCTGATTTATAACTTGGCTTCCTTGACCCTTATTTTTCCCTCTTAAGTGAAGAGAAGCCAACCAGAAACCAACGAGGTTTGGGAAGGAAAGTTATATTCATAATCTCATGTGAGCTACAAGGCTTTATCATAATGGGTCTAGATCCCTTAAAGGCTTGTTTGATCTTATCTATTACCATTTGAGGTCTAGAAGTAATTGACTCTTCCAATTGAATTTCTAGATTACTTCTGTCTTTCCTTCTGCCTAGAAACCTGCTGTTTCTTCTCACTGTTTCATAAGCTCATCCTTTTCTTTTAGGGCCTTACCAAATATAGCCAATAACAACCAACATACACTACTACACTTTTACTTTCTCTTTCCCTGTAAGTACAAATTCATTAGCAACAAATCTGCCTCCCAAGATATCACAGAAAATGCTTTAACTGGATGTCGCCCATGTTACTACACAAAAAACACCGTACCCGCTCCTAACACTACTGTCCTTGTTTCCTGACATATAATCACTAAAAAACACCACACATTTTAAATTTCTATTATGGCAGCACCCATTCTAGACACCAATGTTAGACATAGCTAAGACCATATTCCAAAATCTTAGTGGCTTTAAACAATCAGAATCCAAACTAACATTCTTGATTGATAGGTAGCCTTTCACTTTATTATTCATTCTCCTCCCATTTGTGGCTCCATCCTTTCCTGGGAGGAAAGGATTAAAGAGTAGAGGTAAGAGATTTTTATGGACTAAACCTAGAAATGGTACCTGTTACCGCTCACATTTCTTTGCCTAAAATTCAGTCAAATGCTATATCTAAATGCAAAGAAAGCTAGGAAATGCAGTTCAGTGGTACCCCTGAATGAAAAGAACCTGGTTCCCTTAGCAACTATCTAGTCTCTAATGTCTCTAACATAGGAATGACAGCATATAAATGAATGTTTAGAACCAGAAGACCTGATAAGGTTGTGGAAGAATGAATTCAGATACAGAAAGTATCTGAAGACTGAGCTTGGGCCACTACACAATTTAAAGGTAAGGAAGAATCTTTAAATTAAACCAGAAAGAAACAAAGATGGGTTAGGAGGAAAGCTATGCAAGAATGGATTCTCAGAAGCAAAATGACATAAAGGGTTTCAAGGAAAATAGAGAATGACATTTGCCAATGCACTTGTCGGATAGGTAAAATAAAGAACGAGAAATGAACATGGAATTTTACATCATGGAAGTCACCCCCACTCTTGACAGAAGCATTTGGGGAGCATGAAAGTCTAAATGGGAGGGTATACTGGAGATAGTGAACATTGACAAGTGTTTTGGAGAATATTGTGATGAAGGAGAGGATATCGGTGGATTATTAGGTGGACTAGCATTTGTGGACAAATGAGGGCAAGATTTTCTGTAGTTACTTGTTTGTTGTTTTATCAAAATAGGAACTGATACAGCATTTTTAATGTTGATGGAAATGACTGCCATAAAAGGGGAAAACATTATAGGGGTGGAAGAAAAGGGGACAATTGCTTCAGTGATGTTTTTCAGTAGTTGAAAGGGGATGAGATTTAGTGCATAAGAAGAGGTTTCCTTAGACAGGAACAGAGATCTTTTATAAAAGCAGAGGGAAGATGGAGTGGGGACTTTCTTTTCTGGGCCAGCATGTAAGGAACTTTAAAATTGTCACTCCTGTCCTCATGATAAGGGGGGGAAAAAGCTGAACAAACTGGAAATCAACAACTCTTCTTAGATCTTTTAGAAAATTGAGATAATAGTCAAACTACTCTTCCCCAAATTAGAGAGAAACATAAGCAAATCCCAGCTTACTGGAACAGAAGCCATGTAACAGTATGGGAAATCTTACACTATAATTGATGAAATACCAGAGGCTTCAGATACATAAGGTTTAGAATTGAAAACTCCAAAAGGTTCTGATGTAACATGCCTCTCACAGTGAAGATCAGAGGAAACCCTCCCTGTGCTTTGTTGAGAACACTCTGTCCTCATAAACAAGGCTAGCTCTCAAGGGAAACTATTTTACTAGAGCCTAAATGATCCAAGGGAAAGGAAACTCCCAACTCTAGCTCCCTCTACCCTTCCTCTAACTCAAGAATCACTTGTGAAGGTGACAGTGCAGGGACACAGGATCACTAAAGGACTATAGGTACTCATTATATTCAAATGTGGGGACATCTGTTTTCCAGTCCAACTTCCAAGATCTTGAAAGTTGTCATTCCTCTCCTTATGGCAAGGGGAAAAAAACTGAGCAAACTGGAAATCAAGTCTACTTCCCCACACATTCATCTTACCACCACATGCATAGGATTCCAGGATAGCATCAGAAGACAACTAAAATAAATGCCTAAATAAAGTTATCTTAAGAATAACTTTCTAGAGACAGCAGTAGAAACAACAATAAACATGCCAGCCATGACACTTATGGCTTTATGTTTATCTAACTCCTAGTCAGGTGAACATAAAAAGTAATGTTAAAAGCCTATTTGATTCAACTTCTTTCAACGAGTACATTAGGTCCATATTCAACAAAAAAATTACAAGCTATACTAAAAGACAGAAACAGAGTTTGAAGAGATAAAACCAAACTCAGACATTGTAGAAATTTGGGGATTATCCAACTAGAAATCTAAAACAGCTATGATTAATATGCTAATGGACACAATGGAAAAAGTGGACAATTCGCAAAAACAGGTAAGTAATGTAAGTGAAAGGAGAGCTAAAAAGGTAGCCTTGAGACAGAGACAGTCTTGAGACTGGGACCATTAAAAACTTGGAAGAGCTGCTTCTGATAACAACTAAAAGTGACCAGGCTCAGCCCAAAAACAACTGCCCAAGGGAGATAAAGAACCAGGAAGTATGACAAGGAGAATAAAAGAAGCTTCCCCAAACCCCTTGGGGGTTTCCCAGCCTGCTGCTTGAAGCACTTCTCCACTTAATATCGGCCTTTCACTTTCACTTTTTTGCAAATAAACCTTTTCTCACTTTTACCCTGCTGGAGTTTTCTATTGTTAATTCTTTAATGCTACAGAAAACAAGAACCTGCCTTCCAAGCACAGTGCACCCGTGCATCATAAGAAGAGAGATAGTGAAAAAAAAGAATAAAAATAAAAAGGAAACATGGGGTAATTTATAAAGAATAGAAGTTTGTTAGCCAGGTACTCTTTACCCCCTTGAATTCTTTTCTTTCTTTTTTTTTTTTTTTTGGCAGCACAGGAGTTTGAACTCAAGGTGTAACAGCACTTGCAAGGCAGGTGCTCTTACTGAGGGTGTAGGAGATGAATATGGTGGAAATATCATGTATGAACATGGAAAAATGAGACCTGTTGAAACTGATCCAGGAATTGGGGGAGAGGGGATAAAGGAGAGTGATGGAGGGGGTGAATTCAACAGTGATATATCGTAAGAACTTTGGTAAACGCCACAATAGACCCCCAGTACAACAATACTTTTAAAAAGATATAAAAATAAAGAATAGAGGTTTGTGACCTGATAGTCAAAGGAGGCATCAATGGCAGATAGCTGAACTTAAAGAGACTAATGAAAGTGAGAAACAGTTACTGTTCAGGATTATTTCATTTGGGACTTTTCCCCTCTTAAATATAAAAATATAAATGACACAAGGATAATTAGGTCTCTACTCCAGTCAACAGCTCTCAACCAGTGAAATTTTGACATCCCAAGGGCCATTTGGAAACATTTGGAGACATTTTTACTGGTCACACCTGGGAGAGAAGAGATGCTATTCACATCTAGAGTAGACACCAGAGATGTTGCTACATCTTGCAATGCACAGAACAGCTCAAAGACAAAGAATTATCCAGTTCAGAATATCAATAGGGTTGTGTTGCAAACCCTGTTTTAGGTAAATAAGAATCCGATTCCTAACACAGCATCAAATTCTGATATAAAAGTCAAGTTTATGTAGAAATAAGGAGTCACAATAACAAACTGAAAAAAATTTTTCCAGCGATTCATGTTCAAAGCAATACTAGACTCAGTCAGGCTACCTTTCTAAAGCAACAGTATAATGAAAAGAATGTGAACTTTAGAGTCAAATAAAATTAATTAAACTCTTCTACTTTATAGCTGTATGATCTTAAAGAAGTTGTTTAACATCTGTGAGCCTCAGAAAATTGAATGGAAACCCCTTGAGTTAATATGTGGATAAAATAAGATACTGAACCTAAAACAACGGCTGCAGAGCAGTAATAGCTATCTTTCTTAATGCTGACTATGTACTATGCATTTTCTTAGTGCTCTGTTAAAGCTATTGTATTTAATCCTCAGAACAACCTTATGTGGTAAATGCATCCATTTTGCAAAAGAATGTAAGACAGTTCTGCACAGCCAATCCTCACTATCCTCGGTAACACATAAAAATACATATGTTAAGAGTTCATTGCATATTGAATAACACCTGGGCTCTGGACAGTTAAGTTTCTATCATCTTTTCCTACAAAAAGTCACATAGAATATTGACCAGCTTTCAAAATTAAAACAAACGTCTCAATGGAGGTAAAGTTTTGTCTCTCCATTTCACCCAAAGGAGCAACCTCTCTTAAACTTGTACTACAAAAGATGTCTCTACAGTTTAACTACTGAATTAATAGTGGGCTTTCAGAGAGAGGAAGTCCTTAAAATGTGTTTCTTTGACCTCCCATTTCAAAACTTTGGATTTAAGTTGACCACTATTTACCAAATCCTTCTACACCAAAGCTCTACCAAAGACAAGAGGCCAAGATGCAATGTCTATACTTTCAAGTTGCTAGAACCCCAAGAAAAAATAGATACTAGAGCAATTTGCTAACCTCCCAAAGATGAGAAGTAAAGTTAAGGAGATGTACACGAATAATGGAAGAGACTACAGAAAGAAAAAGAAAAAAGGATGAAATGTTCTGAACATAGAAGTGAAGAAGAAGACAAGAGCCTGGTGGCAGAAAGGAGGCATAGGAGAGAGAGAATGTAAGGGCAAAGTTAAAAATCTACTCCTTAGTACTGAAGCTATCAAAAGTCAACACATAACAATTGATATCGACCACTGGGGGAACATGATTCTGAGAAATGAGCTTAATTCATATCAATGACCATAGCATATATATCAGATACTAAGGATAGAGGATAACTAGAAACTTGCAAATTAGTGGGGGAAACAGATGAAGCTGTCATTATATCATACATATTATATAGTAAATAATGGAGCCTCCAGTGGTAGGGGTAAACACAGGATACTATGGAGCACTTGGGGGCACTACCTAAACTTGGGAGGCAGGGGGCGATTCTGAGGGAGGTGGGCTTCTGGAGAAAATGGCAGCTTCTACTGCATCCTGAAGGATGTGTGGAAGTTAGGCATAGGGTCTAGGAGAAAGAGTAGAAAGATGTTTAAGAAGGAGGGCCTAAGGTGCTGAAGATGTGATGGTAGAGAATATGCACAGTCAGTTTGCAGACTTGTACAGCTGAGCACAGCTTTAAGAGGCATAGGAAGAATGGCCCAAAAAAAGGCTGGAGAGGAGGACAAGAGACACATCTTAAAGATCCTCATAGTCAAGCAAAAGAGATTATACTTCACCCTGAGACCAACAGGGTACCACTGATGGGTTTCAACCAGAGAAGTCTCCTGATTAGATTTGTATTTTAGAAAACTCACTCTGGCTGCAGTGTGAAGAATGAATCAGGGGCATAAATTAGTGCAGAAGGAGCAGTTAGAAAGCTGTTTCAGGAACAAGGAATCTGAATGGAGATAGTGTCAATGAGGATGGAACTATGGCTAAGGGATTCAAGAGGTGTTAAACTTCAACTCTACATCTGAATAAAAAATAATGGCTAGCACTGTTTTCTGAGTGGTTGCTATGGATACTAACGTGTTTGTCATTCACAAAAACCACATGGAGAGCAGATGAGGACTTACTTCAGTGAGTGCATGTTAAGTGGAAAAGCTGGAATTCAGTCTGGGGCCTAGGTATAGAACCACTCTCCCTGCCACAGTTTGAACTAAAAGTGTACCTGGAAATGCAAAGGGAGAAGACAGGTCAGTGTCCGCTGACTCCTTGTACCTAGTGAAGGCCCGGTCAGTCAGCAAGTCCAGACCTCTTTCTTTTGGACCAGATTAACTGCAACACACAGGAGTGAAGCAATGAGACAAAGGAAAAATAGGAAGTTGTGTTTAAGAGAAAGAACACCAATCACGATACCATAAGGAAGAGGTCAAAACTGTGGTCAAATATTTGGTGTGATCCCACAAGAACTAGATCCTTTTCCAAATAGTGGTAGAGTGCTTGTGTGGCATGCACAGGCCTGGGTTCAACTCCCAGTACCCAAAACAAACCAAAACCACAAAAACAAACCAAATGACCAAACCAGAAATGGAAGAAAACTTAGTCACGTGGGAAGAGAGTCTCAATATGTTGTTAAATAAAAACAAGTATTTTTAAAGGCCATTTTAAAAATAGATATAGATAGATACTAAAATGGCTATCTCTCAACTGTAAATGCATTTTTAAATTTTTGTTTCCTTTCATTTGTCCTTTTCCCACAATGATAATTGTGCTGTTTTATTGGTGAGAAAATAACCTAAAGACTAGCTAAAGTTATGGGAAAGGAAGACTAGGGGAGGAAGAATAGTATCTAGGGATAACAGCTGACATCAATGAGGATGAAAAGAGGTAAGTACAATTATATAACACAGTTATTCAAGAAAGAGGAAAGGGTGAAGGTCCAGTAGAGTCTTATGAACAAAGGATGAACCAACTCAGCATGTGTAGCAGAGAAATGAAGGGGAGGGATTTCTGCCTAAGATTTTTGGTGGTTATAGCATCTTCAGAGGAAAAGGGGGGTTTTTGATAATGCAAAAAGTGAGAAGTTTTCAAGGACAAAGTGTGTGATGTGAAGAAACTAGTTCTCAAAGGACCTGTGGTTCTAGAAGACACACAGGGAAGACATTTTAGGACAGAATGAAGACCTGGGTTCATTTGAAGGCAGAATAAAATAGCAAACTGACACACCTACCTGTCTGTACTTGCAAAAAAAGAAATTGTACTGGCAGCTGACATGGAAATTTTCCACCTCCACTAAAAAAAGTCATTTCTTTTTCTCCTTCTGGAGGTCTTACCACCCCAAGCAATAATTAGTCCATTAACTGCTATGCCCCAAAACCCAAGAGTCTTCTTTCTCCCTTTCAATATTTAGTCACAACTCTAAGCAGTCTCTGCAGTGATACCTTGAGACAGTTTATGAAACTAACAATGAGAGTTTGCTCCTGTTTAGAAATGACCTTTAAAAAAAAGAAAAAAAACAGAAATAAGATAGACATAAATTGAAAGAAGACTTTATAATTTAAAATCTATTTGGCCAGGCACTGGTGCTCGTGCCTATAATCCTAGCTACTCAGGAGGCAGAGATCAGGAGGATCACAGTTCAAAGCCAGCCTAGGCAAATAGTTCATGAGACCCTATCTGCAAAATACTCATCACAAAAAAAAAAAAAAAATTGGGCTGGTTGAGTGGTTCAAGATCTAAGCCCTGAGTTCAAGCCCCACTACTGCCAAAAATAAAATACTAAAAAATCTATTTAATTATACTATCTCCCTTAATTTAAAATAATATTTGACTCAGAATTTTACCTCTACTACTAAGTCCAGACATCCATGAGCGTACATTCACTTCATTCCTCTGCCTTCAAGAATAGTGCAACTCTTCAATCTCATACTAAGAAAAAAAAATTGATATAAAGCAGATAACCAAAGCTTTGGAGGTGGGTAGATTCCATTCTCCACCATCATCAAGCTTACTATTATTAGATTACACAAACCATCATCATTATCATCACCACTGAAACTGACAGTCCTTACCACATGTCAGACTATTGATTGTAACTCATTTAATCTTCAACACAACCCCATGAGATCATGGAGTTAATACAATTTCTAATTGTATTAATTTAATTGTAATTTTTAATTAAAATGAGGTACAATTTTTTTTATTACCAGTGTGGCCATTAATACTCAGAAATGGATTAACTTACCATAGATCACATTGCTAGTAAGTGTCAGAATCAGAATTCCAACTCAGACAGTGTGATTCAGAACATCACAGAATCAGAATAAATACAACAAACATCTACTCACTACAGGATGTAAATTCCATCATGCATGCAAAGAGTTCTGCTTCAGAATGGTAATTCACAGGAAGTGATAGCATTAACCTCACTACCACCACTTATGCTCAAAAGGAAACAGTGCATCTGCCTACTCTGACCAGACAGGATTCTCAAATTTATGAAATTTGAAGAAGGTGGTTGGGCAATGCAAAGGAAACCACATTTAGCAGTATAGCCATTGTTCACATAAGCAGGCTTTAAAGTACTTTGGTTTAAACCATAACTTATGGTGAGATTGATAATGAAAGACTTAAAACAAATTTATAGCCTTCATATATTAATAACAATTGCCTAGATGTTTATTTTAATGCATTTCTCTTTTTATTACAAAAGACCCTGCACTGATGAGAAAGCTGATCATTTCGTTTCGCTGTTCTTTCTACATTTGATAGAATGACATCCAGCCCCAACAGTGCTCAAAAGGAAGAAGAAAGAAACTAATTTCTGTAACGAGTTGTAAGAAGCCAAATGTTTCTTCCACCAGCACAGGCTTGTCTAGATTGTTTTCCTGGCTACTAATTTCCCAAGGATGGAGAGTTAACTTTTGTCTCAGTAAGTCAGTACTTGAACATGTCTTTTTGTATGGTGTCTTGCCAGGGTCATCACCATTTACCAAGTCTATCCTGATTTACAGTAACCTAGAAAGCAGTTTCCACTAAAAGCCATATTACATAATCCCATCGTGCTGTCACATAATTGTCTTCTCTGCATTACAGCCAATGTTTTAGGTAATACTAAGTCATATGTGAATCCAGATCTGTCCAATATTTGAGTAAATGGTATACATATTCTAAAGCTATTTAGAAAAGGATATTTAAACCTTCTGTGAGGATTATGCTTTCGAGAAGTATCTTGATAGAATATAATCAGGCTCTTAGATGGAAGAAATCCAATTTTACCCTAGTATCACCATCCCCCGATCTTGCCAAAATTTTCTTAAAGTCTCATGATATTTTCAGTCACTAAGTAGCTACTCAGTATCACTGGTGAGATGCACAAGGTAGACAGAGGACAAAGAACCACGGCAGTAGCTGCTATAGAGGAAACACCATGGAAGTAACAATGATATCTTTTTGTGCCCTCAGTTAGCAGCGGACCAACTCTAGAGGCAGAGCAATAGCCATAACTGAGAATAGGAGACAAACAGGTCAAATGATACTTTAGCACAGTCCCTACATGTCACAACAAGGAAAAGAACAGGAATGACAATTTTTTGCCTTCAAGCATGTAATTTTCTTTACTCAAAATACAAACATGACCCTATTAATCCAAATCAAACCAACAACTTGTGACATTTTTCTCATTTGAAAGATTAATATTAAAACAAGCAACTTAATTTCTAACCCTGAGTTCAAAAATCTATGAATGCAACCCTGGGCTCTTTGATGCTGAATACACAATGCTGGACAGTTTGGGGTTTGTGAGTCACCTCACTACATCATGAGTTCCCTAAGGGTGGCAGGTTCAACCTAATTTCTCCTACCAGATCACTCCTGGAAAGGAAGGTGAACCTGGGAGCTGTCTCACGTGCAGGTGCTGATCCAAGTCTCCATCTCTCACTTATCTCTTTCTATATAACTTTAATCTCTCATTCACACAAACACTTAATTCTTACCAAGTGTTTAGTGCTACATGATTTTGGGAGATATCAAGATAAATGTGTTTGTTCAGCCACACATTCTCATTAGATCTTCCTGACATGCACTTGAGATTATGAAGACAAAATTCGTAAACCCAGTTAAACCTCAATCCTGTAATGCTGAATTCATTTGCTGAGTGTCTTAACTAAAGAAAATAACTGCTCATAGTCCAACCTAATCATATCATCACTGGCACAGCAATACCCATGAATATCAAGAAAATGATACACAGTTAGCTTTTAATTATCCACACTAATGAAGAGGAACACTGCCATAGTTAATCCAAAATGGTTTACAATCCAATAATAATTTCTATTAGGATTTAAAATTCGTTATGCGACTGTCTTCCCAGAAGATTTACCTTCTGATTATGTTTCCCATGATGAGTACTCAAGCAAGAAACTTAATTTCTATCTTCAAGTTTAAAAATTTGTAAACTTTAGCCTCCACCTGCAGACTAAAATGTAATGTGTTCCACTAACTTTGTACAATCTTGTCCTGAACTCCCTATGAGCGAGTAGGTCCTAATGCCATGATTTTCCAAGACGAATACGTAGGGATTCAGCTCATAATTTCTGAGTTCTTCCTCTCGCATCCTTTTCACTCATTCATAGCTCTGCATTGTTTGTCTACATATTGGCTCAAACATTTGAGGCTCTGTATTAGTCTGCTGTTCCTGTAATAATTCTAAAAAACTGCTACCAAACCTGATAACTTAAAACAACAGGCATTTATTGCTTGCTTACAGATCTTCAAGTTGGCTAAACTCAGGCCATGTGTACCCAAGTTGTCTTGGCCCAGTGGCTCTAGTGACTCACAAAAGCACAAGAAGATAAAACAAGCCACACACACACACACACACACACGCACACATTAAAACCTTGGCTGGCATCATGTTCACATTCCAGTGTCTGGAGAAGTCATACTACCATGCTTAAAGCCAGTGGAGCAAAATAAGTGTACTCCACTCTCAGGTGGAAAAAAGGAAGGCAAATTTCTACTGGAAAACAATCCAATCTATCATTTAATATGCACTGGCCTCTCTAGTAGATTCTGGAAACACTAGAATTAATTAAATCTTAACTGATTTCTGTCCTCAAGGATCTCACATTTCAGGGGGGGAAGTACATAAAAGATAATATTAAATATGCTAAGTCAGGAAACATCCAAAATACTATGTGGGAAGAACAAATAAAGGAATCTAATACTGCCTGAGCTTAAAAAAATAGCAAAAGCTTTGCATCTGACTATATGAAACGAACCTTGGAAATAAATCAAAAAATTCCCAGGTTAAAAATATAAAACAAAGATCTGAAGTATAACAGTAAATGTTTAATGAATGACAGGTCATATGGTGTGACCAGGGCCCAGCATATGTGAGTGTGGATTAGAATAAAATCAGTTGCATAAGCTAGGTTAAGGCTATGAAATGCCTTATGGACTATACTAACAAGTTCAGAAAATTTATCAATGGCAATAAGTAGACTTGTAGATGTCAAATAGGGCAGCAAATCTCCAGAACTTGATTTTGAGAAGACACCCAGTGGCAGGATGGAGAGAGATTGGAAGGATGGGAAGATATTGGAGATATGGGCTTAGGTAAGAGGCTATGACCCCATACGTAGTCCAGCTACTACCAGGACAGCACCAGAAGCAAAGAAGGAAAGAAAATCAATTTGGTAACATTTTAGATGTGGAATCAGAAAATGATTGGATGAGAAAGAGATAAGAACGGGCTTGGAATTTGTATTCCAAGCATATATACCTAATTAAAAGGTTAAGCCATTTCTTCTTTCTGCTTTCCGAAACTCTCTACAGAACAGCTCCTCTTCCTATCTCCCCAGGAGACTATGAATTCTGCCTCTTAGCCTAATTGAAATCCTGAGAGCAGCAAAACAGAAGAGTGGTTGAGGCAAAGGAAGAGTCATTCGATGAGAAAAGATTGATATATCCCTTTCCACAATCAGTGAACACAGGTGAATAGATTTAGCAGGTTCTTTATTGAGTGCCTTTAATCACCAAATGCAAATCAATACTCTTTTAGAGGAACATAAATTAATTCTCCAAACAAACAGCTAGTGCCTGAGGAGAGCTGCCTGCCATGTTTACACACTGCAGCTCCCCTGTGATTTGGGGGAGGGGCAAAAAGAAAAGGAACTATGAACTCAAGAGTCAGAGTCCATATTTGGAAATAAAATGCAGGTCAGGGAGCAAACACTCCTAGCTGTGCTGAAATATCATCTACTATTTCAACAGCATCTGAAGTGATGCCAGTACATGTTACCCATGATGATACAACATAAACACTTAGGTGCTGGATGGGATGGCTCTTTAACTTCCCCACTCGGAGCCCTTCCCATCTTTCCACATCTACCACAAGAAGTATTGAGAGGTTCCAAAGGTGTCAGTCTAACTCCTAAAACTCCCAGCTCCCAACAGAGCCTAGTGGAAAAGATCAGAGCGGGAACTTATTCTAGCCTAGTTTGCTTGCCATGTGACCTTAGGCAAGTCACTTTCCCACGGTGAGTCCCCATTTTTGCATCTGTGCAAATGAAAATTAATACTTACTTGTCTACTTATAGTGCTTCTGCAACCTCAGTTGCTTTCAAAAATGCTACAATACTGACTCCCTCAGCCAATAGATTCCTTTGCTACACTAGAGCTGATTTACTTAAAGTGTTGCCCCATAAAGTTGCTTACAAAACTTCCCCCAAGTGGGAAGTCTGCAGAAGCACTATGTGACTTGTACAGTAAGAGCCAATCTTTCTGCTACTATTTCCTCTGACAAGAAAGCCAGACCAAAATTCTAAGGATCAGCCACCCATGCTGAGAACAGGCCAAGGGTTAACACAGGGCTCGTTAAATGATCCCAGTTGTTTTTATAAATAATGGTAATTATTATCAGTATTATTAATAAACGCTGTTCCACCAAACTGGTATGTGTGTCCTGCTTAAATGTGAGGCAAAGAGGTCAAAGCATGAAGGATGAGGCTAGGTTTCTCTTTTTAGAATGACCTCCAGGCATTTAGCCAACAATGGAAACAGGCATACAGCTTCTTCCTGCTTCCGGCCCCTTCCTCCAGATCAAACATCTTTCTGTAGCCTATAATACTTCACTAGTTTGAAAATTAATGTGCAAATCCTCTAATTACATGACCAAGAATTTTTCAGGTCTCATCTGCAGGGGTAAATGATATCCCAGGTCCCTGCCTTCCTCGGTAGGGGGTCTAGGAACCTCAACTTCAGGATTGTCATAGAAACCATTAGTGTCACTAAATTAAGCAGCCCTTGGAATTAGCCAAGAGAAAGTGTATATTGATCTGACTCAGTGATGTGAGAACAAAAGCACTTTCTTTTATGATTAACCTTTTCAGAGTCCTCTTAGGTTACTCATACAGTTAGCTGGTGGAAAAATGATTGCAGAATAATTAAAACGTCCCCAGAACCACAGTCTTTGTACCATTATCTCCCCTAAAATAATAAAATTACTCATACATTCAAATGTAAGCCTCTTTTAGTTACTCATGGCAAAAATACATACATGTATAGAGAAATCCCTAAGAGATATAAACCATTATTTTACATTGCATGTATATAATAGAAAAAATATTATTACTTCTATATCATGCTAAAGTTTAAAATGATTTTCTTACACATTATTTCACTAAAATACAACTATCAGAGATGGGTGGTAACTTTATACTCAACTTACAAGTAAGGGCACCAGGACTAAGATTTGTAAAACAATTTGTACACAGAGAAGACACACATATACACGGCCAAAGTACGCTGTCTTTAATGTCTGAGGAACACGGCGGGGGGAGGGGTCACATCCCTTACTATTTACTGTGTGCTGGTGGGCAAATTTGCTAAATTCACACAACCTTGGTATTCTCATACAAAAAATAAAACCTTCATATCTTAAATAATATGAAGCAGGGATGGTGGAACACAGCTATAATCCCACCACTCAAGAAGCTGACACAAGAGGATTACAAATTTGAAACCAGGCTGGCCTTCATAGTGAGACCCATCTCAAAAAAAAAAAAAAGAAGAAAAGAAAAAGTGAAAGAAATGAGCTTCTGTCCCCCAGCATATGGTCAGGGCCTACTGTCAGAACGCACACTGTAAAAGGCAGCTAAAACACTCAAACAGCATTACTCACCTGGAAAAGAGCCTCATAGAAATGATGCAATTTTTCTTTTCAATGAGGTTATTGATTCCCTTTAAGGAGGCTCTCAGAGAATAATGACCCTTCATTATTTCCCTGGCAGTCTCCTGGCATTTTGGGGGGTTCCAAACAAATCTGACTGACCACATTTGTGAATCCCAAAGGTCGATAGACATTGCTTCATAATGGCAGAAAATTATCACATCAATAAAAATTGACCACTGTTTAGATTCTAAATTCCTCCAAAGAACATTACCTCGGGCACTCTGGAATGGAATAGGGCTGACAAGGACCTACCTTCTTTTTCCAGTGGCATTAGGCCACATGCAGTCAGAGAATGAACCAAAGTGGGAGAAAGCAACTGATTGTCTGCTTCCAGTCATCAACTCACCTCATGAGTTCTGAAGGAATATTTTAAAATCTATACTTAATTATGTTGCTTTCCCCTTCAGTGTCTCCCTGATTCCCCACAAGCTAAAATCCATTCCCCCTCACCCTATCCCTCTGGCTCCATCTCTTGCCATTCCCTTCTTTATTCCACAACATTTACTCCAGTCCCACCAAAACTCAGCCAACTTCACTGCATTACCTTTGAGTTTAAATGTGTTATCTTCTACCATTCTGACTGCATTTTGACAGATTTGCTTTTTTCTTTTCATTCCCACTTTTCTTTTCACACCATGATTATATGTTTGTCTTACTCCTAATGATATCAAAGTAACAAGTATTTTTTTTTTAAATAACCAATTCTATCATACCCTACTTTAGGTCATGACCAATTCCCCCAACAGTTTTGACATCTATGAGTGTTCTTATTTAACCTTCTAGAGCATCAAACTCTACACTGCAGAATGCCTGCAGTGTTTGAGATCATGCATTCAAATCATCCTTCTACATCAGCACACTCTGAAAACAGCATAAAACCAGGGGTAGCTAAGCATGAAGTGAGAATCCTAATCAAGATGAAAAGAATGATGTGCTTGGGTGGTTTTGGCATCAGAAGGAGAAATCCCTCTGGCTATAAAGGGTTGTATTGTTTCCATTTCTTGGTATTTCTTGGCATATCAGCAAGGCAACCAGAGAGAGTGTGAGCTCAGTAGATGAAGTACCTGGGTATGAGCCATGGCTCTGCCAATTATGAGATGTGTGACCAGGGGCATGTTATTTCCTTTCTTTTTGCCACAATTTCCTCCTTTGTAAAATGGAAAATAATGATACTCAACTCATAAGACTGTTAACAGAATTAAGACAGCCAATAACTTATATTATTTATATATTATATTATAATGTTATGTTATATTGTATTATATTATATTATATTGTATATGCAGAGAAAGAAAGAGAGAGGGAGAGAGATAATATGACCTGGCACATACTATGTAAATGTTTTGAATAAAATAAATACAACATTGTGTGATTATATTGCTGGTGGCAGCAGATGCCCTACAACAGCTGTCAAGTGCTGAATCTTCAGTGCTTTGTTTTCTATGGTAACAAAGTAAAAATTACCTACTGTTTCCAAAAGCAATTCCAATTTATTCTTTGTACTAGAAATGGAAAACACTGTCATTAGCCTTCATCGAACATTACTGACAAAGGTCAGATATATTTTTCTCAGGGAAAAAAGTGCACAAAGCCTGACAGTTATAAAGCGTCAAAACACTGGCATCAAAATACCCTGCTTTATCCAGTTCCATTCCATTCCCCTGAGAGCAAGTCTGAAGCATGAAATAGAGCTACCATGGACCACCTTGAATAACTCGGGCTTAAATGCCTCTTTCCCCAGAAATTATCTCTTATTTGTAAGGGAATTAAAATCAACAGTGAAAAACGAGATAACAAAATGGCAAGCAGTATCACAGAAAGAGAATTTTAAAAGAACTGCACATGGCCTGCACAGGTGTCTCACCCTGTAATCCTAGCTACTCCAGAGGCAGAGATCAAGAGAATCGCATGCAGCTCGAAGCCAGTCCAGGGAAATAGTTTGCAAGACTCTACCTCAAAAATATCCAATATAAAAAAAGAGCTGGCACAATGGCTCAAGTGGTGGAGCACCTGCCTCGCAAGCATGAGGTCCTGAGTTCAAACCCCAGTAGCACCACCAGAAAAAAAAAGAAAGAGAGCTACACGTGAGAATAAGGGCAAAGAGGCTAGCAAAATTTACTACTTCACAAGTTTACACTAAAATATGCAAGAAACTAAGAGTGCTGGTGTCCTGGCCAAGCCTTGCTGGACACTGACCATTCACCGGAGGTGATAAAAAAAGAAGCATGGAACTCGTTCTGATATCAGTTGTCTGGGAGAACTTGAATAATGTGCTTGTCCTTCGTGAGCCTCAGTTTTTTCAACAGTGAAAGGCACATAATGCTGAACAGAGCTGAGTTACTGACAGTTAACTGCACAGCCCTTACGATGCCTCCTACACAGAAGATACTCAATTCTGTACTCCCTGTTTTCTGAAAAAAAATAAGGAATAAATCTCCTAACTCTGTGGAGAGAAAATAAGTCAGTTATTTGATGCTTATCCTCAAATAAATTATATTCAATATCCTTCCTATGCTCCATGCATCCTCAAGCATCAATAGATACTAACAAAGGTCCTTATTGTGAGTAGCAGAAATGAACTTTTAAGCACTTAAGAAAAAGAATTTATTGGAAGAATTTCAGGAATTCACAATATAAATCTACTGGAGACTTTAAGATCTGGGTCTAACAACCATGCAAAAATAGGAATGCAGCACAGCTTAAGAGCAGAGTCCAAAAAATAAGGGTCACATCACACACACAAGCTGGTACACAGAATACACCTGTCACCGTGCCAAATCTGAAACCCAAATCTTCCTCCCTTGTTTAGGGCTCGGTGTCCCTGGATTTAATAGCACATGGAGCACATGTCTGCCCCTTTTTATTCCAAGGCATGCAAGAAAGAAGGATCTGACTTGCTTTGTTTCTTGAGAGAGGGCAGTGAAAGAGAATATCAAAAATAGCCCTCTACTAACACAGTGGAGAACTCCACCCCTCCCCTAAGGAGAAGGAGGTACAAATAGGCAGGAAGGGCTAGATGACTACAGGAGGGCGGAGTCACTGAACAGTCACCTGGACAAAAGATAGGGAAAAAAGCTCCCATATTGAGAAAAAAGGAAGCTCGGTGGTGGGCATAGTCCAAACAGGCTCCAATGCACTTCCATCCACTCATTCAACCAACACTGACATCTGCAATTTCCATTCATTAAAGAGTCTAAGGTCCATGGATGATCCCTGCCTTCATACTGATAAATGAAAACAGGGAACTTTCAAACAGGAATCCACTGTTGGTGGGAATGTAAATTAGTACAACCATTATGGAAAACAGTATGGAGAGTCTCAAAAACTAAAAATAGAACTGCCATATTATCCAGTGACACCACTCCTGGGCATCTACCCAAAGGAACATAAGTCAGGAGACACTTGCACACTGATGTTTATTGCAGCACCGTTCATAATAGCCAAGCTATGGAAACAACCCAGATCCCCTACAACTGATGAATGGATTAAGAAAATGTGATTGATTATATCTACATAATCTATATATAATTTATAATATGATATATATATATATGTAATGGAGTTTTATTCAACCATAAGGAAGAATGAAATCATGTGGCCTGAAGGTAAATGGATGCAATTGGAGGACATCACATTAAGTGAAGTAAGCCAGGCTCAGACAGTCAAAGGCCGCATGTTTTCTCATATGTGAAAGATTGATCCAAAGATAAACATATAGACAAAAACAAACATGATCATATACAAACTCATATGTAGAACATGTTTGTAATAGTGCAACTACTTTATGGAATTCAGAGGAGAGGAAAAGGAAAAGAGAATGATAGAGCGTCAATAATATTGACATACACAATATCTGTTCAGGTAGAGGATATAACAGTATGTATTGAAAGCTATTGAATAATGGGGGGTGGGAGGGAAGAGGTAAGGGAGAGTAATGGACAGGGTTGAACAGATCTAGTAAAGTATACTAACAGTGGGGATACTTCCAGAAACCTCTTAGAACATTAACTTTGGAATTAATAACGAAAGTCAAGACTGTAAAATAGGCACAATGTTGGGGTACTTGTGGGAGGGAGAATGGGGGAGATGAAGACGAGGGAATATAGTTGGTGGGCTTCATATATATACATGGAATAGAATGATGAAGAAAAACAGAGCTTAGAATAAAAGAAAGGTGAATGGCCACTTGAAGTATGAAGACTTGTCTCACTTCAGTCATAATAAAAGAAAGAAAGAAAGAGGCAAACGAAAAAATAGGTAATTTTCATAGAAATTAGTTGTAAGTAAGTGCATGTCAGGGACACTTAATTCAGTCTTGGGAAAGAGTTGGCAAAATGAGCTTAAAATAATAACACAAAGTAAAAATAAACACATCTGCCCTTTTGCTCAACATCAATCAATACTTCTGTGTCCATCTCTTACTCCTTTACGTAGATAGAACTGGGTCCATCCTTTGAACCTGGTCTAATGCAACCCCACGCACTCCTGCCTCACTCCCGCCCCAGGTGAACAAGAGTTAAACTAGCTAGTTTCATGTCCATTTTAAGGACAGACCCAGGCCCACCTCTGAGATAATTTCTGAAGCAAGCTATTTGTGACTCCTTCCCACTTCACTTTCTGTCTTCGCTGTATCATTTCACATTCCAGCAGCCTTCTGCTAGATATCCTAATACCCTGGATGCTCACCATACTTTCTTGTGCCCACACCTGAGAGGTCTCAAATGTCCATCATCATCATCTTTTTTTTTTATCATATCATTTTAAAAGAAAGAAAGCAAAACTGGATCATGAGATTTATATTATCAAATTAATCACATCCTCCTGAACAGAAATTTGTAAATAAGTCACTGAAGCGTGTTCCAAATTTGAGCACCCACTTGGAGCGCTCTGTTAGATGTCTTCCACTCACCCCTCTGAATCTACTCTCTGCCTTTCTCTATCCTCCCACATCCCTTGCAAGGTCAACCTGAGTGAACTACATCAGTGGGCACTCTTGACTTCTGGAGAATCAACTGACAGGAGATGGGAGGGCATCAGGAGAGTGTGATGAGGATATTCAATACCCTGGCCTTTCTCCTGCCAGATCTGCCATCTCTTTACTGAAGGTCACAGCTTTTTCTAAGTGCCCCTCTCCGGGTTCTGGAAATCCCCTCTCCACTGTCCCTTCAAATCCTAAGAGTAATAAAGATTCCCAGTTGCTAGCTTCCATAAACTGCCCAATTTTTTGTTGATTTTTCTAAATCAAGATTTGTCAACTTTAGCACCATTGACATTTTGAGCAGATAATTGGGTAAGCTGTCCAGTGCATTATTAACGTGAACATGGACAATGTGGACTCACTCGAAGTGCCAGCACACAAAGCGAGAGCTTGAGGACACACCCATCCAAACTGGGAACACCCATCCAAACTGGGAACACCCATACACACCCAAAGGTGGAACCAATCCGCTATGCCTCAGGACAGACCACACCCAAACAGCTGGCCAGCTGGACTCGACCACCAGAGCGCACTTCACGGCATCCCGCGGTCAGGCAGCGTCCGCCAGCATCAAGGGACCATTCCTGTGTGCCTCTCCTTGCCAGACCTCTCGCCGCTCCGGTGAGCGACCTTCCTCGGTCACTCTTCATCCCCCATGTCGAAACACCAGCCACCAGAACCTTCTAGCTCTGGCCACCAGCCACAGGTCAAACGCCCGGCTCCCGAGTCCAGTTACCATGGTCACCTTTTCCCCAACAGCCTTACTGGGGACTCCAGTGCTCCGCGAGTTCTCCTCACTTTCAAGAGAACCTGCTTTCGGTTGGTGATGCTTGTGCGGAGGACCCCTTCTCCCTTTGATGAGCCTTTACACCTGTAACCATTCCCTCAATAAATGTGTGAACTGAACTTTGGCTCTGGGTGCTCCTTCACGTGTGTAGCTGGCCAACGCGGTTGAACGCTGCAATTGAGTGCACGCTTTCACTGCTGTTCACTACAATTAGAAGGCATTTAAAAGAATCCCCAGTCTCTACCCTAGACACCAGTAGGAGTAACCCTACCTCCAATTGTGACAACCAAAAACGTCTCAGGCATTCCCGTGACCCCTAGAGGACAAACTCATTCCCTGTCGAAAAATAATGTCCCAAAACCATCTTTGGTAAAATTTTCTCAAATAATCTAGGCGTGGAATTTCTTTCCTACCTGGACCCCGGGCTGACAGTAGAAGTCTGGGGGAACATCATCACATTACAGTTTACTTGACCCACTGTGATGTAAATTCCCAAGGGATGGATATTGTGTGTCTTTGTCTAGTGCTGAATCCCATATTCCAAAGATAGTACTGGAGCCTAGTCCGTGCTTAATGAATATTTCGCAAATGGATGAATTTAAGTTATGGCATTAAAAATAATAGCACCTCTAAAGAAATACAAGCGTTTCCACAATAATATAAAAAGGCAAAACACTACAGAGGTTCATTAAGTACAACACAAAGGAAACAAAGTAGTGGCTTCAAGTATTCTGGCCCCTCTGTTAAAGCAGCTCCCACCACAGAACAGCTCTCAACGTATCACACCTGTAAATCTGTCACTAAGATCATATCAGTTCCGTCACTTGGATTCCAAACTGATGGAAGAAAACTAAACCATAAACTCCATGAGAACTGAGGTACAGCCTGTTCAGTCCACTATGTTCAGTCACTGGGTTGCTCTGTGTCTAGTAAGTATTTGTTCAGAGAGTGAATCAACGAATGGACCTTCTGATTATGATGTGGTCTCCAAATGACTTGGCCTTCAGGAGAAAGAAAGATGCTCTCATGACCATCAAAGCCATCAAGTATGTCATTTCTTTGTGCGTATTGGAAAGCAAAATCATGGGACTTGTCTGCCTTGTATGCCTTACATTTATATTAACTAGTCTCAAAAGAACTGATTGCACCTGACTCGAAGAACAGTCAGTGGGACAGAAGGAGAATGTTCAATTCTAAAACATGGAGACCTAATTGATGTTCAGAGTAATGCTGCATTGGTTCTCTGAAAGTATGTGCTAGCAAAAAAAACCAAAAACAAAAATGAAAACACCCTTATTAGAAATTAGTTCCTTTAACTCATGGTTTCTGTCTCCTAATAAAAAGTGCACATTTTAGCTATCTATTACTGCATAACCAACTACCCCCAAAACAGAATGATAAAGACAGCATGCACTTACTATCTCACTGTTTCTGTGAGCCAAGAATCTGGGCTGGCCTCACCAATCCTCTACGTCAGGGTCTCTTATAGGTTGTAACTCCCAGTTTATTGAAGACACATTATCTGCTTTCAGAAAACTGGATCCCAAATCTTCCCATATAAGCACTTGAAGGTCCCACATCATCTATGCCAATAAAACCTGGACTCTATCCTTTCTTGCATAGAGAACATGTGATTCCCACATCCTGCACACCAGGAAAACTTGTTTCTACCTTTTTCCTGCACAGACATCATGTGATTTCCACATCCTCTGCTCTAGGAAAACTAGGCTCCATTTCTCCTTACATAGCAACTATATTGTCCTCACATTTACATTGCTGCTAAAATTATTTTTTTCTTTGGTTGAATGGAGATAAACCAACCTAAATTCAAGTTCTAGCAAATATTTTATCCTCTCTGAGTTTGGGTTGAACAGCCAAACAGTGTAATGACTCCATGAAACCCAGTGAACAATTAGAATGTTCTTGAAGGAAACGTACAGAAATGGCTTGTCCTGCCTTGCTAGTACCTTGCCCTGGGTTGTATAGGAGCTTAACCTCCAGAATAGTACTGCCATCTTTTTTCTTGATATGGCCATATTGTTTCTCCATTTGGGAGCCAAATTACAGTTTTGTAAAACACCAGGAGTGCCAGGGAAATTGCTTAAATACAGTAACTATTAAAACCTCAAACTGCTGTGCTAATTAAATTGCCTTATTGCTACAAATTTTGTAATACAAGGTAAGTAAAAATGCCAATCTCCTTCCTTGGCAAGAAGAAACAATCCTTTGTAGTGATGCTCACATTTGACTCCTAGGCTGACCTCAGTCCAGGGGGACAGTGTATGCTCAGAGCAGCTGGCTGGACTTCCCGTTTCTCCAGGAAGTCTTCTACTCAGTTAATTAAGGCTACTTGGAGCTGGTAGAAAGCAATAGAAAATAAACAAGGCCCACCAAATTAGAATTAATTGCTAACTGGATCTAAGAGTTCAAATAAGAAACTTGGAGTGTTTTGTGCAAGCAATTGGTTCATAATGCTTGAGCACTTGGTGTCTACCATGTAATACATTAAGTCCCCTGTGCACAGGAAAAGGACAGTGGTGGTTAGTCCTGGCATATTCCCCCTTGAGAAAGACAGGTCAAATGAAAAGGATATGTAAAGTAAATTCATAGCACAGACTCTGGGAGGAGATTACCTAACTAACCCTGGCTTACCACCTAATACCAGTATATCCTTGAATATGTTATTTAATCCCTCTGCACCTCCAAGTCCTGATATGGAAGCTAAGGCTAATAATAATACCAATAGGTGTTTCAGAAGATTGGGTGAGGATTAAATGAGCTGATTTACGAGAACTGCTTAACACCGGTCCTAGATTAAGACCATCCGTACTAAAATTTGAGAGTATTGATACAATGACTATCATTGAACAGTATAAAAAATACTGAACAAGAGACTGGAATTCTAGTATCAGCTCTACCTCTAATCTGAGGTCATTTTCCTTCACTGTCTTTAAATTTATTCAATTGTCAACTAAAAGAAAAGAGAGCTGAATTATTTCTAAAATCCTTTGAGCACTAAAATGTTATGAACCATTAGAATTGTTCTCAGGTGTGAAGTCAAGCACAGTGTGCTTCAGAGCAGTGCATAAGGGAGACAAAATTAATTCGAGCATTTATTGAACACCTACTATGTACACCAGGCATTGTGTTAGGCACCAAGTATTTGCCAGGGTCAGTTAAAAAAAAAAAAAAGACAGCAATTTGAGTCCAAGTACATCAAAAGATAGCCCTCAGCTATGTGGTCCTGACTCCCTTACCTCTGCCTTTTACTGACTCTCAGATTTCAAAAGATATGGGAAGCACACCAGTTAGGGTCACAGCAGGAAAGAGGCAGCACATCAAATTAAGATCATTTAAGGGGATTATTCAGGAAGGGAAGGGCAGAATATAGGGAAACTAAAAACGCCCCCCCCCCCGGACTTTTTGTTTGGTTGGTTTTTTTGGCCATACTGGGATTTGAGCTCAGAGCTTCATACTTGCTAGGCTGGCACTCTACCACTTGAGCCACTCCACCAGCCCTTTTTCGTGTTAGGTATTTTTAAATAGGGTCTCAAGAACAGTTTTTCCAGGCTGGCTTAAAACCGAAATCCTCCTGATCTCTGCCTCGGAATAGCCTCCCCTATTTTAAAATGTGCCTGGGATTTTGTTTTCATTCAGACATTGTGAGATCAACCAAGCAGGAGATAATTGCCATTAAAAAGACAGTTTATTGCTCACAGTTCAAAGAGGAAAGGCACACCACCCCATGCAGCAGGGAGCCTATGTGAAGCACCAGGGTCAGTCAGGAGGCAGAAGAAATGCAAGGAAAAAGCAGCCAAGAGCCTTTATTATGTTTCCTTGGGAAAGAATAGGAAAGGCAGAGTAAACTGGCTAGGGTTGGTTAGTTTTAATAATTTTGTTGGATTCTGAGCTATAGGCATGAACTCCAGTACCTTGCCCTGGGGTGATTTGGGACAGGAGAACTCTGTCCTGTCTGCAACAGCTTGTCCAAGGAGGTGAGGAGGTGTGTGGGCTTCACATTGGTGGCTTTGCACATTAAAGGCATGCTCCTTCCATTTTCCTGTAAGTGACCTAACTTTCTTCTTAAGTGACCTAACTTTCTTCTTTATGGATAATTTTCCATTGTGTGTGTGTGTGTGTGTGTGTGTGTGTGTGTGTGTGTGTGTGCATGTGTACCACACTTTCTTTATCCATTTATCTGTTCATGGATGCCTAAGTGGATTCCATAGTCTGGTTATTGTGAGCAGTACTGCTGTAAGCATGGATATGCTAGTGTCTCTATGATATGCTGATTTACGTTCCTTTAGGTAAATCCCAAGAATGGTGTAGCAGGATTACATGGTAGTTCTGTTTTTAGTTTTAGGAACCTCCATACTGATTTCCATAGTAGCTGCATCAGTTTATATTCCCACCAGCAGGGAATAAGTGCAAGGGGCTAACCACAGGGAGCAATCATATGTCCATACAGTTGTTCACAGCATCTTTTAAAAAATTAAGTCATCAACTAATTAATTTTACCACCCTATTGAAGTATAATTAACAATTAGAATTGCATAATTTTTAAAAAAAAAAAAAAAAGCATACTCCTAAGCAAGTCTTTTAGCATATCTAGGAGTTAGCCAACTCTGGGAGGAAGACTCCATCTCCCTCCCTGGGTTCACAAGTCTCCAAAATGTAAGACATCATAAAATATAGTAAGTTAAAAAATATGATTAGTACACACCCACTGGTCTGAAGGGACAAGAAGACAATGGTTACCATAACACCCAAACAAAGAATCACGCAGAGATGTTACCAGAAAAGTCAGCACAGTTTATCTACTTCAACCCTCACATCCTACCAGAGAAGAATTTAGGCAAGACATGGAAATGTAGTGAAAGTGATAGCAATGTTATTAGGAAAAGAGACCACTTTTAGTAGACTGAAAGTGGGCTGTCTCTGGAGTGAGAATGACAAGGACAATTATTTTTATCTCGGCACAAGTTTTTATTGAGGTGAAAGGGAGTTGGAGCATTAAGTCCCTCCCCAGGAACCAGTCTAGGATAAGGTGACAGAGGCGAGGGTAGGCCTACAGATTTACAAAGTACTATGTATTATTGGGACCACCTGATCCCTGGGTGTGGTTTATAGGCCTGAGTCTTCATTTTTGTTAAGTAAAGATCTATTGTTTCAAGAACTGATGTTGACCCACCTTAGGGTGGATGACTCAAAAACATCTTGTGACATCCCATAACCTTCGATCCTAACTGAGGCTATTAACTGTTTTTCTCTCAGAGACCTTAAAGAATCCTCCATTTTAGGTTTCTTTTGCGTGTCCCCATTGCTCATGGCTAACTGCTATGTTACAGAGAGAGCCACCAAAAACAGAGACACACATGGAGAACTGTGACTCAGTCAAGGAATGCCAGTCAGCCCACAGTGGTTCAGCATAAAGGGAGAGAAGGAAACAAGTACCCAACCTGCCTCACACACTCTCTGTAATTTTGTCAGAGCTCCCCATTGGCAGAACCTAACTAGAAGCCAGAGAGCAAGGGAAACCATTGCTATGGTTCATACAGGTCCACCTGCCCTAGGTAGAGAGCAGGATGGAAAAGTAAGGAATAGAACAGAAGAGACAAAATTAAGCCATAAAGCACACACAGGAAGGACAAACTCAGGCCAGTACTGGAGCCACACTAGGAGAAACTGAAAATGCTTCTGCTTCCGGTAACCTACAGTGGCTGCCTAGAAAATGAAAAAAAAAAAAAAACAGGATTGACAATGCCCTGGAGGAGGTGGAGCAGCCAAAGATGTAAGGAGGAACTTATT
This sequence comes from Castor canadensis, assembly GCF_047511655.1. NCBI lineage: Eukaryota > Metazoa > Chordata > Mammalia > Rodentia > Castoridae > Castor > Castor canadensis. The sequence continues at coordinate 179,328,682 of NC_133386.1, forward strand.
TTTCACTCCAACCCTTCACCTCTTTCTTCATTTCAGCACAGATGAGGGCCACCATGATGAGAAGGGCAGGTATGATTTCATTTCTTTCCTCCCAACAGGAACCTTCTATGAGCACATCCTCCAAACGCTCCAAGATATTTAAATGCTTATTTTGTTCCAAGAACTGCTGACCTCACCTCTGTTGCCAGGAAACGTGCTGCAGACTGGAGTATCTGAGCTCTCACGTCACTTTCTGTCCCCAGATGACAGGAGTGGGAGGAGCAGTGGGCAGATGCTATAGCCTGTGGTCCAAGCAGAATGAGTAGCACTGAGCTGAACCATGTGGGGAAGACAGCTCTGCCCTGGCAGCTCCAAAGAACTCCTGCAGGACAGACTCACAGCACACTGCTGAGGCCAATTGAACAATGCTGTTAAATCATCTTTATGGGAGCCTCCTCTGTGTTCAATTCTGTGAACGTGAGACTGAGCACCATAGGCAGTCCCTGCCCTTCACAGAATTCATAATGGGTCAAGAAGAGACCAAAATCAACCAATAACAATGTAATGCCTGCATTTAATCATAGATATCTATACTCAGGTCTCTACTGGGGATAGCATGGAAGGTAGAAAGAGGCTGATCAGCCCAGATCATGCAGGTAAATTTTTCCTCCTTGAGGATAGCAAAAAAAAATTTTTTTAATCTTGCTCTTTGGATATATAAAGCATAGGTAGACAAGTGGTGCATAAACATATGATATATGTGTGACATTAAAATTTCATGTGGAAAACGACAATTAAATGAAATATTTAAGAGGGCTTCTTAAGGGATGATAAAGAAAGGTTGAAGGCCACGGAACTTAGTGGGTAGGAGCATGGGTCCTCAAATCAGACTGAATTTCTGCTCCATCCTTTTGAGATTGGCAACTTTAAATTTTCTTATCTTACTCAGGCTTTCTGTGCCTTAGTTTTGTCACCTGCAAACAGGAGTTAATAATAGTACTATCTTCGAGTAATTTAATTAAATAAGACAATGCCTATAAAGGGTGTAGAAGATTATCTGACTCATAAAAGTGTTCAATAAATGATGTTATTGTTATTAATCCATTAAACATAGTCAACCTAATAATGCCTACACTATTTACTTGAGTTCCTCCCATGGGCCAAGTAAGAGGTGCTAGGAATAGAGCAGTTTAAAAAAAAACAAATATCACGCCTTTTGGAGCTTACATCCTGGTAGAGTAGATAGACAATAAACATATAAATGAGTAAATATGTCCCAGACTGTCAGGGAGTGATGCTTCAAAAAGAAAACACAGAGTGAGTTTTAGATAGTGATGGGGAATGTTATTAGTTTCCAGAAAGGATTCTTTGAGGAGGTGACATTTGAGATTGGGCATGGATGGAATGGAGGGAGGAATTCTACAATGGTCTGGGGAAATGGTGTTCCAAGGTTATGCAAACACCCTGAGATAAGAACATGCCTGACCTGCTGAAAGCTAGCGCTGCTGAGCGTGGTGACAAAGTGTGGGGTCAGAAAGCAAACCAAGGGCCAGGGTTTTCTTCCCGTTGTGTCGAGGGATGAAAACAAGGAACCAACAGAACCTGATTAATGTTTTAGTAGGGTGTCTCTGCCTGATCGGTGGAGAATGCACATAATTGTGTGTGCATTGTGAGTGCAGTGAAGAGGCTACTGATGTTGTAAGTGCTTAGAACTGGGCCTACCACAACGAATATTCAATAAACGGCACTTTCTCAAAAGATCTACCTGGAGGCAGAACAACAGGAAGAGCTTCCATTATTCCTCTCTTTTAATGTTTTTGGTGTTCACGTCAGGGTTGAATGTGTTTGTATCAGTGGTGAATCCAGAGCCAAAGAAAACACCACAATGTGGTGTCTCAGAGCAGCACTTTCTTCAGTGCAGAAGAGTTCTAAAACATAGCCACCATGAGTTTCCCCAACTCCCTTTTTCAGGCAAGACTTTTCAAAACCTGAGACAAAGGCACTTATTTCCTAGGGATTTGAAAACAAAAAATAATTCTAAACATTAAAATGGTGTTGAATTAAAATGACTCTAGTGGATCACGAAAATATTTAGGGCTTATGAGTTGTGCTTCTCACAAAATTTTGGTCATAGAACAATTTCACAGCCCAATATCTATCATATACAACAGATAAACAAAAAAATATCTGTTGAAAAAATGAAATGAATACATACATAATCCCAGAGCAAACTACACCATGGAGATAAGAAGTCTAAAACCTGGCTATTAATTTGTTCTCTTGGCCTGTCTGTCTTATAATTAGTACGGGTACGAAGTCTCTTTCTGGTTGTTCTTTTCTGGGATACAGGAAATCAAAGTGACGCCAGGAGGTATAAGGACCAACACTTGACTATACTTCTTTAAAATGGATTTGACCCATGAAAACTTCTTAGGTGAAGAGAAATATCCAGAATCAAAGGCCAATGCCTGGGCAGCACCACAGGGCCAATAAATATTTACCAATTTAGTTGAAAAGCACATGAGTAAAACTCTGAAAGGATGTTGTATCATTTTCATGCAGTTCTGGTGAATTAAGTTCCATTCTAGTTCTTTATATATAGAAAAGTCAGTGACTTCTGCTCAACTTAAAACCATTATAGGAACGTGAGGAACAAGTGCCTTGTGTATCAGGAGTCACCCCTATGACAGATAATCTTAACCATATCAACAAGCCTGGAAATGCCACAGCTCGGTGGAAAAGCCTCCTGGAGCCGTGTGATTACTGTTAGTAATGCAGTCATTCCAGTCATCTCTTCCCATCACAGAGGAGGGAACAAAGATTGATGAGAGAATTGCTCTTATCCATCAAGTGACAGCTTGGAATGCAAAAGGTCTTTTTAGATACACCTGTCTCTGAGAGACACATCCTTGTGTACACCCTATCTTGACCCCTTACCCTTGTCCTCCACTGTCACTTGTCTGAAGCCAAGAAGAGAATGCCTTCCCCAGCCTCAATTCAGTGGAAAATGAAAAAAAAAAAAAAAACCAACTTTCACCCCATATCATTTTCATCTTTCATCTTAATTATAACCGCCAAATGTACAGAAATCATTATCTTTACAATGATGAACATCCAATTAGCATTTCCCATATAAATTTCATATTATAAAGGAGCTTGTAATGGGTAATGCAAATGCTAATGGCCTTTTTTCTGAGCTGAAAAATAGAGGTGCTTAACAAAATGAAACTAAATCTGAGTCATTTTCAAACAAATCAAGAACTTTAATTACTTGATGGGAAAAGAAGAGAGACAAACTAAAAATTTTAAGTAATCATGTTTTTAAATGATTTCCCTTTCCATGACACTGCTCAAGCTACCCCTGTAGATAGCTGTATGTTTGTCTTGTTGTGCTCAATGGGTTTTAAACTGTTGTGAATATCGTTAAATGTGATATTTTTTCATTAGTGGCACTATTTAGTAAGAGGGAAACTAATTCCAAATAAACATTCCATTTGAGCTATGGCATTTTAATTGGTTCCCACCCACTATAGTTCTTCACAAAAACAGGCCTTGTAGGTGATACCAACCCCTAGAAAATCAGAACATGTGCTTTGAGCAGCAGCGTATGATAATGTAATTTGTTGAAGTAAGATCCTGGAACTGTCCAGGAAGATGAAGTCGGTCCAAGTGCTAGATGACATGACAGTAGTTAAACGTTTACAATCTGAAATTCTACAGACCTAGATTCAAAGTCTCACTTCATGCCTTCCTACCTCTGTCAATTAATCTCTGTGAAGTCAGATGACTTCACTCAAAAGCCATCAACATGCAGATTAAATGGCATATCTAAACCATCCAGAATAATCTCTGGAAAAAAAAATGCTCAATAAATCAGGGAGGAAAACAATCACAATTCAGACTTTAAAACTTGTGAATTATTTATCCATTCAATAAATATTCCTTGACCACCCAGTATGTTCCAGATAGGGATTAAGACATTTTTAAAACATCGGACAAGAAAAGAAACTTTGTAAAAAAAAAATTCCTGGGAAGGGCTGAGCATGATAGTAGCTTTCTCTAATACCAGCTACTCCAGGAGAGGAAGGAGGATCATGGCCTAAGGCCACTCAACAAGAGTATGAGACCTATCTTAAAAATAAATAAATAAAAAGCAAGCTAACTCTAAAGACTTGGGACATGGCTCAGGTGGTAGAGTGTTTGCCTAGCAAGGATGAAGCCCTGAGTTCAATCCACAGTACCACCAAGAAAAAAATCCCTGGGGAGATAAGCAATAAATAATAGACAGTTAAGCCGTGTAGTAGATACTCCCTAAAAGGGAAAAAAATTCCAGGGAAGTGAGATTGGGAAAGAAGTGGGTAAAGATGGTTTGCTAGTTGCAATTTTTAAATAGTATAAACAGATTGTACCCTCAATTTTTTAAGTAGACACACAAAGATTTACTAAAGAATTGGATGGCGGGGCAGGGGAGCTTGAGGCATGGTTCAACAGGTAGAGCTCTTGTCTAGCAAGTGCCAAGCCCTGGTTCTGTCCTCAGTACTAAAAAAAAAGAATTGAATAGGGATGTAAGAAAAAGAGAGGAGTCAAGGATGACTCTAAGGTTTTTGGCCCAAAAAACTGTAAGAATAGAGCAGTCAAGGATAGGGATAGGACGGAATGAAAGGGGTGCCAACTGGATGATGAGTGTCTGTGATGTGTGTTTGTGGGTGTGGGTGTGCGTGGGTGTGTGTGTGTGTGTTGTATGTTTACATCTGTGTGTTACAGTGAGCAGCCACCTAGATTTACATGAGACTCTCCTGAGTTTAGCTCTGAAAGTTCCATGGCCCACAAAACTCCCCAGCCCAGGAGAAACTATGAGAGTTGGTCAGCCTAGCTGAGGTTACATCAGAAGTCCAATTTGAGAAATATTAAGTGCAAAATGTCTGTTTGATATTCCAAGTGTAGATGCCAAGTAAACTGATGAAGATATGAATCTGGAGTTCAGAAACAAAGAGACATCAATTTGGATACTACCAACATGAGCATGGTATTTAAAACCATATCTTATGGCTTTAAAATGTATGATAGAACCATGGAATTTTACATTCAGCAAAAAGAATTCACCAATTGAGATATGTTTAGCATACTGAATGCTAAGATCCAGGAATATAGATTATAGGGCAAGCTCTTCAGGCAGCCAAAATATTGTAAGATAGCCAGACAACTAACCGACCAACTAAAATGCATTTTGAGTGTAAAAGTTCAGTGGTTCTCCCATTTGATAGAATAATATGATAGTTCAGAAGGAGGGAGTGGTCAAAAAGGAAAGGAAAGTGTGTGTTTGTGTCTACATGTATGTATGTATATATGCATACACACACACACATATATACATACACACACACACAAATGCAAATGTATATACATGCTATTACAGGTGCCATGATTTGGATGTGGTTTGAGTTTGTCCCCAAAAGTTTCTTGGTTGAGATCGCCTCAATGTGGCAATTTTGAGAGCCCATGAAACACGTAAGAACTAGGCCCTAGGTAGAAATTAAGGCAGCTCTCATGAAACCCTGAGTTGGTTTTCTGTACAAGAGTGAATTGTTTTAAGAGCAAGTTTGACTCATTCCATGGATTCCCATCTAGCGATGTGCTCTCTTCCTCCCACATGCTCCCAACCATGTGCCACCATCAGCCATGAGAACCTCACCTGAACTGAGCTGATACCAACACCGTGTCTCTGGCCCTCCAGAACGTGACCTAAACAAGACACTTTTCTTCATAAAGTAGCCTATCTCAGGCATTTAGTGACAAAAAAAGATTAATACCACAAAGAAATGAAACAACATGGTAGGTTTCCAAAAACTTCAAGTAGTTTGTAGTTCAAGTACATGAAATGAGAGGATGGAAGTGATAAAAATGAAGTAAAAATGACCTATTTATTGGCAATGGAGAGGCACTTGAATTTTAGCACAGCCAGAAGCAGTGTAGAAGCAGAAAGCATACTGACCAGGTTCCATGGCTGTGCAGAGGCCACTACAAGCAAATGAAGCAAGGTGATGCTATTCAAGTTCAAGCTTTAACTCATTGGAAATATAAACATAAGCATGAGAAGGCAGTGTTCCCTGTTTTTATTTCCTTCATCTGAAAAGAAAGATAACAATAATCATGAAATATCTGGTCAAGTTCTTCCACTGATGTGTATAGAATGAAATAATGAAGAAAAAGGGATAAATATATGTTTACAAGGGCAGCAATTCTATTATGATTGTGTTGACTTTACCAATTTACCAATGGGAAAAATCAATCATGTCCATGAGACAAAGGAAAGTCACGCTGTAAGTGTATTTGTACAGAAAGGGCAAGTAGGGGACCCAGGTGAGCTTTGTCAACCAGTTTGGGTAACCTAAATCTGCAACACTTTAGAACAAAGAGAAAATATATAAATTATGAGTTTAGTGGTTATTAAACTATTTTAGTTACAGAATCCATTTGTTATAGATAATTCTGCTCATAATCTCAATATATAAAGTTAATAAAAGTGAAACTTCCTGGTGAATCCTGGATTGGGGGAGAATAGTTCTTTCTATGTGATTTCCCCAGAGCCATCTTATCTGGCCACTAAGACAAGTCCTAAAATCCTAGGGACCTGCAGAGCAGCACTAAGACAAATACTATGAATATCAAACCCAATTCCCTCACTGTATAAGTGAGAAGACCAGGGGCCAAGAGGATGTCACCTACCCAAAGTCACAGAATTAATCAACTCCCCTGGGCATAACTTCTGCAGCATTGTATTATCTTCCCAAAGCACCATCGTAGCTCTTTGCTATGGCTTACTCATTTCTCAGTGCTGTCATTTTTATACTTAAAAAAAAAGTGTCTTGAGCATCTAGCTATTACATGTATTAGCAACTTAGTGATGGATGTACACATGTAAATACATTTGTGTATTTTTTTAGGAGCAGTACTAGGGATTGAACTTGGGGCTTTACTTGCTAGGCAAGCATGGTACCACTTGAGCATAATACTTTTGGTTTTTACTTCGTGTTTTAAGTTAAGGTCTCAAGTTTTTGCCTGGGCTAGCCTTGGACCCTGATCCTCCTACCTCTGCCTCTCAAGTAACTGGGATTACAGGTATGTACCACAATGACTGGCTTGTTATTGAGATGAGGTCTCACTTTTTCCCCATCCTGGCCTCAAGCCACAATCTTTTTTCCTCCTCCCAAGTAGCTGGGATTACAGGCAAACACCACCATGCACAGACTTTGCATATTTAACTTTTTAAGTCATATGCACATACTGCCATTTTACTTTTTCTCCATTATAAAACAGAGCAGAAAGGGAGGATTGTCAAATCAGAACTTCTGCTGAAGTAATAAAACAAAATGTGACAAGAACCAAATACAAACATAGAGTGGAAGATCTAGATGTTTAGCTAACATTTTGTTAGTCATTACCATCTCTAGGTGCTAGAGAGCTGATCTGAAAGAATGGTCTGGAGCACAGCTTTGGAGGCAGATCTCTTTGTTTCTAAGCTCAGCTCCGTAAGATGCCAGAATCTGTTTCCTCGTGTGCAAAATTGAACTGAAATATGTAAACAACCTCATAACGATTAATTTAGCTAGAATATTTAAGGTTTGGACATTTCTTGGTACAGGTAAGTCCCTGTGCCAAGAAGGAGAGTGGTGGAAAACAGCTATGCCAAATGTTGATATTTAGCCAATCTTCTGACACTAAACCTTGAGCCTCGCTGGGTTTCAGTGAAAAATTAACTCTTTTAACACCCACTTTTCCCCTCTGCAGGCACCTAAACTGTGATCTACCCCAGCCCCACCAATAAATTTCTGCTTACAGAAATTTATGGCAATATTATGCTCACTGCTATCCCTTTCTTATTCTATCATTATGAATTTGTATTTCTGAATCCTTTACCACCATTTGAGAGTTATGAGGTACATATTTATATTAAGAATCTTCTTTGGAAGCCAATCTGTTCAAGAATTAGCATCTATCAACAGCTTCTGGACTCTTACCAACCACGTCTTACCAACATCCCTGACCAGTAACAATTTGGAAACAGTAAGCCAAAAAATCTGACTGATTTTAATTGTCATGAGGGGACAAAGTAATCTGTATTAAGTGTCTTACCAACCTTCTTACTTTTACATGCAACTGTGCATTCTAACTCTTTTTAGCTACCCTCAAAATAAATATACTCTCATGCTGCAATATTTTATAGTTGCCTTTTGTAAAACATCTATGTGGTATTCCTAAGAACTGACAAAAAGCCAAACATCAAATTCTCACCTAAGAAAAACAGTCTCATGTTACTATTTTCCCATCCTCCCTACTCTTCTCCCAATCCTAATATTTATGGAAGGTTGAGAGAGAGAGAGAGAGTGAGAGGACAGGACAAAGAAGAATGACAGAAGAAAGAAGAGTCCATAATACTGAATTTTAGGAAATTCACTTCCCAAAATATCCCAGCAAGTTGTGAAAGTAGAAAAGTAGCAAAGGCTAGAACAAGACTGAACTGAATTACACTTTATTCATTGTTCCTTAGAGCCAGAACCTATTTATTCACACTCATTAAATGTAATCAATATTCTATAATGGAACCACCAATTGCTGTATGACTGACATAAACAACCAACACACTAAGTGCAAATTAAGAAGCAGGCTCAGTTTTCAGAGACCAGCTTGAAACTCCAGCCCTACAGTACAGTAGAGAGTTAATTTCCCCTGGGAGGCAGTCACTAGACAGCATTCTGAGTATTATTTTACACAACCACATTTACAACCCCTCCTGCCCCTTCATTCAAGCTCTTTCTAGAATCAACTCATGTCTTTTCTCTCTCTTTAGGCGACTAATAAAAAGTTGTATTGTGCTTTCTTCTTTTTCCAGATTATAGGTAATATAAATTAAAATGTTTTCTTACCTATAAACATAAATCAAGGTTCTGCCTTTCTGTGGCTTTCAAAATAAATCCAAAAGTCCTTGGAACTTCCAACTAACATTGGAGAATTGACCACATACCTTAACTATTGTTTCCCCATGACTCTGAAAATGATGGTAAAGGAATCAAAACCTATAAACTCATAATGATAAAGAGTAAAAGAAAAAGATGGCAGTGAACATAATATTGCAGTAACTTTCTAGAAGCTGAAAAAGGAGGAGCAGTGGGGGAGGAGAATAGAACACAGCTTCCATGCCTGCAGAGGGGAAAATGGATGTTAAAAGAGCCAATTTTTCACTGAAACACAGAAAGTCTCAAGGTTTAGAGTCATCAGACACAACTAATGTGAGCAGATAATCACAGATCTGAAAACAAGAAGGTTGGCTGAATGTCAGTGTGTCAGTCGGTTTTTCCATCTCTGTGACAAATACCTGAGAGAACAATTTAAAAGGAGGAAAATTTTGTTTTGGTTCAGGGTTTCAGAGGTTTTGTCCATGATCAGCTCACTCTATTGCTGTGGGTTAGATAGAACCTCATGGTAGCATGGGATTGTGGTGGAGAAAAGGTGTTCATCTCATGGCAGCAAGGAGGCAAAGAGAGATGTCTATGCTGGTGAGCTTCCTCCTTCCTCCTCTTTTGTTCTACCTGGGTCCTCAGCCTATTGAATGGTACCACCCACATTCAGGGCAGGTCATCCCCACCCTTAATTAATCATCTCTGGACACAACTTCACAGACACACCAGAAGTGTGCCACTAGGCACTTCCCAATCCAATCAAGATTATCCATAATAGCTGGGTGCAGCAGTTCTCACCTGTAATCCCAGCTACTTGGGAGATGGAAATTAGAGGATAGTGATTTGAGGCCAACCCAGGCAAAAAGTTGGTAAGACTGTCTCAAAGAACAGGTTTGGTGTGCTGGCATGTGTCTGTGATCCCAGCTACTTGGAAAGTGGAAATAGGAAGATTGCAGTCTGAGGTTGACCCAGGCAAAAGCATGAGCCTCTTTCTGAAAAATATCTAAAGCAAAAAGGGTTAGGACATAGCTCAAGTGGTTAGTGCTTACCTAGGAGCCACAAGGCCCAGAGTTCAAAAAACCACAGTGTAGAAAAAAAAGAAAAGATTAACAACTTAACTATCACAGTCAACATTTGGAATACGCAGTCTATCTCTACACTACACACACACACACACACACACAAAAGAGTTCAGTTTCCATTTAAAGGACAAATAGAGGGCCCAGCATAGTAAATACTAAAAGACTTATATCATGGCATATCAGTGTGCAATTCCAGAACATCAGACATAAAAAAGAGAGTACTCCAAGTTTCTAGAGATAATTGTGCCACCTAAGAGGAATAAGAGTCAGGAAGACATCGCACTTCCCAATAGCACAGCAAGTTGCTAATGACAAGACACATTGAAGACTCTCAAGGTAACATATGAATAAAAAATTATTTATGTGTGCAGTAAAAGAATTCTGTGAATATACACTAAGGGAATAGTGTCCCTGATTAGAAAGAAATGGACACAAAGCCTGAAGATAAGCCTTAGTATATATTCACCTATAAAACTAATACTATATTAGTTTTACTAGTAAAAATTGGTATAAAATGAGAAGAGTATTTGAAAATTAAATTACGGTCACTGTCATATACATATTAATTGGAAATAAGAGAACATTACTTCTAATCAATACTTAATTTGAAGGTGGAATGGAAAGAAAAGGTTACTAGCTAATTTCAATATTACTTATAGTTGAGGTCCAAGAAAAAAAGAGGACTAAGAATGTTACAAAGATATATCAATATAAAGATTATCGTCAAAACAAAAATACAAGCATTCTGAAAATAAAGGGAAAATTAATAAAATATAAAAGTAAATGAAATAAAATATATAATAAATATTTTGCAGTGTGTATGTGGGTGTCTGCATTAAAAAATGAAAATGCAACATACTTTTCTAAAGATTGTCTACAAAGGCGAGAGAAGGAACAGGTTGGAAGAGAATTTGAAGCTAGAATTCTTGGAATCTGCTTTATGTTGCATAGCAGACTTTGGAACAGTTTAAAACTTTGACAGAATTTGAAAAGAAAATTAAAGTAATTGCTGAAATTCAAAATTAAGTGAAACAAATAAGCCTAACATATACAGTTAGTAGCATAAGTACTAAGGAAGAATAATTTCAAGTGACTTTAAACCATAAGGTCGTGGCTGCTCGTTCCTCATGGGATATACACAAAGCCAGGAAAAGTTTCTAAGTTGTTTTGAGCCATCACTTTGGTAGTGGTACTGTTGTTTTGAGGCTGATTTGTGTGCAGTGTGGGATGAAGCAAACGAGTCATTACATTGGTGTCATTAAGCACCAGGATTTTCATCATGGATGAAAATGTGCAGAGATCATATTGATTAGCTTAAATAAAAACCCTATAATCTTAAATGCAAATTGAAAGAATTAGTATAAACCTCTGAAATATTTTTCTCTAAAAATTAAAATAAAATATTCCCTAAGCTTCTCTAAATGCCCAGAAGCGATAACCCAATGAGGGATAATGAGCACTCTTAGTAACCACACTGCATTCTCCAAAATCCAGGGATCCTTGGAGAAATGGCTGAGTCCAGATCGAGGGCATAAAATTTTCATCTTGTCATTGGACACTGTCAGAATACAGAAATTATGTCAAAAAAGCTAAGGAAAAAAATTAACTAGCTTCCACTGGCCAGAGATGGGACCACTGAGTATCAACAAAATAATACAGTAAGTCTGCCTCATTTATGAATTTTTTACACATGGTTTTGACCAAGAGTGATTAAAAAAAATATTTCCCACACATCCATTACACAGTCCAGGGTGTGCAGAGAAGCTCTCAGTCAATCCCACATTATCACTGTGTGTTTAAATTGTTATGTGATCAGCTGTTTCCCCGCCCTTAATTTTGTGAAAACATGCCTCTCAAAAAGCAAGGTAAAAGTTACGGCAAGCCTCCCAAGCAAAAAGGGCACTTAATGTGTTTAATTTATGTGATAAAGTGAAAATTTTAGACTTGTTGACAAGCAACACATCTTTAGTGGAAGTTGAGTGGCATTATGGGAAAAAAATGAATCAAGCACCTGCAGTATTTGAAATAAAAAACATGAAATAAGATCTGGTTTTTGGTGAACAGTATAAATGTATGCAACAGTAATTTTGTGACAGCAGTGTAGCCTATTCCACGTGGATTCAACTTACGAATGCTCAGACCTAATTTGAATAATTTTACAACACAGAATTCTATGCATCTTGAGCATTCAGTTTTTCCTCAAAGGGGGTCTCCTTGGAGCCATAACCTGTGAACACTCAGGGTCTACTGTAACTGTAATTATTTTAAACATGTAATACACAGTTAAATACTTAAGTTCATAATTTTATGCTAAAATTTTCCTGGGTAAATTTTGGAGAATGGCAAGGACTCAAATAATGATTTTTAAAAACTGGTAAAAAAAAAAAAGGGTGGGGGAAATCAAGTAGTTGCCCTGTCTTCAACCAGAAGAAGCTCTGAAGCAAAGAATAGAAAACACACAGAAGACAAGATGACCAACTCTAAGATCCGGCAAAGCTGAGCAATAGAACCTATGGTACAGTGATCCTCTCAGGCCTTTCTGCATTTCAGCATTGAAAGTCCTACTTCCCAGGAAACTCCTCAGCCCTCGCAAACCAGGACAATTTGTCACACTTCCTGTGGAAAGATTTCCAAGACCAAAATCTCACACAAGGAGCAGAGGTAGGTTATAACCAAGCTAACCTAGCATTTGCTTGAAGACCTTTGTTCATTTTAAGGGAGTTACATGTACTGAGGTGTAATTAGTACATAATGTTCTCTTTCAACCTGTAATAGTGAAAAGTAGCTTCTAATTACAAAGAACCTATCTTCTGCCAGGCACCATATAAGCACTTTATAAGTAATTTTTCATCACATATTCATGCTAACCAAATGAAATAAGTACTATTTTTATTTCCATTTACAGAGGGGAAAACTGAAGTTCCCATGAGTTACCTTTCTTTCCCAAGTTGTCCCAGCTCCTAAGTCTGAATTAGAATCTAGGTCTGACTACAAAGTCTTTCCTCATGGTCATTACACCAAATATTCTCTTGCTTACTCTATCCACCAAGCAACTATTACAATGAAGAGTTAAACATAGAATCTTAAAATACTTGATCCTCTCCAAGTCTAAGAAATACTTTAGATAGAATCAAAGATAGACTATAAACTCAAGGGTATTACTCTCCAAGCTACCAAATTTTAGTTTAGACCAGCCAATATTAATTTAGCTTTGCTTTATGGAAGAATCAAATGATACGTCTTTATAGTCTGTAAGTCCAATTGATGTTCATCTTGAAAGCCCCCAAAATTATATGCGTCAGTACCAAAGTTGTGCTACTCACACAGATAAGTAACCATGGAACTTCAAATTCCTCAACAGAGAAAAAAAAAACAAGTGAGGATCAGCAGCAAAATAATGGAGCCTCTGCACTCACTCATCAAGATGTCTTCATAGTGATTAGCAAGCCGTTAACAGTTATTGAAGCATATTCCTGACAGTCAAAGGTCTAGTTTCTACAATGCTGCCTTTACAAAATCAGTAAGATTGGCCCAACACAAAACTAAATAAAGACCATCTGCAGTGAGGAAAATAAAAAATCTGAGCCTCATAGCTCTACTCCTACTGAGGCTGCATCTGTAGATGCATTCACAAAGATCAGAGATCTGGAATACGTTATGAAAGAGAACCATTCATCAAGCAAGTATGTGGGAGTGGCACAGCATAATTCAACAGTGTGGAGGTTTGGAACTAAACAGTCCCAAGACTCTATCCTGTCTCTTCCAATTAGTCAAAATAAGTGCAGTACTTATAATTGTTAGCATTTACTATTATTTAATGTACTATATTAAGCACTATAATAAGTATTTTTGACTTATGTTCTCAGCAAGGTCATACAGGTAGTGAGTGATTCTAGTACAGACCTGTTCAACTTTAAAATCCATTTTCCACACCAGAAGTATCTTCTTACAGAAGCCTGGGATCTCCCAGCACTTCAAGAGAGATGAATCCCTCTCTTTTTACCCCTGTTACAGAGCCCCATATTTTTTCCAATTTTTTTTTATAAGATGTGACACATTGAGAGATTGCTGCAGATCCTCAAGTGCTTCATCTTCAAAGTGTAAATAAAAGTATTTGAAGATAAAAGTATTTGCCTTAATATATTTTGGGAAGAATTATATGAAATCATGGCCCAATGTGGTACTTATCTTACAGTAGAATTTTAAGTATTAGATCCTGTTGTATATAACTGTTAATAATACAAAATTCAAGAGTTATAAAGTGCAGCCCTTGTCTTTAGGATGCTTACAGTCTGTTTTGTCTAACTCAAAATGGGGAGCAAAATATTCTGACCTTACCTAGCCAAGTCTTCTACATTATGAAAAATTATAGGCTAAGTGATTTGATTTGATGAAACATTGCATTTGTTGATAAGTCTTTAGTGTGTTTAATGCCCCTCCCTTGATCAACTTCCAACTTCTGTAAGTAAAAATATAACCTTCCAAAATCTTTCTCTAAGACTTAGTATCAAGCAATGGAAACGAAACCAGCTTTATGGCTACATCACCAGCTCTGCCAGCCATCTTCCTTGCAAAACAAAGCAGATCCTGTTAGAGCCTTAAAATACTTACAGCAGAAGTTCAGCAAAGACACGGCCATCTTCTGTTGGAGGAGTATATCATCCACACTGAACACAATGTGATCACGGTGGAACTTTTCTCCATCACAGTTTGCTCAACTATGAAATGAGGCGGTTGAATGAGCTGGTTTCTGGATCATTTCCTTTCTCTAAAGAAACTCTAATATAATTTGCAAAGTGGACAGTTTTTCTTTGAAAAATGGGAACTTTTCTCTTTCTACTCACCAAACCACTCAGTGCTACTAATCCTAACTCCAAGTGTGAATTGCAAGCTCTTAAATCCCTCTTATTCTAAAGGAGAAGTTTTGAAATGCAATGTGTTCCCATTGACAATGAAGGGAGGGTCATAACCTATTTGTTGTAAATAACGGTTAAAATGCCAAAATGGTTTTTTTGTGAACTTGGACATGACTATAACAATTAGAATACTTATTACTGCTAGTTTTCTGAAATATTTTGCTGAGTAGCAGAAAGATGGAAATATGATCTTTCCACTGAAATTATTCACAGGGGGGTCATTCAATGTAGTTGTCATGCCAGAAAATTAGGTTGAGAATCACTAATTTGTTGGATCAGCAGCTTTGAGGAATGCTTTGAAGAAAAGACAGTTTTTTTTCTGAGCCAGAACATCTATATATCTGTATCTATTTGAGACAGTCTATTATATCACAATGTGTTCTTCTAATGCATTAATTCTAATTATGGCATAATAATTCAATTAACTACATATCAAGGCTATGAATTCTCTGCTTTGCATATTCTTCTCACACTGTCGTTCCTTTTATAACCATTGCACTTCTGAGTTTTTTTCTCCAAACACCAATTAAAGATCATTTGATTATTATACTGATATCACATATAACTAGAGTGGAGAATCTTCTATTGGTTCTGGCATTCTAAAACCAATAATAAGAAATTCTTCACTTCCTGCAAATATTTTCATTGTTGAAATAAATATCACCATTCATTAATTTATCCATCCAAACATGTATTGAGTATATACCTTTTGCCTGGCCCTACAGAGGGTATTTATAAGAATTTTTTAAAAGACTTAGAAGGAAGAATTAAATGAATGGCCTGCCTTTGGGCAATTTGTAATCCAGTCTTTAAAATACAATATATTCATCAATGCCAAACTATATGCCATAGGAAAAAGTAGTAAATCACAATGATTAAACATTCCAGCTTTAGAGTCACACAACTTGGAGCTGAAGTCTGGCTCTGGCTCTTGACAGGTTTGTTACTGAGATGGAAGGAAAGGAGGGTGGTGACAGTTGTAATTACTGAGAAATATTGGGTTGGGATGGTTGATTATGAGGGTTGTGGATATGCTGTGGTTAGTATGGTAGTTGATAAAAGAAGAGTACATTCAAAGCACAGTCAAGTTCCAACCAGTTGCAAGTTCCACATTCTAACAGTGATAGCAAGAAAGGCCAAGTGAAGAAGGTGGCATTCCAACTTGGCCTAGAAGGATGAGTAATTGTGGACACAGGAAGCAAGACCAGAGAAAGGACAATGCAGGCAAAAGAAGCATCATGAATAAAAGCAAAGAAATAGGAATGCAAGAATATGTCCTAGAAACATAAGCAACTCAATATAACTAAAAAAGACAGAAATAAAGTTGAAAAGACAGGTGTAGGTCAGATTGTGGAGAATTTTGATCTTCAAATAAGCTAAGGGATTTAAGTTTTAATTAGCATGGATATTCACGTGAAGCCTAGGAGCTCTCCTGAGGGGAAGGTAATCTTTGCAAGTAAGGCTTAGGTCCCAAACAGGGTGATAGTTTAATAAATTTCTATTACTATTATCACAGAAAAATCAATAGCTCCACAGTGTATTCCATGCTGGAATCATGCCTGCTACCTGTCAACCATAGAAAAATGGCTTCTGGCAACTAGAAACACAAGTTGAGGGAAAATGTGTTTATTGATGCTTAGTTTAATTTATTGCTGCTCCAAGGACTTGACAAAAAGAGAAGGCAAGTTTAGAGGAAAAATGGCAAGGGTAGTAACATGGCTCAGATCATTTTAGGAAGTATAAAAATGTTCTGTTCTCCTCAAACTATCAAGACACAATATCAAGTTCGTACTGAAAAAAGCCCTTCAAGGATTTAGAAATTGAAAGAGATTCATGAAATCAACCCTGAGGTCACCAAAGCAGAGTTTCCCATGAGCAGTTACCCACTTTTTCACTTTTCAGCTAATTAAATATAAATGCTTATAAAGTGAAAATCAGAGAACTCTAAGATTTCATAAAGCACTTCAGTTACATAAAATTCTCACTTTAGCTTCTTATTATATGAGCCAGGGCTCTTTCAGCTG
The DNA here is from genome assembly GCF_047511655.1 of Castor canadensis. Lineage (NCBI taxonomy): Eukaryota > Metazoa > Chordata > Mammalia > Rodentia > Castoridae > Castor > Castor canadensis. The sequence continues at coordinate 179,345,640 of NC_133386.1, forward strand.
CAAGCAGTAAAAACTGAACTCAAACTAGCTTAAACAACAAAAAGAAGTGGACCCACATCATTATAATTCCCAGGATTTCAGATACAGATAATTCTAGGTGCCCAAATAATGTCCTCACGACCCAGTTTTGTCATCTCTCAACTCTGTGAGTTGACTTCCTTCTCAGGAAAAAATGTCTTTGTAAGGAAAAAAGAATGGTCACAATAATATCAGCTTATATCACCTTTATAACTCATGATCCTCCTCCAAAATTAAAATATCAGCACTCCATTAGACTCCATTAGTGTCCCATGTTGAGTTTCATAGAAATGTTTTAACTGACCATGCTTAAAATATGTGACTACATTTTGTGTCAGAGTCCAGCCTTTCAACTCTTATTTTTAAAGGTAGCGTCAGCTACTTTATCACTTCAACCATGAAATCTAAGATTTAATATAAATGAAGTTTATTTTTTGATCAAGCATGAATTCAAAATAGATGTTCCTAATTGACAGAGGGCAACTGTGTTCCATGTAATCATCTAGGATCTTGGTAGGCACTTTATACATACTGGAAAAGTAAAAGATTTTTGAGTGGGGAAATAAAGGTGGTGGGGAATGATCCCACAGTGACCAACCCAAAGTAGAATGTGAAGGCCATGGATGGGAAATCATGCAACTGCCTTCTGCTCAAAACTAGATCAGTTCAAAAGCAAGTCCCTTAAGGTGTGCAAGGTGGTCCAGTCCAATGGTTGAGGCACTGCTGTGCATCATGGTTCTGGTAAGTCTGGAAATATAGCCAATGCTGATCTGGCGGTGGGGTTCTGCACTGGGCAGATCAAGATCAGTATACCTTGCCAGTCTGAGTATTTGACCAATACAGTCAACTCCTCAGAACTGAAGAGGAAGTGGGTAGCAAGGCCAAGTTTGTTGGCAAAACTTCAGGAACCTGCTGGCCGACTGAGTCCTAAGTCCTTCAGCCACTAGCCAATTAATTTAACCCTGCTCCTGATGTCAGTTTGGACAGCTTGTGGTCTCCAAACAGTACTTACAAGGACCTCAGATAGTTCACTCCTCTCTACTACCTTTGTGGGGTCTTTGTTTCTTCCTTGAACTTCTAAAGAATATAACACTAGCTCTCTAATGACGTGTTGAGCAAAATCATTGTTCTTACCTTACTTCCCACCATGTGTTTAAAGTCATGCGTATCTCCACTATAATCTCTGAGGTGGCCACAGGCAAAACTCCCAATGGTTTTATGTGCGAAGTAAAAAGTTTCAGTGACCCATAGGAAGAAGGATGACATAGTCTGGGGTCAGACTTCATAAATAGTTCACTACTATCTTGATCAAGTATCAGAGTTTTATACTGAGAACAGAAACTTGCTCACTATATGACCTGGGATACCTTTCTTCATTTTACCTGAGACTCCTCACCCTCATTTGTAAAATGTCATTCCCTTGCTCCAAGTCTTTACTTTTTGCCTATCTAATAGTGCATATAGTTATAATATCCAGTAACAATATATAAAATGAATTTCTCTCTCTAAAATAAAGATAGCTAAGGCTCACTATGACATAGTAGAAGAGAAGAGGTTTAAAAAAAAGGTGTGGGAGTCTGATCTTAGTCTATTTAGATATCAAAACAGATGATGCTGTTCTCACAAGAAAGAAATAATGTTCTCTCCAGCCACATCTTGACATGTGGATATGGATGGGTATGTTGTGATAAGAGAGTAAAAAGTTATTGTGATTTTAAATCTTATATAATGTTGTGGAAGTATTCCCTGAGTCAAGCTCAGACTAAGAAATTATACCAATATGACTCTTAAAACTCTATCTGCAAAAAAAAAAAAATCTCTATTTAGCTTATGATTCCAGTGGATTATATTGTAGTACTGGTAAGAAGAGGAAGGGCTCCTGGTGCCTGAAGAACATAAATGTCTAGCATAGCTGAAGCACCAAAAAAATATTCAAGGAAGGAAAGGAAAGAGAAGAAGGAAAAGGAAGAGAAGGAAGGAAGGGAGAGAAGGAGGGAAGGAAGGAAGGTGGAGAATTAAAAGGCCCATTAAATATAATCTCCTCTGCCAGCACCTATTTTGCCCAACTGACATTCCCAGCTGTGTTTATTGTGAAGACCAGTTAATAGAGAAATAAATTGTTTATGATAACCCCACTGTAACATTTAACTAGCACTCAAGAAAGAATAAATACTATAACAACTCTAAAATGTCAGTGGCTTACCCCAGCAATAGGTAATTTCTCACATCATAGCCCAAGATGGGTCAGCCATGGGAAAATGGGCTATTCAAGGACTCCACCCCTTCCATCTTGGGCTCTACTATCCTCTGAGTCCTTGGGATTCTCCTAATTCAGCTGTAAATTGGGGACAAAGAATAGAGAATTGCTCATGCAAGGCAGGCCAGAGTTAAAACTACATTTATCATTTATTCCCAGGTATATTGACCAGAACTCAGGCATATGGCCCTACATAACTGTAAGGAAGGCTAGCCTGTAATATAAACGTTTTCTAGAGGAAAAAGAATATAGAATCCAACACAAATTGCACATCTTTCTCACTACTTTTTCCACCCCTCTTCCCAGGTTTGTGCTACCTTGCTATGACTTCAATGCTGATCAATTTTTTATAATCCTTTTGCTGGCCAACATCAACCACAGACCAAAGGTTAGCCTCACATATTTGGCAATGAAGAGATATGTGTTACGGCCATGAGGTGAGATACTGCTGGTTGTATCTGCACAGGTCAATCAGGGGCCACACAACTGGCTGCTGCAGCATGGAGGGCAAGAGGATCTGAAGTTATGCATGAGAGGGACCTAATGCATGGCTGCTCAAGAGACCAACAGGCCAGCATGGTTCCTTCAGGTCGTGACATCCTGTAAGTCTAGTGGTTGTAACTAATCATGGCAATTCAATTTATTATGGATTAAACCTTCCTAGAGCTCTAACCTGCGTGGAGAAAGAAATGAAGGAAAATGGTGAGTCAGCAAGAATCAGTGCCAGGAAAATTCTTTGTCTAGCTTTCGGTACAACTGGTGTCCCAGTGGAGACACATGGGTATCTAGGAAAATCTGACCAATCAGACCTCACAGTAGCAAAAAACTAAAGTAACCCCAGGGGAAAGCTACTGTAGATGTCATTCCCTCACCTTCCTGCTTCACTGATTCTTGCTTCAAGTCTCCTCACTTTTCATTTCTTTGCCAACCCCATTCTCCCGAATACCATTTTCTCAAGGTTTGGCATGCGTATGTCCCTATAAATCTATCTCAATCCCAGATATTATGTCGCCTTTAAGTACAAATGCTAGTATCTTGCCTAGCCCTGTTTCATATTTCCAAAAACAAAACTTAATTGCATCTCTTCAGTTTCTAAAGCCATCCTATGCAAATAATAAGTCATTATTCAATTGGTAGAACACCTACCCCCAGACTTTCCTGTTCCTACTTAAATCCAATGTAATTGAGGATGAGGCCCTTGGCTTACTACCTGGTATTTGAGATTACAGGGACTCAAGACTCTCTCCTCTTCAAGTTCTAATATGGTGAGGCCAGTAGAAGAAAAATCAGCATCAGATTAGAGTGTCTGCTCTATTACAGGTATACCTAAGCTGGAAATCAAGGTAGGGATTCCTACTTCTCTCTACTCTGAGTTTACCTACTCAATTACACACAGATAATCTATGTCAGAGAAAGTAGAGTCCTATGCAGAAGCAGGTTTCTTCTGGTCAATTTACTACATGTGGGCCACAATGGGAAAACCAGCCTAATCCTTAAGGGCAGCATCCCCAAGAGAAATAAGAGAGAATCTGGTCTTGGAGGACCCAGTGGTAACTTAGAACAATATTATCAGTCATTTGTAGTTTCAAGGAGAAGGAAAGAAGGAAAATGAAAACAAGATTCCCTTTCAGTCATTTGGGAAAAGTGGACATGCAGACATACATTCCCTTTTCTATGAGAGGAGTTAGAAATGTGGTGTAAGAAGGAAAAGGGCTCCCCTCTACTGATCCATGATGGATCATGGGAGCTCCCTGGCCTTGGTTCCAATGAGCTTCTAATACCAATACAGAAATAAACATCTTGCTTTTCAAGAGACCCAGAGCACAGCCAAGAAAGAGCAGGAGGGTGTTTGTTCAGTGGTATTTAAAATTCCACTGCATAAAACTTATTATACATAAGTTTTATTGCATTTTCCTTTTGCTTCTAAATTAAAATCCATAAGATGAGGGATCTGGAACCCAGATGAATCTCAACACCAAGAGGATGTTAATCAGGAAGTAAACAATCAGAATGGTAAACTGTACATTCCTGACAGAAAGACACGGGGGAAGGGTTCAGAGTCTCTGCCTGTATTTCTGGACATGCAGAATGAAAACAATTTATTGGGGGTCAGGAGAGAATATGACCTTTTGCCTATGTTCTCTATCTTAAGCAAGATGCAGGGATCTCAGCAATAGAGTTCAATCTGTCCTCTCCAAAGAAAATTCATCTCTCTTTATGGTTTGAGTGATTTCTCTCAGCATTTGCTCAAAGTGAAGGTTTCTGATGCATAGAGTTCTGCCTGAACAGATTATTCAATATCCACAGAAAGGTGAAATAATGACACCACCCTTCCTGCTCGCCCCCATCCCCTCACTTCCAAGCAGATACTGTTTTGCCCTTCTCTCTAATTTTGTTAAAGAGAGAGTATAAACATTAATAAGGAGAACCAGGGGTTTTTCCTAGTTGAGGTAAGGATAGCTATATAGGGAGATTCCTAGTTTGCTTCCATGTACATATGTGTTACTTTCTAAATTGATTCTTCTCAAACTAACCTTTTCTCTAGTTCCTAGTCCCCTTCTCCTGTTGGCCTCTGTTGCTTTAAAGTTTCTGCATTAGTTCCTTTGCATTGAAGATATCAAATGCTATCTTTTTTTGGAAGGGGGTTACCTACCTATCCTCAAACCTCCCTTGTGTTCACTCACCTTATCATGTAATCAAGGTCTTATCCCCTTATTGTGTTTGCCTTTGATCTAAAGTCCTCATATGAGGGAGAACATATGATTTTTGGTCTTCTGGGCCTGGCTAACCTCTCTCAGGATGATGTTCTCTAGTTCCATTCATTTGCTTGCGAATGATAAGAGTTCATTCTTCTTCATGGCTGCATAAAATTCCATTGTGTATAAACACCACATTTTCTTAATCCATTCGTCAGTAGTGGGGCATCTTAGCTGTTTCCATAACTTGGCTATTGTGAATAGTGATGCAATAAACATGGGTGTACAAGTACCTCTGGAGAAATCTGTGTTGCATTCCCCAGGAGTGGTATTGCTGGATCAAATGGCAGATCTATGTTTAGATTTTTAAGAAGCCTCCAAATTTTTTTCCAGAGTGGTTGTACTAGTCTACATTCCCACCAACAGTGTATAAGGGTTCCTTTTTCTCCACATCCTCACCAACACCTGTTGGTGGTGGTGTTTCTAATGATGGCTATTCTAACAGGAGTGAGGTGGAATCTTACTATAGTTTTGATTTGATTTGAATTTCCTTTATGGCTAGGGATGGTGAGCATTTTTTCATGTGTTTTTTGGCCATTTGAATTTATTCTTTTGAGAAAGTTCTGTTAAGTTCACTTGCCCATTACTTTATTGGTTCGTTAATTTTGGGAGTTTAGTTTTTTGAGTTCCCTGTGTATTCTGGTTATCAGTCCTTTGATGTGTAGCTGGCAAATATTTTCTCCCATTCAATGGATGGTCTCTTCAGTTTAGAGACCATTTCTTTTATTGAGTAGAAGCTTTTTAGTTTTATAAGGTCCCATTTGTCTATGCTTTCTCTTAGTTGCTGAGCTGCTGGGGTTCCATTGAGGAAGTCCTTGCTTATACCTATTATTTCCAAGGTATTTCCTACTCTTTTCTGTATCAATTTTAGAGTTTGGGGTCTGATATTAAGATCCTTGACACATTTTGAGTTAATACTGGTACAGGGTGATAAACATAGATCTAATTTCAGTTTTTTACAGACTGCTAACCAATTTTCCCAACAGTTTTTGTTGAAGATGCTGTCTTTTCTCCATCGTATTTTTTAGTGCCTTTGTCAAAAATAAGCTGGGTATAGTTGTGTGGATTCATATCTGGGTCCTCTATTCTGTTCCACTGGTCTTCATGTCTGTCTTTGTGCCAGTACCATCTGTTTTTATTACTATTGCTTTGGAATATAGTTTGAATATAGTTTGAAGTCAGGTATTGTAATACCTCCAGCATTGGTCTTTTTGCTGAATATTGCCTTGGCTATTAGCAGTATCTTATGTTTCCAAGTGAACTTTAGGGTAGATTTTCAATCTCTGTGATGAAAGTCATTGGGATTTTGATGGGAATTGCATTAAACATGTAGATTGCTTTTGGTAGTATAGCCATTTTTACTATGTTGATTCTACCAATCCATGAACATGGGAGATCTCTCCACCTTCTATAGTCTTTCTCAATCTCTTTATTCAGGGGTTTATAGTTTTCCTTGTAGAGGTCATTCACATCTTTTGTTAAGTTTATTCCTAGGTATTTGATTTTTTTTGAAGCTATTGTAAATGGAATTGTTTTCATATATCCTTTCTCATTTTGTTCATTATTGGTGTATAGAAAAGCTAATGATTGTTGTAAGTTGATTTTGTATCCTGCCACCTTGCTACAGCTGTTGATGGTATCTAGGAGTTTTGGGGTAGTTTTTTGGGTCTTTAAGGTATAGGATCATAACATCTGCAAATAGGGATATTTTGACAGTTTCCTTACCTATTTGTATTCCTTTTATTTCTTCTTCTTGCCTTATTGCTCTGGCTAGGAATTCCAGTACTATGTTGAATAGGAGTGGAGATAGTGGGCATCCTTGTCTCATTCCTGATTTTAGAGGGAATGGTTTCAGTTTTTCCCCATTGAGTATAATGTTGGCTGTAGGTTTGTCATATATAGCTTTTATAATGTTGAGGTACATTCCTTCTATTCCTAGTTTTCTTAGAGCTTTTATCATAAAATGGTGTTGGATCTTATCAAGGGCTTTTTCTGCATTGATTGAGATGATCAAGTGGTTTTTGTCTTTGCTTCTGTTAATGTACTGTATTACATTTACTGATTTGCGTATATTGAACCATCATTGCGTTCCTGGGATAAAGCCAACTTGGTTGTGGTGAATGATCTTTTTGATGTGTTGTTGAATTTGGTTTGCCATTATTTTATTGAGGATTTTTGCATCAATATTCATTATGGAGATTGGCCTATAGTTCTCCTTTTTGGAGGTGTCTTTGCCTGGTTTTGGGATGAGTGTGATACTGGCTTCATAAAATGTATTAGGCAGTTTTCCTTCCCTTTCTATGTTGTGGAACAGTTTAAGGAGGGTTGGTATCAGTTCTTCTTTAAAGGTCTGATAGAATTCAGCAGAGAATCCATCAGGTCCTGGACTTTTCTTTTTTGGGAGACTCTTGATTGCTGCTTCAATTTCATTTTGTGTTATAGATCTGTTCAGGTGATTAATGTCCTCTTGGTTCAGTTTTGGATGATCATAAGTATCTAGAAATGTATCCATTTCTTCAAGATTTTCATATTTATTAGAATATAGGTTCTGGAAGTAGTCTCTGATGATTTCCTAGACTTCCCTGGTGTTTGTTGTTATCTCCCCTTTTGCATTCCTGATTTTACTGATTTGAGTTTTTTCTCTCCTCACTTTAGTCAGGTTTGCCAGGGGTCTGTCAATCTTGTTTATTTTTTCAAAGAAACAACTTTTTGTTTCATTAATTCTTTGTATGGTTTTTTTGGTTTCTATTTCAATGATTTCAACTCTTATTTTTATTATTTCGCTCCTGTTTATTTTGGGATTTGCTTGTTCTTGTTTTTCTAGGATTCTGAGATGTAGCATTAGGACATTGATTTGAGGTCTTTCTGTCTTTTTAATATATGCACTCATGGCTATAAACTTTCCTCTCAGGACTACCTTTGCTGTGTCCCATAGGTTCTGGTAGGTTGTGTTTTCACTTTCATTAACTTCCAGGAAACTTTTAATTTCCTCTTTTATTTAATGAATGACCCATTGGTCATTGGGCAATGTGTTGTTCAGTTTCCAGCTGCTTGCATGTTTTTTCTTATTATTTTTATTGTTGAGTTCTAGTTTTAATGCATTATGATCAGATAGAATGCATGGTATTATTTATATTTTCTTATATTTGCTGAGGTTTGCTTTGTGCCCTAGAATATGATCAATTTTGGAGAGGGTTCCATAGGCTGCTGAGAAAGATGTATATTATGTAGAAGTTGGATGAAATGTTCTGAAGACATCAACTAGGTCTATTTGCTCTATGGTATGTTTTAGGTCTAGGATTTCTTTATTGATTTTTTGTTTTGAGGACCTATCTATTGGTGATGGGGGGGTATTAAAGTCTCCCACTACCACTATGTTGGAGTTTATATATGTTTTTAGGTCCTTCAGGGTATGTTTGATGAAATTGGATGCTTTGACGTTGGGTGCATGTAGGTTGATAATTGTTATTTCCTTTTGATGTATTTCCCCTATTATTAGTATGGAATGTCTGTCTTTGTCTCATTTTATCAGTATAGATTTGAAGTCTACTTTGTCCAAGATAAGTATTGCTACTCCTGCCTATTTTCAGGGATCACTGGCTTGGTAAATCTTCTTCCAGACTTTCACCCTAGGCCTATGCTTATTTTTATAGATGAGATGGGTCTCCTATAAACAACAAATTGTTGGATCTTCCTTTTTAATCCAGTTTGTCAAACAGTGCCTTTTGATGGGGGAATTAAGTCCATTAATATTGAGTGTTAGTATTGATATGTATGTGGTGATTCTTGTCACTTAGTTGTCTCAGTTGTTTAAGGGTTTGATTGTGTGTAGCTAAACCAATGTTACTCTCTATACTCTCTTGCCTTTTCTTCTCCTGTGGTTTGGTACTGCCTGTCCTTTCATGGTTATGTTTAGTTTCACTTTCTGTGTGTAGAATCCCTTGAAGAATCTTTTGTAGAGGTGGTTTTGTGGTATATATTGCTTTAGTTTCTGCTTATCATGAAAGACTTTTATTGCTCCATCTACTTTGAATGATAGTTTTGCTAGGTAGAGTATCCTAGGGTTGAAGTTATTTTCATTCAGTGCCTTGAAGACCTCACCCCAAGCTCTTCTTGCTTTTAATGTTTCTGTTGAGAAATCTGCTGTGATTTTGATGGGTTTACCTTTGTAAGTTACTTTTTTCTCTCTTACAGCCTTCAATATTCTTTCTCTATTTTCTGTGCTTGTTTTTTTAATGATAATATGTCGTGGGGTAGTTCCATTTTTGTCAAGTCTTTTTGGTGTCCTGGAGGCTTCCTGTACCTGAATGGGCATAGTTTTCTCTAGATTTGGGAAGTTTTCTGTTATTACTCTTTTAAATATATTATGAATTCCTTTTGTTTGCACCTCTTCTCCTTCTTCAATGCCCATGATTCTCAGGTTTGGTCTTTTAATGGAGTCATTGAATTCTTGCATGTTCCTTTCACAGGTCTTGTGTTGTCTAACTAGTAATTCTTCAGTTTTTCCTTTAATTACCATTTCATCTTCAAGTTCTGAGATTCTGTCTTCTGCTTGTTCAAGTCTGCTGGGTTAGCCTTCAATTTTGTATTGCATTTCTGTTTCATTCTTTTTTCTGAGGTTTTCTATATCCTGGGTCACTTCCTCTTAATATTGTCTATTTTTGCCCTGAGTTCATTTATCTCCCTATTTATGGTGTTCTTTGTTTCACTTTGGTGTTTATAAAGTATTTCTATAGTTCCTTTTATTTGTTCTTATGCTTTCTCAAATTCTCTATTTTTGTTGTCCTGGTATTTCTTGAGTGTCTCCTGTACATTTTTGTTGACCATATCCAGTATCATCTCTATAAAGTTCTCATTGATTACTTGCAGGATTTCTTCTTTCAGAGTGTTCTTGTGGGCTTCATTGGGTTCTTTGTCATAGTTTACCTTTGTTTTGTTGGAGTCTGGATCTGAGCTTCTGTTTTCTTCATTTCCCTCTGGTTCCTGTACTAATTTATTATTTATTATTGGTGGGGGGAAATGGTTTCCATCTTTTTTCTGTCTTCCCATCATTCCACTTGTTGCAGTTACTGTCCTTGTACTGTGTGCAATTTAGTATTGTTTAGCTAGAAATAGTAAAAATGATGATATCTAGAGTGGAAGGGTAAGAGGAGATAGAAAGCAAAGAAGGTAAAGAAAAAAGAAAGGAGAAGGAAAAATAGATACAGAGCCAAAGAAATAAACAGAGAGAGATAGTGTACTAATGACCAGTGAGCTAAGCAGGCATTAGAGAGACAGAGAAAGAGGAAAAAAAAAAAAACCTGGGTTCAAATGCGATAAAGTTTCAGCCTTAATAGTTCTGTTTCTGGTGATACTTCTTCAGCATCCAGTTGGTGTTTGAGTAGTAGTTCTGTCATTGTCACATCAAAGGAAAAAAAATAGAAAAGGTATCTAAAACTATAAAAGAATAAAAGTTTCAGGTCCAGAAACCACACCGTTTCCATCTTAGTAGTTGTGGTGTTTTCCTTCAGCATCCAGTGTTGGTGTTGGTATTTAATCAGTAGCCCTGTGGTTGTCTCACCAGGTGATTGGATCTGGAGACAGCTTAGTGAATCTTTATCTGCTCTGTTTGAGGGTGCAGCTACCTGGCACCTACTGTCAGCCAGCTGCTGCTGCAGGTTTTATTTATTACAGTTCTCAGGGATGAGTCATCACACTCACCTAGTCCAGCTAGCTTTGTTTATTTAAGGTTCTTCTGGATGCCTGCCCCTTTTCTTTTCTCCAGTGTATGGCCCTACCAGCCTGCTGCAATTGCAGTTCTTGTTTATTTACAGTTCATGTGGGGAAGTGCCTCTCCCCCTCTCTCTGGGGGGGCATGCCTCATGTCAGTCACTGTTGCAAGCCTTCCCCTCTCCAAGCATGCTGGGGGTGGTTATGCCACACCTGCCTTCTCTGGCTGGCTTGTTTATTTAGAGTTCACTTGGGGAAATGCCTCTCCCCCACTCTCTGGCAGAGTGTGCCACATGGGGAACCTCCCCTCCCCCTTACTCTGGAGCTCAGGGCACCCTGCCCTCTTTGCTACATGTCTTTTTTTCCAGTTGCTTGTTTATTATGCAGCTTTTTGTTTTTGTTTTTGTTTTTTTCTGTGGGCCAGGGGACTATGCTGATTTTTCCCAGGGGTGGCTGTGGGAGAAGCATGTGCCACTTATTTGCTCATCTGTGGATCTTCCAAGCAGGTTAGGAGCCAGTGCCTGGTTTCTTTGTATACCATGATGTGGGGGAGCTATGTGCGGGCTGGGGGGTGCAGAGGTGTCAAAGTTTTGCCTCTTCTTGGTGGTTTTTCCTGTCCAGTGTGTCTCCAGCATCCCAAGAAAATTTTTACTTCAAGGAACACATGGTATCTGCTTCCTCCCTCTAGTCGCCATCTTGGAAAACTCAAAATTTTTTTTAAATTTAAAAGGCAGAAAGTCATGCATCCCAGATTTTTAAAAATGCTTCCAATACCTTGCACTTTATTCTTTAAAGTAAAGCTATTCACTAAATATGTAATGAGAAATGATTGAACATTACAGCTTTTTAAATAAATGCCCAGAATGAAAACATGTGCTGTTTGGGGGGTATTGGTAAGTGTACCAATTTTTTAATTGGTACATTTTTAATATAAATGAAATATACAGTATCAATGCCCTAAAGTTGTAATTTCCTCAATCTCTTTAACTTTATGTACAAAGTCCCATTAAATATATGTATGTCCAGGAGAAGTATATTCTCATCTGTAATCTTCTATAATATCATTATAGGGTGCTGATTAACAAAGGAATCTATTCCACCATTATCTGGGTGAGACAGAGCTGACATTCATCCAGAATCCTAACTCTCAGAGAGGCAGAGCTTCTTGCCTATCTCACAGTTGCTTTCTTCTCCTATTGCCTTACAGTCTACTAACTTCCAGTCGCCATGATGGCAGTTCCTAACTGAGAACTAAGTGGTGATCCAGAGAATCTGTGAGCTACAAATGATTCAGGGACTGCCGATTCCATCAGAGTGCTCTCAAATTCAGGGCAACATTGAAGACTAGAATCTTAGCTCTGGAGCCATTCCTTAAGTATAAATTCCTACCATGTTTCCAAACTTTGATTTCTACAACTGTACAACAAAAGGTAGAAACACTCTAGAGATGCAAATGTAGTTGCATCACTTTTATTAGCTTTATCAGCAAGAAAAATTACCCAAGCTCTTTAAGCTCCTATTCTCATAAATTGTCCACAAAACTCAAGGGATTTACAGACCCATAAAAGGAATCTTTCTTACCCAGGAAAGTACTCAATCAACAAGACTGCTATATTTTCTCTACTGGATCTGATTCTTTATCAAGGTTTCTGTGGATTTACCTCTGTGATTCTTCATTGTTACAGTCCCAGCACCATGACAGTGATTCTTCAAAAGAGGTGAATCCCAGGTCCTTCAAAGCTAGGCTTAGTCAATAATGCCCCCAAGTTGGACTTCTGACAGTTACAGATCTCGTGACCCATACTTGTGGTACTCAGGTACAGCCACTCTTCAGGGCACCATCTTGCCCCCAGGCATACCAAATCACACTTGGTTTATTGTCATCTGCCTCACAGATCTTGAACCACCCACCTGTTTTCTTTCCAGACTTTCCAAACAAGCTGTTTTTGTTTTGACATCTTCAAAATTAAAGCAGTCTGGTACAGCCTCTGCCATCAGGGCATGGAGTTGCTTGTCTACTCTTCTAAGAATAGCTATCCAAGATCTTAAGAAGGAAAAAATGCCACCAATACAAAAAAAGCTAGCCCCAGAGACTAAATGCATTTACCCTTCTTAGGGAATGTTCCCTAAATGATGTTAAGGTGACCACATCTGTCCTCTGAAAGAAAGGGATCTTGGGCTGGTAGAGTGGCTCAAGTGGTACAGCACCTGCCTTGCAAACATGAAGCTCTGAGTTCAAACCCCAGAACTACCTAAGAAAAGAAGAAGAAGAAGAAGAAAATCTGACTTCTGGGATTCCAATGTGAATTTTTTTCTGGATCCCAGAGAAAAGAAAAAAAATAGTATCTTCTAGAGCACATAAGTGCGTATCCAACTTTGTTATTGAAAAAATCATATGCCATAGTGTGAAAATACTTCATTAATCACAGCACACCATACTGACATTTGCTGTAGTCCAGTAAGAGGGATAAGCAGTCTAGCAGAGTAGAAAGAATATAGGTCACAGTATAAAGCAGACTAGGAAAACAATCCAGCTCTGCCACTTACTATCTGTGAAACTTTGCGCATGTCACTTAAACTCTCTGAAAATTCATTTGTAAAGTGAAATATTCTACATGTATATAATGTTGATAGCAATTTGTTGGGGTTGTGATAAATTTCAATCAAGATGACATAGGCAAAATATCTGCATTGGCTCCAGGCACAGAGTAGGAAGTGCTCAGTAAATTGTAGCTAGTGTTATTGTGCTCATTGTTCTCCCTTGGTCCATCCCTGCTGCTACAACAAACTATCTTAGGGTGGGTAAATTATAAATAGTAGAAATTTGTTTCTTACAGTTATGGAATCTGGAGAAGTCCAAGATTGAGGAACCAAAAGATTCAGTGTCTGGTGAGGGCTTGTACCTTTTTACTATGAACTCACATAGCAGAAGGGGCAAACGGAAACAACACACCTCTTTTTTTAAGGTCATTAATCCCATTTATAAGGACTTCACACTTAATAACCTCCTAAAGGCACCATCTCTTAATACCATCACATTGGTGGTAAAATTTCAACATGGATTTTGGAAGCCACTCAAACCAAGCTCTGAACGGTAGCTAATGCTTATCAAGTACAGGATATGATGGAACACACTTATGTGCATTAGTTTATTTAATGTTTACTTGTGATGTAGTAATTATAATAAGCATTTTTCAGATAAGGTGATTTTAAGCCCAGAGAGAATGGTATGTTGCCATAATTACACTGCTATATGGTAGCAAAGGGAGTATTTGTACTTGAGTGCCTATACTAACTAGAGAGCAACCAGGCCTGTGCTCTGTGACTTACAACAGTGTACACCTCCATGCTAGGGAACCTGCAGGTCAGCTGTGACTCATCTGACTTTGGCTGTCCTCAGCTAGGTGTCTGTACTTCAGGCTGCACTTACAGGTCTGCTCCCTTTTCCTCCAGATCTCAGGTTATCCAGAGCAGGTCCCTTCTGTGCTGCATGACCAATGCTCAAAGGTAGAGGCTCAACCACATAAGCACATTTCAAGTCTCTGCTCTCGAAAAGGTTAGATCAAAAAGAATTAACCTAGATGGTAACACCCACGCACAGGAAATCAATGTGAGTTAATGCCCTGTATAGCTATCCTTATCTCAACCAGCAAAAACCCTTGTTCCTTCCTATTATTGCTTATACTCTCTCTACAACAAAATTAGAAATAAGGGCAAAATAGTTTCTGCTGGGTATTGAGTGGGGGGAGAGGGAGGGGGCGGAGTGGGTGGTAAGGGAGGGGGTGGGGGCAGGGGGGAGAAATGAACCAAGCCTTGTATGCACATATGAATAATAAAAGAAAAAGAAAAAAAGAAAAAAAAAAGTCTCTGCTCTCATGACATCTGCTGACATCAAAAAACAAGCTACATGATTAGCCCAACATCAGTGTGGAAGAGAAGCACACTTCTCTACAGTGGGCTGAGGAAAGGATATTTGTGGAACGATAATTCAAACTCCATACAAGGTCTCACCAACTAAAGAATCTGAGCTCTTATTTATCATCCTGTAATACCTCTCTACTGTTCTAAGACACTACCTCACAAACAACAATAAAAGCCATTAAATTTGTTTTTCATTATTAACCTGCATGGTATTTGTGCTGCTCCTTTTGCCTTTGTCTACAGTCACCTGGTTTAGCTCTTCCACACTGATGAGAGCCCAGCTGGAGGGTAAATGTAAAGTTGATAGTCCATCACTCCCTGCTCATCTCAGAGGCCATACAGCCCCAATAAACAACCTGCTGGGTCTACAAATTTGCTATGCTTCACTCTGCTAAAACTTTATTGGGCACAGTATGGCAACTCAATTAATAGTGAGAATGACACAGACAAGTGTCACCAGAGTTGCAACCAATTACTTTTTCTTTAATATCTTTTTTAAATCACAAGCTGACCAAGTTCAACATGAGACATGTCCTTTCACAGGGTGTATTTAGTCTGTCTGTGCCTTCCCCCATTAGCTTCCATTGCCAGGGTCTTGTAATTCTGTCACCAGCTACAAGCCTCTCTCTTCTTCCAGTAGCAGGGCAGCATTCCCCCAAAGGAGCTAATTGAAAACACAAATCAAGCTGCTCGGCAGGATTTTGTGTTGTTGGTAGATGTTTTCATTTTGATCTTTTTCCCCATGAATCAAAAATTTACTGACTTTATTCTTCCTTCGTCCTGGTTGTGGGCCTGACTTAGAAACAGTGGACATAGAAACAAGCCCCAAAGTCAACCTGAATTGTCACCTAAAGAAATGCGTGAGACTGGATTCAAAGCCAACCAATACTTGCCCTGAAATAGCTTTAGGCACCTGGTCTTCCAAGGTACCCTACACCCCCAGCCGTTCCAACTGCACTTCCCATTTTCAGCCCAGACTTGGAACTTGTCTGGGTCACAGTAGCAGAAAGTTGAAGGCTAACTAATCATACCCAAGGGCAATTGGCTTCTCTATAACCTTCAGAAAATAGAAATTATATGATATATAATATTCAATCAGAAAAATCTCCTGATTGGAAGTTGTCATATGGCTACTTATACTGATTTCTATTCAAATCTATTTAAGCTGAAGTCCAGATGGGTATGGGATGACCCTTGCAATATATATTTTTCAAGGTTAAAGAAGACACTACCATCAGAAAAAACAGATGTACTTGATGACTTTTCCTCCAAAAAAAAAAAAAAAAAAGACTTTCCATCTTATATCTTGGGATTGAATTCTGAATATTATTGGTAGAATAGCCACATGAATGAATTTAGGTGTACTATGGAAGCACTGCAGGATATCCCATCCTCAATCCTGTTATTCTTGTCCCCACTAAGTCAATACAGGTAGATCAAGCTGTCCACGGTCTCTGGTCAGAGATTGAAATTGTCTTCAGGTCAGACTTCCATATCCTTGACCTGCTTCATTTCTGACCTGAGCCGGTTCACCCCTCCTTAGGCAACCTGGTGGTCTCCCACTCCCGGGAGGTCACCATATTGATACCGAACTTAGTGTGGACACCTGATTGGCATAGCATACTTCAGCCCAGAGCTCCTGGGCTCAAGCAATCCTCCTGTCTCAGCCTCCTGAGTAGCTAGGACTACAGGAGTGCACCACCACACTCAGCTTCCATATCCTTATGTTTATCTTTTGGACTACTGTTTAAGTCCTCATTCCCTGGGCTGAGTCCAGTGCTAAACTCATATAGCATACCTCCATAAAAGCTTTAGCTAGTTTAGTTGATCATTCTTCAACCCATGGTGTGAGCTCCGACCTAGGATCCCAGGCAAAAAAACATTAAATAATCAATCTTCTCTGCATTTGTCATTAACAATGTCCCATGAAAGTCAGCTTGCCAGGCTCAGAGTGCTGAAGCAGGTGCATTTCTATTCCTTCCATGGGTTCTCACTGTCTTCTAGTAGCTGACTTTGTTTCTTTTGCACTAATCCACTGCTTCTGTGGATATTCATAGCAGCTGTCAGCTCTGGCGCCAAGATGCAGATATTCACTGGAGTCAAGAAACTACTATTGTAATAAACAAATATAGGCTCAGCCCTGTCATTCTTCCTGGGCAGGGAATGTATATTTTATCACTGCCTCCTGAAGCTTTTTTTTTTTTTTTCATTTTTCTTTTATTATTCATATGTGCATACAAGGCTTGGTTCATTTCTCCCCCCTGTCCCCACCCCCTCCCTTAACACTCACTCCGCCCCCTCCCTCTCCCCCCCAATACCCAGCAGAAACTATTTTGCCCTTATTTCTAATTTTGTTGTAGAGAGAGTATAAGCAATAATAGGAAGGAACAAGGGTTTTTGCTGGTTGAGATAACGATAGCTATACAGGGCATTGACTCACATTGATTTCCTGTACGTGGGTGTTACCTTCTAGGTTAATTCTTTTTGATCTCACCTTTTCTCTAGTTCCTGGTCCCCTTTTCCTATTGGCCTCAGTTGCTTTAAGGTATCTGCTTTAGTTTCTCTGCATTAAGGGCAACAAATGCTAGCTAGTTTTTTAGGTGTCTTACCTATCCTCACCCCTCCCTTGTGTGCTCTCGCTTTTATCATGTGTCCTGAAGCTTCTTATCTCCAGTGAGACAAAAAAAGGCTCTCAACTCTGAATGCTGGCATTTATGACTCTACCCTGTCATCTCATTTTCACTAATGAAAATATTTGTGCGAGAGCATGGAATCTTGAAAAAAGTTCCGAAGGCAGGAATAAACTTATGTGCAAAATCTTTAGCTTTTTCCAAACATATCCAATATATGGATAGTGATCTCAAAGAAATTTACCTCCTAATTTTTGGAATTTTAATTTGACACCCATTACTTGGCTTTCTCAAATTCTTTTTGTAGACCAAACCTACTTTTTGCCCAGGGCATCAATTAAAGTTAGGCCAAGACCATATATCTCATTGAGTAATTTGGATACTGGCTTGAGTTCATCATGGCCTCAAGTAAACTTCCTATGTCCTTTCTGTGGAAGAGTTTCACTGTGCAATGGTAAGCAACTTGTGTTAGCCCAGCAAGAGAGAGCACACTCATATGCAGCAAGTTACATGAAGTAACTTGGGTATGCAACAAAGGACAAAGGAAGCCTAAGATCCATTATAAGTAGGTCCCTGAAGGCTGGAGAAAGCTGCACAGGCCAGAAGAAATCTCAACTGTGTCTGCCACATTTATACCACAGCAAAGGGATTCTGATATGCAGCTGCCTTGGGTTATATATCTCATAGACAAGTGACTGATTCATGATCAAAGCTTTGAGGGACAGCCTACTTCCAAGGGAGGGAGAAACTGCCTAGGTCATCCCTAGATTTTTTCCTCCCTGACTGAAGATGGCACGTTTCCTAGGGGGAAATGGGGAAAGGCCCGAGATTTTCAAGCAGCTCCTCTCTACCTCAGGATATTGCATTCCCAGTACATTCCACAATTGTTTTTGGAAACTTACAAGCAAGAACTGGGTTGGTCCAGGGTCACCCACAGAACTATCTCACAGTTTTTGCGCATGGTAAGAAGAACTTATCACAGATTTCTGGCATTCATTCATAGGGGCTGGGTCTTTCTGAAATTTGGCTTCTACTAATGAAGGCTTGTTAGAGTCTTTGCTTCTCTGTTTGGAGTTTTTGCTGGGGCTCATTGCTGATCCTTCCAGCAAAGGCTCTTTCTCAGGATCTTATCTTTCCATGACCTCAGATCTGTTTTGCCCTCCTTTTTTGTTGTCATCCTACATCCCATACTTCAAAACTTTAAAGGGGCCTCTGATCTGCAAGCTAAGTGGCCTCTTCCCAAAATGTTTTCAAGGTATCAAAGCTAAAACCTCTGGGATGCCTCTCATATTATTGACTGCTTTCTGAAGAGCCTTAAACCAGAGGGATTCTCAGGTTTTGATACAGAGATTTCTGGTTCTGTCTTCTGCTGTTCTGCTAATGTGCCAGTCAGAGCTCTTCAGTGTTGTTTTACTTGGATAGAAGAAAACATTTCATACCCAGTCCCAAAGGCTAGAAGGAAAAGAATTAGATTCTGCCATGACAAAAACTTCCATGTCCATAATTCAAGAGTGCCCTCTGGTGCTGGCAGTATACTGGAGATAAGGTCTGGGAACAGTAGCAGCTGTGGGGTCATGAGAGTGGCCACTGCACAGAGGATGTCTTGCGTACAGTTTCCTGTACTGCAGCCCAATAGGTACCTCCCACAGTCCACCCTACCCATTTGGTCAAATTTTCTTTTTTTGAGACAGGGTCTTCCTGTTGTAGCCCAGGCTAACTAAATCACCATCTTCTTGCCTGAGCTTCCCAAGGGCTGGAATTACAATTGTGTACCACCACACCCAGTTTCATTTGGCTAACTCTCAATAGGGGGCAAAGTTAGTGACTTATAAACATTGGTCATGTCTTAGACCTGTATTTTAGTGGTACAGGATGACAACTCCTGTTCCAAGAATACTTTTAAAGTGGGTAATGAAAAGCAGAACCTCACAGAGAGTCAGAGACACCCCCCTTTTCCCTGTAAAGGGAGTCTTAAGGAAGACCCTAAGGAGTTCTCTGCCCTGGTTCTCAAATTCTAACCTGCCTGAGACTCACCCAAGGGTTATTAAAACACAGGCCATGGGGCCCCACTCCCAGAGATGCTGATTCAGTAGAGCAGGGTAGAGAACAGACTTTACATATCCAGCAAGCATCCAGGAGAAGCTAATTCTGATGCTGCTAGATCCACAAATCATACTTGAAGAACCAGTGTTCGGATCCCAGGTAGGTCAGGGCTGAGGAGCCCAAGGTAGCAAAGCTTGCCAACATCTTTCCCCTCTTTAACCAAAACCAGAAGTATTTTTACATTTTGCATTTCTGGCTTCTTGAGATTTCATTCAGTTAATATTTCTGTGGTAAACATGTTTTAAACCCTATTTCTCCAGGTTGTGTCAACATTTGGAATTGTGCAAAGGAAAAGCAGAGAAAGTGCAAGTCATCTCAAGAAAAACACAGGCAAGAAAGCATCTACTTATTAATCAAAATCTAGAGTCAGTAAAAGACATTTCACTTGATGCTGAGATAAAAAGACAAGCCAGAGACCCACTCAGGGGGTTCATATGTGCATAACAAGATAAACGTGCAAACAATGAGCCATTGTAAGTGAATGGGGCAATGGATGTTAGTTAGCTTGATTTAATCTTTCTACAATGAACACATACATCAAAACATCATATTGTACTCTGTAAATATATATAGTCTTCCCTTGGTACCCATGAGGGATTGGTTCCAGGACTCCTGAGGATTTCAAAGCTTTAGATGCTCAAGTCTCTTCTATCAAATGCCACAGTATTTGCATACAACCTATGCACATCCTACCATATACTTTAAATCATCTCTAGAGTAGTTACAATACCTAAGACAATGTAAACACTATGTAATAGTTACTATACTGTAATCCTCAGTAAAACATGTCAAGAAAAAATTTTGTGCATGTCAGTACAGACATTTTAATATGTTCAGTCTTTAGGAGGTTGAATTCATGGATTGGGAACCCACAAATATGAAGGGCCAACTGTCCAATTATTACATACATTAAAAATAATAATATTCAAAATTATACAAACAAATAAATAAATAACAAATGAGTGCAACTAATGTTTTATAGTTTCTATGACAGGCCTCTTAATGGAAAACAAAAACAGTTCACATGTGGCTGACATACCATCCTCTCACTTCCCATTCCAGGAAAGACCTTATTAATTGATCATAATCCTCCTCCTAACAGGTCCTGGATATAACCCTAGAATTCTTCTCAACAAATTACTTTAAGACTGAGACACAAGCAACTGATTAAAGTTAGCATTCAAATCAAAATCTACGTGCTATCACTGATTCCAGTTCTCATGGGAATACTTTTGCAATTCCATCTGTTTAGGTTTAGGAAATAATTTATAGAGGAGATTGGTGCTTGACAGTAACTCAAAATATGAATATATGATATACAGGCATTGAAGAGGATAGAGAAAGAAAAACATGGTGGAAGAGATACTCCAGCAAACAGAAAAAAATTAAACTCATTAAGATTGGAAAGAGGTGGTAAGTGGAACCAGTAATTGTAGGACATATCTTCATATATCTCATATGTCAAAGAGAAAAAGATTATTTAAAGGTGCCTAGAAGTCCATGCATGGTCAAAGGACAATTATAAAAACTGGGATAGATCATGTGTATGGAGTGTGGAGAAGGATTTAGATATGATGAAGAAATGAGCAAGAAAAGGATTGATTCAATGAGCAAGTCCTCAGAGGAAACCAAGAGCAGTACACTCTCCCAGCCTTGTCTTGAGGTCTGATCCCACTCCTAATAGGGAGGCTATGGTGGAACGAGGGTTGCACAGTCAAATGTCCCAGGGCATGGCCATGAAGGGGAAAGGAACACCAAGGTGGAATCACAGAAGGATGTCAAGAATGATTTAGGTGAAGGACCTTAATATCAGACCTGAAACTCTGAAGTTAGTACAGGAAAGAGCAGAGAATACTCTGGAAGCAATAGGTATAGGCTAGGACTTCCTCAATAGAACCCTAGCAGCTCAGCAACTAAGAGAAAGGATGGACAAATGGGACTACATTAAATTAAAACTCTTCTGCACAAAAATGGAAATGATTTCTAAACTGAAGAGACTACCCACAGAGTGGGAGAAAATATTTGTCAGCTATACATCAGACAAAGGACTGATAACCAGAATATACAGGGAGCTCAAAAAATTAAATTCCCCCCAAATCAATGAACCAATAAAGAAATGGGCAACTGAACTAAACAGAACTTTTTTAAAAGAAATAATTCAAGTGACAAAAAAACACATGAAAAAAATGCTTACCATCTCTGGCCATAAAGGAAATGTAAATGAAAACCACACTAAGATTCCACCTCATCCCTGTTAGAATAGCTATCATCAAAAACATCACCAACAAGAGGTGTTGGCGAGGATGTGGGGAAAAAGGAACCCTCATACACTGCTGGTGGGAATACAAACTAGTACAACACTCTAGAAAATAATATGGAGGCTTCTTAACAATCTAAACATAGATCTGCCATATGATCCAGCAATCCCACTCCTAGGGATATACCCAAAGGAAGGCAACTCAGGTTACTCCAGAGGCACCTATACACACATGTTTATTGCAGTGCTATTCACAATAGCCAAGTTATGGAAGCAGGCAAGATGCCCCACCACTGACGAATGAATTAAGAAAATGTGGTATCTATACACAATGGAATTTTATGCAGCCATGAAGAAGAACGAAATGTTATCATTCGCTGGTAAATGGATGGAATTGGAGAACATCATTCTGAGTGAGGTTAGCCTGGCCCAAAAAACCAAAAGTCGTATGTTCTCCCTCATATGTGGACATTAGATCAAGGGCAAACACAACAATGGGATTAGACTATGAGCACATGATAAAAGCGAGAGCACACAAGGGAGGGGTGAGAATAGGTAAAACACCTAAAAAACTAGCTAGCATTTGTTGCCCTTAATGCAGAGAAACTAAAGCAGATACCTTAAAAGCAACTGAGGCCAATAGGAAAAGGGGAACAGGTACTAGAGAAAAGGTGAGATCAAAAAGAATTAACCTAGAAGGTAACACCCACGCACAGGAAATCAATGTGAGTCAATGCCTTGTATAGCTATCCTTATCTCAACCAGCAAAAACCCTTGTCCCTTCCTGTTATTGCTTATACTCTCTCTACAACAAAATTAGAAATAAGGGCAAAACAGTTTCTGCTGGGTATTGAGGGGGGAAGGGGAGGGGGCAGAGTGGGTGGTAAGGGAGGGGGTGGGGGCAGGGGGGAGAAATGAACCAAGCCTTGTATGCACATATGAATAATAAAAGAAAAATGAAAAAAAAAAGTATTATCTTCCATTTTTTCGATTATGATACTTTTCAAATCTAATATTTTCACTTGGTTCTGTTTTATGATTACTAATATATTCCCTTATTTCCTTAAGTATATTTATCATACTCATCTTAAATTCTCTTGCCATCTATTCCAACATTTTTGCTTCAGATGGTAAATGTTAACAAGTTTTATAGGAACTCTTATGGGGAAATTGTAGTCCTCCAGTGTCCAGTTAATTTGTCTTGTAAGTTCATGCTTCCCTAGAGTTCTAGCTAGCTAGTCTGCCCAAGTGAACTGAGAAAAGTCTAACTGTTAGGCCCTTCTTTGTCACTACCAAACACCAACAGAGCCAACAGCACTGCCATTTCAAACAGCTAGGTTGCAATGTACTAGCCCAAGGATCTGAGGGGGGTGGCAAAGTAAAGGCCCAAGAATATGCCATAGGTTGGTCCCATACCTATTGCCATCTACTCCTTACCCTAACAAGGTGGTCACTAACACTAATGGTTAAGCAGCAGTAGAACTAGGCATTGATTGTCAAAGGCAGTATGGGGAAAAGAGGCAAGAGCTGAACCCCTAAAGATTTCCTCTAGCCTTAGTCTTCCCTGTGTATGGCCACAGTCACTCACCTCCTACACTCACTCTCCAAGACAACCTTCAAGTCCCCCATGGCTTCTCTTGCTTTGTTTGTTGGTTTTTGGATTTCACTACTCTGGTTCCTCACTTCTATGAACTCTCTAAAGTTGATTTTGAAGTAGGTTTCCAGTTAGCTTGTTAGGACCTAGAAATCCATCCCCTCAGTGGATTTCTTTGAACAGATTATCTGGTCTGCTTTCAGGTATCATTAATCAGCATATAAACTGGGATATCATTTGATAATCAGAGATACAATTTGAGTATCAAAGACATCTGATGTACCTAGCAATTCCAGTTTTAGAAATGTATCCTAAGGAAGTAAGTTGATACACATAAATGTCACAGGAACTCTGCTGCATGTTGTTGCTAATAAGAACAGTATAGAAATAAATTGGGGGATTGAATATCTGGTACACAAATGAACCCCAATGCTACATAGTCATAAAACTGAGACAGAGGTCATATTTATGGGCAGAAATGACTTACTCTACAATCCTTGAATTTGTTATATGATTCCACTTGGGCAATGTGAAAGAGAGAAAGGGAAAAAGTCTGGACCACTCCAGCAAAATGTTACCAGTGATTGTCTCTGGCCATTGGGATTTAGAATTATTATTGCTTTTCTTCATTATGTTTTGCTGTATTGTTTGATATGAGAGAATTCACTTTTACTATCCTTATGATTAGAAAGAAATATAAATCTATTTTCATTATTTGAAAATTAAAAAATAATAAATATCCGCCAATCATGAAACCAGACATTTAATTTCTCTGATCACTTAAACCCCATTCATGTGGTGGGAGGGGCTTCAGAATAAACTGCTATAGACTTGCAGTAATAATTTGCTTACTTTATAATTTAATAGCTACTGCAACTCAATGATACAGTAAAAATGCAAGTGCTAATTCTATGGTACTGAAGGAAAACATCCTGGAGAGAGGGCTTCCCCTAAGCTTAGTTACTTGTAACCCATGGCAAGACCACCAGGACCCACTGTGAGCTAGTGAATTATTCATGAACGTAACTAGTTGAAGAGGTTCATTGAAGCATTGTTTATGCTGCTAGTTCCTACATGTCTGAGCTGACCACTGAGTGGTGTTAGTGGGGGGTTGAAAAGTAGCAGTGAGCACAAATGTTGCAAAGATTAGGCATTGAAAACAGAAACCAATAATTAATCGAATATTTTGTTGATGTTCCATTGCCTCGTGACATTGAGATTCTTGGCTTAAAGTCTAGCAATCTAACTCAAATGAGCTAATGGGTACCCTTGGAGCAAAATAGCTTTTGGTCTTGGTGATAGATTAATAAGTAGCTGTAGCTTCCAGAGACATCAGGAAAGGATCAACACTTGGGTCAAACACAATGGTTGAAACTTCCCCAGGGAAAAGGAAAACGATTCCAAGTCCAGCAGGATTTGGGGAATTTCAGTCTTTGTCTATTACCAATGTAAAAATACATTTTATTTATTGGAAATTTCAATAAATCAGATTTTTCCCATTATTCAAAGTGAAGCTGAAAATTATGGATGAAGTAACTACACAGGGCACCTTTCCCACTGCATGAGGACGCTCCAAGGAGTTGCCACAGCTTTGCAAGTGGCCAAAAGACCCAAGGAAAATCATGCTGCTGATTCCAGAGCCAATTTAGTGGCTAGAAACTAAGAAGGAACCCACTCTGTGCCAGGCACTATGTGAGCACTTCATGTGCATAATGTCATTTACTTCTCACAAAAAAATTAGGGAAACTATTACCAAATTGCAGATGAGGAAAAATAGAAGTCAAAGAGTATGGGCAGAGCCTGACTTATGGTTTGCCTTACAAGTTTTTGATTTTTTTGATAGTGTGAAAGCAATATACATTCAGTGCTTATTGTACTTTGAAGTATGAATTTTGATCCTTTCCTGGGCTACTGATTTGCAGTGCTCTACTGTCTTGGATGTCCCTAGTCAGCCATACAATTATAAGGGCAAACAATCAATACTCTACATGGTACTTTGTTGCCAAGTTAATTGTGTTCAAAGGGTAGATATATTAAATATATTCTTACTTACCATATTTTCAACTTACAATAGTTTTTTTTAAGACCATTACAATATCATGAGTACTCTACATGGTACTTTGTTGCCAAGTTATTGTGTTCAAAGGGTAGATATATTAAATATATTCTTACTTACCATATTTTTAACTTACAATAGTTTTTTTTAAGACCATTACAATATCATGAGTTGAGACGCACGTCTAATTATTTTGGCCAAGGTTCTAAGTCAGTAAGTTCACACTCAAGTTCAAGACTTAGATCTGTTTGGCTTTAGGACAGAATAAATGTTTTCTTCACTATCTTCACTTATTCACAGTCGTTCCCAAATTCCTCTCTTTGACTTACACAACTACAAATTAAAAGTTCTTTAGTGTAACTCACACACACACACACACACACACACACACACACACAATCTCGAGTTTGAGGTTCTAATAATTTGGTTGGGTTTGGTTCCTGGGTAGATCAAGGATTCTACTGTAGTCTGCAGATTTGCAGGTTCTTATCTGTTCTGTCTTAATTTGGGAAAGGCTGACTCTACTCCAGCTACAGGCTAAACACTAACTTATTGAAGCCTAACAGCTCATGCCATTACCCTACCCAGAATGGTTGGATTACAGAAAGCATACAACCTAACCAAGTCTATTAAGGTGGATTTCAGGATTCTTGATAGGAATGCTGGAATGGTCCCTCTGAAGATAGATGCCAAGCCTGGAACTGCTGTAGCTGAGAGAGAAATAGAGGGAAAAAATGGATAGACATCACTAAATTGCTTGACCAACCAAACATGTCCATTGTACATGTCAAGTATCATAATTATTTAAGCCAGTATAGGTTCTTATTTGTTCCCAAAGTGATATAGAATTCTGTAACAGAAATGGAATGGTAAAAGTAATCACCCTGTAGATTTAGAATTGACTACATAGAGAAGTTAAGGTAAAGGGCAGTGAGAATCTGGGAAGTTGGTGATTCTTGTTTTCTGATTATAAAACTGCTTGTTATGCTGTAGTCTACTGATAAGATGATCATCTAGTTTATTGTCCAAACTAGAATGTATCTGAGAATGAAAAAGTCACATTAATAATGACATCAGGATAATCATTCACTGTTCAGGTTTCAGTTCACTTGCTTTAACCCTTGATGTCCAAGGATGAGTTCACAATGTATTTGTTGTATTTTATCCAGGGTCCCTTTCAGAACTGTAGTATATCTTTGTAGTGAAAATAGAAGTCTCTAACAGTCATTGTGTTTGGACTGAAGTTGCATGAAGAGAAAAAGCCAGACAGAAGAATGAAAAACAGGCAAGAATCAAACCACACAAGGATTTTTATACTGATCTAAGGAGGCAGAATTTATCATGAAGGCGATGGAAAACCACTATAGGAGTTTAGAAAATGTAAGAATCTATCAATCTTACATTTTTTTTTAAAATCATCCTTTATAATGAGGAAGACAAATAAGTGATGAGGAAGCCACATGTAGGCCACTGCTGTGAGAATAATGAGCATTTTAAACACAGGTAGTGTCAACATGGATGGGAGCTATTTGAGCACAAATTTGAAAGATAGAGAAGCAAGAGGAGAGCTGACAATTCAACCCAATTCTCATACGGTGGCCTAAAATTCATAACATCAAGTAAGCATTTCAAAACTGATATAACAGTCCCAGTTTATTTTGAGAAAGTTCACATTCCTTTCAATTTCTTTTTCTTCTCCTGCATTGTACAAGGACTTATCAATTTATGAGAGGACATTTCCATATTTAGATCATATGGTTCTTAATTATTTAATGAATGTAATGCACTTTGTATACAAAGCATTTGTTATAGTCACTTTTGTGTGTTGTTTTTACTCTTTCAGCTGTCTTCCTCAGTTATGCCTACCACTGAGCTTTTCAAGGATTTTTGTTCAATTAGTCTAAAGGCACATCTGTCTGAGTTTCAATTTGTAATAAGCGTTTGTCATATTTGTAGAATTCCACATATGACTCTCCTGATTTATCCCTTTTGAGGATTCTTGCTCCTTTCTTGTTAGATTCTGTGTACCAATGTTTTTCATCCTCTGAGCACCAAATGGATTTTTTAAGCAAATTAGGCCATGTCTCACATTTCCCCCTAATTAACTAAGTATGACCTTCTAAGCAGTAACAATAAAAAGATATAATGGATATATTAAAAACATCTTTAGCCCTACTGAATTTTGTTTTTTATTAAGTGTATGAAATCATAAAACTCTAAAAAAAAAAAAAAAGAGCAGTCATCAATATCCTATGTTATAAAGAACTAAATATTGGTCAGCCGAAGCAGCTCCATGGTACAAGATCAGTGTAGCACAGCAAGTTTAATGAGCCCAAGATTGCAGTCAAACAGACTTAAACTTAAACACTGGCCATAGCTCCCCTAAGCTATGTGTTTATAACCAAATTATTGGAGCTTTCTAGTCTCTGGCTTATTTCATCTGTAAATAGCTCTAATGGATAGTTTATATGATTATTGTAAGGGTTACATAAGAAATGTATGAGGCACTCAACACATACAAGCAAAGAAAGTACTTTAAAAATAGCAGCTATTTGTCACTGATGTTACTCCAGATTCCTCTACCCTCTGTAAATTACTTAGGACAAGTAGTACTACACAGCTTGAGCGAAAGCTTGTGGTTGTTGCTAACACAATCATTAAGGCTTCAATTTTCCTATTTGGCAAATGGAATAGTGGTATCACCTACCTTGTGAGGTTAGGTGAGTATTAAATGAAATGTGTAAACACAGCTGACATTGTGACTGGTACACAGTGAGCACATCTTTCTTACTTTTTTTTTTCAGTACTGGGAATTGAACCCAGGGCCTCGTGCTTACAAGACAAGCACTCTACCACTTGAGTCTTGCCCCAGTCCCTTTATTTTTTAAATAGGGCCTCACTAACTTTGCCTGGTCTAGCCTTGAACTCCCGATCCTCCTGCCTTCACTTTGCAAGTAGCTGAGATTACAGAGGTATACCACAATGCCTGGCTTGAGCACTTTTTATAGTAAGCCATTGTGATCATTATTTTTCACTCTGGTTATATTTAAATCAGGTATTATTTTTATTCAAATACTGCAGTTCTCAGTACCTCGTCTAGCAAGAACTAAAATCAGCAGAGATTTAAAGCCAAACCTGGGTTTTATCTAACAATGTTACCAATGAACTGTATACAATGTTAAAAGGACTTTATCAATTTCAAATGTATCTCTTGTGACATTTCAGAATCTGGTATCTGTAGAAACAGGAAAGCACCTGACAGCCAAGAATACAGTTCATCTGAGCTTCCCTTTTCACTTGAAGCCAGAAAAAAAAAAATGGAGACTTTTAGGAGTCTGGGAGGTCCAGCAAGCTGATTAATAGGCTCAAACTATGAAATTGCATGACATTTTATTGGCCTCCCTGAAATGGCGCATGGAACCTATTGCACAGACAAGCAGACCTGGCATTATGGGGTTCCTGGAAGTAAGGACCCCTAGCACTCATCAGGTCAGATCACCAAGGATAAAATGACGCTTGTAAAACTTAGCTTGAAAGTCAGAATATGCAGAGACTGCTCATGGCTACCGTCTTTTAATAGAGTGAGTTGATAGAGAGCTGAGTTATGGTATGGGATCAGTTGCTGTTGACTCCAAGAGTTCAGTCTCAAAATGTATTTATCTCTCACTTAATAATCTGCAATTACATAAGCAGTCTACAGTATCTGTCAATGTTGGGGGCCCTAGTACTTTCTGTGTTTTTCCTACACATTTCCTGGGGTGCCACTGTCATACTAAGGTTTCAAGGCAGCACTCCATGATGGTCTCACTCCCACAAAAGAGATAAAGGGGAGGAAAGGCGAGTCCTTTGCTTCAAACACATGACCTAGAATTTGTATGTGTCACATCCACTCATGTTCCATTTGTCAGAACTTAGCCAAATGGATGCCCACCTAAAGGGAGGCTGGGAAATGTCTTTATTTGGGGCACCCAGCTAAATCTTTGAGTTCTTTTATTGGGGAAATCGAGGAAAGATAAGAAACAACTATGATTCCCAGCCAAAAAGGCAGTTCTGATTGGCAGTAATGGACACAAGTCTGGGAGGTGAACATGGTTGATGTATTTTCTTTACAAGAATGAATACAGAATTTTTAAACTTGTTGAAATCACCATAAGAAAGGTACTAAGGTAAAAACAAGAAAAAATAGAGGAGATGAACCAATTTGCATTATAATATATATATACATGGAAATGTCACAAGGAAATTCCCTGTATAGCTATCTTAAACAAAAAAGACATTTTTTTTTTTTTATAAAAACAGAGAACAGGAGGGCAGAACAGGTCCTGCCTGGAGGAGTTGGCACCAGTGGGAGGGGGGAGGTGGCGGAAAAGGGGTGTAGGAAAGTGAATATAGTGCAAATACTGTGTACCCATGTATGTAAATGGAAAAATGAGACCTGTTGAAACTATTCTAGGAGTGAGGGGAGGGGAGATAAAGGCAAATGGTGGAGGGTGTGAATTCAATTATGATATATTTGATATATTTGCAAAAACTTTTGTAAATGCCATAATGTATCCCTAGCACAGCAATAAAAATAAAAGAAAAAAGAATGTGAAGACTTTGTTTGAGACATGAAATAACAATTAAGTGGGCTGATGAACGATCAATGAGCTAGGTGACCTTGGCAAAGATATTCACCTCACTAAATTGCTGCTTCCTCATAACAGTACCAATTTCACTGAATTATTGAAAGGATTAAAAGAGCTAATTCAGGCAGATTTCTTCGCAGAATTTTTGGCACCCAGTAAATACTCAGCAATGTAAACCATTATTATCAGTAATTAAAAGCATAAGTCCCTCACTAGTGTCTGCTGAGAAGGACATTGCTATGACTTGGGTGTGGCCTGAGTGTCCCCCAAGAGCTTACTATGATTGGAGACCTGGTGCCCAGAGAGGCAGTATTGGAAGATAGTGTGGGCCTGTAAGGCCTACTGGAAGATCCTTAAGACACTGGGGACACGACCTCACACTGATACAGCCACCTCCCAACTACGAACTGCCTGGAGGATAAGAACAGTGTCCTGAATTTTTCTCTTGATGAAGAAGTGAGTGTATTTTGCCTGCAGGGCCTATGGCAGCAGGAAAAGAGGCTGTTGCATGTATGTCTCTCCTGATAGACTCTCTCTCTCTCTCTCTCTCCCTCTCTCTCGCAGTACTGGGATTTGAACTCTGGGCATACACCTTGAGGCACTCCACCAATTCCCGCCTCCCTCCCCCCCTCCGTTTCTATGATGGGTTTTTTCAAGATAGGGTCTCACTAACTATTTGCTCAGGCTGGCTTTGAACTGAGATCTTCCTGATCTCTGCCTCCTGAGTAGCTAGGATTACAAGGCATGAGCCACCCATGCCTGGCTCCAGTAGACTCTTTCAAAGTGATCTCTGTAAGCACATGTGTTGCATGTTCAAGGAAATGCCAAACTTTCTAGGGTAATAATGATTCCTATCTGCTGCTGTGAACACTAGCTGCTTTAACATGATCCTAGATAAAATTATGGATTCCTGGGCATCCTATAATCAGAATCTCCAGGAGTTATTACACAAACACTTTTAATAAGTTCTCTGAGATAATGCTACTAGATGCTGGAACCACTGCTGAACAGCAATACTAATTTTAATGAGTTTTGTTGTCAATCATGTCAGCTGCATTTATTTAGGCTTACTACATGCCTAGCACTGCTCTAAGTTCTTCATACACGTTAGCTCACTTAATCCTCACAATAACTCTATGACTTGTTACTATTGTCATCTTCATTCTGCTGATTAAGAAACCAAAACGCACAAAAAAAAAAAAAAAACAAGAATCACAGAGTAATCACAGAGTCAGGATTTGAACCCAGCCTTGTTCAAGTGTTCACACTTGATCACACTATTTTACCTCCATTTATGGTGAAGGAGAAGTGATGAGTGGACTAGATCCCACTGGAGGGCAGCCAGGGCTGCATTCCAGCTCCCAATAATGTACCCACACACACACACACACACACACACCCCTACACCCCTATCCTTTTGCACTTAGAGAAGCATCTAAGACACACTATTAAAATCTGAAATAAACGGACTCGTGAAAAGCATAGCTGTATAAGAAACATCTTTCCAAATGGGACAAAATAAGCTGTACTGAGTTTTAAGGGTATTGAATAGTCAAAGTAGATTTAAATAAATAAATAATTTTTAAAAACATCAGAATTCCAAGATGGCGGCTAAAGGTAGGAAGCAGAAAGCGACCCTCCTATAGTGAAATCTTGGAGAGACGCTGGAGACACACTTTGCAGGCATAATCACCGAGAAAAGGCATAACTTTGACTCCTCCACATCTCCAGCCGGCGCAGAGAATCTCCACTTCACGTTAAACAGAGAACCGAGGAGGCCCCCGGGCCGCCAGTGGCCGGCGCCCAGACGGCTTGGGAAGACGCGGACCAGGTGAGCTTCGCGGTACCGCGGTAGCCCCACAGACAAGCCTGGGCCAGAGCAGCATAGCCCCCTGGACAGACTGACCTCCACCCGGGAAAAAAAGAGAAACTGAGTACTAAGCAATAAGAACAGTTAAGACGCTGGAAAGAGGGTGGGGCACCCTGAGCGCTGAAGATTGGGGGAAGGGAATCCTTCCCGGGACTGTAAATAAACGAGCCGGGCGGGCAAGAGAGGCTCTGGCGGGAGCGGGGACGCTTGTGAGAGGAGGGAAGACCCACTTCCCACGTGAACTGTAAATAAACACGCAGGCCTGACAACGTGGGGCAGTGTCGCCTTTCCCAGTGCTTGGAAAGGGAAAAGCCTGTAGCAGAGGCCCCCCCCCCGCACAGGAGAACTCTGAGCAAACAAAGCCTGTGGGACCAGGTGAGTGCTAAGCTCACCCCAGAGATCTGCATAAATAACGCCGCCAGCTACAGGCTGAGAGCAGCAGGCAGGCGAGCCACAGTTGCAGATACCACTCTCAGAACTGCCTCCAGACGCTTTTTTTTCTTTTTCTCCCTACCTTTGATGAGAGAACAACCGAATTACACCTGCAAGCCGAAAAACTTACTGAAACTGTATTGCATTTGAACTGGGGACACTTGGGGGGGCTTTTTTTTTTTCTTCTGTGTGTGTGCGAGTGTAGTTTTGTTCTACTATATGCATCCCCTTTGATGAGACAACTACAGAACAACATCTGAGGCACCAACTCCAGGACTGGAGATTGAGACGGACATCCAAATTATTAAGACTGAAATTGCATTGCATATAAACTTGGAAGTTTTTTGGTTTTTTGGTTTTTTTTGTTTTTTTTTAATTTTCTATTTTCCATTTTATTTTAATTCATTTTATAAATAGATATTACTTTCATATACTTATTTTTTATTTTTTTTATCTTTGATTTTCAATCCTCTCTCTGTCACTCTATTGTCTGTTCAGCTTACTGTCGATTAGTACACTAACACTCCCTGTTTATACCTTTGAAACTCTCTTGTCTGATACCTTGTTCTGCTTTCTCCCTCTTGTCTGTATATTTGTTTACCCCTTTTCTTTAACTTCTTGCTTTCCATCTCAGCTCACTCTTCCATTCTCAATATTACCATTGTTATTATTACAAGCTAGAAAATACTGAATTACGCACAGTACAGGGACAGTAACAACACCAAGGACAATGACAGGAAGACAGAAAAAACAAGGAAACCAGTTTCCCCACAGCAAAAAATTAGTACAGGAACCAGAGGGGAATGAAGAGAACAGAAACTCAGAGCCAGACTCCAACAAAATGAAGATAAACTATGCCAAAGGACCCAATGAAGCCTACAAGAATAATTTAAAAGAAGACATACTACAAGTACTCAATGAGAATTTTATAGAGATGATACTGGATAGGGTCAACCAAAATGTACAGGAGACACTCAAGAAATTCCAAGACAATAAAAATAGAGAATTTGAAAAAACAAAAGAAGAAATAAAGGAAACCATAGAAGCACTGTATAAACACCAAAGTGAAAGAGAGAACACAATGAATAAATGGATAAATGAACTCAGGACAAAAACAGACAACAATAAAGAAGAAAACAGCCAGGATATGGAAAACCTCAGAAAAAAGAACGAAACAGAACTGCAAAACAAAACGGAAGGCCAATCCAGCAGAATAGAACAAACAGAAGACAGAATCTCAGAACTTGAAGATGAAATGGTAATTAAAGGAAAAACTGAAGAACTACTAATTAAACAACTCAAGACCTGTGAAAAGAAAATGCAAGAACTCACCGACTCCATCAAAAGACCAAACTTGAGAAACATGGGCATCGAAGAAGGAGAAGAGGTGCAAGCGAAGGGAATGCATAATATATTCAACAAAATAATAACGGAAAATTTCCCAAATCTAGAGAAAGATATTCCCATACAAATGCAAGAGGCCTCCAGGACACCAAACAGACCAGATCAAAATAGAACTACTCCACGACATATCATCATTAAAACAACAAGTTCAGAAACTAAGGAAAGAATATTGAAGGCTGCAAGAGAGAAAAAACAAGTAACATACAAAGGTAAACCCATCAAAATCACAGCAGACTTCTCAACAGAAACATTAAAAGCAAGAAGAGCGTGGGGTGAGATCTTCCGGGCACTGAATGAAAATAACTTCAACCCCAGGATACTCTACCCAGCAAAGCTATCATTCAAAATAGATGGAGCAATAAAAGTCTTCCATGATAAGCAGAAACTAAAACAATATGTGACCACAAAGCCACCATTACAAAAGATTCTGCAAGGGATCCTGCACACAGAAAGTGACACCCAACTTAACCATGAAAAGGTAGGCAGCACCAAACCACAGGATAAGAAAAAGCAAGACAGTAGAGAGTAACATCAAGTTAGGTACACACAATCAAACCTTCAAACAACTAAGATAACTAAATGGCAGGAATCACCACATACCTATCAGTACTAACACTTAATGTTAATGGACTTAATTCACCCATCAAAAGACACCGTTTGACAAAATGGATTAAAAAAGAAGATCCAACAATTTGTTGCTTACAGGAGACTCATCTCACCGACAGAAATAAGCATATGCTTAGGATGAAAGGCTGGAAGAAGATTTACCAAGCCAATGGCCCCCGAAAACAAGCAGGAGTAGCAATACTTATCTTTGACAAAGTAGACTTCAAACCTACATTGATCAAACGAG
The DNA here is from genome assembly GCF_047511655.1 of Castor canadensis. NCBI lineage: Eukaryota > Metazoa > Chordata > Mammalia > Rodentia > Castoridae > Castor > Castor canadensis. Next base: position 179,380,128 of record NC_133386.1, read on the forward strand.
ATAAAGAAGGACATTCCATACTAATAAAAGGGGAAATAGACCAAAAGGAAATAATAATCATCAATCTGTACGCACCCAATGTCAACGCACCCAATTTCATCAAACATACCCTGAAAGACCTAAAAGCATATATAAACGCCAACACAGTGGTTGTGGGAGACTTTAACACTCCATTATCATCAATAGATAGGTCATCCAAACAAAAACTCAATAAAGAAATCCAAGATCTAAAATATGCAATAGATCAAGTGGACCTAGTAGATGTCTACAGAACATTTCATCCAACCTCTACACAATATACATTCTTCTCAGCAGCCCATGGAACCTTCTCCAAAATAGATCATATCCTAGGGCACAAAGCAAGCCTCAGCAAATATAAGAAAATAGAAATAATACCATGCATACTATCTGACCACAATGCAGTAAAAGTAGAACTCAACAACAAAAGTAAAGACAAAAAACATGCAAACAGCTGGAAACTAAATAACTCATTACTTAATGAAGAATGGATCATCGATGCAATAAAAGAGGAAATTAAAAAGTTCCTGGAAGTCAATGAAAATGAAAACACAACCTACCAGAACCTATGGGACACAGCTAAGGCAGTCTTGAGAGGAAAGTTTATAGCCATGAGTGCATATATTAAAAAGATTGAAAGATCCCAAATCAATGACCTAATGATACATCTCAAACTCCTAGAAAAACAAGAACAAGCAAATCCCAAAACAAATAGAAGGAGAGAAATAATAAAAATAAGAGCTGAAATCAACGAAATAGAAACCAAAAAAACCATACAAAGAATTAATGAAACAAAAAGTTGGTTCTTTGAAAAAATAAACAAGATCGATAGACCCCTGGCAAACCTGACTAAAATGAGGAGAGAAAAAACCCAAATTAGTAGAATCAGGAATGCAAAAGGGGAGATAACAACAAACACCATGGAAGTCCAGGAAATCATCAGAGACTACTTTGAGAACCTATATTCAAATAAATTTGAAAATCTAAAAGAAATGGACAGATTTCTAGATACATATGATCATCCAAAACTGAACCAAGAGGAAATTAATCACCCGAATAGACCTATAACACAAAATGAAATTGAAGCAGCAATCAAGAGTCTCCCCAAAAAGAAAAGTCCAGGACCTGATGGATTCTCTGCTGAATTCTATCAGACCTTTAAAGAAGAACTGATACCAACCCTCCTTAAACTGTTCCATGAAATAGAAAGGGAAGGAAAACTGCCAAACACATTTTATGAAGCCACTATTACACTTATCCCAAAACCAGGCAAAGACACCTCCAAAAAGGAGAACTATAGGCCAATCTCCTTAATGAACATTGATGCAAAAATCCTCAACAAAATAATGGCAAATCGAATTCAGCAACACATCAAAAAGATTATCCACCACGACCAGGTAGGCTTCATCCCAGGGATGCAGGGGTGGTTCAACATACGAAAATCAATAAACGTAATAAACCACATTAACAGAAGCAAAGACAAAAACCACTTGATCATCTCAATAGATGCAGAAAAAGCCTTTGATAAGATCCAACATCATTTCATGATAAAAGCTCTAAGAAAACTAGGAATAGAAGGAAAGTTCCTCAACATTATAAAAGCTATATATGACAAACCTACAGCCAGCATTATACTTAACGGAGAAAAATTAAAACCGTTCCCTCTAAAATCAGGAACCAGACAAGGATGCCCACTATCTCCACTCCTATTCAACATAGTACTGGAATTCCTAGCCAGAGCAATTAGGCAAGAAGAAGGAATAAAAGGAATACAAATAGGTAAAGAAACTGTCAAAATATCCCTATTTGCAGACGACATGATCCTATACCTTAAAGACCCAAAAAACTCTACTCAGAAGCTTCTAGACATCATCAATAGCTATAGCAAGGTAGCAGGATATAAAATCAACATAGAAAAATCATTAGCATTTCTATACACTAACAATGAGCAAACGGAAAAAGAATGTATGAAAACAATTCCATTTACAATAGCCTCAAAAAAAATCAAATACCTAGGTGTAAACCTAACAAAAGATGTGAAAGACCTCTACAAGGAAAACTATACACTTCTGAAGAAAGAGATTGAGGAAGACTATAGAAAGTGGAGAGATCTCCCATGCTCATGGATTGGTAGAATCAACATAGTAAAAATGTCTATACTCCCAAAAGTAATCTACATGTTTAATGCAATTCCCATCAAAATTCCAATGACATTCATCAAAGAGATTGAAAAATCTACTGTTAAATTTATATGGAAACACAAGAGGCCACGAATAGCCAAGGCAATACTCAGTCAAAAGAACAATGCAGGAGGTATCACAATACCTGACTTCAAACTATATTACAAAGCAATAATAATAAAAACAGCATGGTACTGGCACAAAAACAGACATGAAGACCAGTGGAACAGAATAGAGGATCCAGATATGAAGCCACACAACTATAAGCAACTTATCTTTGACAAAGGAGCTAAAAATATACGATGGAGAAATAGCAGCCTCTTCAACAAAAACTGCTGGGAAAACTGGTTAGCAGTCTGCAAAAAACTGAAACTAGATCCATGTATATCACCCTATACCAAGATTAACTCAAAATGGATCAAGGATCTTAATATCAGACCCCAAACTCTTAAGTTGATACAAGAAAGAGTAGGAAATACTTTGGAGTTAGTAGGTATAGGTAAGAACTTTCTCAATGAAACCCCAGCAGCACAGCAACTAAGAGATAGCATAGATAAATGGGACCTCATAAAACTAAAAAGCTTCTGTTCATCAAAAGAAATGGTCTCTAAACTGAAGAGAACACCCACAGAGTGGGAGAAAATATTTGCCAATTATACATCAGACAAAGGACTGATAACCAGAATATACAGGGAACTTAAAAAACTAAATTCTCCCAAAACTAATGAACCAATAAAGAAATGGGCAAGTGAACTAAACAGAACTTTCTCAAAAGAAGAAATTCAAATGGCCAGAAAACACATGAAAAAATGCTCACCATCTCTAGCAATAAAGGAAATGCAAATTAAAACCACACTAAGATTCCACCTCACCCCTGTTAGAATAGCCATCATCAGCAACACCACCAACAACAGGTGTTGGCGAGGATGCGGGGAAAAAGGAACCCTCTTACACTGTTGGTGGGAATGTAGACTAGTACAACCACTCTGGAAAAAAATTTGGAGGCTACTTAAAAAGCAGGACATCGATCTACCATTTGATCCAGCAATACCACTCTTGGGGATATACCCAAAAGACTGTTACTCCAGAGGCACCTGCACATCCATGTTTATTGCGGCACTATTCACAATAGCCAAGTTATGGAAACAGCCAAGATGCCCCACCACTGACGAATGGATTAAGAAAATGTGGTATCTATACACAATGGAATTTTATGCAGCCATGAAGAAGAACGAAATGTTATCATTCGCTGGTAAATGGATGGAATTGGAGAACATCATTCTGAGTGAGGTTAGCCTGGCTCAAAAAACCAAAAATCATATGTTCTCCCTCATATGTGGACATTAGATCAAGGGCAAACACAACAATGGAATTAGACTTTGAGCACATGATAAAAGCGAGAGCACACAAGGGAGGGGTGAGGATAGGTAAGACACCTAAAAAACTAGCTAGCATTTGTTGCCCTTAATGCAGAGAAACTAAAGCAGATACCTTAAAGCAACTGAGGCCAATAGGAAAAGGGGACCAGGAACTAGAGAAAAGGTTAGATTAAAAAGAATTAACCTAGAAGGTAACACCCATGCACAGGAAATCAATGTGAGTCAATGCCCTGTATAGCTATCCTTATCTCAACCAGCAAAACCTCTTGATCCTTCCTATTATTGCTTATACTCTCTCTACAACAAAATTAGAGATAAGGGCAAAATAGTTTCTGCTGGGTATTGAGGGGGGGAGCGGGAGGGGGTGGAGTGGGTGGTAAGGGAGGGGGTGGGGGCAGGGGGGAGAAATAAACCAAGCCTTGTATGCACATATGAATAATAAAAGAAAAATGAAAAAAAAAATAAAAAGAAAAAAAAAACATCAAACCAAGCTTGATACTTTCTGATCATAAAGTTAGTGGGACAGATGCCCAGCTAGGCTTCCAACTGTGCCAGAATCCTTGGGGTCAGGGTGTGGCACAATGATGCAAGGGTGATGCAAATTCTTACTCAGAAAAAAAAATAAAGTGTTTCAAGGGCAAGGTTACCACAGCCATGAGAGTATTTACCCACTGCACCTGCCCTTTCCCAATGAAATCTCATGCACCTGAGGAAAAGCAAAAGCTCTGTGTTACCCAGAGCAGTTTAGACCCCAGCAAGACAGGCAGCCTCCATATTTTAAGCATTCCTCAAAATGTCCTGTCATTTATCAATGTGTATCTCCCCCTTCCTTACCAGACAGTGAACTAGCATTAAGTATGGGAGACTGAAAAACTGACCACAAATACCTCAGAGATGTGGAGTCTACTTCTCTGCTCCTGAATCTGAGTTAAACATCTGAGTTGCTTTGGCCAAGAAGCCATTGGTTATCAGAGAGAGAGGAAGGAGGTAAACAGAAATCTTGAACAGTAAGTGTGCATTAGGGCTTGCTCTCTTGAACCCTGAAATCACCACAAGCACAAGGGCAGAGTAACTGCTGGAGAAGCTGGAAGAGGAGATCCAGGGCACCCCAGTCAATCCAGACATGTGAGCAAACCATCCTAGATCATCTTGGTGCCAATGGCCCCACACCACAGACATGAGCTAGTGCAATAGAAATCAACTGATATTGTCCAGGCCAGGATGACATCCCAGCTGGCACACAGGATTATGAACCCCAGAAAGCAGTTGCTGTTTGAAGTCTCTACGTTTTAGAACTGTTTGTTATGTAATGAATGAAAATGGATACAAGAAGGTAAATTATTACAAAGAGAGGCTTTGGTCTCAAACAGGCCTGGGTTCAAATACCAGCTGTTCCTTTTGCTAGATGTGTGGCTCTAGGTAATTTCTCTGACTCTCAGTTTCTTCATCTGTAAAATTAGAAAAATAAACATAGTTATTGCCTGAATATTTCTAATATGCAAATAAGGAATATATGAACCACTGTATTTGCTATTTGGCAGCTATTTTGTTGTTGCTTTTGTTATTATTGGAATGCTCATTGCTTTGAACTGAGCTATGTGCAAGATCAGAGGTAGTAGTCTTGACAGGTTCCAGAAACAAACAAATAAATCTAACATGATATTGGCTTGACAAAGGCGTCGATAAATATCTACATCCATGAATTGCATTATGCATCAAATAACCACTGTTTAAGGACTTCTGTGATTACACAGTTTGTCATCCCTGAAAAATATCATGATTGCTCCTCCAATTCTCAGACTTGAGGGACAAGGAAGATGTAGGAAGAAGCAGCAAGCAAATAAAAATGGGAACATCCCACTGGCACGACACAGGCTCAGGGATTCCTACATCTGGGGGAGTAGGGGAGAGATGAACATAGAGTCACCCACTGGTCTTCAGAATCTTTATGAAATACAAACAAGAAGCAAATAGCCAGGAGCTGCCTGACATAATGAGAAAAATAAAAATTCTAGAATCAGGAAGACCAGCTCAAACTCCTCTGAGTCTTAGTTTGCTCATCTACAAATTGAACTATAGTACTAATTAATATGTGTCACATGTTGATTCATATAGTAGTTAAAAGAATTTGACAAAACAGTACTATAAAATGTTTCTTGTAGTACTTAGTATATGGCAAGTGATCAATCACAGTTCTTCCCCTTATTTCTTCCACATCCATAAAACTATCTTTGTTCATCTCTTGACATAACCTTCATCCTATGGCCCGGGGATATGACAATATTCTGCCAGCATCAAGACAATAGATGCCATTTCTGGCTTTGTAACCTTGAACCAATTATGTCGCCTGTCTGTTTATCAGATTCTCATTGGTCAAATGAGGATAATACTTTCTGTCCCTGACGAGGATAATGGGATGATTCACTCAATTTTAAAACCTAACTCAGAGTTTGATGACGCTGGGTAGAAAATAAAATGCAAAGGAAAGTCAAATGACTAATAATACTTTAAGTCCCAAAGCACTAGTCCATAGCTGCTATTTCCTTTTTCTCTCTCTTTCCTTTGTCCTAGACCCTGTGAGAGAAAGTGAAAATTGTCAGAATCAAAATGGAGTCTCTTGTATCAACTCTATCAAAAAAGAAAAGCAAATAAAGCCAAGAGGTTATGAAGGAAGGATGAAAGGTTCTTAAGCATGATTGCCTGATAGAGACTATCACAAAAGACTGCCAGAACCACTAGCTTGCACAGAGACCACTGCAATCTTACACAGAGACCACTGCAATCTTACACACACACAAACACACAAATACTTCTACAAGGATATCTGCCTAACAGCAGTCTGCTCAACCTTGGATTGACACAACTGTAGTTAACTGCAGTTAATAATCATTGCACTGAAGGGTTATCATTTCAAAATATCTCATATAATCTCATATACTCCTCCTCACTTTTGTCTTTTAAAACTTTCCCTTGCCTCAACCTCTTTGAATATGCCCATAGTTTACCAAGGTATGCATATTCTTTTTGCATTACCATTCCCAAATAAATAGCATTATTCTCTGAAGACTCTCTTAGAATGATTGGTTGTTGGTTGATTTGTGTTTTTAAGGTTGACAAACCTCCATGAACAGATGCCTTTCTTACCCTGGCTTTCTTGCCTTTCTCTTTTCCTCCCCCTCCCCAAGCCTTAAGCTCCTGCACATGGACAGAAAGCCAACACTGAGGAATGAATATGCAGGAGGCAGAGTGAGAATCACACCTGCAATCATAACACAACAGTAGTTTGTCGAGACCTTCATTGATGCTAGGCACTCTACTATGAACTTTACATGTGTAATCTTATTTACTTTGAATAATTCAAAAAAAGGAGATACAATTCTAATCTTTGAAAGTTTCGACCACTTATCCATATCACACAGTTAACTACATTAGCACAGATGGGACTTAGAGGCTGGCCAGCTGGCCCCAAGCCCACTAGTTTATCCTTTAGCATACACACAACATGCATTTAAGATCAGGATGGCCTAGAGGTTGAGACCACAGGCTATGGAGTCAGGTACCTCACTACAGAACGTCTTTGAGTAATAACTTGATAATATCTAACTTGTATAATATATACTCAGTTATATTAAATGTATCTGTGTGTGAGGGTTGTGTATATGGTGTATACAGAAGATCAAACATTTATCATACACCAGGTCTGGCTTAATTCTGAAACCCTATGACAATGGTAATAGTGCCATTTCCATATTACAGAGAAGTTGGGGAACTTCCTAAACTTAAACAGCTAGTCAACAGTGGAACTAAGATTCAAACCTGGGCAATCACTGTCAGAGTCTGTACCCTTACCACTGTACCATACAGCCTCCATCCAGCATGGAGTGGGAGACTCCTACCTCTAGCCTGGTTCCTTGCTATATCCGTAGGAACTGCTACTCTTTCTGGCTTCTCCAGCCTTGATGTCCACCAAAGTCTAGGAGGCACAAATCAAGTTGTCCTCAGAACTCTCAGCAACTCCCACTCTTGCCCAGTGGTAGCTTCTGGCGTGACTAAAAGCTCTTTCAATTCAACAAGCATCCCACCAGCACAGAGATTCAGGAGAAGCCAGACTGCACGTGCAGATGCTGGGTTTCCATGGGAGCTGCTCATAGAACCCTCTCTTCTGATCCAGGCCCTGAGGTGGGGAGAGAAGTGTCTTCTACTCAGAAGACATTGCTGCTGCTGTGATGAAGTCCCTGGAGACCCCTTTTATCAACTCTGCAATGCTTTTCTGCTAATACCAGCACCTGCAATCTTCAGAAACTCACCTTTGAGCAGCAATTGCTAAAAGCAGGCCTTGTATGGGAGTAAGTACATAATCCCAGATCCTTTGCCTGAAAGTATAAACCTGGAGTTCTCCAAGAAACAATCTGCCTGACCCAGTAACTTCCCCACAAGTAGCACCTTCACTTGGGTCTTCTTCTCCCCTGTTCATCCTCCCTCTGCCCTGCTGATTTCTCCTGAGAGCACTTCTCTCATAAATTCCTTGGAAATTACTTTGGCTGTGATCTGTTTCTAAAAGAGCCCCACCTAGGAAAGAATTTTTGTTTTGTTTTGTCATAATTGAATTTCTAGACTTTTCCTCAATGTGCTTGTTAAGAGAGATGGGTGGGCAGGTGACCATCTCTGAGTAAGACTTGCACAGAGATGTGATTGACAACTTTAGTTATAGAGAGTGTGAGCATTTATCAACCAATGTCCTCAGCTTCAGGCCTCAGTTGAGGCTCCAGAAAGAGGGGGACATTTTCCATTAAACATTCCATTATGTGACATTTTTCTCCTTCGGTGCTGTCCAGACTCTGTGATAAGAATAAAGCGCTTTCTTTTCTCTCTTTTATGCTTGTATTAGAGTGGAGCTTTCTCCTCAGCTCTGACATATTCACTGGGGCTCTTATACCTCAGCTGCCACAGAGATGAGCTTAGCTCCATTTAGAGAACTGACAGGCAGGAAAAATGTTTATAAAACAAAAATCAAAACCAAGACACCTGTCTGCCACCTGGGAGCCTGACAGCATCAATGAAGACTTTTCTTCACTGGCTCCAGTCAGGACCTCTCATACTAACAGGATGCACATCAGTTCTCCCTGTTCCTCTCTTAGGTTCATTTCCCACAGGACAGCCAAATACATCTCTGCAAGGTGAGTCATTTCCCAGACACCACAGTATTGCTCAGCCTTCAAGACATGGCACACAGTGGGTAAATGGATGAGGCTGCTAAGAATGGAGACACCTCCCCAGGGGTTCCTGCTGCCCCAGGCATGTGCAATGAGGGTGCACATGAGGGGAGGGCAGGTCAACAAGAATATCATCTATTATAGTGCCCCATAAGAAACTCTGGCTAAGGAATGAAAAAAGCTGAGAAAAGCATTTTGGAGGATCCAAATCTGCTGAGACCAGTCTTGAGTAATGCCTCAGACTTCATATCAGCAACACTGGTGTCCAGAGAGTAGCACAGGGAGCCAGGTGTGGTGGAAAACACCTGTAATCCCAGCTACTAAGTAGCTGGGAAGTAGGAGGATCAGAGTCTAAGGCCAGCCCAGGCAAAAGTATGAGATCATAAAAAAAAGCAAGCTAAAATTAAGAGGACTAGGGTGTGGCTCAAGTGGTAGCGTTCTTGTGAGGCCTTGAGTTCTATCCCCTGTACCAATGCCAAAGAAAGAAAAAGTAGCACAGAGAGATGCACAGGAAAAAAAATGTATGTACAATTTTATGCAGTAGCTAACAGTGCAGGGTTAGGGGGGATGGCAGGAAGTTGAGATCATCACTACTATGTTGCCCAGGCTGGTCTCAAACTCCTGGACTCAAGAGATCCTTTTGCTTCAGATCTCCAAGTAGCTGGGATTATAAGTATGTACCACTGTGCCAGGTGTACAGCATGTATTTGAAGCCACAGAATTCAAAACCCCTTTCTGCAGTTGTACCTTTGCCAGTTTATACCTTAAACAAGCTATATAACTTCTCAAATCTGGGTTTTGCCATCTGTGAAACAGAGAGAGCTCCTGCCTTAGAAAGGTGCTTTGAAGATGACGAAATAAGGTGTGTAGAACAATTTCCAGAGAGCAGAATGGCACTTTCCAGGGGCTAAAGGGTGGGGGGATGAGGAGAGGTTGGTCAGGGGTACAAAGTTTCATTATGCAGGATTAATAAGTCCTGAGGTCTACAGTGTAGCATGTGACTACAGTTAATAACTCTGCACTGTACACTTGCAATTTACTACTGGAATAGATCTTCAATATTTGCACCACAAAAAATGTGATGTGTTAATTTTCTTGTTATGGTGATCATGTCATAACACATACATATTTAAAAACATCACCTTGCTGGGCTAGGGGTAGAGCTCAGTGGTAGAGCTCTTGCCTAGCATGCATGAGGCCCTGAGTTAGATCCCCAACACTGCCAAAAAAAAACACACAAATTATATGCTTTAGAAAAGGAAAGAAATTACATGCCTTAAATTTATATAATTTTTATTTGTCAATCATACTTCAATAAAGCTGAGGGTGAAGAAAAAAAGAACAATTTCTACAGTGCAATATTTTTATATAGTCAATTTAGCCAAGCTGGAACTACATTTCCCAGAATTCTCTGCTCTGAATGGTCTTGGGTTAGGTTCTCACAAAGAAATCTGTGTGAGAATTGCAAAACCAAATAAAGCAGCAGCAGTTGCTGAAGGTCTTACTCATGTAAGCTGATCTGTTGCCACTCTTGTTGATTGTTGTTGGTTGGGCTCCTCTTCAGCTTCAGTCCCAGGGCAGAGTGTGTATCAGCCATTCTATAGGTCACCCCATACCTGCAAGGAGCTTTGAGGTCAACTATTTACAGGATTCCAGTTCATACTCCCTCTCCCACACTTTATAGCCATTTCTTCTTTCAATTGTACACCTGCTGAATTAGAGTGACTTCAGGCCACCACCAGCAACAGAGAAAACTGCCTTCCGTGAGCTGCTTCTTTTGACTCCTATAAAATGTAAAGCCTAATCCCATTAGTGAACCCTTGATTGAGTATGGCTCATAGAAACTCTGTTGAACCATGCCTGGCACTCAGTGAATGCTCACAAAAGGAAACACTGGCAGAAATTAATGGCAGGCAGTTGTTAAGAATGCTGTCTTTCTGTTCTGGTCCAGCCACCACGTAAATCTGAACTCAGTTTCTGTAGCTGCAAAATGTTGACAATAATATGATTTAATTCACAAAACTGTGGAAATGGTTAAATAAAATCAAGCATGCAAGTGCAGTGACTGATAGTAAAAGCATTAGGGAGAAAACTTTCATTTCTCATTTTAACTCTTGGGTTTAGAATTTAGAAATCTCTCATCAATAGATAAAAGCTTCATTCTCCTTCAAACTATCTTTATCAATAATGAAACATTTTTGTACAGCATCTGTTGTACATTATTTATCAATTGGTTTAGTTTTGTCCACCATCTGTCTTATGTTATTTATTAATTAGTTTAGATCAGAACCATGAAAAAGGAAAACTGCTACTAAATAACTTTGAAGACCTCCCGACACCAACTGCTAGGAGTCAATAGATGACAGTGATCACCTTTGCTTTTGTAAGGGTCAATAGGGTCCTTTTGAGGCAGGATAGAATTAGGGAAAGTTCAGGACCCTTAGAAAATATGACTTAATATTGTATTTCAAATTGAACATTCCTCTCTTTCTCTGAGCCTTCTTTTCAATTGCAGATGTGTGTAGGTTATTCACCCCCTAGCTCAAGGACAACTGAAACCACCCTCACCTGGCCCAAGGATGACCCATGCCCCTCCCCACTCATTGATGGTTGGTTGAGAATCACCAGGTTCTTCCCTTCCCATAGGTTAGCATAAATTTTACAAGCACCTAGAAAAGAGAAGCACACATTCTCAGCTTCCAGCTTCCACATGGTCCCATCATGCCCCTTTTAGAATTCCCCTCCCTAACTTTTAATAAACTCCATTTTCACCCCTGTGTCCTGCCATGTGGGACACAAAGAATTTGGAAATCTTCTGTCAAGAGACTACAACTTTGCCATAAACACTTCTAGTAGCATTATCTCATATAATCACGGAATAAGACTTTGAGACTATTGGTCAGCCTCATGTTACTGCAGTTGAAAACCTGAAATAATTAACATTTAAGAGAAAAGGTTTGTTCAGCTCATGGTTTTGGAGGCTCCAGTCTAAGATTAGATGGACCCTTCACTTTGAGCCTGTGGTAGGGGAGCCAGATGGGAATGGTGAGGGGCAAATGGCAGAGCAAACTGCTCCATCAGGGGCCAAGAAGAAGATTAAGACAGGTAGGCACTAGAATCCATAATACCCTTTTAGGCATTCCTTCAATGACCTAATGACTTCCCAAAACTGCACCACCCTGGGGACCAAGCCTTTGACAATAAATATCCAAACTATATAGTAGACACATGCAGTATGGATACTGGGGTGCTGCAGACAGTGCACCAGAACTCAAAGGGCCAGCCTGGTTACATCCTGACTCTGTCAGTAAACATTGGTCCTCTCACTTCCCTGAGTCACTGTTTCCTCAACTGTAAAGGGAAAGGATTGAATCCACAAAGTCCTTCAAACAGCAGTATACCATAAGGCTCTTATTGTCATTTTACCTATGGAGCAAAATCAAGGTCCAAGAGCTTGCATGGCTTAATTCAGTGCTTTCTAAAGTGTGGTCTGTGAACCACCAGCAGCAGCATCACCTGAAACTAGAAATGCAAATTATCAGGCCCCACGCTGGACCTACACAATCAGAATCTCTGAAGGTACAAATTGATGTTTTAACAGGCCTTCCAAATGCTTCTGATGTATGCTCAGTTTGAGGAGCACTAGCATAATCAATATCACAGCAATAAAAGCAGCTGAGCAAGGACTTGAGCCCAGGCTGTGACTCCTTCTCCATCCTACTATGGGTCTGGAGAAAAAGACCAAGTAAGAACAAATGCATCAGAAGATAAAGCAGGAGATAGGAAGATGGCAATTGCTGACAGGTACGACTTCCACAAATCTGAAAGAAAACCTTGGGTTCATGGCTGCAAGGAGAGGTAGAAAATTTAATACATTAAAAAAAAGAGGGTGCCAGTATCAGGATAGAAAGTAGCTAGAGATAATTATCCCTAAGTAAACCTCTGAAAGCACAAATGCACTGCAAGCATGAGGGTGCAGAAGGGGACCTGCTCCATCCCACACCACTTCCAGCCTGAGGGTTTTTGTTTCATTCTGTTTTGCTCTGTTTGTTTTCTCCTGTTCAGACCTCAATTGCTACCAGCAAGAACTACGATGAAGAGCACCAGAACAACTGCATGGAGAGCTAGGAGCAGATTGGTGTTCATCACCACCCAGACCAGACAGACGGGATCAGATACCAACCAGGTGGGACAGACGGTCTTTGTCCTGAGGGCTACCACACAGGCCAGCTCACCCTGGGAACAAATTCATCTGACCTCAGAAAAGCAGGCAGATTAATGTCACCCAGCTTTAAACACACACAGGACTTGGTGAGACAGAGACCAATTGAGATTCAGTGTGGACACAGCAGGCTGGTGGAGCTTTAGGTTTCTCACAGACACTAATTTACCTGAGTGCAAGGTGAGAGCCATGCGATCCTCAACTGAAGAGCCCAGAGGGCAGCACCAATCCTAGGTGGAAGGTGTCACTCATGCATTCTCAACTGTCACCTCACTCACTGAAGTGGCCCTACCCATTTAGATCGCTCTGCATTTCAACAGGAAGTCCCCCAACCCCATCTATGGAGGCCTACAGTCTCAAAACAACTCTGCTGGCAAAGTGCTTTGTTAAGAGAATCTCCCTGGACCTGTTCTGCACTCCTATGCCCCAATTTTGTAAAAGAAAAAAAAAATGACATTGTTGCTTGTTTAAAATAGCTGCACAGAGAGATTCCCCCATGTACGTATGAATTATAGCCCAATTTGGTTCATCTACTATATTTTTCTTCTTTCTACCTTAGTCCTTTTCTTATGGTGGTTTCAAATGGTTTAAAAATTCTACATTAATTATTGTAGAGAGAGTACATCAAACATATTCACCTTAACTTCCTTCTTTTACCCTCCCCCAATCATATGTGACCTCCCCTTAGCGTGACCTGTTTTTCATAATATTGCTGTACTTGTGTTAGGTTGGTACCAGTGGGAGGTGGGGAGGATGTGGGGAAAGAGTGTAGCAAGATAAATATGGTGCAAATACTGTGTACACATGCATATAAAGGGAAAACCGAGACCAGTTGAAACTATTCCCAGAATGGGGGCAGAGCGGAATGCAGGAGAATGGTGGAGGGGGTGAATTCAAAGTATGATATATTTGATGTATCATAAGAACTTTTGTAAATGCCACACTGTACCCTACCTAGAACAACAATAAAAAAGAGAGAGAGAGAGAATCTCCCTGGAATATGTTAAATAGGTGATCCAAGCTACCCTCCCCCAAAGTCCCCTGCCTGCACCCTAAACTAGGAATTTCCCTTCATTGCATAAAACTTCTTTTCATGTGTTTGTTAGCCATTTGGACTTGTATTCTGGGTCCTGTATGTATTCATTCTCTTTTTCCCGTTTTTTCTTTTGAGTCTTTTGTAGCATTTTTGCCCATTTTTAAGAGCTCTAGATTTGTTACAATATGAACTGTGTCTTTCAGTGTTACAACTAGTTTTTTGACTAACAATGAGCAAACTGAAAAAGAATGTATGAAAACAATTCCATTTACAATAGCCTCAAAAAAAATCAAATACCTAGGTGTAAACCTAACAAAAGATGTGAAAGACCTCTACAAGGAAAACTATACACTTCTGAAGAAAGAGATTGAGGAAGACTATAGAAAGTGGAGAGATCTCCCATGCTCATGGATTGGTAGAATCAACATAGTAAAAATGTCGATACTCCCTAAAGTAATCTACATGTTTAATGCAATTCCCATCAAAATTCCAATGACATTCATTAAAGAGATTGAAAAATCTACTGTTAAATTTATATGGAAACACAAGAGGCCACGAATAGCCAAGGCAATACTCAGTCAAAAGAACAATGCTGGAGGTATCACAATACCTGACTTCAAACTATATTACAAAGCAATAACAATAAAAACAGCATGGTACTGGCACGAAAACAGACATGAAGACCAGTGGAACAGAATAGAGGACCCAGATATGAAGCCACACAACTATAACCAACTTGTCTTTGACAAAGGAGCTAAAAATATACGATGGAGAAATAGCAGCCTCTTCAACAAAAACTGCTGGGAAAACTGGTTAGCAGTCTGCAAAAAACTGAAACTAGATCCATGTATATCACCCTATACCAATATTAACTCAAAATGGATCAAGGATCTTAATATCAGACCACAAACTCTAAAGTTGATACAGGAAGGAGTAGGAAATACTCTGGAGTTAGTAGGTATAGGTAAGAACTTTCTCAACGAAACCCCAGCAGCACAGCAACTAAGAGATAGCATAGATAAATGGGACCTCATAAAGCTAAAAAGCTTCTGTTCATCAAAAGAAATGGTCTCTAAACTGAAGAGAACACCCACAGAGTGGGAGAAAATATTTGCCAACTATACATCAGACAAAGGACTGATAACCAGAATATACAGGGAACTTAAAAAACTAAATTCTCCCAAAACTAATGAACCAATAAAGAAATGGGCAAGTGAACTAAACAGAACTTTCTCAAAAGAAGAAATTCAAATGGCCAAAAAACACATGAAAAAATGCTCACCATCTGTAGCAATCAAGGAAATGCAAATTAAAACCACGCTAAGATTCCACCTCACCCCTGTTAGAATAGCCATCATCAGCAACACCACCAACAACAGGTGTTGGCGAGGATGTGGGGAAAAAGGAACCCTCTTACACTGTTGGTGGGAATGTAAACTAGTACAACCACTCTGGAAAAAATTTGGAGGCTACTTAAAAAGCTAGACATTGATCTACCATTTGATCCAGTGGGTATATCCACTCTTGGGGATATACCCAAAAGACTGTGACACATGTTACTCCAGAGGCACCTGCACACCCATGTTTATTGTGGCACTATTCACAATAGCCAAGTTATGGAAACAGCCAAGATGCCCCACCACTGACGAATGAATTAAGAAAATGTGGTATCTATACACAATGGAATTTTATGCAGCCATGAAGAAGAACGAAATGTTATCATTTGCTGGTAAATGGATGGAATTGGAGAACATCATTCTGAGTGAGGTTAGCCTGGCCCAAAAGACCAAAAATCGTATGTTCTCCCTCATATGTGGACATTAGATCAAGGGCAAACACAACAAGGGGATTGGACTATGAGCACATGATAAAAGCGAGAGCACACAAGGGAGGGGTGAGGATAGGTAAGACACCTAAAAAATTAGCTAGCATTTGTTGCCCTTAACGCAGAGAAACTAAAGCAGATACCTTAAAGCAACTGAGGCCAATAGGAAAAGGGGAACAGGTACTAGAGAAAAGGTTAGATCAAAAAGAATTAACCTAGAAGGTAACACCCACGCACAGGAAATCAGTATGAGTCAACTCCCTGTATAGCTATCCTTATCTCAACCAGCAAAAACCCTTGTTCCTTCCTATTATTGCTTATACTCTCTCTACAACAAAATTAGAAATAAGGGCAAAATAGTTTCTGCTGGGTATTGAGGGGGTGGGGTGGAGGGGGAGGGGGCGGGGTGGAGGGGGAGGGGGCGGAGTGGGTGGTAAGGGAGAGGGTGGGGGCAGGGGGGAGAAATGAACCAAGCCTTGTATGCACATATGAATAATAAAAGAAAAAAAAACTACATCTGGTTATATTAAAAAAAAAACTAGTTTTTTGAAAGCTGTCATTTTTTCTGTTGACTTGATTATACTATTTATTATAGTTATTTGCATGAAGTGAAAAGCTTAACATTTTACCAGTTTTAAGGTATACTTATCACTACCTAAATTTCTTATGGAATGTTTATTATTTTACTTTTTGTGTTTATAAGCATTTAATAGGTTTCTTTTTCTTTCCTTTTTGAAGTGATTATTGGTAAAATGAAGAAATAGTTACTTATATCTGTATGTTCATCCAACTACTTACCAAATTCTCCTACCACTTTTAATAGTTTTGCAATAATCTCTTGGGTTATTTAAGAATACACTGTATAGTAAGAATCTGAAAATAGTATTATCTGTGCATTTTCCAATATTTTAAAAATTATTTAATATTCTTTTCTTATTGCATTCAGTAATTGCATTGAAATTATTCAATATTCCAAGACAATAATTAACAATAACAATGATGGACAAATTATCTATCCTAATTTTTAATAGAAAAATTTTAATGGCTCTTATCACATTCTTTTTAAATGTATTAATAGGACCTACTTTTTCTTCTATAATGTAGTGGTAAGTTTTCTGCTATTGAATAACCTTTGTATTCCCAGAAGGAAACTGCCCTTAATAAATGAATGTATTGTTATAATTGTGTCACTGTTCTATTTGCTAATATTTTATTTAGAATTTTTGCATTTATCTTTATAAGTAAGATTGGAATACAATTTTCTCTTTTGTACTGCTTTTATAAAGCTTTGGTATTAAAATTCTATTCTCTTTACAAAATGTATTAAAGAAACTTGTTTTTTTCCAGTGACCTGGACTAATTTAAATATTTTTTAAATACCTGTTCTTAAATTTTTAAATGAAACAAATCCATGAAATCTGCTGTTCTGGTGACTTTTTCAAAAATAGATTTTTAATTGCCTTTCTATTTTAACTGTTCTATTCAACTTTCCCACTTCTTCTAGAATCAGTTATATTTTGCTACAAAATTTCTACTTCCTATGGAGGGGCTAACAAATGTTTCCCAAAAAGACACAGATATTTTAGGCATTATGGGCTACACAGTCTATTGCAAATGCTCAATTCTACTCATAATGTACAAGCAGAAACAGACAAGGGCATAAATGAATGGGGATGGGTTTATCAATCAAGTTTTATTTATAAACACTGATTTTTTTAATTTTATAATTTTTACTTATCACAGGAAAAAACTGTGGTGCTGAGGATTGAGCCCAGGGCTTTGAACATGATAGGCAAGCACTCTATCATTGAGCTATGCACCCAACTTGTAAAACATTATATTTAAAATTGTTGTTCAACCCTTAATAAAAATTACGGTTAGCTTGGGAGTCATACAAAACATGCAGGGGCCAGATGTGCCCATGGTCTTAGATTGTCAGCTCCATCACTAGATTTCAAAATGTTCCAATAATTCTTAGTCTTATAATTCAAAACGCAATACTGTCATTTCAATTTCTTTGATATACATGACTATGTTACCTTTACTAATTATTAATTTTGGTGGGATTTTTTTTCTTGCTCTATTCTCCTTAATTAGACTTACTAAAGAGTTACGTGATTCTTCTTTAAAAAAACAATTTTAAAATTTATCCTTTATCCATTTTGTTTTATAACTAATTCCCAACATTTACCTTTAATTATTCCCTTTTCCCAAGCATTTTGGTTCACTTCATCATCCTTGTTAACAATGAATAATATGTCTTTTTCTTTACTAATGAAAGTAGTTAAGCCTAAATTTTCCTCCAGGTGCAATTTTTACTTATCTCTATTATGGCTTAAATTGAGTCTCCCAACATCATGTTTACATCCTAAAACTCTGGTACCCACAAATGTGTCCTTATTAAGAAATAGGGTTATTGCAGCAAAGAGCAAAAACCAAACAAGCATGACCAAACCATTTAAGAATTCTGGGTGCAATTCCCATCAAAATTCCAATGACATTCATCAAAGAGATTGAAAAATCTACTGTTAAATTTATATGGAAACACAAGAGGCCACGAATAGCCAAGGCAATACTCAGTCAAAAGAACAATGCAGGAGGTATCACAATACCTGACTTCAAACTATATTACAAAGCAATAATAATAAAAACAGCATGGTACTGGCACAAAAACAGACATGAAGACCAGTGGAACAGAATAGAGGATCCAGATATGAAGCCACACAACTATAAGCAACTTATCTTTGACAAAGGAGCTAAAAATATACGATGGAGAAATAGCAGCCTCTTCAACAAAAACTGCTGGGAAAACTGGTTAGCAGTCTGCAAAAAACTGAAACTAGATCCATGTATATCACCCTATACCAAGATTAACTCAAAATGGATCAAGGATCTTAATATCAGACCCCAAACTCTTAAGTTGATACAAGAAAGAGTAGGAAATACTCTGGAGTTAGTAGGTATAGGTAAGAACTTTCTCAATGAAACCCCAGCAGCACAGCAACTAAGAGATAGCATAGATAAATGGGACCTCATAAAACTAAAAAGCTTCTGTTCATCAAAAGAAATGGTCTCTAAACTGAAGAGAACACCCACAGAGTGGGAGAAAATATTTGCCAACTATACATCAGACAAAGGACTGATAACCAGAATATACAGGGAACTTAAAAAACTAAATTCTCCCAAAACTAATGAACCAATAAAGAAATGGGCAGGTGAACTAAACAGAACTTTCTCAAAAGAAGAAATTCAAATGGCCAGAAAACACATGAAAAAATGCTCACCATCTCTAGCCATAAAGGAAATGCAAATTAAAACCACACTAAGATTCCACCTCACCCCTGTTAGAATAGCCATCATCAGCAACACCACCAACAACAGGTGTTGGCGAGGATGCGGGGAAAAAGGAACCCTCTTACACTGTTGGTGGGAATGTAGACTAGTACAACCACTCTGGAAAAAAATTTGGAGGCTACTTAAAAAGCTGGACATCGATCTACCATTTGATCCAGCAATACCACTCTTGGGGATATACCCAAAAGACTGTTACTCCAGAGGCACCTGCACATCCATGTTTATTGCGGCACTATTCACAATAGCCAAGTTATGGAAACAGCCAAGATGCCCCAGCACTGACAAATGGATTAAGAAAATGTGGTATCTATACACAATGGAATTTTATGCAGCCATGAAGAAGAACGAAATGTTATCATTCGCTGGTAAATGGATGGAATTGGAGAACATCATTCTGAGTGAGGTTAGCCTGGCTCAAAAGACCAAAAATCGTATGTTCTCCCTCATATGTGGACATTAGATCAAGGGCAAACACAACAAGGGGATTGGACTATGAGCACATGATAAAAGCGAGAGCACACAAGGGAGGGGTGAGGATAGGTAAGACACCTAAAAAACTAGCTAGCATTTGTTGCCCTTAATGCAGAGAAACTAAAGCAGATACCTTAAAGCAACTGAGGCCAATAGGAAAAGGGGACCAGGAACTAGAGAAAAGGTTAGATTAAAAAGAATTAACCTAGAAGGTAACACCCACGCACAGGAAATCAATGTGAGTCAATGCCCTGTATAGCTATCCTTATCTCAACCAGCAAAACCCCTTGTTCCTTCCTATTATTGCTTATACTCTATCTACAACAAAATTAGAGATAAGGGCAAAATAGTTTCTGCTGGGTATTGAGGGGGGGAGCGGGAGGGGGTGGAGTGGGTGGTAAGGGAGGGGGTGGGGGCAGGGGGGAGAAATAAACCAAGCCTTGTATGCACATATGAATAATAAAAGAAAAATGAAAAAAAAAAAAAAGAATTCTGGGACATGATAAAGGGACTGAACCTAAGAATCTATGGAGTAGAAGGAGTTGAGATACAAACTAAAGTCACAGAAGTTCTATTAAATGAAATTATAGCAGAAAAATTCCAAAATCTAAGGAAAGATGTAGATATCAAGTACAGGAGGCATTTGGAACCCCAAATAGACATGATCAGAAAAGAAACTCTCCACATCACTTCATAGTTAAAATGTCGAGAACAAAGGAACACTACTGAGATCTACAAGATAAAGATGCCATTTTTTGTACTGACAAAGGTAAACTCATTAGAATTACATCAGACTTCTAAAGAGAAGCCCTAAAACCATGAAAGCATGGAATAATGTATGTCAAGTTCTGAGAATAACTGCCAACCAAGATTACTATATTCAGTAAAGTTATACTTTAAAATTAGTAGAAAAATAAAGACCTTCCAAGGTAAGCATCAATGAAAGCCATTTGTGATGTTGAAGACAGCATTGCAGGATATACTTAAAGGAATCCTACATGGAGAAGACAATAAAGGCAAGAGTTCAGGAAAGAATAAGTTTCAAAAGAAGATGAAGGGAAAAATAAGAATTAGGAAAGAAATAAACACATTCAATTCAGTACACCAAAAACACCTAAGATAAATAAGAGATACAAAAGAACAAACAGCACTTGAATCAACCAGGGAAAAACAACAAAGTTTTGGGAGTCAGTAAATACCTCTCAATAATAACCCTAAATGGATTTTACTCTCTAATTAAAAGATACATACTGGCTGATTGGATTAAAAACATGATCCAACCATTTGCTTTCTTTAAGAAACACACCTCACTGGCAAAGACATGTAAGACTGAAATTAAAAGAATAAAAAATAATATACCAAGCAATAGAAGCAGAAAGCAAACAGGAGTAGGTATACTCATATCTGGCAAAGTGGACTTCAAGCCAAAATTAGTCAGAAGAGATAAACAAGATCACTTCATATTAATAAATGGAATAAAAGAAAATGTAACTATTGTACATTTATAGATGCACCCAATGTTGGTGCACCCATTTCAAAACACAAACACTACTGTATATAAATGGACAATAGGTCTATATATAGTAATAGTGAGTGACTTCAAAATCTCACTTGTATTAATAGATATATCATCCAGACAAAAATTCAACAAAGAAACTTCAGAGTTTAACTTCAAGTCCATAGAACACAGGGAATTAGCAGACATCTACAAAATATTCCATCCGATAGCTATGGAATACACATTCTTCTAAACACCCATGGGACTTTATCCAAAAGAGATCATATCTTAAGCCATAAAGCAAGTCTTAACAGATACCAAAAAAAGAAATACTTTCTTGTATTTTATCATATCTTGATGGAATAAAATTAGAAACCAATAGCAACAGAAATTATACAACTATATGGAGATTGAACAAAAGAAATCAGAGAGATAATTTTAAAATTCCTAGAATCAAATCAAAATGAAATCAGGAAGACAAATATCATATGTTTTATCACATATGCAGAATTTAAATTTTTTAATGAATAAAAATGAAAATAGAAGGGAGACTATGTGGAGAAGAAAGGCACTAGTAAGCCGTGTAGGTGGACAAGAAAGGGTGATGAATTGATGAACATAATTGAAGTATATTGTGTACATGTATGAAAATATAGTGAAACCCATTGTTCTGTAAATTAATATGCACTAATTTGAAAAAGAAATAGTGTCTTTGCAGAGGATATCAAGTTGAGGGCATACAGAACTACAGTAAAATATAATCCAATATGACTGGTACTGTTTCACAAACACAGATATGGCAGAAAGATGGTCATGTGAAAAAGGCAGAAATTGAAAAATGCTGCCACAAGCCAAGAAATGCCTGCAGCTACCAGAAGTTGAAAGAGGCCAGGATGGACCCTCACCTAGATGCTTAGGAGAAGCCTGGCCCTATGAGCACCTTCACATCAGCCTTCTTGATATCAGAACTGTGAGAGAAGAAATCTATTGTTTTAAACCATCCAGTCTGTGGTAGTTTGTTATGTTAGAATTAGGAATCTCACAATATCCCCTTAGAATTGGATATTCAGTGATCTATCTCTTTTATATTGCCTTCCAAATGGGCTATGGTTATTTTTAATATTTTGATCTAATAGTTAAACATTAATATTGTAGGTAATAAGTATTTCATTCTTTTTCAATGTATTAAATCATGATTAAGAAGGTACCTTATAAAATCTCTACTTTTTTATTTATAAATGTTTTTGTATCCAAATTTATTATGGATTTTATAAATATACCACGAATATATCTATACCCATATAAGTGTATGTATAAACTGGTTGTGTTAAATAAGTGTTTATGTTAAGTAGCTTTTATCTAACATACCTATGCAATTCTAAAAGAGAGATATGAGATCTTTATCATTGTGTTTTAACAGATTTTCCCTGGAAATTTGTTTTTTGCCTTTCTTCTTTATATTTTTAGGGCCTGATTTGATTCATATTAAAATTTTAAGTTTACATGTTCCTTATAAATCACACATTTTTATTATGCACAAAAGCTTATCTTTTTCCTGTTTTTCATTTCTTTACATTGTTTTCACACTTTGAGATAAAGTTCTTCCATTTACCCTTCTAGGCCTGTAATTTCTGCCTTAATAGTGATAATCTTTGTATTAATATAGGAAGCATCCTAGCTCCAAAATGTGCTGCCCTTGAATCTCTTTAAGTGTACTTATTTTTCTGTCTCAATGGTCATCTGTCTCCTTCGGAAGCTGTTTTGTGGCTGTGTTCTGTGTACTCTGCTTGACCTTGCTATCTTTGATTGGGACATATTATTTTTCTTGATAATTGGGACTCAGGTGGTGGTGCTGCAACAAGTACACCAAATAACAAGCAATCCACAAGTGAATAAAGACAAAGTGGTCCTCTACAGAAGCATTCCTCTTCTTCAGGGGATGACGAAACCCCTATTTTTGGTACTTCTCGACATCTCAGTTGTCATGGAGACCTTGCATACACATACACATACAAAGGACCATCAGACATCTTCCCAGAGCCCACAAATTTCTTTGGGCCAACCTCTTCCAAGTATACCCCTATTTCAAGTAGGATCCCTGCCTCAAGGCTCTCTGTCACAGGTATTCAGACCTGGCCCAGCCACAGGCACAGAAAGCTCTTCACCATTCTCTCCAATGGAAGTTCCACAGAGACCAGGCCTTGTTTCCACTTAGCAGCCTTATCTCCAAAAATGATAGATACATCATAGTTGATTGATAGGGAGTAGAAAAGAGAGTGAGATCCATTGTTGGTATATAATTTCCAGAACCTTCCCCTAGCATCAGCATCTTATCCAGCCTCACTCTCTTTTGAACCTGTTCCCTCCACAAGACAGAAGTCCTGCTGAAAAGTCTTTGAATTTGGGAGTCAAGGATCTCTGTTCAAATCTTCCCCTTGTGAGTTTAGCCTTGAACATGCTACATAGTCAGCATTTCTGAACTGCAGTTCCTCATTTTTTAAATGGTACTAATGATGGAGAGTAAAAGAAATAATATAGTTACAGAAATTTTCTGGGTTGGAGGCGTGGTTCAAAGGGTAAAGCACCTGCCTAGCAAGGGCAAAGCCCTGAGTTTAAAACCCAGTACCATCAAAAGAATAAAAATAAATATTAAAATTAAAAAAAGAAACTTTCCCAATATGTAGCACATGTTAGGTTTTGCAGAAATATTAATCCCTGCCAGGTGCAGTGTCTCAAGTCTGTAATCCTAGCTACTCAGAAAGCAATGATCAGGAGGATCATGGTTTAAGGCCACCTTGAGCAAAAAGCTCAGCAGATGCCATCTCAACCAATGGCTAGACACAGTGGTTGGCCTCTGTCATTCCAGCTACTTAAGGAAGCTCAAATAGGAGAATCATGACCCAGGCTAGCCCTGATATAAAATAAGACCCTATCTCAAAAATAACCAATGCAAAAAGAACCAGCAGAGTAGCTCAACTGGGATGCAACTGTCTAGGAATCCCAAAGCCCTGAGTTCAAAGTACCACACCCCTTCCCCTAAAAAAAGCCTTAAAAATTAGAAATATTAATCCCTTTTCCCTGTAGTTTGATTTTCAGGAAACAATGGTTAACCAGTTGGCCCCCTGGCTTGCTTTAATATTTCAGCAAGAAATATCCTTTTTGGTAACCATCCCTTATAACTGCTCTTACTCAATCCCTTGTCTTGAAGTATCTAGGTTAATGGTCAATCTTTTAGACATCTTTGTGTCCAAATGCCTTCCTGGGGGGTGCAACTATGCATTGCAAATCATGAAAAACACATAGGACAAAAGGGAAATTATCATTGATCATATATATATATATATATATATATATATATATATATATGTGGTATTTTTGTTTTCTATCTATAGATATAGATACAGATATAGATATAGATATATAGATATATAGATATATAGATATATAAATATATAGATATAGAGATATATATATAAAGAGAGAGAGAACAGGAGGAGAGAACAGGTCCTGCCTGGGGGGTTGGTACTACTGGGAGGGGGAAGGATGTAGGGAGAAAGCGTAGGAGGGTTAATATGGTGTCAATGTTGTGTACACATGTATGTAAATGGCAAAATGAGACCTGTTGAAACTATTTCCGGAATGGGAGGAGAGGGATAAAGGAGAATGATGGAGGGAGTGAATTCAGCTACGATAAATTGTAAGAACTTTTGTCTATATCACAATGTATACCCACTACAATAGTAAAAAAAAAATTAAAATTAAAAAACTCCTTTAGTCCTCACAAGAACCCTCTAGATTGTAGGTTCTATTCTGACCCTTAGTTTACAGATGAGGAAACTGAGGACAGAGAAATAATTTGCTCCAGAACACTGCAATATCAAATGGTGGAGCTGGGACCCAAATCTGGGAAGTCTGAGTTGAGTCTAAATGGTTAGGCACTGTTGCACAATTTGGAAATAAATGATTAAAAGAATTTATGACAACATGTGAGCCACATAGTCATCAAAGGAAATGCATTTCATAGAGGGGACTGTGTCTTTAACTAGACTTTAAAGGATGAGAATGATAAACAGTAGATAGAGAAAGGGGAGGAGAATTCAGGGAAGGGAGAAGACTTACACAAAGGCAAGAAATGAACATAATAGCAGTGTACTGGAGGAGGATAAGTAAAAATTTACATTGATTTTTTAATTAGCATATAATAGCTATAGAGGGAGACACATTGTGATATTGACATATGTGCTTATAATATATCTTTAGATTTACCCCCTCCATCATTCTCCCTCTCTCCCCACTTCTAAGAACAATTTCAGCAGGTTTCAGTCTTCTATTTTCATATATGGATACAAAATACATCCACCATATTCATACTCATTCACCCTTTTCCTTATGCTCACTCCCTTCTCACTGATACCTACCCCCAAAAAAGACCTATTTAACCTTCCTGGCCTTCTCTTTTAAAAGTGTATACTGATAGTCCAAGGGGTTTTCACCTTGGTGCTTCAGGCCTGTATGTATTGTGCTTTAATCAAATTAACCCCCCCACTACTTACTCTCTCTATCAGGCTCCCCTAGTATTCAACAGCTTACAGTGCATTAAGTTGTACTATATTCATACATAGATGAGTTGTTTCAATATTTTTCATTCTGCGACATTTTCTTTCCTTCTCTCACCTCCCATTGTCCCCTCAGACAGACCCAGTAATATACTCTTGTTCTGTCTCTCACTACATATATGTAGATATATGTATATAGTCATATTATATTGATTTTTTAAATTCTAAGAACTCAGAGAAACCATAAGATTTAATTTATGTCATGATACCCAAATTCTACAATTACTATTTCAGAATCACTGGAAAGAGAATGAATTTAGCCAAATCCCTGAGTACATTTAATTTGAAACAGGTAACAAGAAAAGCCAAGGTACCTTCTCTACCTATCTACCTCTGAGCCTCAAATATCAAGTCTTAGAACTAGCTAGTAATTAAGAGCTTTAGAATCAGATGGATCAGGTTCCAAAGCCAGTTCTGCAATTTTTTAGTTATGTCACCTTGAGCAGGTGAGTTAATATATCTGAAGCTGTTTTCTCATCTGAGAAATGGGGTTAAGAATCTCTAAATCATGGCAGATCTAATTAGATCTCCATCGACAATGCTGGAATTGCAAGGAGAAAAAAGCAGAAATGACACAGCAATTAACCTTTGGTTCTGAGCTTATTTGCTTCTACCCAACATGGGTCAGTTACCATAGAGATTATACTGACGTGATCTGCTGATGTGACCAAAGTCACCTAGAACCTCTGAACTGGCCTCTCTCAATGTGGCTTGGGGATAATCAAAAATCTACTAAAAGAGAATCTACGAAAAAAAAAATCTACCAAAAATTGATCTGAAACTCTAATTCAAAGCTGACCTGACTAGAAGTGGAAGGCAAGGGAAGAAAGCAACAAGGATGAAGGGTCCAAGGAAAAAATAAAAGAACACACATGATTTTGCCTGAATTTGAAAAAAATTCAATCTCTTCCATCCACAACTTTCCAGAGTCTCATTGCCTGTAGCTTAGGATAGATTGAAGTAATGAGAAGAAAATGAGGTACATGAAAAGAGTTTGTCACTTCTAGTAGAAGTCTTCTTAGCTGGGCTGAACATGTGTCTTGGTCCATGTTCTGTTGTTAATGACACAATACCACAGACGAGGTAAGTTTTAAAGAAAAGAGGTTTATTTTTGGCACATGGTTCTGGAGGTCTGAAGTTAGAGGGCCACTTCTGGTGACGGTCTTCTAACTAGTAAAATATTGAGGTGATGCAAGGCATTGCATGGTGAGAGACAGGGAGTGTGTGTGTGTGTGTGTGTGTGTGTGTGTGTGTGTGTGTGTGTACGTGTGTGTTCTGGTTTCTCTCCCTCTCCTAATCATGGGAGACCTTATCTAATCTTATCTAATGACCCTATGTAATCTTAATTACCTTCCAAAGGCCCTACATCTTCATCTAAACACAATGGTTGAATTACGTTTCTATCCTTTTAATACCTCACAACAAGAATTAAATTCTGCGTTAGTTTTGGAGGGGACAAAACATATACAAACCGTAGCATTCTGTCCCTGGCTCCCTGAAACTGACATTCTTCTCACATACAAATTATAATCATCCCTTCCAAATAGTGCCAAAATCTTAACTCGTTAGAGCACCAGTTCAAAAGCCCAAACTCTCATCTGAGACTCAAGGCAAACTTTTTCCAACTGTAAGCCTGGAAAAACAAGTTATCTACTTCCAATATACAATGGTGGAAAAGGTACAGTGTATGCCTGCCATCCACAAAGGAAGAATAGACAAGGAAAAAGGAATAGCTGATCCAAAGCAAGTCTGAAACCCAGCAAAGCACGCATTAAATACTAAAAGTCCAAGTCCAGATCCCTGTTCACACCAAAGTGAGAACTGAGTCCTCAAGACCTGAAGTCTCCCTGAGGTGTGACTTTGTAGGCTGAGTCCATGTTCCCTTCTCCTAGTTTGGAGTCTCATGACTGAAACTCTCCCAGGCTGATTTGCACTCTGGTAACTTAATAGTCCTGGGGCACTGGTGGCAGTCCCACTCCCAAGGCTATTGTAAACTCAGTAGGGGCTCTCTGTGGCAGCCCTATCCTGAAACAAGCTCCTGCTTGACCTCTTAGAATTTCCTTTCAAGTATGGTGGAAGTTTTCATGGTCCCAAAGCACTTGCATTCTGTGCACACACAGAATCAATACTGTATGGACACCTATGTCTGCTTCTTGCTCCCTCAATGCAGTGACATGAGCCACCTGGCCCACTTGATCCCTGACCAGAGGGTCCGTGAAGCACTTTGCCAGAGAGCAGGAAGCAGAATCTCAAGGCATCCCTGGGCAGTGAGCCCACGGAGAGCACCCTGGCACCCTGGGGTTCCCTAAGAAGATTCCACCCTTCTAGGCCTCTGAACCAGTGAGGGAAGGAGATCCTTGAAGATTTTTGAAATACCCTGAGGTCTTTTCCCACTGCCCTGATTATTAGCACCTGACTTACTTTTTATCCTGCTAATCTCTTTTGCAAACAGTTGCTAAACCTCAACCTTACATGTTTTTGTTTTTATTTTTTACTACTCTCTGGTCAATTTCTTCAGATCTTTCCACTCTGCTTCCCTTTAATTATGCATTCTTCCTTTAGATCATGCCATTGCTCCTAAACCCTACTGAATGCCAGTGAAAGTGACCAAGTAGTAGCCGCAGTGCTTTGTTGCTTGGATGTTTTCCTCCACCAGATAGCCTAGTCCATCACTAGTAAACCCGGCCTTCCGTGACACTCAAGGGCATAAACAGTGTTCCTCCAAGTTTTTTGCAGTGGAGGAATAAGAGTGGCTCTTCCCCAGTTTCCAATAGAATGTTACTCATTTGCATCTGCCTTCTGGTTATGATTATTCATTTATCCAATCTCCTAGATGTTCTAGCTCTTCTATGCTTTTACTGCCTGCTGAACCCTCATGAGAGTTTCCCATTATGCTCCATTTACAGTGTTCTAGAATTTTCTAGCCAGCTCCCTCAAACTCTTCCAGTCTCTGCCCATTACCCAGTTCCAAAGCCACTTCTACATTTCAGGAATTCTCTTCTACCAACAGTATCACTCTCAGTACCGACTTTCTATATTAGTATGGTTTCTATCACTAGTGAAATACCTGAGCCTGGGTAACTTACATAAAGAAGAGTTTTATTTAGCTCATAGTTTTCATGGTTAAAAGCCCAAACAGCATGACACTGGCTACCATGAGGACCTTCCTGACTACATCAGATCATGGCAGAAAACACTATGGGGAGAGCGGTGCAAGAGAGAGTGATCACATGAAGCCAGAGAGGGGAAATGAGGATTGGGCCTACCTTGCTCTTTTATAAGTTCTCTTATGAAAACTAATGAGGATCTCACAAATCTACATCAATTCAGCCAGGTATAATAGGCCACTACTATAATCCTAGCACTTGGGGGTCGTAGGCAGGAGGATCACCAGTTCTAAGGCCAGCCTGGGATACATAATGAGAACTTGTCTCAAAAAAAAAGTTAATTCCATCAAAAGGAAGTACCATTTGATGACCTAATTGCTTCCCACTACCCCCCCCCTTTAATTTTTTTTTTATTGGTGTGCTGGGGGTACATTGTGGAATTCACAAAAGTTGTTACACTATATCATACTTGAATTTACCCCCTCCATCATTCTCCTTTAACCCTCCTTTCCCCATTCCTGGAATACTTTCAACAGATCTCATGTTTTTATTTACATACATGTGTACACAGTATTTGTACCATATTCACCCTCTTACATCCTTTCCCCATATCTTCCCCTCCCACTGGTAGCAGCCCCCCAGGCAGGACCTGTTCTGCCCTCCTATTCTCTAATTTTGTAAAGAAAAAATGGCATTTTTGTAGATTTAAGATATCTATACAGGGAGTTTCTTGGTGACATTTCTGTGTATATATGTATATATAACATTTCTGTGTATATATGTATTATAACCCAAATTGGCTCATCGCCTTTATTTTTCTCCTTTCTACCTTAGTCCCCTTCTTATGGTGATTTCAACAGGCTTAAAAATTCTATATTCATTCTGGTAAAAAGAGTATATCAACCATATTCATCTTCTTAACTTCCTTCTTTTGCTGTTCTTCTCTCATAGGTGACCTCCCCTTGGTGTGACCTGTTTTCATAATATTGCTTGCATTTGTTTTAGGTCTATATTCCACATATGAGAGAAAACATGTGGCCTTTGGCTTTCTGAACCTGGCTAACTTCACCTAAGATGATGGTCCTCAGTTCCATCCACTCGCATGCAAATAATAAAATTTCATTCTTCCTTATGAATGAAATTCATAAAGAAGGTTCCATACCACCTCCCAACACTACTACATCTAAGACCAGGCTTCCCACACATGAACGCATGAGGGACACACTCAAACCATATTCAGACCTTGCAACATGGAGACAGCTGTCTGGCCCATGACATCTAGAGTGAAAGAACCAGAGCCCAATAAGCCTTGTGGCTGGAATCTCCCCTCCCTTCAGGAAATCCATTTCCCATTTGCCAGTGGATCCCTTCATTGCCTTCTCCATTTCCCAGCTAGGTCCCAGCCCCTTTCATTCCTTTTAACCCAACAGTCAAGGTCAGACATATCATTAAGTTGTTCCCCCCTCTACGCTGTTAATTACCTAAGACATTGTTAACCACTACTAGGAAACAAAATAAAGTTTGACTTAAGTGGATTCTAATTAAAATTTGAATAGTGTCTCCTAGAAGGGTGACTTTGAAAGTCTTTTTCTTTCACACACACAAAATTCTTACAAGGACTCATGCTCCCTGGCATCCTCTATACATACCTACTCCATGCTGAAGCCTTCTTTGACCACCCTTTCTACAGCAGCCCTCAACAATTCTTTCTTTCTTTCTTTTTCTTTTCACTACTAGTGGTTGAACTCAGGGCCTTGTGCTTGCTATGTGGGCACATTATCACTTGACCCACACTCCCAGCCCTCCTCACAATTTCACAGTTCTTCACCACCTTGTTTTTTCATGAATAAGTTCTTCATAGAACTTAGCACTTGCTGGAATAATCTTATTTGTTTGGTGATATTTTCTATAAGCTTCATAAGAGCAGGGGACTTGATGCCTTGCTTCTAACTATATTTCAGTGACTACATCAGTGCCTGGACATAGCAAAATAGTCAATGTACATAAATGACAGTCCCATGGGTTGGCATAGTTCATGTGCAACTTACACAATGACAGCAAACAAGCTGTCATTCTACTCTTTCTTGCCCTCTCTAGAAAGTATTTCAAAATGTAAGAGGAAGAGTGACAGCTTAATCGAACTATTTATTCTTTCCACTAATATTTACTGAATGTTTGCTACATGTCAGGTACTGGCAGCAAAATAGTAAATGAGTCAGACAAGGTCCCTGCCTTATGGCAGCTCCATTATAGGCATGAGAATAGCTTCTGTCATTAATGTTCCAACAGAAAGTAACATCTAGTCATAAAAGATGGTCCTCCTCACTATGGAGGAAGCCAAAGGAGTGCTGTGATAGGGAGTGACTGGGGGCAGTGAGCGGGAAGGGTTACTTACTCTCCCACAAGGTGACATTCAAGATCATGGCCTATGAGGAGGTGGGTAAAGGAAATGTTAGCAGAAAAAAAAATTTTAAGGAACAGAAAATCAACCTTCCTGAAGTAGGAAAGAGCTCAGCACTTTCAAGAGTTCAAGTGTAGTGGTCTAGAGGAAAAAAGATGTCAAGAGAGAGATGTGCTTATTTTCCTTGGCATGAGGACCAAAGAAAGGATTTGGATTTTATTTTGAGTACAGTAGGAAAGCACCAGCAGATTTAAGTAGGAAACTGACACAATCTGATTCACATGGTAAGAAAATTCTCTAGCTGCTGGTGGATAATGAAAGGAGGGACAAGAAGAGATATGAAGAGTAGTAAGTGGTCCTTACAGGTATTTGAGCAAGAGACGATGGTTCATGGCTTGACCTTAGCTGGCTGCACAGGCAAAGAAGAAAAATAGACATAATCTCATCGCATTCTAAGATATGTTTTTATTAAATTTTAAATCATTTCCAGATTTGTGTGTTTTGTTATGGTAACAAAGCATGAATTGTAATGATTGAAACACACAAGCATATCTTGATATAATGCCTGAGAGCTGCTGTCCTGAGAAATTCATTCTGGTTGCCAGGTGAGAAGAGGTCTAGGAAGGCCAGGTTTCTTAGGGCCCTATGAGTATGACTACTTTGCTGTTCCTTCCTGGCCTATGATTGAACTGGTCATATCCCAAAACTTTATATCTACCTTAGGCCTGATCTCAGCAATGTCACTTTGATCATGTCCCTTCAGAGCCAAGTCCATGGCTAATGGGTTAGTTAGTATCCTGACCCCACTGTCAGCACTCTGGAGTGATCAATATTCCTGTACAGTGACCACTGTGAGACAGTGGCTGGTGAGTCCTTGCCTTGTCTGGGAACCTAGCCACATGGAGAAAGACAGAGGAAAGGACAATGTTAGTCCATCAAAGCTATCTGTCTCCTAGGGTCACTCAATCCAATCATTCTTGCCTAACTGGACAGTTAAAATTACCAATAGCTTTTTAAAAAGTTGAATAGAAAATAATCTCAGGCTATAGTTCAGTGACGCTAACTAGCAGCCACATTTGAGAACCAAGGGCTCTCACTCAACTATGTGTCTTGTCTATCACATAGGAGCCTATGGGGCCTTCTGCTTCCCAATCCTCAGTCCGATGTTGGGATTTGACAAAGGAATATGCCCTAGAAGATTCTAATAGCTACCATTTAGTTGATACTCAACTGATCAAGTAAGGTTGTGGGTACCTCACTTTATCCTCATAGCCACTCACTGACCTAGCAGCATCAAGAGAAGCTAAGGAAACTCTGGTTCAGAGAAGTTCATAACATGCCCAGGGTCACATGCAAATAAGACATGGTCAAGTTTACCAAACCTTAAGTTTCCACAACCATGCTCTTCATCCCTAAGCATCACTAACCATCTCTTGAGAAACCAAGGCTTTAATCCCAGTCCTGCCCCATAGTAGCTGTGTAACTTTAGGTAAACTATTTAACCTCTGCAAAACCCAAACTCCTCTCTATAAACAGTTCTTGACTCATACTTTTGCAACTAAGAGTCGTGAGTTCTCAAAAGCATTGCATCTCCCTATTACCTGCTTTGATCTCTGTCACCATAGTCATCTCACTATGGGTCCCTTCAAGTCTTGTCCAAGAACCCCAATATCCAGCACAGTGCTTGGCCCAAAATAGTCAACGTCCCCTGGGATATGTCACCTACTTTGGGAATTCAGGTTGTTCACTGATATTCAGGCCAACCCCCTCCCAAGAGCCACTCTTAGGACCCTTATTAAGTTCTCTTATCAGGCAATCAGAGGCACTCATGGAACACTGCAAAGAGCAAATTGTCTGTATGACCCCAATAACTCATTTAGGAGAAATAACTATATTTGCATAACTTTACATATGTTATACATCACTTTATGATATACTTATTCCAGGCCAAAAAATGCAGATGTAAAATATCAAGGAAAAGAGTATTTTCCCATAGAATAAGGTGCAAGTATTAGGGAGCAATGCAATTCTACAAGCCTCTCCTCCATGCAAAGTGAAGGCTTCCCTATTATCAGAAGGTGACACTTGAGCAGGTGAAGTAGTAACTCAGGTGGTAGAGCACCTGCCTTAAGCACAATGCCCTGATTTCAAGCCCCAGTACCACCAAAAAAAAAAAAAAAAAGTGACAATTGTCAACATGAAAAGGAATGTGAGCTTGGGTCAGAGTTGAAGGTCAAATACCAAGAAACAATCAGCATCCCCATCCCACCCCCATCCTTGAACGTCTATGAAACACAATGGCTAAAAGAGAGGAAAATACAAACTCACTTTCCTGCTCTAAACCCCTTGCAAAGTACCAAGAAAGCGTGTACGGTGTGAGAACATTTGCATTAGAGAAAGATCAACCATCCATTCAACCCCAGAGGGACTTTTCTTTAAAAATTTTTATGAGATGGCAAGTGCTTAATATAATCATTATTTTATCTTACTTATTCTTGTCTTCAGTTAACAGTTTCTAAGCACCCACTGAGTATCCCTGTCCTTTCACTATGCTCTTGGGGTTACAGAGGAGAACCTGATGAGACCACTGTTGACAGAGAACTCACAATCCAAACAGTAAAAAACAACAAAACCTGAAGGAGCTTGAGCAATTTCCTTCTTGGATCCTCAATATCTGAAAAATGGAGCATGAAATATCACCTTTCCATGGTTAGCGTAATAGAATATAATAGTCTCATTTAACATCTGGCACATAGTAGGTTCTTGATAAGTGAGAATCATCACAATTAGTATGCTATAAGGCAATACAATGAAAGTACTATGGAACTGAAGAGAAATGCCTAACTCTGTGGCACTATTCAGTGACAGCACCATGTCACCTGGTCAATACTGTACTTCAGAGATTCACAGCATCGCTGCTTCTGTACCACTTAGCAACTCCTGAATGCCTATTAACTTGTCATTTGGAGACCTCAACTCAAGAGACTGTGTCATTTTCTGTCCACAGTGACATCTAATGTCTAACTTTTCACTTTTCCTGATAGACCCTGGAGTCTTCTAAGGGGAAAACTAGAGAGAAATTGAGAGTATGTAACTATTAAAATTAATTGCTCACAAACATTAGAAATCAGACACCCAATGCAGTCATAAAATATGAATAAGGATTTGCTGAAAGCCATTTATATTAAATTACTTTTATAATAATATTTAACTTTTAAACATTAAATATTTAGTGTTCCTTTTCTTGCCATTTGCAAAGAAGCTACCAGCTATTTCATAGCTAGAGGAATCCTTGCACCCATCCTGTCTCCAGGGCCAACAGGGTTGAACATCAGTCCAGCAACTCTGAGTTGAGACCAGCAGATGTATCAGTGACTTGATATTAGCAAAAATTTACTGGAGTCCTTTGTGACTGTATTAGTCAGAATTTTCATCGCAGAGACAAAATATCTGAGCAAAACAACTTAAGAAAAGAAGGATTTATTTTGGGTCACAGTTTCAGAGATTTCAGTCAAAGGGCATACTAGAACAAAGAGGCTCATATCACAGGGGCTAGGAGGCAGAGGGAGAGAACACTTAGGCCAGCAGTCTTTTCCTTTTCCCCCATTTATTTCATCGGGACATCCAGCCTCTGAGATGGTGCTGCCTACATTCAGGACAGTTAGTTATTTCCAGCTTAATTAATCCTATCTGAAAACACCTCATAGACACACCCAGAGGTGTGCTTCACTGATCAAATAGGCACTTCTCTAACCCAATCAGGTTTAAAATAAAGATTAACTATCACAGTAGAATATCAAGAAATAGATATTCTGATATGTGGTATCAGATACCACAGCAGCAACAGGATTGCCAGAGACACCAAATTGCCCAGAACTCAAAAACTAGCCAGTGAAGGGAAACCCAATAGTTACAAAATATTACCTACCTTTTCCCCAAACTCATCTTCCACAGAATTATTTAACAGTGTTTGAAATTTGTCCTGTTCTTTCTCACCTCTATGCTTTTTTGCTATGCTATCCCTCTTGCCTTCAACAGCCCTCTTTTGCCCAACCATCCCCAAATTTTCCTATTTATTTCAACTGTAACAGAAGCCATCACTTCCAGAGCTTTCCCAGGTATCATCTGCAGTGTCGATTAGACATCTCTCATATAAACCCCCAATCCACCCAGAGCATACTTTGGCCATAAAACCCATCACACTGCTCTCCAATTGCTGCTTCACTTCTGTCCCTCTATCAGCCTCTGTGCTACTTGCATTGAATTCATCATTGCACCCCTAATGTCCGCTGCTATGCCTAACAGAGCAGGTGCTCAATGAACTTTTGGCAAATCTATAAGTTAATCGAACAGTTAATTAATTTGATATGGGTTGCAATAAGGTTGTTTACTTAGTCTAGTGCAAGCAGAGGACACACCATCTGCCTATTGAGGATGAGGAAGAAGGAGGATATCAGAAAATTTCTTGAAGTAACAATAACATTGGAGAAATTCCTGGAAAAAATGGATATAATTATAGACATTAAAAACAGAAATTATTTAATTATTGTCCTGCTCTAAAAACTACTTCAAATATTTTCACATCTATTTATCATTGCTGGTCCTCTCCTTACTTCATCACCTTCACACCATCATTACCACCACCAACCAACACCGTCTAAACAATAGGAGGAACAAAAGAAAGAAATGGCCTTCCATCTTAGACAGTGTAAAGTACCCCCAACTATTAGCCCTTCTGCTAAGCTATACAGAAAGAATTCCAACCAGGCACCTGGCTGAAAGCTACATTGCCTCATAGGAAAGTCTTTGCCTGACCCATCCTTATGATTACAATCAACAAGCTCATTAAAACTATCTCTTCCTGGGTAGACCTCTTACTCTACTGTGGTATCAGATACCACAGCAGCAACAGGATTGCCAGAGACACCAAATTGCCTCCTGGCTCTGTGTGAAAACCCTAGAGAGTTTTTTTCAAAATACACAGAGTCAGACAAAGTCCTGGAATCCTCTAGTCCTAAGTTAAGTAGACTCCTGTGCCTATCATGATCAAATACAACTAAAGTTCCAGCCACCACCAAACAAAGTTGATGACTCCCTAAATGTGACTAGAAAGCTCACTGTTATTGCTAGGAAACATTTCTTTTGTGAGAAAAGGATAAACTGATCTTAGACAAAGGCCAGGAGCCTCATTCACTTGCTTTGCCACTTTGAGTCCATTAGACTAAGAGATCCTGAAACCATAAGCACATATACAGACCTGAGGAAGCTACCTGCTTCCATCTGCAAGCCCCTTTGACCCTTTTGGAACTGCCCTGCTTCGGTGCTCTTGAATTTTTAAAATAAAAGAGTTGGCATTCTCTACTATTTGAGTGGCCAAATACCTGTTTAAAAAAAAATCCAAAAATGTATGACAGTTAAACACAAATGAAGTTTACAAAATGCATGGACAGATGAAGGGATTCAGAACAGGGAGAGGGTAGTCCATGTTTGTGGAAAACCCTTTCAATATTATGTTGCCTTAGCATTCGTTTTAAATATCTTTAGATTTTTTCATAGCAGAAGCAGTGCTTAGTCACCCTAAATATGGTGTCCAAAACTCCACCTCCTCTCACTTCCTCTAGGTGGTTGAGCCAGATATCTGCCTTATCCAACTGCCTCCCTATGGGGCAGCTAAGTGCAAACTACTTGACTTGTCCCTCTTGACCTCCACACCACTTACGGACTGTGCAGATATGCCATAGTGAAATCTCAGTAGAGCATGGCTCACAGGATTCATGGCTCCTTGCTATAAACCCACCAATCAGAACTCCCCTGGAAAACCTGCTTGGGTAACAGCCCATATCCCAGGAAAGGCTTAGGACCATTGTTCCCTTGCTGTCTTTTTGCTCCTCACCTGCTATGTGAGCATGTTGGTTCCAGATAGCTCCCCCTTCTCCTGGTCCTTTGAAGCATGCTCTTCTCTCAGTAATCCATGAGCAGTAAAATTGCTCCTATTATTTCATGTGTTCTGGTGTGCGGCCTCCCATGTCCCAAATGATAACACACCTAGACTTGGAAGTGGTTGTCTTGGTAGAAGAAAGCTAGACACCAGTGAGACAAGAGCCACAAGTTCACCTGTCAGGATAAACAAGTTTCCTGTGGGAGGGACACCTGGTCAAAGTTAGACTCATAGGCATTAAGCCATCTTCCAGGAAAGGCACACTGTAAACATGCTTAACCATCTCCCCTAGATCCTTATCAGGCTAAAGGACAGTGATAAAAGTCATAGCCATTCTCCAGAGAGAGACATCAAGACCAAATGGAGGAAAATATTAACAGTGTTCCTGCCCCACATAGAACTGACAGAGACTCCACCACTTTCCACGTGCGGTTTCTATCTCCCCAGAGAACTATCTCCCCAGAGAAACTCTTGTTTATAACCGGCTACAAGGAGAAGAGCACCTGAAAATGATATGTGTCACTTCTGTCCATCTGGTCACCACCCAACTGCAAGGAAGGCTGAGAAGTACAGTCTAGCTGTGTGCTCAAGAAGAGGAATGTGGATTTGGGTAAGCAGAAACTGTTGATGGAAAGAACTTCAGCTTAAAAAAAATTCTTGCACCAACCAACCCATCACAGGCAGTAATGATCTTAAGGCATCAAGAACAAGAATATAGATAGACCTGAATTCAAGCCCCCACCTAGCTATAATCCTCCCTAAGCCTCAGATTCCTCATCCCAGAAACAGATTGTTGTGTAACACAACAATTACTGTGCCCAACCACAGAGTAGGTGTTCAACCAGTGTGGTTAATCACTATTCATGGGTAGGAGATTGCCATCATTTTCAGTATGGAAAATAAGGGTCAGTTCTAATATGTGCTAGGGGGTTAGCCACCAATTCATTCCTAGTCTCCCTCCCCTAACTTAGAACTTGTCCCCCACAGCCCCTTCACTAGCTGCATGGAAACTGAGTCCTTGATAAGGGACCAAACATCCAGTCCCTACCCTAAAAGTCTCCTGTTCATTTGAACTGCGGCCCAGACCTGCCACTTGGATCCTTCTGCCTGTCACAGCATAGAAAATACCAACCATCTTATGCTGATGACATCGTATCCACCCTTGTGCACAAATGTCCTCTGGCTGGAAGGAAGTCCGATTGCCCAGGAAGTCCATTTGTTCCTTGCTTTAAAGTGATCAATCATTTACTCAGATTTCAGTGAAATGGCCTGAAACAGGAAATAAAAAGAGCCCAGAGCTTGGGCACAGTAGATTAGTGGCAAGTCGCAGCAGTGGTACTGAACAGGCAGCCTGTCGGCAACAGCAAAGCCCCAGGGCCAGTGCTTCTCGGCCAGGAGCTGAGGGATCACCCCACAAGACAGAGCTTCTGCTCTGGATCCTACTAGACTCAGCCAAAAACACCCGCAGCAGTACTTAGAGCTTTATCAGTTCAAAGTCCTTCCTGGAATCCTACCTTCAGCTTCTGGAGCAATCACTTTGCCAATTCATTTTGAGCAGCTCTCAATCAGCAACTGCCAATAAATACCAGCAACCAAAAAGGCTTTCACCCACTTAGATCCTCTGACCCAGCAATTCCACCTTCAATTATCTAAGCTAATGAAATAATACTGGATATGGAAATAACCTTGCATACGAAGATGCTCACTCACCAGCAATACTATATAACAAAACAGTAAAATAGCAGATACAATAAAAATATGCTTGCCAGTCCAATAGTAAAGAAATTACTTCAACTAGAATATGGAATGTCAAGACATTAAAGTACACCTGCCATTAATTTATGATAAACAAAAGTATATAGATTATTAATATTGTTAAGTGAGTGAGGAACAACAGCACTGTGAAGACAGCTCTATATGAGAAAGAAAAAGAGGCAAAGAAGAGGAGGAAGAGAAGCAGAAAAATGGTGATATAAAATTATCATTAGGAGAAGCTGAGTGAAAAGAACACAGGCACTTTTCATACTATTCTTGTAATTTCTTATGAGCCTTAAACTATTTCAGAATAAAAAAATTGTTTAAAAAAAAGTAGGAGCAATTTTGCATAGAAGGCAGCAGAGTAGAGTAGCTAAGAGCACATGCTTTTAGAAATGAGTGTAGGAGGACAGTTTTGATAGGAACTTTAAATCTGATCCTTTCTTTCCATTTAACCTCTGCTCATAATAAAGCACCCTATGAATCCTTTCTCATAATCTCCAGTCCCTGAAGCTGACCAGACTATTACTTTACTCTCTTAGGAGGACAGACCAGAAATCACACCTGACACACAGAATTGTTCTCTAGTAATTACAATAATCACAACAGTGATAACATTTATGCAGCATTTACCACATGTGCCAGGCTCTGTGCTAGGTGTTTTGTAAATATCAATCCTAATTCTCAAGGGCAGGTATTATTAACTCCATTTTAAAGAAAATGAGATTGACTGGAGTTCTATGACTTGTCCAGTATATCATATTCAATAAGCAATTCACGCAAGATTTAAACCAAAGCCTTTTAGCTTCAAATCCCAGGCTCTTTCCAAAACAAGGTTTTTATTGATTATTTACTTTTTAAAAGTTGCCTTACTTGGGCTGACAGAGTGGCTCAAGTGGTAAGAGAGCCTGCCTAGTAAGCATGAGGCCCTGAGTTCACACCCCAGTGCTGCCAAAAAAAATTTAATTTAATTAAAAAAAAAACATAAAAGTTGCCTTACTTGATTTTGCTATGATCTGAATGTATCCCCAAAAATCATGTGTTGGAAACTTTACCGCCAATGCAACACTGCTGGAGTTCATTGGTGCAGTCTTTAGGGAGGTGCTTAAATCATGAAGGCTCCATGTCATGAATGGATTAATGCTGCCATAAAAAGGATTTGTAAGACTGGGTCCCTTCCACATGCATGCTGAGCACATAGACATAGGTGTTTTGTTTGGTCCAGGAAGTGCTTTAAAAATGGGGAAACTTGACACAAAATCCAGGCATACATTTTCTCTTGAAATATCAGAGGAGCAGGCAACCTTCAAACCTGCATTCCCACCAGGTTACTGGGCAGGTGCTATTGTCTAGTGGGAATGCACCTGTGCTCTCTGGTCTACTACAGTCTCCATCAGTCCCAAATGTCTTCACCTTTCCCGATATGTTTCCTATATGGAAACATATTGCATTTGAGCTTGCAACCCTTGCTTTAAACAAACTGCTTGGCTTAAGGGGTTAAAATGCCTACGTGTGCTCATTCTTTGCACCAAAGAATAGAAGGAAAGATCTCTGCAGCTCCACTCTCTCCAGGCTAGGGAGTTTAATAAAAACCCAGCTAACCCTGCATGGATTTAGCCCTGAGAATGCCAGGGGCCATAGCTGTGAAAGCAGAGCAAGGTGGAGGCGGAGGGGACAAGGTGTGCACAAAGAGGCTGTCTGCAAGTGTGACCCTCTGCTCCACACGCCAAGATGAGCTCCTCAGCAGGACTGTTTATGCGAGGTGAGGAAAGAGCTGGACACACACTGAGGGGAGATGCCCAGGCAGGAATTCCCAAGCAGATCTGCCGGACAGGCTGCTGTCTCATGAAGCTTTAGCTCCACTCACTGGCTGGCTATAAATTAAGCTCCAGGAAGTCAGAAAGTTTTCAGGCACTGCCTGGCAGAAAAATTTCAGACCATGCTTCAGCACAGTCCCTTGGAGGAAATCACCACTTCTGTTAAGAAGGGAGGTAGCCAGAAAGAGGGCTAGAGGCTCCCTTCCCACCTCCTACTGCAGTGGTGCATTATCTTTGTGGATTTCCCTGGCTTCCTTCTCCTTCCACTCCTGAGACCCCCACCAGTCTAGAAGAGAAGGTAGCTCCTTTCAGAACACCCACTACAGTTAGTTTCATGGGAAGACATAGGTTTGAAGTCTGTATCATTTCAGATGTCCTTTTAATTAAAAAGCTACAAAATTATGCATGCAAAGTAGACTTGGAACCTTAAAAGGGAAGACTCTTAGCACATTTCCCTCTGGCCAGGAATTTTCCATGGCCATCTCTAAACACAGGGATTGGACTCTAATTCTGACTCTGCCAACTACTGACTGAAGGACAAATAACCTCTCTGTGCCTCAGTTTTCTCCTTCAGAAACTACATCACAGCATTGTTAGATATTGTTGTTGGGGATGGAGGCAGTAAGTGTAGATGATATTTTCTTTTCTTTTTTTTTTTTTTTTTTGGTTGTACTAGGGTTTGAAATCAGGGACCTCAAGCTTGCTAGGCAGGCACTCTACCACTTGAGCCACTCTGCCAGCCCTTTTTTGTGATGGGTAGTTTCAAAACAGGGTCTCATAAACTATTTCCCCAGGCTGGCTTTGAACTGTGATCCTCCTGATCTCTACCTCCTGAGTAGCTAGGATTATAGGCATGAGTCATTGGTACTCAGACAGATGGTATTATCCTAATAAATGTTAACTATTATTGTCACCTCAATTTATCCCCACAATGACTTTGTAAAATAGACATGACTGTCCTGATTTTACAAGTGAGGCTGGGAAGCCTCCCTCCTTACCCGCGCTGCAGACCTTTCCTGGGTGAGAATCTGGGCCTTTTCATCTCCTTACCTGGGACCACAGATGACTAGCCCCCTTGCTCTGGGAGAGGGCAGACTACCTAATCTGCTAACTCCCTCCACCCATCTGACAACACAACAGAGATGTGTTGCTAAGGTGACAAAGCCCGGGCAGGTGACTTCCTTGGTAGCACTTTAGCAGGCATTTTTAGGGAAAAAAAGCTGTCACCCACAGGATGACAATGTCTGGAACTGTGGTTGATCACATGGGTAAAGGAGGAAGCCATTATA
Organism: Castor canadensis; assembly: GCF_047511655.1. NCBI lineage: Eukaryota > Metazoa > Chordata > Mammalia > Rodentia > Castoridae > Castor > Castor canadensis. The sequence goes on from NC_133386.1 coordinate 179,422,247, forward strand.
GAATGGGAAATGTCCCCAACTTGAAGTCTGCCAACCTATTAAGTTGTGACCTTCAGTTCCAATCAGTTCATCTCTCTCAGCCTCTGATGCCCGATCTGTAAAACAGGAAGAATAAAAATAGCACGGGATAGTTGTGTAGCTCAAATGAAATTGATGTATATGAAAATGATTTTGTTGTAGTAAAAGTAAAAAAATGAATCTTTTAAGATAAAAATAACAGCAACCACACCAGGCAGCAGGTTTTTGAGTACTTCATGCAAGGCACAGTTGTATTTTAGGGTCATTAAAGATTGACATTTAATCTGTTAGCTAAGAAGATGCTATTATTTTGCCATTTTATAGATAAGAAAACTGAGTGTCCTAGAAAGTAAGTAATTTTCCTAGATCATAGAGCTAGTATATGCAAAAGCTGGGAGTTTTTCTTCCCAAAACTCTCAGAGCCCTTCTTCTGTGGTTTGGATATCCCCTCAAAAACTCATGCTGAAATTTAACTGCCATCATTAAGAGGTAAGACATTTAGGAGATGATCTGGTCTGCCTCATGATGACTAATGCCAAGAACACTAGGGATGGTTGGTTATGGCAAGAGAGGATTCACTATAAATTTGGTTCCCTTCTCTCTTTCTCTCTCTCTCTCTCTCTCTCTCTCTCTCTACCTCCCTCCCTATCTTCATCCCTCCCTTCTCCCTCCCCTCTTCTTCCCCCTCCCCCCTCATACTCTGTCGTAGCCATGGAATGCCTTTCACCATGTTACGACACAAGGCCCCTGTCAGATCAGATGCAACCCCTGAAACTTGGAGTTCCCACCCATCAGGGAAATAAGCTTCTGTGGAGGAAAGTTCCCTCCACCCCATCCCATGGAGGCATGGTGGGAACAAAATACCAAGAACCAGGTGGAATGAGAAAGAAGGGGTTGAGCACGTGAGATATTCCCAAGAGCAGAATTCAAGCCATGATCCAATGAAGAAACAACCAATCAGTGAAATACCAGGAAAAGTCTATAAAAGCCTGGTACCTACCCCATACCAGTGCAGCAGTAGGTACTGTACTACCACCATGCTCCTTTGCCTAGCTTTTCTTTCCTTTTAAATGGCGTCCTAATAAATCTTTGTTTTCTCCTACTCTCTTGTCTTGGTAAATTCATCTACCAACCCAGGGCTCTGAAATCCACAACAGCTTCTATTGTTTATAATTTACCCATTTATCCAGTCTGCTGTGGTAGTCTGTAATATCAGAAGAAAAAAAAATCCACTTCTCACACTATACTATAACTAGCAAAGTCCTCAGCAGTCACTCTGCACCAGGTACTGTACTAGCCAGCAGATGCCAAAGAAGCTCCCAAAGAGGCCCTTTAAAAGCTTAAGTCCAGAAGAGGGTTCAGAGCTTGCCATGCTGAGTGCAAGGACAGACCAAGGAGGCACTGAGGAGCATTGGTAAGGTGGGGCAGTTCAGAGGAAGGGGAGTCTGGCAAGCAGACATGTTGTGAGAAGGAGCTTACAGGCAAAGGAGCACAAAAGCATGAATTAGCATAGTGGGTTCAAGGAATGACATCATCCAGACAACACCTGTGCGGAGAGGAAGGAGGAGGAAGGAGATGAGACTGGAGCAGCACAGAGTATCCTATGCCAGGGTGAGCAGTGTGAAGCCCTTGATGAGTTTCAGGCAGAGGAGACTTTAGAAAGATTGCTTCTTGTGACAGCTAGTGAATGAACAAATGAATGAGCATTGCTATAACTCCTTCCTTTTCTGCAGTCTATGTTTATGCAGCTACCACCCACTTAGACATTTAGTTATATTACCTAATGGATAATAGATTCTTAATGCAAGAGGGATGCAAATAAATGAACATTTTTAACATTATCCCATTTTACAGATGAGGAAACTGAGGCTAAAAGATGCCCAGCAATTTACTTGCAATCACAAGGAAAACTCAGCACTCAAATTCAGGCCTCTCGGGTTCTACAGTCCATACTAAGCCACTGCTCTGCCACATATATTCCATAAACTTAAAAAAACTCCATTTTCCTTAAGCAATACTATGGATTTTTTAAAGAGGAATCATTTACATAGTCTTGCCTTATTTCTATGTCAATATTTCAATGAAAAGTGACATATTTTAATATATACCACTCCCTCAGCATCCATACTAATTAAAAAAAGAAAAACTTGTCCATAATGTAAAGTTTCTTATTTGTAAAATAGAGTATAAATGATTCAAATGAAGGAGCATCTGAACTGGAAAAATTATCCCAAAGGACACCACTGAATGCCAAAAAGTCTGCAGCAACAGGGCCTTCTCTAACAAATGGTTATTTTCATGCACACATATCTAAAAAAGCATGAAGTCACAAAAAATTAAAAAAACAGAAAAACTTCATTCCCAGTAGCAGAGAAAGGTGGGGAAACTCTTAGATCTTGAAACAAAAAGATGAGCTCAAGCCCTTAATTACTGGCTACTTCGGGTCAAGAAAGTGACACTTTTTTGAGCCTCAGACTGTTCATCTATAAATTGGGAATAATGATAATTCCTATATCACAAAAGACAATGTGAAGGAAATGTGCAAACCTTTCTTCTATATGAGTTATCGATCCTCAACCCATAAAAGAAGATCAAGGCAAAGTTTGGTGTAATCCCAGCTACTTGGGAACCAGAGGTGGGAGGATCATGTTCTGAGGCTAGCCAGGCAAAAGTGCAAGACCCTGTCTGAAAAATAAACTAAAAACAAAAAGTTTGGGGTATGGCTCAGGTGGTAGAGCACTTGCCTATTATGTGTGAGGCCCTGAGTTCAGTCCCAGTGTGTGTGTGTGTGTGTGTGTGTGTGTGATATATATATATATATATATATATATATTAGTTCAGAAGCCCAGAATAGTTTCTTCTTCCTAAGGATGCATGCATTTGAAATGAGAAAGCCCAGAGAAAATCATGTTATCAGTGCGTGTTAATGGATCACTCACTGATTTCATTTTATCTCAGCATTTGACCTACAATGAAAGGGCAGTATCTGGGGGGGTGTTGCAGCACCCCTTAGATCTTATTAAGCAGATAGCCACTGATTGAGACAGCACGTGCTTTAATTCACTACACACAGTCACCTGGCCAGGGCGCTGAACAAGTGCTTGAACGTGTTCACTTAATTGTAACACATTGGCACTTTTGGGGCTTGGAGACTACACAGCCTGCACAACCACTGACCACTGATCTGGTCCAGTGTTAAGCTTGTTAACATTCAAATCAAAATGGATTACCCACAGATGCTCAAATAAGTACCATTGTCAGAGGTGTGGGAAGTTGGTGTAAAGCCTTCCCCTGAGCACACAGAAAGCTGTCTGCTTCTATGTAGGGAAGGACAGGAACTGGTTTTCCCATTTTGTGAAATGGAGTCAATTTTCATTGACTTCACATGGACTTTTGTTAAAAATCAAATAGCATTAAGACAGTGAAAAATCCATCCACAGGTAAAGAATTGTCATAGTAAGGAAAAGAGGCTTACAGAGGGTTTAGATTTACATGTTGGACAGATTATGTAGAAACATCCACCATCTTCCATGATCTTCCAAGAGAATAGCATGTTATAAAACAAACAAGCAGTAGCTCTCAACCTTCCTATGCATAAGAACATCTGGGAAGCTTTCAAATATATCAGTAAAGCTGGGCTCACTATAGTTCCAGGTATTTTGGAGGCTGAGGTGGAAGGAATATTTGAGTCTATGAGTTCAAGACCAGCCTTGGCAACATAGCAAGACTCCATCTCAAAATAAATTTAAACAAACCTAGCAATAGACACCCTTCCTTAGAGATTCTGATTTAATCCATCTGGAGGTATTTTTTAAACTCTTCAGGTGATTTTAATGCACAACAAAAGTTGAAATCCACTGCACTAAAGGACTGTTTCTTCAGTAGCTCAGCTTCCATCTAAGCCACCTGTGTCCTAACTGGTTCAAATAGGGCTCATCAGAGAGATGGGCAATGAGAGTGACAGCCCCAAAGATAACACCCCAACATATGCAGAGCATGTTACCATCATGAAGCATTGGCACAGATCCAGCCTCATCTGGATTTCACAAGAGAGATGAATGGCAGATATTCTGGTATCTTCCTTTCATAAATAAGGACAGAGAGATTCGATGGCGAGGCTAGGATCCTCTGGACTGTGCTCATAAACCAACAGCACAAATATCTCAGGGTTAGGAAGAGGTGACAAGGAGAACTCCAGAAGGGATCAGAAGACCTGAGCTTCCAGGGCTGGCAGTTTGTTCTCAGGCAAGTCACATCTTCTTCATGTGGCTCTTGGCCCATTTACGACATGAAGAGTCTGATTTCTTGAGCACTAAACCCTTTTGCCAGCTACAGTCAAGGCTCAGATTTGTCATTAATGTATGACTTTTAAAATAATTTCTTTCTGTTCCTCAAATTCTAATTCTCCACCTGTCAAATCCAGAGAAGGCTATGGACTCAAAAGGAAAGATCCGACAGTATAATGAAAAACACTGGCTGTCTCTCCCTATGACTTTATTAGCCAATAAAACACATATCCAGTGTATGTGGTAACCATTCTTACCTTCTCCCATTGGCTTCTCCTCAGAGAAGTGTCTATGACTCCTCTAGTAGATGAGATGCTAAGAGGGAGACATCCAGGCATCCATATATCCTCATTCAAGGGAGCTCATTTCTCCTCAGCTCCCTTGGCAACTACCTTTCTCATGCTCAACCCTTCCTAAATGCAGATTTCAATATCCAGATTCAACAAGGGTGTTAGGAATATGAGGAAAGGCATTTGACCGTGGACCGAATTCAAGCAAAAAACCTGAAATTGTCGTCCCTGACTATTGTGTATATTTCATGAATGATCCAGGATTCAGAAGAAGGAGGGGTCTGATTAACTATTTACTACAATCCTAAATCAACTATTTTCTCCATTCATCTCCAAAGAGCTGCTGTAAAAATCCAAAAAGATAATGAATGAGAAGTCCCTGCTTCCCCATCCCTCCTCCAAGTAGAAGAAGGGGAAATTCTTAAAAGCAGAGCAAACCAGGCTCCAAGGCAAAATGAAGAATACCATTTATCTAGGAATTCTCTTAGAAAGGCAATCTCATGTTTTAACCATAAGTGTCAGTAATTGCTTAATTAGCATGGCACTTTTACCTCCCTGGTGCCACTGTTGTATGCCAAGCTTCAGAATTCTAATGGGAATTTCTCCTCCACCTGAGTTCACTCCTAGCCTCTCAAAAAGATGCTCAAAATTAGTTTGCTATCACTCTGCTTTTTAGTAAAGGGAGAAACAGGTGCAGGAGAACCAAATATAGATATCAGAATCAGACTGAAGCTGGGAGCTGTACTCCACAAGGGGAGAGGAAGGATTGCATGTTGTTAAAGAATACTAGCTCCCAAAACCAGGCAAAGACACCTCCAAAAAGGAGAACTATAGGCCAATCTCCTTAATGAACATTGATGCAAAAATCCTCAACAAAATAATGGCAAATCGAATTCAGCAACACATCAAAAAGATTATTCACCACGACCAGGTAGGCTTCATCCCAGGGATGCAGGGGTGGTTCAACATACGAAAATCAATAAACGTAATAAACCACATTAACAGAAGCAAAGACAAAAACCACTTGATCATCTCAACAGATGCAGAAAAAGCCTTTGATAAGATCCAACATCATTTCATGATAAAAGCTCTAAGAAAACTAGGAATAGAAGGAAAGTTCCTCAACATTATAAAAGCTATATATGACAAACCCACAGCCAGCATTATACTTAACGGAGAAAAATTAAAACCATTCCCTCTAAAATCAGGAACCAGACAAGGATGCCCACTATCTCCACTCCTATTCAACATAGTACTGGAATTCCTAGCCAGAGCAATTAGGCAAGAAGAAGGAATAAAAGGAATACAAATAGGTAAAGAAACTGTCAAAATATCCCTATTTGCAGACGACATGATCCTATACCTTAAAGACCCAAAAAACTCTACTCAGAAGCTTCTAGACATCATCAATAGCTATAGCAAGGTAGCAGCATATAAAATCAACATAGAAAAATCATTAGCATTTCTATACACTAACAATGAGCAAATGGAAAAAGAATGTATGAAAACAATTCCATTTACAATAGCCTCAAAAAAAATCAAATACCTAGGTGTAAACCTAACAAAAGATGTGAAAGACCTCTACAAGGAAAACTATACACTTCTGAAGAAAGAGATTGAGGAAGACTATAGAAAGTGGAGAGATCTCCCATGCTCATGGATTGGTAGAATCAACATAGTAAAAATGTCAATACTCCCCAAAGTAATCTACATGTTTAATGCAATTCCCATCAAAATTCCAATGACATTCATTAAAGAGATTGAAAAATCTACTGTTAAATTTATATGGAAACACAAGAGGCCACGAATAGCCAAGGCAATACTCAGTCAAAAGAACAATGCAGGAGGTATCACAATACCTGACTTCAAACTATATTACAAAGCAATAACAATAAAAACAGCATGGTACTGGCACAAAAACAGACATGAAGACCAGTGGAACAGAATAGAGGATCCAGATATGAAGCCACACAACTATGAGCAACTTATCTTTGACAAAGGAGCTAAAAATATACGATGGAGAAATAGCAGCCTCTTCAACAAAAACTGCTGGGAAAACTGGTTAGCAGTCTGCAAAAAACTGAAACTAGATCCATGTATATCACCCTATACCAAGATTAACTCAAAATGGATCAAGGATCTTAATATCAGACCCCAAACTCTTAAGTTGATACAAGAAAGAGTAGGAAATACTCTGGAGTTAGTAGGTATAGGTAGGAACTTTCTCAATGAAACCCCAGCAGCACAGCAACTAAGAGATAGCATAGATAAATGGGACCTCATAAAACTAAGAAGCTTCTGTTCATCAAAAGAAATGGTCTCTAAACTGAAGAGAACACCCACAGAGTGGGAGAAAATATTTGCCAACTATACATCAGACAAAGGACTGATAACCAGAATATACAGGGAACTTAAAAAACTAAATTCTCCCAAAACTAATGAACCAATAAAGAAATGGGCATGTGAACTAAACAGAACTTTCTCAAAAGAAGAAATTCAAATGGCCAGAAAACACATGAAAAAATGCTCACCATCTCTAGCAATAAAGGAAATGCAAATTAAAACCACACTAAGATTCCACCTCACCCCTGTTAGAATAGCCATCATCAGCAACACCACCAACAACAGGTGTTGGCGAGGATGCGGGGAAAAAGGAACCCTCTTACACTGTTGGTGGGAATGTAGACTAGTACAACCACTCTGGAAAAAAATTTGGAGGCTACTTAAAAAGCTGGACATCGATCTACCATTTGATCCAGCAATACCACTCTTGGGGATATACCCAAAAGACTGTTACTCCAGAGGCACCTGCACATCCATGTTTATTGCGGCACTATTCACAATAGCCAAGTTATGGAAACAGCCAAGATGCCCCACCACTGACGAATGGATTAAGAAAATGTGGTATCTATACACAATGGAATTTTATGCAGCCATGAAGAAGACGAAATGTTATCATTCGCTGGTAAATGGATGGAATTGGAGAAAATCATTCTGAGTGAGGTTAGCTTGGCTCAAAAGACCAAAAATCGTATGTTCTCCCTCATATGTGGACATTAGATCAAGGGCAAACACAACAAGGGGATTGGACTATGAGCACATGATAAAAGCAAGAGCACACAAGGGAGGGGTGAGGATAGGTAAGACACCTAAAAAACTAGCCAGCATTTGTTGCCCTTAATGCAGAGAAACTAAAGCAGATACCTTAAAGCAACTGAGGCCAATAGGAAAAGGGGACCAGGAACTAGAGAAAAGGTTAGATCAAAAAGAATTAACCTAGAAGGTAACACCCACGCACAGGAAATCAATGTGAGTCAATGCCCTGTATAGCTATCCTTATCTCAACCAGCAAAACCCCTTGTTCCTTCCTATTATTGCTTATACTCTCTCTACAACAAAATTAGAGATAAGGGCAAAATAGTTTCTGCTGGGTATTGAGGGGGGGAGCGGGAGGGGGTGGAGTGGGTGGTAAGGGAGGGGGTGGGGGCAGGGGGGAGAAATGAACCAAGCCTTGTATGCACATATGAATAATAAAAGAAAAATGAAAAAATAAATAAATAAAGAAAGAAAGAAAGAAAGAATACTAGCTCTACAACAGAGTGGGCTGGACTGGAATCCTTGCTCTACATTAACTGCCTATGTGACTCTGGGCAACTTGCTAAATTTTCCTGGGCCTCTGTTTTCCTGACCATAAAATAGAGATAACAGTAATTCCTCTCTTTCATCAGACTCCTCAAGATATTGTGTCCCCCTCATCTAGTGCAGCATTAAAACATGTTACCACTCAATGAATTTGAATTGAATTATTTTTGAATTTCCAATTAGCCACGTACCAGTAGTTGGGCAATATGCCTATCTGTACTGAGCTTCAATTCAATCAAGATAGATAACAAAATAGCTACCTTGAAGGCTGTCATGAGAACTGGCAAGAAACAAACATCATATCTAGCACTTATAAGGTTCTCAATTAATGTATCTATTATTAAAGTGATCATAAAACTTTGGTTAGGCAATTTTTAAGCCCCTGCTTAACAACAAGCTATTCAAGAGAAGATACTATGTCTTTTTTTCATCTCTACACATCCAGTGCATGATAACCTATAAGACAATAGACACTGAGAAAAAAATAAAAATTGCAGAAGGGGAGGTATACTGAACAAAATTCCTAGTCCATTTGTCAAGCTTGACTTTTTAACCAAACTTTTCCAAATTTTCAGCCAGCAAAAAACCACTCATTAAGATATTGCTTCTATGAGTACAATAGCTCTCCCTCGTCCATGATTTGACTTCCCAGTTTCAGTTACCCATGGTCAACCACATGGTCTAAAATCATTAAATGGACAATTCCAGAAAGAACTTATTCATAAGTTTTAAACTGCATATCCATTCCAAGTAGTGAGATGAAATCTTGCTCTATCCTACTCTATCCTGCCATGATATGACTCATCCCTGTGTGGAGTACATCCATGCTGTGTGCTCTATCTGCCCATTAGTCACCCAGTAGACATCTGTTATCAGACTGACTGTTGTGGTTTCACAGTGCCTCTGCTCAAGTAACCTTTGCGTAGTAACCTCTTTGTCACAATGCCCACATCATTCACCTCACTTTATCTCATCATGAAGGCATCTCACATCTTCATCATAAGAAGAAACATAAGTATAGTGCAATAAGAAATTTAAGAGAGACAACATGCACATAAGTTTTATAAAGGTATGTTGTTACAATTGTTCTGATCTATTATTATTGTTGTTAATCTCTTATTATGCCTAATTTATAAACTAAGTACTCACTACAGGTATGTATGTAGTACTTTTCGGCATCTAGTAAGGGCCTTGAAATGTATCTCGTCCAAAAGGGGGCTATTGTATTTTAAAGGTCATCTAAGAGTACCACTTAGATATAATCATGTCTTCTACAAACACACCTGATAAGGGTTCCTCCAAATTGATGTAAACACTGCACATGACAAAAACTTCACCACTCCACCAGGTGGTCAACCCATCTTTGGTAAGTTCTGTTAGTTACATTTGACCCATACTTAGCTCTCTGGAACTTCTAGCTCTTTCTTTTTGTGTAGCTTTGCCTGTAGGGACTGACTCTCCTTTCAGTACCACAAACCTTAAACATAACTTGTCATGCATGTATATCCCGTTGCCACAACCAGATTAAAAGCTTCTAGCAAGCACTTACCATGTTTTATGTTCTTGGTGTCCAATAGGTCCTTAATAAATGCATACTAAGTACATGTTGGAAACACTTCTTTGCTATGTTGCCTACTTTCTCTTGGTCAGATTCATCCCATTGGGGCCACCATAAACAATCTCTTCCTCTATGCAGGGGCTTAGCAGCAGAGTCACGTAATGCTGAGTAAATGGAAAGAGAAAAGAAAGGAGGAAGAAACATTTTTTTAAAATTCCATCTTCAGGTGCACCGAGAGGCAATTTTCTTCTGCAGGCACATTATTTGCAGCCCTGACAGTCACATATCAAAGTAAGGAACAATCTAAGTGCTGTCCATTTCCCTCCCAATCTGCATGGGAGATCACATTATGTCTTGGTGAGCCATGAGCAACTGGAAGGAAGTAGAATATATCCCTAATTGCTGTTTTCTTGGATTGTTTTGAAAGTGGTCAGAGGGCTTTCCACTTTACTGAGTGCTTTATACAATACATCCAAATTTCCACTGAATATTTAAATGTTTGGTCCATATTCAACCACTTGACAGCTGGTTGAGGGTTTTTGGTTTTTTTTTTTAAGGGAAAGAAGAAGATAAAGAGCCCCACACTTCCTGCAGAATGAGGAAGGAATTGTTAGACTAACTTAATGTTGTCTAAAGCAAAAGAATTCAAACCAGAGAAGATTTATAAATATTCTAATTTTTTAATGTAAGTATAGTATTTTATTTTATCTGTGGGATGGGAAGGTAATATGACTAGAAACTGCATTGTTAAGATTGTGCAAATAAATCTAGGGCCTGTAATCCTAACTACTCAGGAGGCAGAGATCAGGAAGATTGCCATTTAAAGTCAGCCTAGGCAAATAGTTCAGGAGACCCTGTCTCAAAAAATCCCATCACAAAAAAGGGCTGATGGAGTGGTTCAAGTTGTATGCCCTGAGTTCAAACTTCCATATCACAAAAAAAAAAAAGAAAAGAAATAATGGACATCTGATCATATCATTTTGCAAGTAGCACTTTTCTTATTGTCTCGGTTTGGACTGAAACCCTAGAGTTAAGAGCAATAGACACAGTTACACCTACACTATAAAGCAAGGTTCTAAATTTGCAATGAAGATAGTCTAAAATGAGTCTTGCAAATCTTAGCACAATAGGCTTGATCGGCCCATCCAGGATTGATTAGGAAACCTTCGCTGGATTCTGGGGCATTTCCAAGTGCAGGGGAGTTTCATGAAAATCTTTGGAGAGTTTAGTCACTGACCCTTAGAATTTGGGAGAGTGCAAAGACAGGTCCTGAAAAAATCTAAAAGCAAGAGTCTAACCAACCTAATGGCAGAGTGAAGAGTTGAGACTGTCTTGGAAATGCTGTACTCTTGAAATTTGGTGAGACTTCTGGAAGCTTACCTCCTACTGAAGACTGCCTGCCGCCTCCTCCAGCCCTGAGTTTCCTTGAGGAGTTTCATCCAAATGACCGCTAAGGGTAGAAAGTAAGCCCAGCAGAAAAAAAGCTAAACACAAACTGATAGAAGTTAGGGCCAGTATTAGAGGAGTCATCATCAGTGTCCAGTCAGAGATGTTCTAGAGGCAATAAGGAAACTTCAAATGCATCAAAGAAACCTCCCAGGAAATAGACTGCCCCCTCCCTTCCCTGCCAACCCTGGAAGGCAGCACATTCAGTGGGCAAAGAAGAGAACAGTAATGTGGAAAAAAAAATAGCCATGCTCATTCCTTCCCCCAAAAGAGTGTCAAAGACCACCTCAAGCCTAGGCTAGGAAGGGGACGTTTGTCCCTCCACCCTCAGTGCTAGGGATAAAAGACAGGGCCTCCAGTTTGATAGGCAAGTGCTCTAGCGCTGAACTACACCCCCACCCCAAGATAGAATTTTTTTCTTTTTTTTTTTCATTTTTCTTTTATTATTCATATGTGCATACAAGGATTGGTTCATTTCTCCCCCCGCCCCCACCCCCTCCCTTACCACCCACTCCACCCCCTCCTGCTCCCCCCACCAATACCCAGCAGAAACTATTTTGCCCTTATTTCTAATTTTGTTGTAGAGAGAGTATAAGCAATAATAGGAAGGAACAAGGGTTTTTGCTGGTTGAGATAAGGATAGCTATACAGGGAGATGACTCACATTGATTTCCTGTGCGTGGGTGTTACCTTCTAGGTTAATTCTTTTTGATCTCACCTTTTCTCTAGTTCCTGGTCCCCTTTTCCTGTTGGCTTCAGTTGCTTTTAAGGTATCTGCTTTAGTTTCTCTGCGTTAAGGGCAACAAATGCTAGCTAATTTTTTAGGTGTCTTACCTATCCTCACCCCTTCCTTATGTGCTCTCGCTTTTACCATGTGCTCAAAGTCCAATCCCATTGTTGTGTTTGCCCTTGATCTAATGTCCACATATGAGGGAAAACATACGATTTTTGGTCTTTTGGGCCAGGCTAACCTCACTCAGAATGATGTTCTCCAATTCCATCCATTTACCAGCGAATGATAACATTTCGTTCTTCTTCATGGCTGCATAAAATTCCATTGTGTATAGATACATTTTCTTAATCCATTCGTCAGTGGTGGGACATCTTGGCTGTTTCCATAACTTGGCTATTGTGAATAGTGCCGCAATAAACATGGGTGTGCAGGTGCCTCTGGAGTAACCTGTGTCATAGTCTTTTGGGTATATCCCCAAGAGCGGTATTGCTGGATCAAATGATAGATCGATGTCCAGCTTTTTAAGTAGCCTCCAAATTTTTTTCCAGAGTGGTTGTACTAGTCTACATTCCTACCAACAGTGTAAGAGGGTACCTTTTTCCCCGCATCCTCACCAACACCTGTTGGTGGTGGTGTTGCTGATGATGGCTATTCTAACAGGGGTGAGGTGGAATCTTAGCGTGGTTTTAATTTGCATTTCCTTTATTGCTAGAGATGGTGAGCATTTTTTCATGTGTTTTCTGGCCATTTGAATTTCTTCTTTTGAGAAAGTTCTGTTTAGTTCACTTGCCCATTTCTTTATTGGTTCATTAGTTTTGGGAGAATTTAGTTTTTTAAGTTCCCTGTATATTCTGGTTATCAGTCCTTTGTCTGATGTATAGTTGGCAAATATTTTCTCCCACTCTGTGGGTGTTCTCTTCAGTTTAGAGACCATTTCTTTTGATGAACAGAAGCTTCTTAGTTTTATGAGGTCCCATTTATCTATGCTATCTCTTAGTTGCTGTGCTGCTGGGGTTTCATTGAGAAAGTTCTTACCTATACCTACTAACTCCAGAGTATTTCCTACTCTTTCTTGTATCAACTTAAGAGTTTGGGGTCTGATATTAAGATCCTTGATCCATTTTGAGTTAATGTTGGTATAGGGTGAAATACATGGATCTAGTTTCAGTTTTTTGCAGACTGCTAACCAGTTTTCCCAGCAGTTTTTGTTGAAGAGGCTGCTATTTCTCCATCGTATATTTTTAGCTCCTTTGTCAAAGATAAGTTGCTTATAGTTGTGTGGCTTCATATCTGGATCCTCTATTCTGTTCCACTGGTCTTCATGTCTGTTTTTGTGCCAGTACCATGCTGTTTTTATTATTATTGCTTTGTAATATAGTTTGAAATCAGGTATTGTGATACCACCTGCATTGTTCTTTTGACTGAGTATTGCCTTGCCTATTCGTGGCCTCTTGTGTTTCCATATAAATTTAACAGTAGATTTTTCAATCTCTTTAATGAATGTCATTGGAATTTTGATGGGAATTGCATTAAACATGTAGATTACTTTTGGGAGTATCGACATTTTTACTATGTTGATTCTACCAATCCATGAGCATGGGAGATCTCTCCACTTTCTATAGTCTTCCTCAATCTCTTTCTTCAGAAGTGTATAGTTTTCCTTGTAGAGGTCTTTCACATCTTTTGTTAGGTTTACACCTAGGTATTTGATTTTTTTTGAGGCTATTGTAAATGGAATTGTTTTCATACATTCTTTTTCAGTTTGCTCATTGTTAGTGTATAGAAATGCTAATGATTTTTCTATGTTGATTTTATATGCTGCTACCTTGCTATAGCTATTGATGATGTCTAGAAGCTTCTGAGTAGAGTTTTTTGGGTCTTTAAGGTATAGGATCATGTCATCTGCAAATAGGGATATTTTGACAGTTTCTTTACCTATTTGTATTCCTTTTATTCCTTCTTCTTGCCTAATTGCTCTGGCTAGGAATTCCTGTACTATGTTGAATAGGAGTGGAGATAGTGGGCATCCTTGTCTGGTTCCTGATTTAGAGGGAATGGTTTTAGTTTTTCTCCGTTAAGTATAATGCTGGCTGTAGGTTTGTCATATATAGCTTTTATAATGTTGAGGAACTTTCCTTCTATTCCTAGTTTTCTTAGAGCTTTTATCATGAAATGATGTTGGATCTTATCAAAGGCTTTTTCTGCATCTATTGAGATGATCAAGTGGATTTTGTTTTTGCTTCTGTTAATGTGGTTTATTACATTTATTGATTTTCGTATGTTGAACCACCCCTGCATCCCTGGGATGAAGCCTACTTGGTCGTGGTGAATAATCTTTTTGATGTGTTGCTGAATTCGGTTTGCCATTATTTTTTTGAGGATTTTTGCATCAATGTTCATTAAGGAGATTGGCCTATAGTTCTCCTTTTTGGAGGTGTCTTTGCCTGGTTTTGGGATAAGTGTAATAGTGGCTTCATAAAATGTGTTTGGCAGTTTTCCTTCCCTTTCTATTTCATGGAACAGTTTAAGGAGGGTTGGTATCAGTTCTTCTTTAAAGGTCTGATAGAATTCAGCAGAGAATCCATCAGGTCCTGGACTTTTCTTTTTGGGGAGACTCTTGATTGCTGCTTCAATTTCATTTTGTGTTATAGGTCTATTCAGGTGATTAATTTCCTCTTGGTTCAGTTTTGGATGATCATATGTATCTAGAAATCTGTCCATTTCTTTTAGATTTTCAAATTTATTTGAATATAGGTTCTCAAAGTAGTCTCTGATGATTTCCTGGACTTCCATGGTGTTTGTTGTTATCTCCCCTTTTGCATTCCTAATTCTACTAATTTGGGTTTTTTCTCTCCTCATTTTAGTCAGGTTTGCCAGGGGTCTATCGATCTTGTTTATTTTTTCAAAGAACCAATTTTTTGTTTCATTAATTCTTTGTATGGTTTTTTTGGTTTCTATTTCGTTGATTTCAGCTCTTATTTTTATTATTTCTCTCCTTCTATTTGTTTTGGGATTTGCTTGTTCTTGTTTTTCTAGGAGTTTGAGATGTATCATTAGGTCATTGATTTGGGATCTCTCAATCTTTTTAATGTATGCACTCATGGCTATAAACTTTCCTCTCAAGACTGCCTTAGCTGTGTCCCATAGGTTCTGGTAGGTTGTGTTTTCATTTTCATTGACTTCCAGGAACTTTTTAATTTCCTCTTTTATTGCATCGATGATCCACTCTTCATTAAGTAATGAGTTATTTAGTTTCCAGCTGTTTGCATGTTTTTTGTCTTTACTTTTGTTGTTGAGTTCTACTTTTACTGCATTGTGGTCAGATAGTATGCACGGTATTATTTCTATTTTCTTGTATTTGCTGAGGCTTGCTTTGTGCCCTAGGATATGATCTATTTTGGAGAAGGTTCCATGGGCTGCTGAGAAGAATGTATATTGTGTAGAGGTTGGATGAAATGTTCTGTAGACATCAACTAGGTCCACTTGATCTATTGCATATTTTAGATCTTGGATTTCTTTATTGAGTTTTTGTTTGGATGACCTATCTATTGATGATAATGGGGTGTTAAATTCTCCCACAACCACTGTGTTGGCGTTTATATATGCTTTTAGGTCTTTCAGGGTATGTTTGATGTAATTGGGTGCGTTGACATTAGGTGCATACAGATTGATGATTATTATTTCCTTTTGGTCTATTTCCCCTTTTATTAGTATGGAATGTCCTTCTTTATCTCGTTTGATCAATGTAGGTTTGAAGTCTACTTTGTCAGAGATAAGTATTGCTACTCCTGCCTGTTTTGGGGGGCCATTGGCTTGGTAAATCTTCTTCCAGCCTTTCATCCTAAGCCTATGCTTATTTCTCTCGGTGAGATGGGTCTCTTGTAAGCAACAAATTGTTGGTTCTTCTTTTTTAATCCATTTTGTCAAACGGTGTCTTTTGATGGGTGAATTAAGTCCATTAACATTGAGCATTAGTACTGATAGGTATGTGGTGATTCCTGCCATTTAGTTATCTTAGTTGTTTGAAGGTTTGATTGTGTGTACCTAACTTGATGTTACTCTCTACTGTCTTGCTTTTTCTTATCCTGTGGTTTGGTGCTGCCTGCCTTTTCATGGTTAAGTTGGGTGTCACTTTCTGTGTGCAGGATCCCTTGCAGAATCTTTTGTAATGGTGGCTTTGTGGTCACATATTGTTTTAGTTTCTGCTTATCATGGAAGACTTTTATTGCTCCATCTATTTTGAATGATAGCTTTGCTGGGTAGAGTATCCTGGGGTTGAAGTTATTTTCACTCAGTGCCTGGAAGATCTCACCCCAAGCTCTTCTTGCTTTTAATGTTTCTGTTGAGAAGTCTGCTGTGATTTTGATGGGTTTACCTTTGTATGTTACTTGTTTTTTCTCTCTTACAGCCTTCAATATTCTTTCCTTAGTTTCTGAACTTGTTGTTTTAATGATGATATGTCGTGGAGTAGTTCTATTTTGATCTGGTCTGTTTGGTGTCCTGGAGGCCTCTTGCATTTGTATGGGAATATCTTTCTCTAGATTTGGGAAATTTTCCGTTATTATTTTGTTGAATATATTACGCATTCCCTTCGCTTGCACCTCTTCTCCTTCTTCAATGCCCATGATTCTCAGGTTTGGTCTTTTGATGGAGTCAGTGAGTTCTTGCATTTTCTTTTCACAGGTCTTGAGTTGTTTAATTAATAGTTCTTCGGTTTTTCCTTTAATTACCATTTCATCTTCAAGTTCTGAGATTCTGTCTTCTGTTTGTTCTCTTCTGCTGGATTGGCTTTCCGTTTTGTTTTGCAGTTCTGTTTCATTCTTTTTTCTGAGGTTTTCCATATCCTGGCAGTTTTCTTCTTTATTGTTGTGTATTTTTGTCCTGAGTTCATTTATCCATTTATTCATTGTGTTCTCTCTTTCACTTTGGTGTTTATACAGTGCTTCTATGGTTTCCTTTATTTCTTCTTTTGCTTTTTCAAATTCTCTATTTTTATTGTCTTGGAATTTCTTGAGTGTCTCCTGTACATTTTGGTTGACCCTATCCAGTATCACCTCTATAAAATTCTCATTGAGTACTTGTAGTATGTCTTCTTTTAAATTATTCTTGTGGGCTTCATTGGGTCCTTTGGCATAGTTTATCTTCATTTTGTTGGAGTCTGGATCTGAGTTTCTGTTCTCTTCATTCCCCTCTGGTTCCTGTACTAATTTTTTGCTGTGGGGAAACTGGTTTCCCTGTTTTTTCTGTCTTCCTGTCATTGTCCTTGGTGTTGTTACTGTCCTTGTACTGTGTGTAATTAAGTATCTTCTAGCTTGTAATAATAACAATGGTAATATTTAGAATGGAAGGGTGAGCTGAGATGGAAAGCAAGAAGTTAAAGAAAAGGGGAAAACAAATATACAGACAAGAGGGAGAAAGCAGAACAAGGTATCAGACAAGAGAGTTTCAAAGGTATAAACAGGGAGTGTTAGTGTACTAATCGACAGTAAGCTGAACAGACATTAGAGAGACAGAGAGAGGATTGAAAATCAAAGATAAAAAAATAAAAAATAAGTAAATGAAAGTAATATCTATATATAAAAATGAATTAAAATAAAATGGAAAATAGAAAAAAAAAACCCAAAAAACTTCCAAGTTTATATGCAATGCAGTTTCAGTCTTAATAATTTGGGTGTCCTTCTCAATCTCCAGCCCTGGAGTTGGTGCCTCAGATGTTGTTCTGTAGTTGTCTCATCAAAGGGGATGCATAAAGTAGAACAAAACTACACACTCACACACACACACACACACACACACACACACACACACACACACACACACAAAAAGCCCCACCAAGTGTCCGCAGTTCAAATGCAATACAGTTTCAGTAAGTTTTTCGGCTTGCAGGTGTAATTCGGTTGTTCTCTCATCAAAGGTAGGGAGAAAAAGTAAAAACAGCGTCTGGAGACAGTTCTGAGGGTGGTATCTGCAACTGTGGCTTGCCTGCCTGCTGCTCTCAGCCTGTAGCTGGCGGCGTTATTTATGCAGATCTCTGGGGTGAGCTTAGCACTCACCTGGCCCCGCAGGTTTGTTTGCTCAGAGTCCTCCTGTGTGGGAGCCTCTGCTACAGGCTTTCCCCTTTCCAAGCACTGGGAAAGGTGACACTGCCCTGCGTTGTCAGGCCTGCCTGTTTATTTACAGTTCATGTGGGAGGTGGGTCTTCCCCCCTCTCCTGTGCAGTTTTCCTCCCACTGCCACTTTCACATGCTTTCCTGCTCCTTCTTACTGGGCGGTGCTGCTGCTCCTGCCGCCCGCCATGTTTGTTAACAGTTCACATGGGAAGTGGGTCTTCCCTCCTCTCACAAGCTTCCCCGCTCCTGGTTGCTGGGCGCGCGCCCTGCTCCCGCCAGAGGCTCTCCACCCGCCCGGTTTGTTTATTTACAGTCCCGGGAAGGATTCCCTTCACCCAATCTTCAGTGATCACGGCGCCCTACCCTCTTTCCAGTGTGTCTTAATTGTTCTTATTGCTTATTACTCAGTTTCTCTTTTTTTCCCGGGTGGAGGTCAGTCTGTCCAGGGGGCTATGCTGCTCTGGCCCAGGCTTGTCTGTGGGGGTACCGCAGTACTGCGAAGCTCACCTGGTCTGTGTCTTCCCAAGCCATATGGGCGCCGGCCACTGGCAGCCCTGGTGGCCCTCCTCATTTCTCCGTTTAACGTGAAGTGGAGATTCTCTGCGCCGGCTGAAGATGTGGAGGAGTCAAAGTTATGCCTTTTCTCAGTAATTATGCCTGCAAAGTGTGTCTCCAGCGTCTCTCCAAGATTTCACTATAGGAGGGTCGCTTTCTGCTTCCTACCTCTAGCCGCCATCTTGTTCTCTCTCAGAATTTTTAATTACATTAAAACGTGGTGTTTTGATATGAGACTACACACTTCATAACCTAACAGAGAAGAGACCATTCATATCTAAAAGGGAACAGAAGAGTGATGCTACCCAGCCAATATCTCATCTAGAATCTAGGGGGAAAAAATAACTCAATGGAACAAGATTAACAGTAACAGAAAGTGTTCGGAAAGAATAAAGTTGCTTTCTGCTTATACCCCAACTGAGTCCAGCTTTAAAATATGTCAGTTATAAATGTCTTGCCTTATAAAAAATACACTGGTACTTACTTCAGCAGCACATATACTAAAAAAAAAAATAACCACAATAACAAAATATCGTTTTTAGGATAAAGCCCCCAATTCTCACATGGCAGGTACACATATTTCTAGCCCTGCCAGTCTTCTAAACATCATCTCATGTCACCCTCCCCTCTCACTCATTAACTCCAGCCATATGGCTTTCTGGAAGCTTCTATAAACAGTTTGTCACCTGAGGCACATATTGCTCCCTTTGCCTTAGAATTGCTTGTCTCCTCTCATCCTCACCTTGCTAACTCCTCCTTCCTCTTAGAGTGCTGTGGTTGTAAGCAACAGAAACTTAGTGAGAAAAATGAGATTTTTGGAAGAGTAGGAAGTATCTCCTACAATCAAAGATAAAGAAAATAATTAGTTAAAAGCATAGTTGAAAAGAACAGAAGCCAGGAAAGCCCAAGGAGTTAAGACGACAGGACAAGACGGCAATCTCTTACTGTTTTGTTTGGTTTTGCTTTGCTTGCTTGTTCACTCAAGAAGAGTCAGTCCTAGGTTGGGGCACAGCCCACTTCCATCTAGGAGAGGAATGAAAATATAGGTACCATGAGGGAATAAAACTTCCTCCAAGGAAAATCAAGACACAATTGGCACAATAATGGTAGGCTTATAAAACAAAATCTGTTCCATTCAAGGACTCCTTTCAACATTTCTTCCTTTGCCAGTGAGGAGTCAT
This sequence comes from Castor canadensis, assembly GCF_047511655.1. Taxonomy (NCBI): domain Eukaryota; kingdom Metazoa; phylum Chordata; class Mammalia; order Rodentia; family Castoridae; genus Castor; species Castor canadensis. The sequence goes on from NC_133386.1 coordinate 179,442,066, forward strand.
AGACCATTGAACACATTGCTTACAGTTTCTGTTGCATCTCAAGATAGTGAAAGTACCTACTTCTGATGGCTGAGAATTAAATTAATGAACGCATGTAACTCAGTAAGCACAGTGCTTACCCAAAATAAATGTTACCTATTGATATTTTTTAAAAAGTCGTTCATGACCTCCCTGCCAGTTCAGTCTGTTACATTGACTCAAGCCATTGTATTTCTCCTTTGAGTACTTAGCATAAGTGAATTTACAGAGTAATCTAACTGAAATGTATCCCACTAGACTCTGTGTGTGTGTATTTGTATAACTTATTTAAATGTGTGCATCCCATTAGTTCTATAGTGACAGAGGAAACACATTTTTTTCACCTGTAGTCCTAATGCAAAATGCGTATCAGAGTATGGTAGTCTGAATAATGTCCCCTAAAAATATCCATCTCCTAATCCCTGGAACTTGTGAATGTTCTGCTTTGAAGATGTGATTAAGGCCCTAGAGATTAGATTATCTGGATGGGCCTTAATTATGATCACAAATATCCTTTGGGAAGGAAGTCGAGGGAGATTTGACCACAAAAGAGAAAACACGGGGAAGAGACTAGCAGGGGTTGGAATGCCAGAAGGAAGGTGTCACAGTCGTGGAATGCAGGCAGACTCCAGCAGCTAGACCAAGTAAGAAACTGATTCTTCCGGAGATCCTTCAAGAGGAGCCAGCCCTGCCAGCACAGTGACTTTAGCCCACTTAAACTGGTTCTAGATTTCTGACATCCAGAGCTGTAAGAGAACAAATTTGCATTGTTTTAAGCTACAAATTTTGCAGTAATTTGTTACAGCAGCCAAGATAAGCTAATAGCCTAGGCACTTAAATATTTCACAATGAAAACTATTATATGCCTTCGAATATGAAAAAAGAAATATTTGCTGAATTAATGAGATTTACAAATGACAGGAGGAGTAGAAATCAAAGCCCCCATAGAAGCTGAAACATGGGAACTCTTCATAATATGGATAGCTCTGCATTATTTATTTTAATACATGAATCTCTTGGAGGGTCTTTGGGAGAGATTGGTTTTGGTTTTGTGTGTGTGTGTATATGTGTATTTGTTTGTTGTCGCTTTTTTGGTTTTTTGGCAGTACTGGAGTTTGAACTCAGGGCTTCACGCTTGCTGGGTAGATGCTCTACCACTTGAGCCACACCTCCAGCCCTTTTTGCTTTAGCTGTTTTTCACGTACAATCTCATGGTTTTTGTCCAGGCCAACCTGGATTGCAGTCTTCCTACTTATGCCTCCTGCATAGCTGGTATAGCAGGCAAACACCACCACACCTGGATTTTTTGTTGAAATAGGGTCTCTTCTACTTTTTAGCCTCAAACCACAATCTCCAAAACTTTGTGGACTGAGTAGCAGAGATTACAGGCATGGACCACCAAGTCCTGTCTTTGGTCCACATGGCTATGCTTTCACAATAAGTGGATCAGTTCAGTATTGAACAATCATTTGTCAAGGCTCTTAGTTATGACCTGAAGGTGTTATCATTAACTTATTAAGCATTTTTTCTCTTAATTAGGAATTTAGTTGAGGGTATCTTAGACTCACCAGGATGACAGAAGAACCAGGTTCAAGACCAGCCATGTGCACTGTGCATTGCAACATGGTGGCCCTGTTGAAGTTATGCAACCAGAAGGAACATGAAAATATGACACACAATTGGCCTGAGGAAGATACCATTGGCACTGCTATCAAACACAGCATTGTACCACAAACACAGCTAGCACCAAACACTGGCTGCCACCATTATTGTCACTGTGTCTGAGCTTCCTACTGCACCATAGCCAGTTTATTAAGAATCTTAAACTGTAAGGAAAGCTGGGAAAGTAAGGACTGGGCATTTTCAACTTCAGTTGCAGGAGGCAGCTCAGTCTACTAACAAGACTCAAAACTAGGGCAGGGAGGATTCCCCAAACATAGGAAGAAAGGGTTCAGGTGGCAAGGAACCATAAAGGAAAGATTAAATGCATGCTCCAATCACATATCCAAAGGTCATAGTGAATTTATTTTCAAGAGTCAGACTTTAACATGAATTCACAAAATTAGAATGTGAAGTCATGTATCTAATGACCTCCTGTGTTCACTCACTTCTAAATTCAAATTAAAGCAGCTAACTGAGTATGGAAGCTATTGGGGTTAAATATGTTCTTCTCAATCTCTAAATTAAATGAAAACACCTTGGGGGATTTTGAAAGGCTGCTTTCCTTGGTCAGATTGCCAAATGGCATGATCAAAAATGCCTGGTTTTACTTCTTTTTTACCTTGTGCCATTGGATTAAATTAACACCAAATTATTCACATGTCAAAATTATAAAAGATATTCTTTTGGGAAGAGGGCAATCAAATAACTAGAATTTGGAACAGATATTAGATATCACTGCAGTAAAGAGAGTATGAAGATCCCAGACCTTGAGCTATCAAGGTCTCCTATGCAAAATAGCCATTCAACTAACATTTTACTTGTTTTGTATTGGGCAGTGTACTAAGCACTAGGATTTGTGTGTGTGTGTGTGTGTGTGTGTGTGTGTGTGTGTGTGTGTGTATGAAGTTGTTCCCTGAAGGAATTTATAAATTTATATTCTACAGAAGGGTTATGGGATAGAACATGTAAACAAGTTAATTAGAGTAAGCAGAAAATATACCTGGTGCTTTAATAGATGTGTCTCCCCCAAATTTCTATGTTGAAAGTCCAATCCCCACTATTTAGATAGTGACCTTATTTAGAAACAGTGTCAAGGCAAATGTAATTAACTAAGTTAGGGTGAGGTCATACTAGAGTCAGGTGAACCCCTAATCTGATGAACCATGATCTCATAGAAGAATGTCATGTAAAGAGACACACAAGGAGAATGCCACATGAAGGTTAGCACTCCCCTGCCACAGGCTCAGGATCTATCAGGAGCTAGGAGAGAGACCTGAAACAGACCCTTTCCCAGCACCTTCAGTGGAACCACGGCCCCGCCAACACCCTTGGCCTTGGACTACAAACCTTCAGAACCATGACAATGAATTTCTGCTGTGCTAAGCCACTCAGTGTGTGGTAACAGCCCTAGGAAACTAGTACAAATACATAGGGCACATATTCTGTGAACATGTAGGAGGGATTCATTGTGACTGCGAATGTGAAGAAAGTGACCTCAGAGAAGATACAATCAGTAGCATATGTGGAAAGTGAAAAGGATTTCAACTGGCAGGAAAAACACAACTTAAAAAAAGATACCCCTCTTGCCGGGTTCTGGTGACTCACGCCTGTAATCCTAGCTACTCAGGAGGCAGAGATCAGGAGGATTGAGGTTTGAAGTAGCCCGGGCAAATATTGCAAAACCCTATCTTGAAAAAACCCATCACAAAAAATGGCTGTGGAGTGGCTCAAGGTATAGGCCCTGAATTCAAGCCCAGTACCACAAATAAAATAAAATACCCCTCCAGAGCAAAGTGAATACACTGAAGCTGAAGTGGAATTCCCCAGAGGAAAATTTGGAGAACCAATTTGAAACTAATCATGGATATTATATAACAAATTATTCTTCTCTGTGACCCCCAAAATGTAAAATAATGCAGCCTCCATCTTATTTGATAAACAAGTACTTGAAGAAATGACATAGAAGCCAAAACGCACAACACTACTAGATGGGATTGGAACAGTCAGGAGAATACATGACAGGCACAATCCATATAGTAAGAGCAGAATATCAATGAAGAATGAAATAATTTTTTAATCTCTACTTTCAACCTTCTTAAGAGAGAAATACTTTAAATGAATACAAATCCAAAGCATTTGAAATCTGGGGGCATAATCTGGTGTAAAAGGAGAGCTGATACAATACCATTAAGAAACAACCACACAAAATGCAAAATGTTGATTCAGTGTAGCTTCAATACTTACAAGTAAGCATTCTTACTGTGAGACTAGTCTCACACTAAATCATGAAGAATATTTTTGTGGTTTGGAATTTTATAGCTAATGAAGCTGAGTGCTCAAAACACATTTTAAACTACAAAATGTCGAACACAATATCTACAGATGGTACATTCATTAAATCTACAAATATTTATCAAGAAAAACTTGTGTTAGGCACTGACCATGAAAAACACATAGTGTTACATAAGAATATTACAGAGTAATAAAGATATATATTAGTTATACACTAAATGGAAATATTTATGCATTTAGACTGGTAGGCAGCTACCTAACTCATTTTTAACAGTAAAGCATTAGTTCATAACCAAACTATTCTATAAACCCAAAGCATTGCTAATCAAAATCCCAACATAATTTCTTATCAAACTGATAAGCCACTTCTAAAATTCATGTACAAGAGTAAGGGATCAAGAATTGACAAGGCACATCTGGAAGAAAGATGGAAATAGGAGGCTTGCTTTACTAGATGTGAAAATATATAAAGCCTAATTATTAAGGCAACATAGTTTTGCTAAAAGAGAGGCAATATAGCAAAACTATGCTGTCTTAAGTACTGTGACTTTATATACCTTAATGGAACAGAATAAAGATGACAGAAGTAGTGCACACATGGAAATTTTATGTAAGACAAAACTGGTATTTCTGATTCCTGGAGAAAGACTGTTTAACAAGTTATGTTAGAATAGTTGGTTTTCTATGTAAAATAAATTATATCCCTTTATCAGATCACACACAGATAATTATAAGTTCCAGAATAGATGAGAGGTTAAAATTTAGAAAGCAAAATTTAGCAACTTTTAGGGAAAAAAACACTAGGAGACTGTATTTCTGACTTCAGTGATGGGAAGGACATGCTCTTAAATAACACGTGAACTTGATTACATCACAATTAAAGTTTCTGCAAGATCAAAGACACAATAAACAAAATTAAAGCTAACCAACCAACAGATTGGTAATGGATCTTTGCCACATATGGAACAGACAAAGAATTAATTACACAAGAGGACACTGTTAGGAAAGCTGAGGCCTGGCTGAGAAAAACAGATGAGAGAGCTGCACATTCAAGATCAGAAGCTTCCAACCGGCTGGGCTAGACATGGCCATCAGAGCTTGTGGAGAAGTGTGTTTTCAACAGAACCAGGACTACCATCACCCCTAATTCTAGCATGTTGGCTTTTGTTTGTAAATAGAGGCTATTTCCCTCATATTCCCTCTCCCTCAAAACCCAGAAAATCAAGCACTCAAGACAATGATTGATAAAGTTTAAAGATATTTGCAAGATACTTACTTAGCCACTGAATTTGATCATCTGCAGTGCACTCCCAGTATGGGAAAGGAAAGGACTGCAAATAACAATATGGGGGGAGAGTGAAAGGCCAAGAGAAGCCCAGGACTCTTCCTGTGTACACCCTGAACTTGGGATTCTAAGAAGACTCAAATTTGGGGCTATAGTCTTGCTAGTGATATTCATGAATCAAAGAAGTATACACATCAAAGAAATGTCCCATGAGGCTGCCAGCTGAGGGTCAATGGAAGATGTGGCAAACCATGTAAGGAACACTCAATGCCTTTGGAAGCTGTGTGAGAGTGAGGCATTACCTGACCCCTGGAGCCCACGGACATCAAGCTCAAACACCATTTAAAGCCAATGTGAGTCAATGCCCTATATAGCTATCCTTATCTCAACCAGCAAAAACCCTTGTTCCTTCCTATTATTGCTTATACTCTCTCTACAACAAAATTAGAAATAAAGGCAAAATAGTTTCTGCTGGGTATTGAGGGGGTTGGGGGGAGAGGGAGGGGGCGGAGTGGGTGGTAAGGGAAAGGGTGGGGGCAGGGGGGTGAAATGACCCAAGCCTTGTATGCACATATGAATAATAAAAGAAAAAAAATAAAATAAAATAAAATAAAGCCAACCTAGGAAAGAACTAAGCCTTAAACCCCTTAGGAGCAGTGGAACAGGGCAGAATGCATCTGGCTTATCACTTCTACCTGTCCTAACATCCTATGGTGTGTGAAATTAGATAGGGTCTCATGCACACTCACATCCCACTACCAAATTCCCAGAATTGGAAGGCTCACCTATTTAGAAAGGAGATCTGGAGGCTTTTTCAATCAAACAGAAGATTTAGATTTTAAAATACAGGAGGATGCATCTCAGAAAGTACATTGAATCTAGTAGAATAACAGAGACTGTGGGTGAAAAGTAATGGAAATGCTGAGGTATTGTCCCAGTAGAAAAAAAGAACTTTCATATAGTACAATTTGGTAAAAGTTAACTGAAAAAGTAATACCATTTGGGTATATATCTTGATGAGCTGAAATTTCTCACTAAAACACAAGTAGTTGGTATCTGTAATATTTTACAGTTAACAAAAAGAAAAACCTACAAGAAAAATGAATGTTTTTACTTATCTAAATTTGTTGGCTCAAAAACAATCATCATTCCTTTACTTTTGATTCTCCATTTTTGGCAGGGCCTGTGGGAACAGCTTGTCTATGTTCCAGGTGACATGGCTGGAATACCCAAGATGGCTTTTCACTCATCTGTCTGGCACTTCAGCTAGTGTGGCTGGAACAGCAAGGAGGCTGGAAAAATCTCTCTCTCACACTCTCTCACTCTCTCTTTCTCTCTCCTATGTTCTCTCCACATGGCTAGCTTGTACTTCCTCACTGCATGGCAGTGTCAGATTGATTGGCTCTCTTACATAACAGCTGGCCTCCTCCAAAGAACAAAAGTAGAGCTTGCATGCTTTCTTAAATTCAGAGTGGCACAGTGTTAATTCTGCCACATTCTATTATTTGTTCTGGAGAAGCTTATTCACATTGTGTCAAGGCACACAATGGTTGTTCATCACAGCACTGCTTGCAATATCAAAATACTAGAAATGACCAGGCACAGATGGCTCACACCTGTAATCCTAGCTACTCAAGAAGAAGAGATCAGGAGGATTGTGGATCAAAGTCAGCCCAGGCAAATAACTCTTGAGATTCTATCCTGAAAATACCCAACACAAACACTGGAAGAGCACCTAGCAAGTGTGAAACCCTAAGTTCAAACCCCACTACCAAAAAAACAAATAAATATTGGAATGAGGGGAATGCCTAACCAGTAGCATCTATATGAATAAAGTGTGTCATATCCCTATAATGGAGAAAAGAAAATGAATAAATGCGTGATAAATATTAGATTAGCAATAAATAATGGGTCATGTTAGATCATGGATCATTATTTATCAGCAAAAATAAATCTAAAAATAATGTTGACGGCAAATGATGAAGGAGAGTGAATATGGTGCAAATACTGTGTGCACATGTAAGTAAGTGGAAAACTAAGACCTGTTGAACTGTTCCAGGAATGGGGGTAGAGAGGAAGATGAAGGAGAATGGTGGAGGGGGTAAATTTAAGTGCAATATATTAGATATATTGTAAGAACTTTTGCTAAATGCCACAATGTAGCCCCAACCAACACAATAAAAAAGTAAGTTTAAAAAAATAAAAATAAAATAACTTTGAAGAAGAAAAGATAGTTGAAAAAACATACACTATGAAACAAATTATGTAACACTTTAAAGTACAAATGAGAAAAGCATACTTTTATATGTTTGTATTGTGAAAGTATTAACTAATGGGTTGTGAGGAGACACACCAAAATCAAGATGGTGATTCCTTCCAGGAAAGGAAGGAGAACAGTCCTAAGAAAAGGATAAAGTAGAATTCCATTTTGTTTCTTTCTTTTTTTTTTTTTTGGTAGTTCAGGGCCTAGCAAGTGCTCTACGATTTGACATACACCTCCAATCCTCTTGCTTTTAGCTTGTTTTTCAGATAGGGTCTTACCTTAACTCTGCCACAGCTGATCTCCACTAACTTTCCAGGGCTGACCTCAAACCATAGTCCTACTATCTCTGCCTCCTAGTAGCTCAGATTACAGGTTTGTGCCACTATGCCTGGACTTAATTTCTAATGTTTAAAATATTTCATTTTTTTAAGATGATACGAATATAATGAAATATGATCCTCTGTCTATGGCTTTTTACTTTAGTAGACTCTGAAATTTTCCTAAGTTCTAATTCTTTTCAAAATAAAATTGCTTATGTAAGTAAGGGATCCAAGATAGTTGGATAGCTTTGAAGGACCTGGGTTTTCACCCTACTCTAAGCTCACAAGGCAGATTGGCATAGTTTCATGTATACTGGCAGGAGATGTGAACTTCTGGGTCAGAAACAAAACACTTCATTATTCATGGCAATAGAAAAAGCCAGAGTGTCAACATTCATGCCAGTTCCCCAAGACCCAATTCCCACAGGGCAATAAAAAGAGGACTGTATCATACACAGGAGAGGAACACTGACCTGGTAGAACCTAAATCTTTTATAATGGGCAGGAAGACTGTTTGGCCTACGCTCTGGACACTGCCTCTATCTCCCAAGGCTGTAAGCCAATGTGCCCTTTGCTCCAGAGAGAGACACTGTATCTGTCTTCCAAGACTGCTCATAGTACAACATAAGTATCCTTGAAAAGATAGTCCAGGACAAAGGCAGGCAATGCCTTGCTCATAAAGTTTTCCAAAACACAAGAGGTTTATTGAAAATTGTCTCCTAACAGAAATATTTCAATTAGTATTACAGAGCTACCTCACTATAATAGTAATATCACAGACTAATTATTATATTGTTAGATAACCATTAGTACTTTGATTTTGCTATTACAATGTTACATAAAGACCTATATTTAAAGTTTCTCAACTTAACTTAGTACTTTGCTTACTCTAACTACAAACCTCTACAAGCTAAAAAGCATAAAATCAGAAGAATGAAACTTTAATATATGCCAGATCACTAAGATACTAATGATTATGGGGAAAAAAGCTAACTTCTAACAAAAACAATAAAACAGCTCTGTACTTCAAATGCAATGTTTCTAAAAGCATTAAATGTCATTTTAAAATTTTATCAAGAAAGGAAAATACAGCTACATAAGACCAGAATATTTAAAGGTATTCTAACCCATAAATACACTAGCCTATAAACAAGGTGCCATGACATAAAATAAAGTGAGCTACAGATATGCTTTAGAATTAACTTCAGGACACATCATGATGCATAATAGCTGCTAGAATCTTTAAACAACTCATAATGTATGCTTTACTTCTCGATGCTAATATACAAAAAAAATTCAAAAATACCCTACAAAAATTTTTAAAACCTTGTATTGAGGTTCCAAGAAACTCAGCCTGAATTTTCACATAAAGATAGCAATAGTGGGTAGTTACATAAAACTTTTCAGTTGACAAAGCACATAAACCTCATTTTCAGAAAATATTAAAATGCTAATTCCCAAACAACCTAGAAGCAAAACATTATTCAGACATGTTCTAAGTCCTTGTCTAACTACTCAGGGGCTTCTTAGAACACAATAGGGACTCATGGAAGTTTAATTGTTGTACTGCCCAAACCCTGGTCAGAAGTTGGAGGCAATAACAGAAGCACAAGCTTTGAAGTCTGACTTTTCTAAATTTGAATCCCAGAACTGCCACTTTATACTTCTATGATCTTGAGCAAGTCACGATTTTTATAGCCCTCAATTTCCTTACCTACAAGATGAAGAAAATAATGTCTGGACTCTGTATTTTGAATTGTTAGCAGTGTGTCTGGCAACACTAGTTTTCTTAGTTCCAAACTATTTATACTTCATAGTTAATAACCCTAATAAGGAGGTGAAACCACGTGGATAAGTTTGGATCTGAATTTCAGTCTATAACATGCCAGTGATCTCATTCCATAATTATGGATAATTCAAAGAGGCCCAAGATTCACTGGACCTTACAGGAGGAAATATTAAACACACTATCCCTTGCTTAAGTCTGAAGATAAACTCCTATCTTGTATAAGTCAAGTAATTTTATCTAGGACCCCCCAATTAGAAAGAAATCATGTTATATAAACTTTTTCACAGAAAATAAGACAAAGCCAGGATGTCACTTTGCTAATAGGAAGAATTCCATACCAGAAGTTAACAGGTGAATTTTAGTTCTACTTATTCCTCTAACTAGCTGTGTGACCTTGAGGAAATCATATACTTTCTGCCCTCTGAGCCTCAGTTTATCTGTTAAAGAGAGTTTCACTTATTTTAAAATTCATAGATTTTTTTGTGTCAGGCTCAGATCTTTTTACAAACTGAGTCAGGCACAATCCCCGCCTGTAACTGACACTATTAATTTCCTTTCCTGTAGACATTGCACTTCTGCCCATAGTTTAGCTAGAATTTAAACACACACACACACACACACACACACACACACACACACGATTCTATATAGACCTCTATGTGCCCCAGCTCCAAGGGATAAATCCTGGTTGTTCTGCCTGCTCATGGCATTCCTTTCCCTTTTGAAAAATATTCTCTTCTCCAGTCTCCCTTCCAACTAAGAATGGCTAATGTGGCTCCCTTCTGATCAACGAGACAAAAGAAAACATCTAGTAGCCTTCTGAAACTACTTTTTTTCACTAATAAAAGGAAATCCTTTTCCCACAAACCCCCTTTCTAGGGATGCCACTAGGGATACCACTAGAGACACAGTGCCTGAAATTGTGGCAGCCCTCTTATAGGACCATAAGTTCACAAACACAGGGAAGAGAATCCATCCACTACTGATAATGGAAAAAAATCATAGGTCTTTAAAACTATCAATGAGCCACAGACTCTTACCTCAGAACTTTTTACTAAATAATCCTTGTGTGGGTATGACTTAAGCTACTGTTACTTATGTATTTATTACCCTCAGCTAATTCTATTCCTCTCTTGAACACTGCACTCATGGGAGTTTTCCATCTGGTAGAGGAGGCAGACAAAAGTGCTCTAGAGTTAAATAATTGCTATCATTGTGGATCAGATAATTATTTCTGTTTTACCTAGCTGACAGTAATTGCAAGGACAAAAGAAAAAAACAGGTATGAAAATGCCACTGGAAAAAAAGCAAGTAGTTAAATATAAGATGTTATATTAGTATTAAAATATGAAGCATATCGACTATCCAGAAATACTAGAATCCAACAAGGAGGAATGTTAATATTGATCACAGCTAAGTCTTACTGAGTGCTTTCTTTGCCCAGGCTCTTTTTTAACATCTTATATTTACTCTTCTAAATTCTCTTCTAAACAACCACATGAAGTCAGCTCTATAATTACTTCCATCTTACAGTGAAGGAAAGTGATACATTCACAGCAAATTTGCAAATGGTAGAGTAGCTGGGATTTGAACCAGGCAGCCTTATGCCAGACTTTATGGTTCTCAAACACCACACTACATTGCATTCTGCCAAGCTGTTAAAAAATTCTTTTCCCTACTTACTTTTTAAAAAAAAAGAATAAGAATTAACTTCTGAATGTAAGAATCTCCAAGTTCTCCAAGAGATGTAATTTTAGGAAGTCATAGGACCCATTATGATCTAATAAAGATTGTTCTGGGTTAATGTAAAAAGTAAGTCATTCTGTCTTTTATTAAGCGGGAAGAATTCACATTCCATACATTTCATAAGGAAGTAATTAACTACAAGAGAACTAAGTTAATGACTATTATGTTAGACTTAAAAAGAGGCGTGGAAGGAAAGGCAGGAGTCTGTTTAATATCAGCACAGGCTTTATTCAGGAAAGAGAGCCTGTGGAGGGGTCTCCAACAAGAGAATTAGAGCCCACTGCCACGTACAGGCTTAGAGAAGATATAGGAGGCTAGTGGAAGAGTATCAGGAAAGTCACTAAGGAATACTGCTGCTGGGCAACCAAGGAAGAAAAGTTGTGGTTAGGTCACTGTCTACTCAACTGTCCTTGGAACCCACCAGGAGATAAAGGGGACAGTTGTTAACTGTCCCTTTTGGGATCAGGAGGGGAGTTTCCAGCAAGCCACCTGCAAGGGGAGAGATATCTGGTCCTAACATGACTGTTCTTACAGTCAACCCTAACATTTCTACTTTATATATATATATATATATATTTGATAAATATATTTGATAATATATATATTTCTTTTTAGAAGAGGGACAATGAACTTTTGTCTATTTGAGGTCTCTTAAGGGAAGGGGTTATCGGCAGGGTCTTCTTGCTCTAGACAGCTGTAGCAGACCTGTTGCAGGGACAGGATTGAGTTGGTCGTTTTGGGGTAGTGTCCTAGATGAAAACCTGGAGCCTCTGGGAAATAAAGCAAGAATATGTTTAAAGGAGAAAAGACCACAATGAGTTAAAAAAAAAAAAAGAAAGGGGGGGGAATCCCAGCAGAAGGTAGGCAGATGGCATCTACTTAGCCCAGGAATACCACTGTTTTTAGCTTTCCATTGTTTCTTGTCACTCTTACTGTCAACCCTAACATATAAACCATGTGCCATGCCCTCTGTGCTGCTGTCTATGCAAAGTTTGTATCCTGTTCTAAAAACCACTAACATGACAGGCACAGTGGCTTATTCAAGTAACACCAGCTAAATAAGAGGATCATAGTTTAAGGCTAGTCCAAGCAAGTACCTTTCTCAAAGACGAAGCCAGGCATGGTGTAATTCCAACAAGGTGGGAGTATAAGTAGGAGGATCACAGTCCAAGGCCAGCCCTGGAAAAAAGTGTGAGACCCTATCTGCAAAATAACTAAAGCAAAAAAGGACTAGAAGCATGGTTCAAGGACTAGAGCACTTGCCTAGCAAGCACAAGGCCCTGAGTTCAAATCCCAGTAAGGAAAAAAATCTACTTACATGTAGAGCCATCACACTGAGCAACACAGCTGTATGCCACAAACACTGGGAACATCTTTCACATTGTAGATTATAAGAATAGCACCCAAAGAGTTGTATGGTGTGGCAACCCTGCTGATATCCCCACCCCATCCCCTTTTTTTGTGGTACTGGGGCTTGAACTCAGGGCCTAACATTTGCTAGAAAAGTGCTCTACCACTTGAGCCACTCTGCCAGTCTGACATCCCCCTTTTTGTGTCTTGTTTCTTCATCATATTTCTGATTCGTTACTGTTTAAAATAGCTTAAATGCTCCACCAAGTAACTTGGTGTAACAAGGTAAAACCAAACATTTTCAAGCATGGCATATGTACTCACATATACACACTTAAGAAGTCCATACAACCATAATGGCACACTATCTGTGCTGAAGCATTTCCTCATTTCTTAATGGAAGTTCTGTCTACCTATATAACAAATGTACCAAAAGGCCATTTAGCAACATTACCACCTAGAACAAACACCATTCCCCCAAGCAGAACCATTAAAACTCTTATCTAGAACCTCAAAATTATTCTGATTTCTTAGCCAGTCAAGATCAGAAACCTTCTGGGAAACAGCCACACAAGGAACTAAACACTTTGAATCAGTCTTGCAGCCAAACAAATGTGGAATCTCAATTGCCAAACATTTTATTTTTTATTTTGTTTTATTAAATGTTTATGATGTAACGGATATTGTGCTGAGTGCTTTTCTTTTATTATTTCATTCAATCCCCTCTGAATAAGTAACATACACATTATACAGACAGAAAATTTGAAGCTCAAAGTAGCTAGCAAGTTGCACTAAATATTGGGGTTTTCTTTTTTGTTTTTTTGGTTTTTGGGGGGTTTTTTTTGTGGAACTGGGGATTGAACCCAGGGCCTCATGCATGCTAGGCAAACATTAAACCACTGAGCTATATCCCCAGCCCACATTAAATATTGTTGATTCTCCACCTGTCTTCCATCTTAACAGAGCATCAATTTTGTTCTGGCATCCACCCTGTTCAAAATAGTAAGTATGATCCTCATTCCAAGATTCCAGAGCAGATCCTTTTTGTTGAAGTTTGTCACAGTAATCTTGTTCTCCATCATGATTGGTTTCGATATGGTCATGCAAGCTTATTCTGGTCAAGAAAGCGAGGAGAAGTTTGCTGTGGAGATTTGGGGAAAGGTGTTATCACTCCTACGGAAAGAAACTATTTCCTCTTCTTCTTCTGGAGATTTTCAAGCCTGGATGCCACAGTCATGGTTCTACAAGCTTAAATATTAAGCCAATTGCCTGAGAGGAGTAGACTCAGGGGAGAAGCAGAGAGGTGGAGCCAAAGCCCTCATATATACTCTGCTTGCAGCCTATTTTGCTCCAGTATTTTTTGATTGTGAGATAGTAAACATTCTTATCCTTAAATCTAATCTAAGTTAGGCTTCCTACCAAGTGTTTGACAAAATAAGTGGTAGAACTGGGATTTGAACAGATATATCAATAGCCAATTTTGGATCCCTTAACCATGACACAATAGCTCTTGTGAGTGCTAGACACCTCTGTATGTCTGAGACATAGGTGCAGCATTTCCTCACATCCCTCCCAACACACTCACATATACTTACCCTTGGCCAAGTCTGTGAAACTCAGCCTTTGACTTGTTTACCACACCCAACTTGAGCTCATCTAGAAACTGCCTATTTAGTAAAGACAAAAAAAATCTTATCTAAATCTTGATAACCAGGCCTATTTCAAAATTCAAACACTATTTTTAACTCTCTCGGCCATGGGAAAGGCTGTTTCTTAGAACCAACACCAGCACAGAGTACTGAAAAGGCCATTACATTTCAAACATACTTACATTGATTCCACCACCTTTGCTCAAACACCCTACTTTGTTTCTTAACTCAGAAGATCTAGAACACTTGCTCAAAAAAAAAAAAAATCCCTCTGCTATTATATTCTCTAGAAGTCCCAAATCTTTTTTTAGATATAAAATGTTTATTCAAACAGATACTGAATAAATGTATTGATGTCAAATAAGTGAACATGGTGAGAAAGCCCGAATTGTGAAAACTCTGTCACTTGAAAAATTGTCAGGAAAACAAATACAAAAAGAAAAAGAACTTAGGTTCCTAACTTTGTCATCAAGTGTGACAAACATACTTCTGGAACATTAAAACAGTATTCAAAGAAGGGAATGAAACTACCACTGATTGAGCACTGTACACAACCTATTCAATTTTCTCTCATCATATTCGGAATAACCCTATCATATAGGAATTGCTGTTCCCTCATTTGGCACATGAACAAGTTAAAATAAGCTTAGGGAATTGCCTTTAGGTAACACAGTAGAGTCAGAATTGGAAACCATGTCCAGCAGAGACCATCCTCTGCAGAGGAGATGGCCATCCATGGGTCCTCAAAACCATTCCAGCATTCTGGAATGAAGACACTTGTTAGGTCTTAGCTCCAACTTTTGATGTAATCTTAGCCAAAGACGGTGCCTGTGCTCGCTCTCTCTGCCAGACATGTGACACAGTGCATTGGTGGGGAAGCATAATAAGAAATTAGATATGACTATTGTAAAAGATTTAATAATAGTCATGACTGCAGAGAAAGAAGTAATCTGAGTCATTTGCTACCTTAAAGAAAGTATGGGTCAGGAAATAGCTAAGGTTAAACTAAGTCTGGGCTCATCATAACTCAACACCACGGGCAGCAAAAGAGGGGCAATAAAACTGAAATATGAGACAGATGAGATAAAGGGAGAAGAAAGAAAATGCTTAACTCCCAGGTTCCTCCAAAGGAATTTCAAACGGTTGAACATTTTATTCACTTTTTCATTCAGGGGTATTTATCTTCCTTACGCTATGTAGGCTCCTTCCTGCAGAAAAGGCATTCTTCCTCATATCTGACACTGAAAACTACTTCCTCCAAGGGGACCAAATCAATTTAATTTCTACAGTGCCTTTGCTGGCACAGGTGTCAACTATTTCTCTGACGAGCATTTCGACGAGCATGAACTGGGGCCGATCACTTCCTTTCAGTAGAGGAAGCAGCACCTAAGACCAGGAAGACTGAGCACCAAACTTCATTACAGTTATGCAAGCAGAATTATTTTCAGGGAGGACTTTAGGCCTGTGAAGTGGAGATTGTGATTTAAAAAAAAAAACTGATTATAACCCTGCATTCTTCATTAAATTGTAGAAACAGCCCTGGAGTGACCGTCAGATCTGTTGGGTACAAAAATGGAGTAAAATAGAAGTATATTACAAAGACAGGCAGCAAGGCATGTTACCCAGGAACATACATTGAACACAAGCATGAAAAATTATGGTATAGAATAATGCACAATATGCATTCACTAAGTGTTTTATAAACACATTCAACCCATTATTAAGCCAAGCAAATATTGATATACACAGAAAGCCAAGCTGCACATGTGGATTTGCATTTATAAGAATATACTTAGACCAGGGGCTGGGGATACATTCTTGGTATCTACCAAGAATGAATGAGGCCCTGGGTTCAATTTCCAGCACCACAAAAAAAAATAGCTACACAAATATTGAAGAATTTCTCTAGTGGTCACATTAAAATGGACCCCTGAATCCTCTATGACCAGACTAACTGTGCGACCTTTACCCAATCATCCTGCCCTGTGCTTATACTATTCTTTGAGCAAATGAACTATGTCAGGCAAGAATATCTCTATTTTCATATTTCATATTTCATATTTTCTGAAATTTGTTCACAAATTTCCATGTTTCCCAAAACTGGAGCCAATAATATATTTGGATTTAATAAGGGAAATAGAACTATTTTTATATTCTTATACTGTTACATGGTTTCCACTTTCTCAAAAAATTTTTCTCAGTGGAATAGAAAGTTGCACCTAAAGTATTATGGAAATAATAGCACATCAACCTAAGCTATTAGATGGGACAAACCAGCCACTGCAGTTACCCATAGGTGACAGATGTCATGGGCTGACATACATCCTCACTCCCAGGATTAAATCCCAAGCTGATATATGGCATTGGGAGAACCTATATTCAACAATGTATTACTATAGAATCCAAACAACAACTAAGTTCAGGAACTCCTAGGTTAAATAAAGAAAAAGAAAACAAATTTTTAGTAAATCATTTCTCAGGGACTTCTCCCTGTCCATATGTAGTATACATTTCCAAGAACAGCGGTATATGATGTGGAACTTTTCAAGTAAATTTCCCTGTTTGGAAATTCAGTTCACAGGGAGAAACACTGTATATGAATTTCCTGTGCATGACCCAAAGATAATTACTGTCTTGAAGCTTGTACTTAATCATAGATGTAATAACTAAATGATGAGAAACATCTCCACTGACAAAAAAGGAACAAAATAAGGGAACTAAGAGGATTTTCATACCTATAATTTCTATTACTGATAATGTTTGTTGATGTGTCAGGTGGCGATAGTACAATATTTGAACAGAAGATAGTTTAACTGAGAGAACAGCTTCAAAAACTGACTATAATTTGAAATTACCTGAGATTGACTAAAAGGTTTAGAAAATTATAGTACTTAATACATGTGAGGGATTGGACTTATTTTTGCAAAACCCACTAGACTAAAGGCTTTGAGGACCTACTGCTTCATGCAGTCTAAGTATTAGAAAGAAGAGATGGTTTATTATAAAGTTATTTTAGGCACATTATTCTTTTCTGAAGGTTAACTAAAAATAATTGTGCTTTAAGGTTCCACTTTTCTTCACCCAAATTTCAAAATTCTACTTCCAAACTGAGGTTAGAAAGTTGTAAGTCTGAATGGCACAGTACCCTGTGGCAGTGTTACCAACATCTGTAATTTGGATATGCCTCCCAAACGGTCACATGTTGGAAACAAAATTCTTAACTTGATTTGTTGATGGTATTTGGAAGGGAAAGTAATTAAGATTAGATGAGGTATTATGGATTGGATCTGAAATGTCCTCCAAAGGCTCATGCATTGAAGACCTGGTCCCCAATGCAAGAATGTTCAGAGACAGGGCTTTGGGAAAGAGATTGGATCAAGAAGGCTCTAACCTCACCAATGGATTAATCCATTGATGGCTTCATGATTTGATGGGCTACTGGATGGTGATGGAAATTTAGGAGGTGGTACCTAATTGAAGGGAGGAGGTCCTTGGAGGCATGCCTTAGGAGCTATATATTGTACCTGACCCCATCCTCCGCCTTCTTCCTGGCCACCATGAACCAAGAAGCCTTCTCTACCACACACTCTCACCTCCATTATATTGTACCACATAAAAGGCCTAAAAGCAATGGAACCAGGTCATAAATAGACTGAAGCTTCTGAAACCATGAGCCAAAATGAATCTCTTCTCCTGTGAGTTTGTCACCATGATGGAAAGTTGACTAACACATCAGGTCATGAGGTGGGACCCTCGTGGAATTATTGTCTTTATAAGAAGAAGAAGAAACCCAAACTTGCACACTTCTACTCTCTCACCATTTGATATCTTCTGCCATGAAGGACCTCACCAGATGCCAGAGCCATGCTCTTGGATTTCACAGCCTCCAGAACTGTGAGCCAAAAAAATTTCTAGTGTTTATAAATTACTCAGTGCAAGGTATTCTGTTAGAGCTGCAGAAAATGAGCTAAGACACCATCCACGGGGCAATTTTGTACCATTATTAGCAGAAAACAATGGTATATTCAGATAATCACATTTAAATTACCATTTAGAAAAGGTAAAGAAGTAAATAAAACAACACGCATACATGCCTATCATTCATGATATATATATATAAATATTTGTTGCATGTATATACTACTAATACAAAATGAAGAAATTAAAATTTCCCCCAAAGTCAACTTGGATTAAGTCATGTAACAGATAGAAATCTTCTACTAATCCAAATGAAATATTATATAATTCTTCAGTTATAATCCTTTGCAAAAGTGGATCATTTCTAACTTAGTTTCTTTCTAATATTCCTTTTCTCCACTAAATCCAAATCCCTCTTAAAAAGATAATAATTCTGACCCTCTTTGCCAGAGAAGTTTGGAGCAAAAGGCACTTTGTTTATAAAATAATGCACTGAAGTATCTAATGCCTTCAACCCCAGATAGGCTTTGAAGCCTCACACGATCTCACTCCTGTTATGCCCAGAGTGAAAAAGGGCTCGGAAATGAGTCAGTGAGGCCTCAGGTTTCCTCCCTATGAACCTCGTGGTAGCAAAGACACACAGATCTCTTCACATTTCAATCCTCAAACACAATTAGTGACCTACATTAATTTCTTCCTCTTGGAAAGAAACATTATTTTCACTTTTGTTTTAAAAGCATTTCTGTCTCCCTGGAGATTTTCTTCCATGCAATCTAAAAGCATCAAAAAGGCAGAGTTTTATGGTTGCAGTCTCCACCATTTTTGTGTATCTAGGTCTCCAAATCTAAAACCCTAACCTACTCTGGGAGGACCCTCTGACTGCTCACCAGCTTGAATAGTATGCACTGTCATTTTTAGTAGCACATAGCACAGCACCCTGCACATAGCTAATATTCAATATATATTTGTGTAATGAGGGTTGATACCAGAAATGGGAGTAGTTTTACTAAGATTGACTAGCATGCCACCATTTCATTCATTCCTTCATTCATTTAAGAAATATTTATTGGGCTGGTGGAGTGGCTCAAGTGGTAGAGTGCCTGCCTTGCGATCATAAGGCCCTGAGTTCAAACCCCAGTACCACCAAAAAAAAAGAAATATTTATTAATTGTGGCACTGTGCTAGGCACTACAAATAGACTAGTAAATACAATGGAGTCCTTACCAGCCTCAGTCTTCAAAGAACTGAAACATGCTAATATAAAGAAATGGTAGAGAAGTAAAAATACTGATTACCAGTTGTAAAATTTGATCATTATATAATATATACATGTATTGAAATATCACACTGTCCTCCACAAATATGTATAATTATTACATGTTAATCATAAAAGAAAATAAATGGCTACATTATCCAGGAGAATAAGGTAATCAAGGAGACCTGAACATACACAAATGCTACTATATTAAAATGTGACACCCATTTCAGTAAACATGAATCATACCTCCATGTTTCCTAGAAAGGAAAAATCTTACAAGAAGATAGATAGATGATAGATAGATAGATAGGTAGGTAGGTGAATCTATCTATCTACAAATATCTGGGCTTAGGAGAGTAGGACAAGTAGACAGAGGCCATATTCTCACAGAACCTCAAGGCCATGTTACAACCCTGGATCTTTTTGCTGATGATTAAAGAACCCCCTAAACACTTTTAAGTAAGAGGAAAAAAAATGATACTTTCAAAAAGTTTCCTCTGAGTCATTGTGAAACTCTTCATTGTGGAAGGCAAGAAAATGATGCTGGAATGCCAGTCATTACTAAACTTCTCCACCAAACAGGAGTTCAAAAAAGTCCTGTGTCCTCACTGAGGGATTTCATGGGCACCACGATAATCCCCTCTACTGGAAAACTTCCTATTCTGTAGAGTCTGTAATTGTATTATGTAAAAGAGCTTTCATACTGCAATTCAAGAAAATGTTTCCAATTCAAACATTCCTGGAAAAGCTGGTTTGATTAAGGGAAGGAAGAAAATTGAGATAGGTGATAGTGCTCCACAGGTGGGAAAAAAGAGGAAAAATAAAGTAGTATTAAAACACACATCAACTACTGCCCTGTTTTTCCCAGGACCTACCCTTGTGCCTTAAACTGTATTCATTTTTCTATATTAGAAGACAATTGTACTAACCGTGGTCCAAGAACCAAAATTACCTCAACGTGCCAAATTCCCATCTTTTCAAAGGTTTAGAATATGTTTTCTCTGGTCCTGTTTCTATTTGCTTTCTTTGGTGAGTTAAGACACTTTCAGTGCTTGTGAAATTACATTGTTCTGAACACTATAAAACATATTGCTGCATGAAAGGAAAATTAATAAGCCAACTTTCATGTAAGTTAATTTGCTATTTTTTCCTTCAGCCTTTCACTGTTTCTACTGCATTCATAAAAATAATGTAGAAAGCCCTCCAAAGGATAATTAAATAAATTACTTTATTTTTTACCCAGTTACTATACCCACACAAAATAATTTCTCTTTAGTAGTCTGTGAATTACACTGGTCTATTTGCCGTGTCTATGGAGTACTACTGAAAGTCTCTCTTACAAGCCTTAAACTACAAAAACATTCTCTCAGTACAGGATGATCTATTTGACACAGGCTCAATTAAACCTGAAATTTGTTTTAAATGAGCTACAGGCACTTCAGGCAATTAATCATTCGGTTTTGTTTCAGTTCAGCAAATGGTTTCCGGTCTTGGCAACAGACCCAGGCTGCTTCAGTACTGTGGATAGTGCCTGGCTCTCATCTTTGGCTATATATATATATATATATATATATATATTTACAACTATCTTAGGCCTCCACAATAAATTTAGAAACTCAGTGTTGAAAGTATAAAAATAATAAAATTTATGTGCAAGTAGTTAAGAATCAAGAAGGTAACCAACTTTTCATTGAAAATAACAAAGGCTTTTCTATTCTGACTCAGAAAAAGAGAACAAAAGTTGAGTCTGGCCTATTAAGCCCTGAAAAAATTATAGTCTCTTGAAGAGATATCTGATCCAAGGCTATTCATAGAAGCTAATAATCTATTAAATTTCCTTCATCTACTTTCATGTTTATGCATATTTACTGGGATTCCAACAACTCCTAAGAGATACTTATTAACAACTGCTGTGATTAATGTAGAAGGACCTCTTTTAACTCAAACTAAACCAGAGTTCAGTACATTTTTGTTACCTTAAAATTCACTGTGTTTTAGGTCTTAGGATCTTTGTTAAGAACTCTGATATAATTCCCAGGTTATGATCTATAACTTAGCACATATGATATGAATATATCCCTTCAAAAAAAGAGAAAGGAAAAGCCTAGAGATTATTTTCTCACAATGTCTACCTCTAGAATACGCAGAATAAGCCAACAAAAAACATTGTCATATTCATTCATTCTGAAAGTAGGAAAGGAATACAGCCTAAACCCCTTATCAGAAATCCTCAGGCCTATCTCCATCTCAGAATTGAGCAT
The DNA here is from genome assembly GCF_047511655.1 of Castor canadensis. Taxonomy (NCBI): domain Eukaryota; kingdom Metazoa; phylum Chordata; class Mammalia; order Rodentia; family Castoridae; genus Castor; species Castor canadensis. Next base: position 179,463,877 of record NC_133386.1, read on the forward strand.
CTTTTTATATTTTAGAAAGACATAAAATTGTACATTATACAACACTCCTAGAAGGATCTGAGACATCACAAATAATCAAACATTCCTACATTTATGCACTAATATTCACATTGACTGAGACAAAGCCTCTAAGTAGCTTCACAGGATCAGGTAAAATTTCTCTGCCTAATGAAATCAGATCAAACAGCAAAGGTTTTGCCACCAGGAGTGTTTCAAGAAAGCAATTTTCACAATTTTTGGATTTCCAAATTTTGAATATGAGACTCTGGACCTAGATTTATTGAGCAGAAGGTATTATATGTGCATTAAAATTTAATATTAACAATAAACCTCCAAAGAACATTTTATTAGTTCCATTTTACAGATAACTAAAAGTAGTCTCAAAAAAATTACATAACACCACTAAAGTCACACATCAGTGGGAGGGGTAATCAAGAATCCAAAAAGTCTTTGTGCCTCTACCCCCACTGTTTCTTACTTCCATGCCTCCCCCAAAGAAGCCCCACCATGACATTACTTCTGTCTACATCCCAGTCAGGGTCAAAGATTAGAGAAATGAAGTACAATATTATTCTCATAAGCCACAATCAAACTGTAACTGGAGACTTCTCAACTTTCCCTGGATGTGTTTGTGGCAGGGAATTTTATTCTCCTTTATTCCACTTCAGGCATTAGAAATAAAGTCTAATCCTTAACACTATGACATCTTGATGCCTTTGCTACAAATCAGCTTCCTTTCTGATTTCACTTTGTCATGAATATTGTCTTACAGTCATCAATTGATAGTGATCATAAAACCACACTCTTTGCCACTGGCAGGGTCATTCCTGCCAGTGGAATGGAATATATTCCATTTCCTGGAATATATTCATTTTTGGCCCCTCAAAAAAAATTAAATATAATCCCGTGTTCTGAAAATTTTTCCCACTGTTTTGACTGATGGAGGGTTTTAAAGAGTCTGATAGATGGAAAAGTCTAGAGTTATCTGCTACTCTAACCCTTAGTAGTATAGGTGATAGTTCTGAGGCCCTAGTTCACATTTTTTTTTCACTTTATAGGCCTTCCATTACATTTAATTATAACTAAAAAGAGAAACAATCTAACATTTGTGTAATGATGTTTTTATCCGTCATCATCTTAAAGTGTAAGTCTCAAAAACACTAAACAATCCATATCAGAAGGAGCAGTTTGGGGAGCGGCCCTGGGCATCCTTTAGCAAAACAATATGCAAACAATTTAACAACGAGCATACAATATGACATCATTTGCCATCAAGCTAGACCTGATTTTACAGATCACTAGACATTCTTTAAAAGGAGCCAATTTATCATGTACAGACATTGATTACATTTGCACCACCAGCTTATCTGGTTACATTTTCTATCATGATGATGACACTATCCCCAAAATTGGCTACCTATCTGGCCAAGAGAAGTTTCATACTGTTAACCCATGTTAAAGACAGATGGAACTGTGCAAAACAAACAAATGCCCTGAACTGAGATGTGCCAGTTTGTTAAATAATAACGAATTTGACCCTGTGGGTGAGTCAGCCAAAAGAGACCAGCACAGGGAAATGGTTTTATACAAAATAGTGGGTGAGAGCATAAATTCTGGGGAAGGCTGAGCCTTGACTCTGCTACTTATCAAATCAGTATGATCCTGTCCAGTTATTTATCTATTGTTTCCAAACTTTATAGACTGAATGTGAATCACTCTCATAGTAAGAAAATAATTAAATTTGTTCCCAGAGAAAAGCTGTCTTTGCCATCTAATACCGAGTTATGCATTATACACATGTGTAGGGTAAACAGAGGTCAGGGAAAATGATCAAGCCAATATATGGGACAATTGTGTCAGAGAAAGAGCTAATAATACTGTGCCTTATAAATCTGTCATTACTGTGAGAAGTTTCCTCATGTTTCCTCGTCAGGATATCTACTAGCAGGATTGCTAAGAGATTTGTATTTTTCAAAATCTAGCCTCATGCCTTGTGCAGAGTATATGTTCAAAAAATAATAGCTATCATTTTATTATACATATAAATCTTCTATGTTTTCATTAAACCTTAATCCAAATTAGTTTAAAAAGAATACTAGGAGCAATATTTTATTTGTTCTTCAATCTATGGGTTTATTTTTCTGAACACATTAAACCCTAACTCTCTCCTCCTGTAGAGAGCCCCATCTGTCAACTTTAGATCCAACTGAATTAATATGCCTGGATCCAGGTGAAATCCAGGATGTCTACTCAGGAGGAACCCAGACACGAAGGAAAACCCAATCTGGTGCCTGGGAATAACTTGGCAGGCACAGTCATTTAAGCAAATAAAGAACTGCAGACAAAAGAAACATAGTGTCCAGCCATAGGAGATACCCGTTCAAGGAATAGGGACAAGAATGAAGTAGTAATGATGATGATGACAATAGTGATGATAAAGAAAATGGTGATGAGAAAACACAGTAGTTAAAGGAATTGGTCAAGTTCATAGAGCAGGTAAGAAGTAGAATTTAAATTCAAATCTTAGACATCTAGCTCCAAAGATCTTGCTATTAACCCCAAAACAATGGTGTGAGAACTTCACCTCTGCAGAGAAGGTCCACCTGGTTCTATCAAAACAAACCATCATCATGTCTGCCACTGAGAGCATGGCCTTCAGACTGAACCATTTCTCACTCTAAATCATGCTTTCTGACTCTTATCAAAATAACCAATTCTGCTTGCAAGGATTTAGGTAAAGCACTACCTAGAGGTAGGATAACCTGGCAAGGCTCTCTTTATCACTATAATCCTAACATGTAGTGAAGCATTAAAAGGGGAATATCACCAACCTGACTTTACTCATTGATAGTCACTCCTTCTGAAGGGTTTAGTTAGGAATAATCCTGGCTTGTCTGCACACAGTATGGTTACAACCCTATGCTTTAATGAAGCAGAATTTGAGGAACAAAATGAGTTTTTCACTAGACGTGGATCTACCATTTGATCCAGTAATACCACTCTTGGGGATATACCCAAAAGACTGTGACACAGGTTACTCCAGAGGCACCTGCACACCCATGTTTATTGCGGCACTATTCACAATAGCCAAGTTATGGAAACAGCCAAGATGCCCCACCACTGAAGAATGAATTAAGAAAATGTGGTATCTATACACAATGGAATTCTATGCAGCCATGAAGAAGAACGAAATGTTATCAGTCGCTGGTAAATGGATGGAATTGGAAAACATCATTCTGAGTGAGGTTAGCCTGGCCCAAAAGACCAAAAATCGTATATTCTCCCTCATATGTGGACATTAGATCAAGGGCAAACACAACAAGGGGATTGGACTATGAGCACATGATAAAAGCGAGAGCACACAAGGAAGGGGTGAGGATAGGTAAGACACCTAAAAAATTAGCTAGCATTTGTTGCCCTTAACACAGAGAAACTAAAGCAGATACCTTAAAGCAACTGAGGCCTAAGCAGATACCTTAAAGCAACTGAGGCCAATAGGAAAAGGGGACCAGGAACTAGAGAAAAGGTTAGATCAAAAAGAATTAACCTAGAAGGTAACACACACGCACAGGAAATCAATGTGAGTCAATGCCCTGTATAGCTATCCTTATCTCAACCAGCAAAAACCCTTGTTCCTTCCTATTATTGCTTATACTCTCTCTACAACAAAATTAGAAATAAGGGCAAAATAGTTTCTGCTGGGTATTGGGGGGGGAGAGGGAGGGGGCGGAGTGAGTGGTAAGGGAGGGGGTGGGGGCAGGGGGGAGAAATGAACCAAGCCTTGTATGCACATATGAATAATAAAAGAAAAATGAAAATAAATAAATAAATAAAACTAAGATTAGTGTTCTAGGGAAAAAAAAAACCAAAATGAGTTTTTCTTAAGACAAGATGTGTATATGTGCATGTAGATGCACAAATTCACAAGTGCTCACTTCAGCAGCACATATACTAAAATTGGAACAATACAGAGAAGATTAGCGTGGCCCCTGTGCAAGGATGACAACGCAAATTCAAGAAGCGTTCCTTCCATAGAAAAAAATAAATGCACAACATCGGTTGGGTTTGTCTGCTTACACATGTAGGAAGATAGAAAGAGAGAGGTTTTCTTTGAAAATATGTCATTGAAAAACCAGAACAGGGCCACTGTTAGCCCTGTGTTTCTATTGTGTAAATGAAAGACTGTGGGTGTCTCTTTTGAGGATTACAACCACAAGGGAACACCACTTGACTATCATCAGTTCCTTCTGTGTAAATTAGAAAAGGACATCTCTTTCTCCAGGTGGATACAGCTGCTTGACAAGGTACTGGCTTGATGTACAAAGCACAAAGTGGAGTTTAGCTCTCACTTACACGCTTGGTTAGGTGTCTGTGTGTAAGGCACAATCTGAGCAGCATATGTGGTGACTCGACTGGAGCATCTTATTGTCATAGAGATTAGTCATCGAAGAAAATGGTCTGGTGCTCTGGAAAACCAATAGGGGTATTGAAGACAATGAATTTTGACAGAAAGACCATGAGAGATATAAGCACTGCAGAAGACAGAGAAATTTCCCATCACTAAACAGTTCACCTTGGTGTCAGACACATCAACTACTCAGGGTTCAAGAGGAAAATGATGAAATCAGGAAAACTAGAGGTCCACCCAACCTAGATAGACCACGTTAGTCATAGTTCTAACATGTAGCATCAAGATTCATTTATGGAGACCTAAGTTTATTATTTGATCTATAGAGAACCAAATAAAGACACGACCTAACAGATTCTTCTGTTCCTCTCTCTCTCTCTCTCTCTCTCTCTCTCTCTCTCTCTCTCTCTGTCTCCTGCACTCGCCTTTCCCACCAGCAAGGTGCAGCAACTCACATGGGATAATTCACAGGATTCCAAAAAGGTCTTTGCATCAAAATTATCTCCCTAACCTTAATTGTTATCAATATGTTATTAACATTTTATTTCTTTGAGCAGAATATTTTACCTTCCCCAGTACTTTAGCAAAGATCATACAGTGCATTCCTCCACAAAGCTGCACAGATCTTTATTTCCTTCTGAGATTTGTTCAAATGTCAGTGATACTTACCTTGATGAGCATATGTACAATCAAATCTGTCTCCATCTCTCTATTTTTTTTCCATAGCACTTACCACCATCACATGTATTCTTTATTTTTATGTTTATATTTGTTTATTTTCTAACTCTTTTACCTCCCTTCCATCTTGAATGTAAGTCCCATAAAGGCAGACATTTTTAAGTATGTTCTCCATCCCTGTAGTCTCAGAGCTGGAACAGTATCCAGGATATAGTAACTGCCCATCTACTATTTGTTAAATGAGTAACTTATTCATCAATCAATGAATAAATGAATGCATGATTTAGTCAGTGTAAATTGGTTTGAGGATTGTTTTAATTTAATGGAGAAGACCAGGAAGGATAAGAGCCTAAAAATCTGAGGGGAAGTGATATGAAAGAGAATCTTAAAAATAGAAAAGAAAACTACAAAGCCCTACTCATTTGTGTAGAGAAGTGTGTGGGTGTATATAGGAGGTTAAACTCAGGGCCTTATGCTTGCTAGGCAGGTGTTCTACCACTCAAGCCACAACACCAGCCCTTTTGTTTTGAGTATCTTTGAGCTAGGGTCTAGCTTTATGCCCTGACTAGCTTGGACTGCCATTCTCCAATTTATACTTCTTGCATAGGTAGGATGACAGGTGTGTACCAACACACCAAGATTTTATTGGTTGAGACGGGGTCTCCCAAACTTTTTGCCTGGGTTAACCTCAAACCACAATCCTCCCAATCTCTACCTCACAAGGAGCTAGGACTACAAGCTTAAGCCCCCATATTGGAACCCACTTATCTTTTGAAGAAATTGTTTTTTCAGCATTACATAAGGCTATCTTTTAAAAAGTCACAATTTTTAAAGTCAGGGAAAGGATAGGACTTCATAATATCCATTAAAATTTAATGTACCCCCATCAAATATGGGTCCTGTGGATGTAGTTTCACATTACTTCCTCCATAACGCACACATTAATCATTGTCTTGCCACACCTTCTTCTCCAGTTGTATGTGTGCCTATGAATGTGTCCCCTTACTCATCTAAGCACACATATTTATTTGTTTTTCCTATTTTCTGTGTTTTCCCTCAATCTCTCAAGCTAAAGCAACCTATACAGACCTAAATTTCTGGCAGCTCCACAGAGCACAAATGGCAGGACCTGTGACTAAAAGAGGTCTGTCTATCCTGCTTATGAACTCGTGAAAACAGGGTCTATGAGGAGCAGAAAAAAAATCATTTAACCCAAGACATTATTTTCAATAAATCTGTCACTGTTTTGAAATTGTTAGGTCCAAAGTTAAATTTAAAAGCACTGAATATTTTGCATAATTTTGTATAAATTTGATAGTATTTAGGTCAACTTGTAAGTTATTATTCCCCTTATTATATTTAGTGTGACTTTATTGCATCTTGGGATCATGTGTTTCCTATGGGTGTTCCAGGCTCCAAGTGAGACCTTTCTGCTTATAGTTGGGAGAGTCCCAGTGTACCAGAAAACAGCTTTATGCTGATAATTCCCTGACATATATCTCTAGTCTTTATCTGTCCCATGAATGCAGATCCACTTGCTCCCTGGACATCTACACTCAAATATATAATATGCAACACAAACATAATAGCTCCAAAATGGAACTCTTAATTTCTGCCCAGAATTAAACAATTAAGCAGGTATGTTAAGTTCAGCACTTCCGTGAGCTTTTTATAGGATACAGGTTGTTAATTCCCTGGGTTTCTCAGACTTTAGACATGCTAGTTTGGAACAGTCTTGAGAAATGTTATTCTGGAACCAAACAGCTACAAAATGAAACATGCTTTCAACTAGACCTAAATTACTAGAAGTGGGGACTCTACCCCAGATTAATGGGTCTCCTAGAAGGACAAACATGGTGGAGAAAGACTGGACTGTCTGCATAGAGCTGTAATCTGATTTTTCAGGACCTGCTGTTGTGTGACATCAATTCACAATAACTATAGTAAAGAAATGTGTTAGGAAGAGGAAGGCGGAGTCTGATCTCATGTTCCCCACTCTGTCGATGCCTTTCCCCTAGGTTTCTGCAATGACTACCATTGTATTACCATGTGCATTTTTAAAAGATGCTTTCCATCTTGTAGAGGCAACATAAAATTATAATGATGGGGCAGTAGAAGAGTCAGTCCTTCCAGGAAGCCAGAAAGAAATAAGTGCACTCCTACAATATGATGGTGGTAGTGATTCCACAGCCCAAATCATTATCATATTAAAAATCCTACTATACATACACAAAAAATGAAGGACAGGGAGGTATAATGGGACCCGTCCAAGGGTTGGGACCAGTGAGAAGGAGAGGATAATTGGAGACCATGAAGCAGAGTGAATATGGTGGATGTATTTTGTATTTGTGTATGAAAATATAACAATGAAACTTGTTGCAATTGTTTTAAGAAAGGTGGGGAGAGGGGATGAGGGAGAATGATGGAGGGAGTGAATCTAATTAAGATACATTGTAAACACATATGTAAATGTCCCAATGTATTCCCTATACAACTATTATATGCTAATTTAAAAAGAAACTAAAAGGGTTTACTTTAAAAAAAAGAATCCTATTGTAGTAGAAAAAGAACAGACTCTAGAGTCAGACTGACCTTGGCTTCTGTTCTGGTTTAGTGACATCACGATTCTTGCTCTTCCAAATAAGTTACTTAACTGCTAAGAGACTCAGTTTCCTCATGTATGAAATAAAAGGATCTCCAAGTGCACCTTGAAGAGTTACAGTAAGAATTATTTATTTATGTGTTCACATATTGAAAGTGCCTAGGTAGTGTGTCTTCTTAATAGATTATTAACTCTTAGGTCACATGGTATACTTTTAAGACATTATCGTTTTAATATTTACTACCTTTTGGGGGCCTGTAGGAAGTTTCTTCCAAAAATGAGAAGAGAAGATTTACAACTGAATAGATTAGAGTTTCATAAAGCACAATGAAGCATGCAAGAGGCCCTATCAAAAACTATAAATAAGCCACTACACATGCATTATGTAGTCAATTCTCAATTATTCATGTAAGGAAGGAAAGCAGATGGAGACAGTCCAAAAGAGTGAGTAATTCAAAAAATATTCTTAGATTTGTCTTGACATTTGCATTGAACTCAGATGTATGTGATTTCCATGGAAAAGATTTTTAATGTATTCTTTGTAAGAAATCCTGACTTAGAACATCAGCCTCCTACACAAGCACTAAGCAGCCCCCTTAATCAGGCTATTTCAAAAAAAAAGCAGTGCAAGCCAAGCCTCATTCATTCACACCTTCCCAATAAAAGACATGGCTTCATTCCCTGGATAAAATCTGCATTTACAATAAATAAAAATGAAGTGAATACGGAAATATCAATAGAGCAAGTAATTAAGAATCACTACAGACAAATCAAACCTCATGCAATTAGATTATGTCAATTTGGGTGCATTGACCTCTTGGCCATAGTTAACGGTATTAGTCTGGGGATGGCACTAATAGAGTCTAGGAATTACAGACAATATCCATAGGAGCACAGCTCTATAAAGCACTTGTGTTGGTCATTGCATTAGTAATTGGAGAGAAAGAAGATCATTCAGTCCTTTAAAGATGGACAAACACTATACCTACACATTTAAAACTCCTAAAATATGTAGGGTAGTGTTTTCCTCAAGCCTATAGATACTAAGCCACCATTAGTTTAAAAAGCTTTCCCAAGGAATAAGTCTTCTTCAGGCCAAACACACACACACACACACACACACACACACACACACACACACACACATCCATCTATGGAATACTGCTTGAAAATAAATGTTCTTAATTGTTCTCTCATGGTATCCATACCCCTTACAATGTAATTTTATTTCCACAAAGAGGTGGAGTTTAGTTCTCTGCCCCACCAATCAGAACTAACCTTGGATCTTGCTTTGATAAAGAGCATGTGACAGTAGAAACTGTGTCTTTACAAGCCTTCCAGTTCCCACACTCTTTCAGAATTTTGGCCATGTGAAAAGCCCTGGGCTCACCTGAATTGGATGGTAGTTCTTATGGAACAGAGATAAGCTATCTCCAATGAGGCCATCCTGACTAACCAGTTACAAGATTGCCTGGCAGTTGATTCATCAATGAGTTCAACATACACTAAAAGAGCCAAGTAGTTAGAACCAGCCCAAATTTCCAGCCAATGGAATTATAAGGTAAATAAATGGTTGTTGTTTGAAAACACTATATTTTGTGGTGTTTTTTACATAGCATAACATCCCCATAAGGGATGTTTGGAAATCAAGCTTCAACATGCAGCATAGATGATCTTGAATCTGGAAGGAGGATTTCTTGGTGAAGTAATGACTGTATAAATTAGAGGAGAGATCCAAAAGGGTTAATACCAGCATGGCATGACTTCATGAAGCTCTTGGTAGTATTTTACCTCGCCATATAGCAATCTTCACAAGAGAATAGATTTCTGTGGTTCCCCTACATTTGTCAACTACCTTAGTGAACAGCTGTCTGCTTTGACTGAGAGACGAGAGCTAGATTCTGTAATCTATAGCACAGTGGCTTCTACCAATTCAATAATGCCTGTGAAACTCACCCAAAGACAGGCCTAACTGGAGGCCTGAGTCTTTCACATTGAGCCTAATTCTCTTATTCCTTAGATTTAGTGGTAACAACTTCTGAAAAATGGAGTACAGAATTGCTTTTGGGAATTGGTCTAAAAAGACCAAACTTCTTTTGTCTTTACTTAAATCTTCATCTGTGGATTCCCCAAGAGAATGAAATTTACTTTGACAGCAGCAGCACTTCTCAAAGCCATTTGTTAAAGCAATTTACTTCTGCCTTTTAAATTATAATTAAGAAAGAACCATCATAAGCCTCACAAGCTTTTAGAGGTGACAAACTACACAGATTACAGCACATTACCTCTGTCCCTTTGAAAGGAAATTACCTTGGATTCATGGAGAATGCTGGGCCTGATGTTCAGTGACAGAATTTGGGAAAAAAGTAGACAGCTGATATCTGCAAAGTGGGCATCCCTGAGTGAGATGGGAGGAAAGAGAGAATTCACTTTATTTCATAAGTCATCTTTGCTGGGGGAAAGAGAGGGGTGTGGGGAAAGTTTTGAATGTAAGAAGTCTTGAAGACCAGTTTAGGAAGACAAAGAGAACACAGGAACATGTAAGATGAGGCAGAATTCTTAGGGCAACTTCAGGTCAGACAGAAGTTCTGGGTTGGCTATATCTCATCTGTAAGATTAATAGAAGAGAGAAAAATAGCTGAAGGAAAACATAAAACTCTTGTACTTGTAATCCTGAAAAGGGCACCATGACCCTTTGCCTTCAACTATGACAGTTCTTAGGGATTTGCTCTCCCCTCTCTAAGCCTCACTCTTCAGAGGCAAGAGACTGAAAGAAACTGTCATTTCCACCAGTACCTGACACCTCCCTGCCCACTCTAAGCCTGGCCCTTCGCAGAGAGAAGAGCTCAGGGCTGATAGCTCTGGAGTAAAAGCAGTTTGATGGAAAGGGGAAACAAGAAAGGAGCTGTGTAGTCAATAATAAGGTCTCTAAGACACAAGGACAATGAGCATTTGACCTTTTGATAGCTGCCTCACTGCTCATCTCTCATCTGAGCACCAGGTCTCACCTGCTCTCTCCAAGTTAATGTATCATAAGCACTCTCTACTCAGGCAGACAGAATAAAAATAGCCATCTCCTCCTGACAGCATTTTTCTCTACCTTGAGTGCTCAGTCTGTATTCCCTCTGCTGCTGCTTCCTCTGATGCATGAGAGGTTAATTTTTAGGGGGAATAGAAAAATTGCCATTTTATGGAAATAGCCTCACACATTCAGTCCCAGAACAGTACAACACATACCATGGTCAGTCAATTTGTGCTTAGCTCTATAGTTAGATCTCAGGAAAAAAAAAAAAATGATGCCAAGAGTTGGAGAGTGGTTCCCCAGACAGGCAACCCAACTGGGCAGAAACTCAAGGCTGACCCAATCCAACAGTGAATCCAGGCCAGGAGTGATATCATCTTAAAGATTATTATTACATTATATCTCTTCCCCCATTCAAAAATTATACCTTTCTCCACTGATGAGAAAGCTCTAAGACTTTACTCTGTGTATTAGTTTCTGAAAGTTTCCCCTAGAAGACTTGAGAATGTGTCACTACAAAGTGCAAATCTTCAAAACATCCAAAAAGGTACTGATCTCACTTGCAAGTTTTTCTCAACCCAACATGAAGGGCCTTTGGAAACAGATTTCCTTGGGGACATTCTCTCAGCAATGAAATTGAAGAAACTGCCTTAGGTCTTCCAAAGTAAGCTGCATGGTCATGGCCACTGAACTCAATGCCCAGATGTGGGAACTGTGGATGTGTGTTTGGGATGAAATTCTGCCAATATGATAGGTCTTTGTTAAAAATCCCAAATCTTAAATCCATTGACTACTTATCTCAAACTTTCCTCTCTATGATTTCATATTGCAAAAGTCATCAGTAATTTTCTTAGGTACTACTCCCCACTTGTTGCATACTGCCTGACCTCCTTGCTACCATCTCTCCACCCAACAGCTCCCATTATCCAGCAGTCACTGTATACCTGACATTGCACAAATGCCTTATAATAATAACTCATTGAATCCACAAATCTATATAGCATATGATGATCCACTTTTTACAGATCCAAAACAGCTCGGAGCAGAAGAGTAGCTTATCTAAGGTGATAAGAAATAAGAAACCAAGACTCAAAGCTTTGTCTATGTGGCTCCAGAGACCAAGTTCTTCATGGCTATGCTGTTTTTTTCTTGACTTTTTCACTTGATGATTGAATCTGCCATATCTCTAAAGCTTCCTGAGGTTCAATGCCTAGATCAAACTGTTGTCATACCAAGCAATCATGATAGGGGCACTTGCTAAAATGTAAAACCTTTTCTTACTCAAGGTCCCATAACCACAAAGCATGGGACCAGAATACAAATGTCCCCTTTCTTCCTAATGTCCACCACTCTCCTACAAGACCATTACCAATAGGTGCTCCAGTTGTAGTCCAGATCATTCAATGCTCAGGTGTGTCTGTCTAGAATCAGTCACCTTTGGAATAGCAGCTCCATCATCTTTTACCAATGCAGCCTTGGAAAGGCTCCTTTACCTCACTAACCTCAGATTCCTCGTATGTGAAAAAAGAAAGATTACATTGTCTCTTCTTTCTTAGGGTTTGAATAATTAAAGGAAATAGCACAAATGCAGTGCTTAGTTGGCACTATATAAAGTTACTATATCAAAGATTTAGGAGATGGACCTCAGGTGAGTCAGTGTGAGGCGTATGAGCTATTGATTTTACAGAGTAAATCAGATGTGCAGAAAAAAAATCAGGTTTTTTTATTGGAAATTAAATAGTCTCATTCAGATGACACCTTGCCATTGATGATAAGGGAGGTAGTAGAATGAAGGAATCTCTGTCCCCTCTGCCCTCTCCCCTCTAATCTCTTTAAGAACTTCTAGTTCCTCTTGCTACTGGGTAGGAATTACCAGTGCATCAATCTCTCCTTCATCCTTGCTTTGTAGGTATTGCACACGGCACCTGCCCTCTTCTCTCGGGTCACAGTAAACCTCATGTCTCAGCAGTAGACAAGACATAGGAAGAGAAGTGGACTCATCAATAAAGCTATCAAGATTGAGGGTACTCCAGGCACTGGTGGCTCACGCCTGTAATCTTAGCTATTCAGGAGGCAGAAATCAGGAGGATCACAGTTCAAAGCCAGCCCGGGGAAGCAGTTCACAAGCCCCTATCTTGAAAAAAACCCATCACAAAAAAGGGCTGGTAGAGTGACTCGAGGTGTAAGCCCTGAGTTCAAGCCCCAGTACTGCAAAAAAAGAAAGAAAGAAAATATTGAGGGTATTGGACTAGAGGCATGGCTTAAGTGGTAGAGTGCCTGCCTAATAAGTTCAAGGCCCTGAGTTTAACCCCCAGTACCACCCAAAAAGAGATCAAAGGTATTTTATAAACAATTTTCTTTTGGGGGGTTGGAGGGGATTAGGGGGTTGAATTCAGGGCCCCACGCTTGCTAGGCAGATGCTGTACCACTTGAGCCATGCTCCCAGTTCTTTTTGTTTTGGTTATTTTTGAGATAGGGTCTTCCTAATGCCTGTTCAGCCTGGGCCACTATCCTATTTGTGCTTCCCATTGGTTGAGATGGAGTCTTGCAAATTTTTTGCCTGGGATGGTCTCAAACCACAATATTCCCAATCTCTACTTCCCAAGTAGCTAAGATTACAGGCTTGAGCCACCATGCCTGGCAAAACTTCCTTCATTTAAAAAATTTTATATTAAAAGAGCAGTGAGATCCATCTCATTGATGGATCTATCTCATATTTATCAGATTTACAAAATTGCAAAGTCTGGGTAACAGCAGCATTGTGAAGGATGTGGGGAAATGGAATATCCTTTACATGGCTGGAAAAAAGGACAATCTAAAGAAATGCTCCAGGACTCTGCACACAGTCAAAGCAGAAAGAACACTGGCCTAAGCACTCAAAAAACAATATTCTTGTTCTTGCTCTATTGTTACCTTCTCTGTGACCTTGAATAAACTGTTTCACCTCTTGAAATCTCAGCTGTCTTATCTAGGACATGAAAATAATAGCAATCCACATACTACACGCTGCACAGAATTGTTGTAAGGGTAAAATGGGTATTGTGCAAAAAAAAAAACAGCTTAGTACTTGAAAATGCTAGGCAAATTTGAGTTAATCATTATTATTACTCTTAGAATCTGTCTTTATTTGAGTTTGTTCCCTCGAAAAGAGTCTGAGGCAAAGTATTATTATGTGACTATATAGTTTATTTAGAAATATTATCCCTAGAAGCAGGAAGAAGTAAGGGATAGAGGATGCAAAATCGGAAAGAAAGGAAGGTGAACACAGGAATGAGTTACTTATTTGAGCACCATGATGAGCTGCTGACTACTTGATCCCATAGGACCTTCCTGAACATCTACCAAAGTGCATCTCAGAACCATCTAACAAAGAAATAAATTTGTCATTTTCTGCCTCCTGTGGGTTGTGGGTGATATCATGGGGGCATTGACTAATTTGCACTTAAGGGTTGTGAATATTCCCATAGGTGACCAGCATCATGACATCAGAGAAGTTTATTGTGAGAAGAGAGAGAGGGGAATACTTGACTGTCCCCACTTGAAGTTGATCTAAGCCTGAACAGAACTGGTTTTCACAGACTGGCTTGAATGAAGGGACTGAAATGATTTCAAGAGGTTAGTGCATAAAGGATACCCTATAGAAACCTACTGAAAGATCATGAAACCTCTGTTATCCATCTCTCACAAGCACAGGGTCATTACTGTTTGAAGGAAAAGGATACAAATTTCTTTCATTTGCAATCAGATGATAATCTGAACTTATTTTTTCAAGCCTCTTAGTCCTCCCTTACTCCTTGCACTTCTTACTGCCTTACCCTAGAGCTATAAGACATAGCTTAAGTGTGCAATTCACAACTCAAAGATTTCTTCAAGAGAGCTCAGACTGGCTTTTTCTTTTTTAATGAGGTGAAAAGTAACATAATTGGAAGGTTTGATGGCTGCATGGGCACCATTTCTTGCTTTCCCTACTGTGGCCAGGATGTAATTTCTCCATTTTGAGTTGACATTCTTATGTGGTCAGTACTGATCTGTAATCAGATGAGCAGTGGACAAGTTAACATTTGGATGGCTTTGAGAATATGTTTGAGAGAAAAATCTTAATGGAAAAAAAGGTGCTTAATGTCTTTAGTGTCAAACACAAGTGGATTCCATTTTGTGCTGTGGCACATGTAGTTAAATGATGTTAAACTTAGAAGCCTACAGTTTCTCATCTATAAAGAGAGTATAGAACCTATTCCACAGTCTTAGGAAAAACTTGAAATTAGAAATTATGTGTGTTCCCACCTAAAACAATTCCTGAAAAATATGAGACATTCAGTAAATAGCTGATATGATACTTACTACTCAACTGAAGGGTCTCTTTGTTTTGTGGATGTGACATTTTTTCTTTCTGGCTTACCTGCTATTAAATTTTGAGCTGAAATATTACCTTGCATTTTCTGTATAAAGCATTTAGAAATTTATAGATTAATAGCAATAGTAGTGTTGCTGATGTCTCTGGTCCCTCCTATTTCTATGGTTGCCAGGCCCATAACCTCAGCCCATTCAAGAAACATTTATTCAGCTTTTACTGTGTGTCATGCACTGTACCAAGTGGCATGGAAAATACAGATGTGGTTAAAGGCTCACAATTCAATAAGCAGACAGACACCCAAATAAATAAAACCAGGATTCCCAGGATACAAGAAGACTGAGAAGATTTGTATCAAGTACAAAGTGTTATGTAAAGGTATTTTGGTATTATATGCAGCAAGAAGCCACTTAAGAGACAAACCCAAGCCAAAGAGAACTTTCAGAGCATTACAGCACCAGTTTGAAGCACTCTCCAGCTTACAATCTTGGGTCTCATACTAAATATTGCTGCATGGTTTCTACCACCCACCTACTTTTTTAACAAAAGAAAAGGTCCTTACAGTAAAGGTAAAAATAAGATCCATCATACAGAGTGTGTTAGTTCTCATAGCAGTGGCGAAATACCTGAGGAAAAGCAACTTAAAGGGAGGAAAGATTTATTTTGTCTCCTGGTTTCAGAAAGTTTCAGTCCACAGTCAGCTGGCTCTATTGCTTTGGGCCTGAGGCAAGGCAGAATATCATTGTGGAAGGGCAAGTAGAGCAAAGTTCCTCGCTTCATGATAGCCAGGAAGCATAGAAATAGGAGGGACCAGAGACAAGGTATACACATCCCCAGTGACCCACGTCCTCCAGCGAGGCCCCACCTCCCAGTTTTTATGACCTCACAATAATGTCATCAAATGATGACTATAAATGGATTAGTCCACTGATGAGGTCAGAGCCCTTGTTATCCAAAATCATGCCTCATTGATTGGATCCACCAGCTAAGGATCAAGCCTTCAACACATGAGCCTTTTGGGAATACTTCATATCCAAATCATAACATGGAGTGATAATGACCATTTCGCATCAGTTCCTTTGAAGAATAATTCATGTCAAAGACCCCTAACAAATACATCATTTGTGCTCACCAATTCCCATAGTCTTTTGTAATATATAATTGTTCTTTAAGTGTGGTTCCCCAAACCAGCTGTGTCTACATCTTCTGGGGACTTGTTAATGGTACAAAATCTCAGACCTCACCCCAGTCCTACTGAACAGAAGGCTTTGGGGGTAGAACCCAACAACCCACATTTACACAAGACTTCTAGGTGATTCTGACACCTGCTAAAGTTTAAACATCATTGATGTACAAAATAAACCCCAAATATAGGCAGGTTTCCAAAGTTGGTAGTCAGATATTTGTACTTTGCCCTCTGTTGACTTAAATAATCTCATTATTGGTGGTTACTCTCCCTTAATCCCTCCTTATATCTATAAATTATCTAAATCTGTAATTGAGTTCCTAAGAGATACAACAAAGTAGATCCTGGAGCCAAATTAATCCCTGAACAGAGCCTTTATGCCAAATCCTTGTCTATTATCTTTCTTTGAATAAATCAGGCTGAACATTAACATGCAAACTACAAGATTCTTCACATCACCTGCTATTCCACTCCTGCTTGGCCCCTTTCCCTTGGTTTTATGATAGAAAAGGGTAAACTTTTAGGTCAAACAAACCAGGATTTGAATACTTTGCCTATCTCTTATTTGCTAAATATCTTAGCAAAGCCATTTTGCTCATCTAAATCTTGATTTTTCACTATAATTTGGGGAAACAACTCGAAGGATTGTTGCAAGAATTAAATATATAAAATGCTTAGTGCTGAAACCCCCATTTATTCCCATCATCATCATCATAATTACCATCATCAGTTACCTAGACCAGGAGTCTACAACCTTTGGCCTTCCTTCTGGTTTTGTGAATAAAGTTTGTGGGGATACAGCAATGCTTATTTGTTTATGGCTAATTTTGCACTACAATGCAGGACTGAGGAGCTGCAACAGAGACCATATATAGCAAACAAAGCCTGAAATATTTTCTTCCTAGCCCTTTACAGAAGTTTTCCAACCCTACTGTAAGCAATGGCCATGTGCACATTTGCCTCTACTTCCTAACCCCAACCATGTACCTACCTAGGCTAAATTCCTTTTTTTTTTTTTTTTTTTTGTATTCATATGTCCATACAATGTAGGCTAAATTTCTGAGTACCATTCTAACTCAGGGTTGGCTAATAGGTTTTATTATGCATATCAAATCTCATGGAGTGCAGGTGACTCCCTCAAACATTCCATTGAGAAAGATTTGATTCTATATCCTGACGATAGGAATTTATGCATTCATTAAATGTTTATTGTGCACCAGAACTGTGACAACCACTTTACATAAATTAGTTTATAAAGTCTCCATACCAACCCTAATGATTAGGCACTATAATTCCCATCATTGTACGAATGAGAACTTTGAAGCTTAGAAAAGTTACGAAATTAACACACAATCACACAGCTTGGAAACCATGCAGCAGAGCCAAGATTAAACGGAGACCACTTGATTTTAGACTTTGACCACTGCCTTCTGTTAAAGTAGATAGTTTTCATCAGTATCTAAATTCCTTTTCAGTATTTGAAGAATCCACCACTATATGATAGAAGGTACTAGGTCTATCCTCCAACATTAGAAACTAATCATTCTAGGCTCAGCCACTCACGTCCTTCTGCCTGGAACTCTGAAGCTGGGGTGAGTGGTATGGAAAAGCAAGGAAACTGGATTCTTTTCATCCAGCACCCAGTAGTGATAGCACTAGGGACAGCACAGAGTGTTGTGGGATGCCAAGGGGAGTGGCCAGGTGCTCCATGACTGTATCAATACTTCCTTGCCAGGCTACCCCTGTGACTGGAACTTGGCTATGATTCTGGCTATGTAATTTCCCTCACTTCCCACCTATTTTCTAAAACTTATTAACTCAGGCTTCTTGCCAGTTTTGTGAGTCATTTGATGTCATCCCAACATTTTTCTACTCAAGTTAGGCAGAGTTTTGTTTGTTTATTTGTTTGTTTGTTTTGTTTCTGTTTTCTCTTCTTTTCAACTAAAACCCTTACCTGGCCACTGGCTAACTGGAGCAGGAAGGGAATTTTACATGAGAATGATGGCTCACAAAATCAAGGGAATAGCTAAAAAACCAGGCTCAGAAGGTCTGGGACCAGGATATAAGAAAAAAAGTACATGTCTGAACTGAACATGTACAGACATTGCCATCATAGGTCTATGTAGCACAACATCCACAGTTGGTTGAATTCTCAAAAGTACAACTCTCAGAAATGGATAGCCAATTCTATTAACTCTAACCAAGTACTACATTGCCAAGCACACAAATAAACCATTGCGAAACAGGTGAATAGATGATGAGTAAATCCATCAATCACTCCTGAGATTAACTCTAGTAAGAACACAACTGGGGGATAACTGGTTCTCAGACTGACCTGAAATTCCTTACTTGGCTAGCTAATTGTTTCATTAAATCAATTGATCAATCAATCAATCCCATGTCTAAATCTGGATCAAACTCAAAGAAAAGGATAAAATTGGCACCGAAATTCCTGACTTGGTCACACAGACAAAAAGATGCTTTAAAGGAGGCCTCTGTGATTGATGCCTAGCACAAGCTCAATAGCACCTTCTTGGGCTACATCTCTAGCTGCATGAGCATCTTTCCCTCATGGTCCATTAGCCGACAGGAAATAAGCAAAGGGTCTGGCAACTGCCTTTCAGTTGATCTGTGTTTCCCCGCAAAGGAAGAAAAGTGCTTTTAGGCTGAGCTCTAATGGAATCAGAATCAGCTTCTGCCTTGATCATTTAGTTAACATCCATCCCCTTCCAACTACTCCTTGAACTCTGGGCTGAGCATTCTTAAGAGGAAGAGAGAGAAAAGAAGGATGAAAGGGAGCATTCAGATTTATTTTTTCCTGTTCAATGTATTTCATGTCTATTTACCCCACATCTCAGTGTTAAGTTAAAATGACTCTCCTTTATCCCTTTTTCCTTATGATATATATTCTTTAGTGAAGACCAGACTTAAAAGCTACATGCCCCGGTACAGTGGAAGTACTGTGACTGTTAGAATCAGGAAAATCTCAAATTTTAATCCACATTTTGCCATTTACTCCTTTGGATCTTAGGTAAATGATGAACCTGAGTGAGCTACAATTTTAGTTCCATGAAAGAGGATCTGCTATGAAACCCAGGAGTTTGGGCCTGAGGCCTAAATCATCCTATAACACCCATATGAAAACTCAACTTTCAGGATTTTTTTTTTCCTCTTTTATTTTTGTTTAGTACTAGCAAAGCCCACTCAAGAGAGAAGGACAATCCCCATCCTCTCTTAAAAGAAATAAATATTTTCCTCTAGGGGAGATGAAAAAGCCTTTAGTTTTTCATTTTGATTTGTTTTTTAAGAATAAAGAGCTTCCTCCTAGGTGCTAATGATTTGGAATTTCATTATTGTGTATGAAAATGGAAGAGTAAGTATGCGTGTTTTTTCTGTTGGAGAAGAACAACTGGATCTGAGTGATTTGCTATGGTTTGATCTGGAAATGGAGCCAAAAGCCTTTTTTCTATCCTCACTATGGAAGTCAATAAGTGGGCTGCAAAGGTGCAAGGGAGGAGAGAGGATGTAGTTCAGGAGCCCAGGAGCCATGCTGGTCAAAAGTCTTTGCCAAGTTAACTGCCTCACTTTTTCTCAGTGGAGAACTTCCCATCTTATGTACAGGAGTCCTGCCATCAAAGACGGACTCTAAGTAAGAAGAAACTGTTCCATCGGTAGCAGCCCCTTGTCTGGTGGCCAGCCAACAAGAATAATGATGACCATTTCTAGAAGGATTTAATTTGTTGTTGTCCACAGATCCTCCTAGGCAAGAGGTTTGGGTGAGAGGCTTCCCACAGAACTCTAAAACAACTACCTATTTTAGGAGGAAAACTTGCCTGTGTTTTGAGAATGGTTACTAAACCCTGTTACATGAGGATACTGCAAATGCCTCTCAGGGTCTTTTTTTAGACTTAAAACGCTAATGGACAAAGAGTTCAACATCTGTTTGATTGTTCACATCTTCTTCCTGTTACATGACATTGGTCCTACCGCGAGTTTTGCCATAGCCAAGGAAACGATTTAGCTCAACCTATCTATTCCCCCTATTAAGTGATGCCTTCTATAAACAAACTGGTACATTTTTCTCTTTTAGTTGGAGAAAAGCCAAGCCTAATAATCCAGGGAGTGAAACTCCAGCATAGTTTGTTTACAAAGTTAAAAATGAAGTGTGTCCAAAGCAACTTTTTTCCATGCTTTGATTCTTTTATTAGGATATATTAGCAACACTTGAAATATCACATTGGAATTAAGAACAAGAGCATCTTTAAGGAGGAAAAAAAGAACTATGGCTGAATAGTCGTTGAAATCTCCCCAACCTGCCCTTGATTTTCTGCTCTTTGCAGAATTTGAAGGAAGTATAGAAGTTTGGGGGATGGGTCAAATGAGAAAAAAAATGCACAGTAAACTCTGCTTATTCCTAAATTTAATATTTGAGGTCAATGAAGAGGGTCCAAAATATGGAACGAAGCTTAAAGCCACTGCGGAAGAATCTGAATCACAGTCACTAGCCTGTGTTAGGGACCAAGTCATTCAGTGGGTGAACTTCGTTGGTCATTTAGCTTCTGAATCTCAAGAATACCATATCTCCTCTCTATTCAGTCACTCTTATGAAGTTATAAAAGAAAATTGTTGCTTGGTAATAAAAAAAAAGTCAACTATGTTTTGATACTGGAAGTGGAGAGGTCTAAGAAAGCCATGGCTTTATCAGAAAATAGAATTTGTGGATAAATTAAAGAATAGAGGAAAATAGGGATAAGCTGACATAAACTGCAGATCAGAACCTCATATGTTCTAGAAGTGTTTTTTTTTTCCTTTTGGTGGTGCTGGGGTTTGAACTCAAGCCCTTGTGCTTGCTAGGCAAGCACTTTATCACTCAAGCCATGTTCCCAATCCTTCTTGCTTAAGTTCTTTTGCAAATAGTCTCAATTTATTTATTTTTTATTATTATTGGCCCTGGCCAGCCTGTACTACAATCTTCCTGTATATGCCTTTCACATCACTGGGAATTACAGATGTGAACCACCACACCCAGCTTATTTCTTGAGATGGGAGGGTAATCTTTCTAACGTTTTGTCTGGCTGGCCTCTAACCTTGTCCACCAGCTCTCTACCTCTCAAGTAGCTGGGATTCAGGCCCTTAAAACTATTATTTTAAACTTAATTTTATTTCAATCCCCCATTCTAATTAGTGATTAAAAACTAAATCTCATAATATTTTGTCTATGTTAGGTTGAGTAAAAATGTATCATTAAAATTAATTTCACCTGTCCCTTTTTACAATTTTTAATGTGACAGCTAGAAAATTTTAGATTACACGTATGGTTCACACTACATTTCTGTTGGACAGTGCTGGTCTGTGTTATTTGGAATACTTAGTTGCTGAACCATTCAAGTGAGTTATTCAGTGAGTTTTAAAAACTGGTGAACTATAAGATGTTTTAGTATATGTTAAAGTGTAAAAAAAAAATTCAATTTCAGTCAATTTGGGTCTGTTTCCCTCCCCTACTTAACACACATGCAGCCTCTTTTCTGGAGATTATGTCTAGATTCCAAAAGTGTCACAGAGTCATGAATGCATTCCCAGTGACCATCCAGCCTTCTACATGGTTCTCAGAACCTGATCTGGTGGGTCATTGCTAGTTATAACCACTGATGGCCCCTGCAGGTCTGTCTCTTTGTGTTACAGCAAGTAAACAAATCATACAACTATTTGCCAGGTGACATGCTTGGGTCATACTCCCTCTTTGGATTCTATCCAGAAAACAGGAATATAAATTTCATGATTAGCCCAAGTCTTCACATCTCCCCTTAGCCAAGCATGTCATGTGACTTTGCAGCTCCTCTCATGGAAGGGGACAGATTGTGTTTCACTGTCCCTTGACTTTGGATTGGCCATATGAACTGTCTTGGCTAACTGAGTGGGATAAAAGGGACAGTACACCAGCTCCATGGGACTTGACGGCCTTCACACTCTCTCTCTTGGGACCTCGGCTGTATTGTAAGAAGAATATTCCCAGGCTAGCCCAGTGCTCTGAGGAGCATGGGAAATGTAAAGCAGAGCCAGAATTCTCAAGTCATGGCTAGATCATCTAACCACCCCCAACACTCAGACACGTGAATAAGCCCAGATAAGACTAGCAAAGCAACCAAAGACCAATAGTTTTGTTCCCAGTCACTCCATAGATGCACAAGTTAAATAAAGTCTCATTGTTTGGCATGGTTTGTATACAACAATAGTTAACTTAAAAGATACCAGAGTTATTCTCTCCCAGAAGAGCCCCAAACTTAGCTATGGGAGTTTTTTGTTTCTTTATTTTTTATTTTTAGCCCCCAGAGATAAGCAAAAGGTACAAGATTCAGAATCCAAAGAAAATGCTATTTTCTAAGTTTTCCTTTCTTGTCTCTAATTCTTCTCATCTCTCCAGTTCCAGATGACTTGTCCAAGCTGTGGCTAGAAGTTTTGTCCTCGTTCATTATTTAGTGCCTTTGAGATATAAATTCTTAGTTTTAACTACAGTCTATTGTGTTAGCTCTTCACTAAGGCAATAAGCATGAAATGCCTTATCAGAATGAATAGGAGCTAGGAGTATAAGAAATGGGAGATGGAGGGGGATATCCCCTTCAAGTTATAAAATAGCATACAATCATATTAGTTATGGTAGAATTTGCTGATATGTGACTTTTATAATGGCTTAGAACCCTTAAAGTAGCAGTGCATATTGAACTTCTAAAAGGATGGCTCCTGCATCTCCCTAGGCAGAGAAGGAAAAAGAGGATCAATTAACTTGAAGATTAACTTGAAAGATAATGCAGGGATCTTCAGCTAGAAATGCCTTCTCTGCTTGCCTGTATTTGGAACCTAAAATCTCTTCAATGGATTAGCATCCCTTTGTATATCTATTACATTTTGTTCAAGAAATCCAAGGTGATGATAATATCTCAGGCTTTTAGCAAGGATTAATTTCCTTTTGAGTACTGGAAAGAGCATCGCCTGAGGTCCAGAGACCCAGTCTTGGGTCTGCCACTGACCAGCTGAGCTATATATTGAAGTCACTCCATCTTTGGGTCTCTGATTCTCTGTCTATAAAAGGAAATCTAGCCTGCTGCTCTTTATGACTAAAACTGCAGTGAATCTTAAAACACTGTGATTTGTAAGACAACTGAGAAAGCAATGCCTCTTGAGAAAAGAAATTAGGACAAATTGAAGAGAATAAGGATGTAATGAGAATTGAAGCAAGAGAAGGCTGAACTCAGAGTTTGGTAAAAAAGGCCAAGATCCTCCACATTCAAGCTTTGCCTCTTTCTGATTTCATTCCTAGCTTCTTCACTGCTCTCCAGTCCATCCATCCCCTTCTCTCCAGCTGCAAAGACAGGAGGCAAGTAACCAAGAGATCCAGATGGATGGGTTTACACGTGCCACCTGTGCTGATGGCAGCTCCAACTCCCCTCTCCCTGCCTTTTCACCCCTCCCTGACCACTCTCCCTCCTTTGTGGCCTGTATATCATCTTTATAGGCTCAGGTACTAAAAACCAGGAAGTTTTTAAAGCCAGGTCTGGCAATTCCACTGAACTTGACAGCTTGTTAAGAAGATTCATTCTAAATACATTCAGATCAGCTCTGGCACCTTCTCCAGACCTGAAAGATAAAAGCTTGCCACACAGGGAAAAGGAAAGCCTGGCTTTACCTCTGAGATTGTCAGGGGCTTCTGTTGGATTTCTTTGGCATACAATTCTAAGAGAAATAACTTAAATTCTGGTAGCCAGTCCTCTGACCTTGGGGCATCTCTTCTGAAAAGATTATTTTAAGAAGTTGTGTGTACTTGCAAATGATTTGCTTATTCTTTCTGCATGTAATTGTCCATAATTCACTGTCAGTTCTTTGTCACTGCTCAAATTGACATTTTACTACTATATTTCCTTTGAGAGTTGTGTATCTTAATTTTATTTCTTAGAGTCTATGTATTATACATGACCATAAACCTATTTACATCAAATGTAAAGAGCAGAAGTTAAGAAGACAAAGCAAATCAATTTTTAAGACCAGCTATCCAGTGGTCCTCTGCGTTGTATATAGTAGGGCACTCAGTATTTTTTTGAATGAGTGAATGAATGAATCTCACTCCATGTGAGATTTTAACTAGGAATCTATATCAATCTGTTGCTGCTACATTACAAACAGCCACAGCATCTTAGTGTCATACGGTAAGAAGTGTTTATTATTGGCATTGTCTGGCTGTGCCTTACACACTTCATTCTGGGAGAAAGATCAGTACTTACCTATTCATATGCTCCTCGTGGCCAAGTTCAGAAGCCCCCAGAAGGATGACTTTAAAGTCAAAGCTCAAAAATGGCTCTTGTCAATTCTACCCACATTCTACTACCAAAGTGTATTGCTAAGCCCAATATCAAAGTGTAGGAAAATCTTCCCCTCCCATGGAGGTGGAGGACAGAATAGAATGAATATTTGTCCCTAAAATATCCTAATCAGAGACCCCAAATATAAGATACGAGTAATTGCAGCTGCCCTGGTTAATAGGTGGAACAAGCCAACCATCTGGGACAGTCAGAATCATCTCCAAATCCTGGGTTCTCTTTCCTGCCTCCTGTAGTAGTGCCTTGGGGAGCTTCATCAGAAAGTAGGACCCCAGGAGAGATAATTTTACAATGAAAGAAAGTACTTGTTTTTGCCCTACATATCATACCAAAGTACCAAGTTCATAAGTAGGAAAAGAACTCTAGGATAGCATTTTGTCCCTAGTATCCTTACCATCCTTAGTCTACAGTGTTCAGATGATCATCAGGTAATGTTTGAAAAATGAATACAAATCATAGTGAAGACAAAGAATTAATGGTGACTTGGCTGGACAGAATAGTGGGTAAAATTTCCAGGGAGTTTTTAGATTTAAGCACAAACACCCTTAGTATTTTCCCCCTGAGCTGTCAAAGCAACCAGGACTTTCAATACACAAATAACCTGAATCTTCTACAGAAACCATGACCTTAAAGGCAAGAACAAGACACCTGGTTTGTTTGAAAAGCATAGAGCTACTTTTCAGGATCCTAAAATGTACCCAGAAGTTATTAAAGCAATTTTGAGGTACAGTGAAAAGCATAAAAGTACCTGCTATACATTTCATCCTTATGGAGTACCCGATCCAGTTCCAAAACCTTAATCTACCCATTTGGCCATTCTTGTTTGTTCCTCTTGACCTCAGGGCCCCTGAGCTGGCTGACCCACTTTCTAAACTGTCTAGCAGCTGGTCAAGGAAGTGTTCAAGCAAGCAGACCAAAGAGGCATAAACTTCATGACCAGCCCTCTCTTCCTAGGTATAATAACTATCAGAAAAGAGGCTGACTGTATTTATTACTATTGAGATGATTTCCAGGTAAGGGAAACCATTACTGTAGAATTTCCCTCCAAGTTTTAAAATCTGGACCATTTCCCCACATCCAAATGGGGCCACTTATAGTTTATCATCTTCTGATAGGAAAAGTTATCTGCACAGCTGTGAATCCACATTAGTTATGCTTGGAGCAAGACAACACTGTAAATTATTTGCAATATGCTGGAACTCAATACGGACTGAGTTTATAAATATGATATTAAACTCTTAAGAGGGAGTTGCAGACCTTTTATAAAGTCATTAATTTTTAAAGTTGTTTAGGAGTCCAAATTAGCAGCCGGGTGTGGGTGCCAGCTTCCAAAAACAGATGGCACTGGTTTTTCTAAAAGCAACAACAAGATCCTGAGATCAAACAGGAAGACTGGGACTTGGATAACTTTTGGAAATCTATTTCAAAGCCATGAATAATAAGTAAGATTCAAAGTCTTTCTACTGGAGACTTCTCTGATCACCCCAGTCCATTGTCTGGAGTTCCATCTGAACCGCTGGCTTCATAACACTTGATAACTCATTTCAAAACTAATCACATGAATATTGCACACAACATTTCATCTCTCCTAACTGTACCTTGTTGTTTTCTCTGACTTAAAACCTAAATCATTAAAATACTTCTGCTTATTACAAAAACCTTCTAGAAATTCATTACACAGAAAGTCCCCATAGTCTGTCCTCATGAAGGTAATCATTATTAAACATTTGAAGAATCTTTCATTATTTTTGGTCCATATACCAATATATATGTATCTTTAAAAAGAAATTGTGACATTCATGCTACTTTGTGATGTTCTTTTTTTCATGTTTCCCCATGTACAGTGTAAGTTCCTTCAAGGCAGGGATTTTAATCCAACATATTATTTATTCCATGCTTATTTAGTATCTATTGTGTCTCTAATGTGCTATCAGGTACAAAACAATAGAGTAAAAAAAGCCTCAGATAGAAGGAGCTTACCTACTGGGCAAGGAAAAAACCATCAAAAATAATTATTATAAAATGATGTAACAGAAGCTGTAACCCAGGTTGATACAAAGTGCTATGGAGAAATCTTTCAGTTGGCCACAGGGGGAGTAGACACACATCTGTCTGACTAACTCAACCAGCTGCAAAGAGATTCATTTGGGTCATTAACAAGATGGATGTCATTGAAACTATCTCCTTGTACTTGCTCACCAGCAGCACCACATCCAACCCCTCTCCATGTGCAATGTGCAATCTGATCAAGTTGCTTCACATGCCTAAGACCTGATTTTCTCCTTGTAAAGCAAAAACAATCATGCCATTTCAACCAGTAAAAGAAAAATATATGCTCACTGCAAGTCCAATAGTTGAATGAGATTATATATATATAGATAGATGACAACTTCCAGCTTTTACAGTAGGTATTCAGTAACTGTGAAGATAATGAGTATATAAAACAAGCAGAACCCAGAGAATACAATCAGAATTTATTGTTCATCTCAAAGTCTCTTTGCAATGCTCTGGATAAAATTTCAAGTATATCCTAAGGCATTTCTGCTCACTCCAGGGAATCCTCAGGTTATGTGTGGCTGTAAACATGGTATCAACAATTCTATTGCCCAGTCCTGTAAAATATTCCAAATTCCAAACCCAATTTCCCCTTTTCAGTGAAAAAAAGATGGGGTCTTTCTTATCATCGTCTACATACAGCAAAACCTTCCTTCCCTTCTCAATTGCTGTGATTTCTGGTTCTCCTCAGTAGTACTGGATTACAGAGGGAGAAAGTGGAAGCAGGACAGGTAGGAGAGGTAAAGTGCTCAAGGATATTCTTACCTCACTGGCATGCATCTAAGATGGCTCTGTGCTCTCTTAACCTGACAGGTATTTAAGGCTGACTATCTCTCATGAGCCTTGTTTGTGCATTCTTTAGAAAACTTCAACATTGCCCTGATATAAGCCAAGGTTCTCAGTCTTGGCGCTGCTGACGTTTGGGTTTGGATCATTCTTTGTCATAGAGAGCTGTCCTGTGCACTGGAGGGGGTGTAGCAGCATTTATCCCTCTGTGCTTTAGATGTCAGGGTACCTCCCTCATTCATAACAACCAGAAATATCTCCAGTCTTCACTAAGTGTATCCTGAGGGGAAACAGCTCCTGGTTGAGAATCACTGACCTAAACAAATACAGTCTATCTCAGTAGTTGTAACCCCCTTGCTATCCCATGAGTCTGCTTTTCAGCTCCCTTTCTACTGAGATGCAGCTGCTCTCCAAGGGC
Organism: Castor canadensis; assembly: GCF_047511655.1. Classification (NCBI taxonomy): domain Eukaryota; kingdom Metazoa; phylum Chordata; class Mammalia; order Rodentia; family Castoridae; genus Castor; species Castor canadensis. The sequence goes on from NC_133386.1 coordinate 179,491,752, forward strand.
CCCTTTTGAGTAAATGAGCTTTACACTGGCTCTCCTGTATGCAAAACCCACATCCATGCGAAAAAGACACTTGTAAATGACCCAAATGCATCTCTTTGCCATGATTTTCTTTAAAAATGCCATTGGGGGATATATGCCAATCACAAAATACAGAAAGTTTCTACACCATAATATCAAAGCATTCACCAACTTAGCTCTTGCACTATGGATTTCCTGGGTTAGATTGAGTTAAACACCAATCTTCCAGATTCAGAGAGCAAGTATCAAGCTTTCCTGATGGCCCGGGTCAAGTCCCAATCCTAGATTTAGGAATAGAAGCAAGTAATCTTTTGTAGCCTCCCCCTTGAAGAATATGATCTAAAAAACTAATCACCTAAAATCATGTTCCCGCCTTCAATCTGGTAATATTTAAATAGATTATAGGACCTCTACTTTGAATTGTTTAAATGGTTGGTCTATATTATAACCCATTTTGGTAACTGTTATGTTTTGAATATGAAATGTTCCCCACAGGTTCATGCATTGAAAGCTTTTTCCCCCAGGCAGTGGCCCTATTTTGGAAGGTGGTAGAAACTATGAGGTGGAGTCTATTTGGAGGAAGTAGGTCATTGAGGACATGCCTTTGGAAGGGTATTTTTTACCTGCCTCACCACAGCCCAGAAACAATGTAGGTGGCTGACCATGGGCTGAAATCTCTGAAACAATAAGCCAAAATAAATCTTTTTTCCTTTTAAATTGTGTCTTTCAAGCCACATGTGGTGGTCATGCCTGTAATCCCAGCACTTGGGAGGCTGAGGCAAAAGGATTATGAGCTCCAGACCAGCCTTGGCTACATAACAAGTTCCAGGCCAACCTGAGCTATATAGCAGGACCCTATATCAAATTTTTTTAAAAAAATTGTTTCTTTCAGGTATTTCCCACAACAGTGAAAAGCTAACTAAAACAGTTAACTGAAGGCCATATTAATCCAGTGCCCCAATAAAAACATTGAGTTTAATATCTTTATACTTTGTTATCACTTCCTTTATCTTTCTAACCAGTCTCAGAAGCTGTATAGGAATAAAACAGCTATCTATTGTTGAGGTAACAACCCACTCAAAATTTTAGTATCTGTCATGGGTCTAAGGGTCATCTTAGTAGTTCCTCTGTTCTCAGTTGGACACACTGGTGCATCCCCATGGTCATCCATGGGTACATAGGCAGCTCTGTGGAACTTGGCTTGGTGTTATCATGGATTAGGGAGTCAATCAGTTATAGGAGTTGGTCTAGGATGGCCTTGGTCAGGAGAATTAGATGCTTGTCCACTAGTCTTTCCTGTTCCAGCAGCCTGGCCTGGTGGTCATGTGTTGGAGACAGGGGATCAAGAGAGCACACAAACTCTCTTAAGGCCTAGGCTTGGACTGACGCATTGCTCATTGACCATACTCTATTGCCTAAGCAAGGCAAAAGCCATGCCCAAATTCAAGGGAAAGAAAAGTAAACTCTATCTCTTTATGGGAGAATACTTAACATCATATTGCAAAATGTGGACACCAGGAGATGTGAAGAATTGGGGCCATTGTAGCATTGATCTGCCACAGTGGGAGTGGTAGAGAATTCTAGTCATCCATCCAGAACCCCTTTCCCTTCTTTCACAGTATCAGCTCTTCATCCAGCCATGTACAATGTATTTCACAATCACCTCTTTCACAATTAGGTGTAATCATGGTTAACTAATTTCTCATATGGACCAAGTTTTCATCAATGGAATATGAGCAGAAGTGAGGTGTACCACTTGAGATATCTGGGAATGTCTTCTGCAAGTCTCTGTTCCACCCTCTCACTAGCTAGAATCTCAATTAACAATAACCCATATATTATGCAGCTGATGGCAACAACCCAGGAGACAGAGGAAGAATAACAACTTACAAGAGACATGGACTCCCTAATGACCAAGAGAAGCAGAGAGTTCTTCCCAACCTAAAATGCTCACAGCAGGAATATCATGTGAAAAAGAAACAGACACTTCTTAAACTGAAGTGAAAACATTGTTGCATTTCTGTTACAGCTGCCTCCTCTCACCTAACTCAGACACTGGAGCAACTGATGGTGAAGTCTCCATTTATTTAGAAAACTAGGTCAACAGATACTTTCACTCTAGTATTTTCTGGAAAGAACTCAAAGTCAGTACTCAGACCTTCCCCTGACCATGATCCAAGACTTCACAGGAAATAAGAAAGCAAAGATGTGAGTTCTTATTAGGTGGATTTGGGTTAAGAAGATGAGAAGGGGACTTTGTAAATACACTCATTCATATGGAAGGTGATACTTTTCTCATCAGATGAATTCATATCACAAACCCTTAGCCTTTGCCTGAAGTACTTTTGACTATGATTGTCGGGCTTCCTATCCAGGGGCACTGAAATTCTGATATTACAAGTCACTGACAGAAGATCTGCCACCTGCTGCACTTCCCTCCCACTAGGAAACTCTGAGGATATTAAGAGACAGTGAAAACTGACTTCAAAAGTGATCACACTGGACTGCCAAATTAAGAGGTGTGTCATTACCAAACGTTAGGGGAATGTGGCTGGTAACAAGTAGGACCATAATGCCCCTCTATTGTAAAATCTTCAATGAATTCTCTGCTGCTTTTAAAAGCAAATCTATACCCTTGAACAAGAGCTATAGGTCGGAATGATGTGGCCATTTGCAACTTCATCTCAACCACCCACCCCTTTGTTACTACCTGAGTTTGCTCCTGCCTCACAGGCATTTCCCTTGCTTCTCTTTTGCACTAAGTTTTCTTCTGAAGGTCTCTCTGCCTGGATGGGTTCCTCCAAATTCTCCATCTCAGTCTTATTCATGGTTCTGATGAAAGCTACAAGGTCAATTCCTTGGGGAAGTTGTTATTGAACCTCAAGGGTAGGATAGAGCCCTTGTTTTATGTTCTCACGGGATCCCTGATAGCACTCGAGTATAATTAAACAATACTTTTTCTCACATGGAATATTAGACTTATAGTCCCATGTAGACAGCAATGTATCTACTTTCTTACTGCTCTATCCCAGTACCTGACACAATGTATTAGGCCCTCAATAAATATGGAATGGATGAACACATACATAAATGAAGGATGTCAGGGAATGAAAAAAAGAGGGGAAGACAAACAGATGCAGAAAAAAGGAGGAGCAAAGAGGATCAGCTTGCCACCTGATAGTGTAAATCACACATCAATGACATCCAGGGGACACACCCTTTACTTCCAATCCCGGAGACCTGCACTGACCTCTTCTCCATGTCCACCTAGTTATTTCAGATGTTAGCTAACTCATTTCATTCTCTGTGAAGAGCAGAAGTGGAATATACCTCACCTAATAGTAAACACAGTGAATTGAATCAGCAGTCTGAGTTTAGGGACAAATTGCATTTGGAAATTGTATTTATGCATCAAAAAAACTAATTACTGCCAAGTTCCACCTCAGTAGCACTTGATGATTTCATTATTGAATCTAATTGCACTTCTATTCAGGATCAGGGTTTACTGTCTTTTAATTGATAATGGAAATTGATAATGGAAAGATACAAGGCATCTTTTTTTAGCTGATTTCTTTTTTTTTTTTTTTTTTTTCATTTTTTTAGCTGATTTCTGACCCATGAAAAACAAAATAACCCTTCATCACTTTCAGGCCAAAATATAAATATTTATTTTCATTTACCCATGCTGGGTAATCTTTTGGAGTCTGCTGGCCTCAAAACAGTAGGCATACTAGTTTGTAGCCACGTTCAGGAATATACCTAAACAACATAAACTTTCAAATCTGAAGTTCTCATCTTCAGAAAACCACAAATTCTTGTTTCTACAAACATCCACCATTGTCCTTCTGATATAAGAAGGGGACCGGTGGAAGATACATTTCTTTTTGTTTTGGGGTGGGGGGTGTGGAAAATTCAAGGACTTTATTTCTGGTCACTATCCCTCCCCCTTGATTCAAACATTGATATAAAATGAATAGAAACAAAACAAAAACATCAAGCCATGAAATTACCAACTAACCCTCAGCCACCTCCTCCCCAAATCACTCCCACATTAGGACACATGACTGATATTTACCCCCAACTCCTCCTATTAAGCCTTCTGTCCAGGGCTCTGCTCTTCCCTGAAGCCTTCACCTACCAGTGGGAGAGGGGGATAAACCTTGGAGAACTCTTATGTGTGGCACCTTGGTCCTCTGAGAATAAGTGGGGCAGAGGACACCAGGTAGGCTGCCATCATTCCAGCTTTTCTCATGGCCCCATTTATCCCTCCAAACCCAACAATATGGTTGAGCAGTGTCCAACACTTTGCTCTCTCTGGCCTCTCATTTTCACTGCCAAACCTTGAAGACCCTTAATGCCAACGTCACCATTCTCCTAGGATAGATCTCCTTGCTTTGGCAGATGACCCTGGCCAGGGCCCCTATCAGCCATAGGCTCCTGACCTAGAGTTAGGGGAACAGGTTTGGGGGAGGGGTGGGGGACCATTTATCCCATCTCTCACTCGAGGTAGGCAATCAACACCATCGTAACAACTCCCTCCAGCAGCACCTCCAGAAGTGACTGTAATGGGAACGCCTCCCTCAACAGCTCAGGCAACATGGACACAGGTGCTACGCAGATAAAACCACCTGCAGTGAATGGCAGAATCCAGCCAGGACCTGCACCTCCTGCAACTTCACTTCCCACTTCCCCTCCTTTAGTGAGAAGGGCACAGGCTATGCCTGCCAGTAGGCAGCTCCTATCACTATTAGTAATTGTAGACACATCGCCTGTTTTTTGCTGCAGCCAGGCTGGACTAAGATGGCAAAGTCCCCAACCTCATGGGGCACTTTACATAGCAGAACAGTCATTGTGGTCAGGATCCCCAGTCCTCTGCCCCCTCGAAAGGAAGCATAAATGGCCAGACCATCCATGAAGTTGTGTGCAGGTCTGAACCTGTTTTTTCTTCTTCAGGGTTCTAAAGTTTTACTGGCCCATTCTTAGGCCCTATGCCTCCTTTCCTCTTCCACAGCTTTGCTTCTTCCTTTTCTTCTTCCTCTGAACTGAGCTTCTCCTTTGAAGAAAGCGGCTGTCTTCCACATCCGTGACGTCCATGTGTGTGACCACGTCCCAAGACTGTGTCATCACGTCCCAAGACTGTGTCCATGTCCCCCTTTTACATGTCTGACAAATTTCTCCACCACAAGGATAGCAACAGTTCCACTGAGAACTCACAGTCTCACAGATAGAATAGGACCCTGACCACTGTGGAAGTGTCCATGTCCAGAGCACGATGACAATGAGCTGCCAGAGCACAAGGGCTAAGTGGCAGGAAGGCATCATCCAGGAGCCCCCGAGAAGCAACACTGAGCAAGATCTGGAGCAGAGAGGGGAATTTGACTCCACTGGGATGAGGAAGAGGACAAAAAATGGAGCAGCAGAGATCAGCACTGCGGCCCCCAGGGCATAGGTCCATAGGGTGACAGTGTCCAGGTCGTGCTTGACGCCTGGAACCCCAGACCCCCATAGCCTCCATGGCTATATTCATGGTCAGGTCCATGTCCTCTGCGGTGGAAGCTTTCATGGGAGTGGCCGTGCTATAGCCATGGTGCAAATCTCGTGTGAATGTCCACAGTCGTGACTGTGGGCATGCCCATACCAGATGCTCTCATGATTGTGGCCGTGGCATGGCGTGGCAGCTCTGGGATCCACTCACTTCCCAGTTTGCTCGAACGTGGCCAATACATTTCTCCATCCCCATTTGGAGAGTGCATGCTATCACTATCCTCCATCTCAGCACAGCTCTGTCTCCAGCTAGGACGGAGAGAACGGTGGATAAGTCTCACGGAGCCACTCGGCAGAAGGGTCATGGCCAGGTATCTAACTCACTCACCCAACATGGGAACTGCAGCATCACCCATCACTCTAGTCCAGCCGTGTTCTAATGAAGTAAAGCATCCGATTTTCCCTGTTAACATTTCTTACTGAGTTGTCATTTTATAGAGGTAGTAAGGAGGGCAGCCAGTGCAGCAGTCAAAGCAAAAAGAAAAAATTAAACTATCTAAGTCTAACAGGAAGATCTCCATCCCCACCTACACCCAGAAAGAAGGAACCTCTGTCTGTCTTCATGAGCTTTGGTTTAAAAAAAAGACCCAGAAAAATGTCACACAGGACTTGGGGGTATTTTCAATGTGGTGGCCTTCCTGACATCTCCATCAAAGGAAGAAAGGTTTTCTGGCTGACTGGCTGTCTTGTGTGTGTTTCCCTCTTATCATCAAACCCCTGGCCTCTCACATCTTTACCTCTTTTGAGTGCCTCTATTTGTCTCTATAGCCTGAGGTCTAAGCAGTCAGTCAGTTGGAGAGAGTTTGTAACCATGATGTGCTGAGATCTGAGGGCCAACAGGCAACTGGAGCACTAGGGCTCGTTCCTCTTTAGAAGAGGATGTTTTAGCGGGGCTCCCACTCTTCAGTCAGGCTCTTAATAGGCTTCACTCCCTGTTCCATTGTATCTTTCTCTCAGCAGAGAAGCTGAGGTACTCACCGCCTCTCTCTGTGTCTATCTCCATCTTAGTTATTTTGTCTCCTTCCTTCCTTTCTTTTTTCTTTCCTTCCTTCTATTTTTTCCCTCCCAGCCCCCCTCTCTCTGCCTCCCTCCCCTTGTCTTTCCCTCTACCTCCACCTCCTTCCCTCTATCTTTCATCTCTTTTTCTCTTAGTATGTGTATCTTTCATCCATCTCTCTCCCCCCCCCATCCCTCTCTGTGTCTCTATTTCTCTCTCCACTCCTTTTTCTCTTTAGAAAACCAAAGCACACCTGTGCAGGCTAAGCCACCTTTCCACTGATGCCCTAACACCTCCACAAGCTAGTGCTTTCCAGATCCCTCCTGTCCCTTTTCCCTAGAAATAGTCCTGGTTTGGCTTCTCTTCCCAGAGTTGACACTAACCCTATCCACGCCTTTGCTCCTGTTCTTGTGCTCTGCACAGCCTTCATCAGGTCCTGATAGCGGTTCTCCTGGTTCTTGTGTCTTCTTCTGTCCTTTTTCTCTACAATCACTCTAATATTTCCTTCTTTGACCTGCTTTACTGAGTAATCTATCTGAGCTCATCCTTTCCCAGGAATCCTGAAACAACCATAGAGCAGCATCAACTAATACCAGTGCAAAGCAAATGGGTACATTTCTAAACTCACTTTTAGTAAGATTGCCCACTTGCTTCCTTCCCATTCACACAAGGATATTCCCAAATCCATATCCATTTGAAAGCTGAGAGATTTTGATAGTCCCTACAGGATCTATTTGAAAACATACACCCTGTAGTTCAAAAAAAATGTTTATTAGCATATAATAGTTGTACAGAGATTTCATACATGTTTACAGTGTACCTTGGTTAGGTCACCCCAACTATCATTCTCCCTCATCCCCCTCCCCCTACATAAAATGATGTCAGCAGGATTTTTGTTGTTGTTGTCTTTTGTTTTATGGTTTTTGTTTGCAGTACTGGGGCTTGAACTCAGGGCCTACACCTTGAGCCACTTCAACAGCCCTTTTTTGTGATGGATTTTTCGAGATAGGGTCTTTCAAACTATTTGCCCAGCTGGTTTTGAACCATGATCCTCCTGATCTCTGTCTCCTGAGTAGCTAGGATTACAGGCATGAGCCACTGGTGCCCAGCTCGGCAGGTTTTAATGTTCTGTCTTCATATATGTATATAAAGTACATCAGCCATCCTCACCATTCTTTACCCTACCCATTCACCCTCTCCTGCCACTCATATGCTCCCCCTAACAGGACCCATTTTACAGGTCCTTCATTATTTAAACATATAGTCGTTGTTCAAAAGGGTTTTGCCATGGTATTTCACCAGTGAATATATTGTACTTTAATCAGTCTAACCCCTTCTATTACTCTTCCTTACCCTTTCCTCCTTCTCCCTATTATTCTACAGCTTTCAGTGCATTTCATTGTCTTCTTCTTACATTGATGCAATCTATTCCAGTATTATTCACTCTCTATCATTCTCTTTTCCTCTCCCTCCTCCCCTAGTCCTCTCAAACAGTTCCACTATTGAAAACATATTAGCCATTCTGAGTGAGGTTAGCCTGGCCCAAAAGACCAAAAACTGTATGTTCTCCCTCATATGAGCACATTAGATCAAGGGCAAACACAACAAGGGGATTGGACTTTGAGCACATGATAAAAGCGAGTGCACACAAGGGAGATATGAGGATAGGTAAGACACCTAAAAAATTAGCTAGCATTTGTTGCCCTCAATGCAGAGAAACTAAAGCAGATACCTTAAAAGCAACTGAGGCCAATAGGAAAAGGGGACCAGGAAATAGAGAAAAGGTTAGATCAAAAAGAATTAACCTAGAAGGTAACACGCATGCACAGGAAATTAATGTGAGTCAACTCCCTGTATAGGTGTCCTTATTTCAACTAGCAAAAACCCTTGTTCCTTCCTATTATTGCTTATACTCTCTCTTCAACAAAATTAGAGATAAGGGCAAAATAGTTTCTGCCGGGTATCAAGGGGGTAGGGGGGAGAGAGAGGGGGCGGAGTGGGTGGTAAGGGAGGGGGTGGGGGCAGGGGGGAGAAATGACCCAAGCATTGTATGCACATATGAATAATAAAAAAATAAATAAAACATGTTAGTTTGTCTTTTTTGATCTGTCTTCCACACAGAGAAAATATGCAACCTTTGTCTTTCTGAGTCTGGCTTACTTTGCTTAACATGATGATCTGCAGTTCCATCTACTTACCTTCAAAGAACATTTCATTCTTCTATATGACTGAATAATATTCCACAAGATGTATATATATTCCATTATATATATATATATAATCCATCCATCATTTCTAGGCCATCTGGGCTGTTTCCACAACTTGGCTATTATGAATAGTTCTGCAATAAACATGGGTGTATAAGAAGCTCTATAATATCCTAGCTTACATTATTTTGGGTATATGCCCAGGAGTGGTATTGATGGATCATATAATAGTTCTATTTTTAGTTTTTGAGGAACTTCCATACTGCTTTCCATAGTGGTTGTACTAGTTTACATTTTTATCAACAGTGTAGAAGTGTTCCTTTTCCCCACATCCTCACCAGCATTTGTTGTTTGTGTTCTTAATGATAGCCATTCTGACTGGAGTGAGGTGAAATCTTAATTTGGGTTTTGATATGAATTTTCTTTATTGGCCATTTGTAATTCCTTTGAAAAATTACAGTTCATTTCACTTGCCCATTTGTTTCTTCATTGGATCATTCGTTCTTTGGGGAGATTAGACTTTGAGCTCCCTGTAAATTCTGGTTATTAATCCCTTGTCAGATATATAACTGGCAAAAATTCCACTCTGTGGGCTGTCTCTTAAGTCTGGTGACTGTTTCCTTTGCTGTGCAGAAGCCGTTTAGTTTTATGTGGTCCCATTTGTCACTCCTTTCTCTTAATTGCTGAGCCACTAGAGATCTGGTCAGGAAGCTATTGCCTATGCCTACGTGTGCCACTGTTATCCTGTTCTTTCCTGTAGTAGTTTCAAAGTTTCACTCCTTGCAATAAGATCTTTGATCCATGTTGAATTGATATAAAAACAGGGTGAGCCCCACCTGGCAGGGTTCTCAAGGCCTCTGCCCCCTCCAGTTCACAAGACAGACGACTGTGCTGACATTTGCCAAGGTGAATCTATTTTTTTTTAATCTTCTCCTTCATGCTAGTTTCCCCATCTCTTAATTGGGGTGCTTATTCTTGCCTCTGCTGCTTTTACGCTGAGAAGAAATCAATCAGGAATGACCAAAACACTGTATGTCTATAAAACACAACACAGTAATCACATCTATTATAACTTTAAGAACCCACCAGGGCCTCCAAATCACTTGGGGAAAGCATTTTATATGTGAATATAAATCACACCAACTGCTGCTCTCCCTTCATTTTTAAATCAGATCACTGCCAAATCTAAACAGCAAAGAAATAAGAAATTCAGACCATTCTCAGCTTGCTTATACCATTGAGTCTCTTCACCTCACTGAAGCTCAGTTTTCCCTACTAAGATGTGAGACTTCCCCAAGGATACTCATTCAGACCAACTTCACGATTGAGTGACAGTTTAAAAAATGTATAACACACACATATGCACACACAAAGAGTCACTGAAGTTGCTCTCCAAATGCTGAAAAGTTTTTTAAATGGAACTTGAATTGTCTTGCATGAAGGAAAGACTTTTTAGAAACTAACTGAACTACAGATTTAATTGTGAAGAAGTTGATGAAACAGACCAGAAAGTAAAAGACCATCCTCTCATGCAAATATGTTTAGTCTCCTCTGTTTTCATCCAGTTACTATGTATTAGGCACCTGCTGGGAGGTAGTGGAAAGATTTTTTGGAAAACAAAATGCTCTTGTTTCTGTTACTTATTAATTTAATTCTATGCCTTTGGCCAATTGCCTCAGCTCTCTAATCCTTAGTTTTCTCATCTGTTCAATGGGATTGTAACACTTCCTGCAGGCAGTTGTTTTGAAAATTAACTTAAGTATCCATAAATTACCTAGCACAGTCCCTGATGTATAGGAGACACTCAGTATGTTTAGCTGTTCTCATTGTCTGTTCCATGCAATGATGGGAGAAGATATGAATAAAAACAGTGCTGGTCCTCAAAGAGCACACCACCTGTAGGTAACACTTTCCTCTGAAATGTTTTCTTGTTTAGGAAACAAGATCCATGTTGTTAATATCTCATCTGGTACCAGATCACAACACTGCTGAATCACACACAGAAGAGGAACTCAGAAAGCAAGTGAAGCTTTCCTGAGGAAAAAGGGGGCCAACCCTGAAATGCAAAACTGCATTATACCAATTATTCCTGATCCAGGCTGAGGTGTCTGGGTACAGTGGATAATTAGAGGCTGCCCCAGTCTCTGCACTGACATGACTAGTGCTATTTAATGTAATTACATTACAGTAAAATGATGAGTTTTCCCATAATTGGTAGTTACAGCATAATTGTGACTACACAGAATATTAACACCCTAATTGCCAAAGCCTTACAAAAACATCAGCTAGGTAAATGTTTCCCTTCTCTCTGGACAGCAAAATGAGAGAACTGAAACTTTCCAGTACAGCCTCTCAAGTCTGTCCTTCTTCAATATTTGGTTGTGTCTCCCACTTTAACCCTCCTCAAGTACATTATCATACACTTTCCACCTTCCTTCCCTGTTGAAACTTGCTCTGCAAAGCAGAAAGCATATGACAGATTAATTTCATTTACATGTATTTTAAACAGTGCTTGGCTCAGAGTGAGGCAGACCTAGTTCAAGTCTTCTTGCCCACTTCATTTCAGTGTGATCTTGGCCTTGCTAAGTCTTAGTTTCTTCATCTGTACAAGGTAGCCTCATGGTACTAAAGGAGTGATTAAAACAGGCACTTAAGTAGTGGTCTGTGGATTTTTAGGACAAACAAAATGTTGTTCCCAAGATTATCCCATTTTAATAGGAAAATGGAAACTTTTAATTAAGCTAGTTAAGGTTATTATTCAACAAATAGGTAAAGTATTTGAGGAAGTAGAAGAGGTTTTTCCAAAACTCCTTAAGTCATATAAAAGTTATTTGCCCAATTAAGAGATAAAATACTGTGATGGTTTAATGCACATCCCACAAACTCAATGGCCCTTTCCAAACCCAAGATCTGCTATTTTCTAGCTGTGTGACTTTGGGCCAGCAACTTTACCCATCTGTGTTTTAGTCTACATCTACAAGATGGAATAATGTTAATTGTACTTCACTTCTGCAGTATTATAAGGATCAAGTTAGTTAAAACGTGTAAAGTTAACAGTGATGGGCATATTGTAAGCACTCAATAAGTGTTGGTATTATTATGATAATTATTCTATTGACTGCTCATCTAATTGTGCCTTCACCAATGAAACAGAGGACAAAATCACTAGAACAAAAGAACATCCCCTGGTTTCAGGAAAGCTACAAATGCAAACAGAGACAAAATGGGAGGTCTGTAGTTTTATAGAATCAACAACTCATCTTTATGATAAATGTCACACTCTAAGAGTCATTATGAAAAAAAGCCTTTTCAAAGTTCCACCAATGATGTGAAAGTGTTAATGTCTCTTTTTTTAACATTGCTATTAATATATATTAGTTGTACAGGGTGTTTCACTGTGACATTTCCAAATATGTGTACAATATACCCCAGTTTGGTTCATTTCTTCCAGTGTTAAAATGACTTTGACAGGTTTCAATGTTCCATATTAATACACAGATAGAAAATGCAGCACCAAATTCACCCTCCTTTACTCTCTTCATTTACCTTATCCACTAATACCCTCCCCTTGTCATGACCTGTTTTACATTTCAGTCCTTTATTGTCCTTTATCTGTTCATTGTTCCATGGGATTTTGCCTTGGTATTTTACCTGTAAATATATTGTCTATGATCAGTCTAATCCCCTCTATTATTCTTCCTTATCCTTTTCTCCTATCCCGTATTGTTCAACAGTTTTCAGTGTGTCTCATTATGTCTTGTTCTTATACAAATGTGATGTATTTCAATATTATTCACTCTCTATCATTCCTTTCTTCCTTTCCTCCTCCCTTAGTCTCCTCTAAAAGTCCCACTTTTGGAAACATATTCAGTGTGTATATGTGTACGTGTGTGTGTGTGTGTGTGTGTGTGTGTGTAGATGATGTTTGTATTTGTATCGAGTGTATCATCCATACATGAGAAAATCATGCAACCTTTGTCTTTCTGAACCTGTCTTTCTTCACTTAACATGATGTTCTCCAGTTCCATCCATTTACCTGTGAACAACAAAATCTCATTCTTCTTTATGACTAAATAATATTCTGTGTGTGTGTGTGTGTGTGTGTGTGTGTGTGTGTAAGAAAGAGACATTTTCTTAATCCATTCATTAGTTTTAGGACATGCGGGCTATATTTCCATAGCTTGGCTATTGGGAATAATGCAGACCTCAGGCCACTGTAGGATGGACCAATGAAAGGGCTCATATCCAGACCTGGGCAGTATGGGCATAACTGATGAACAAACTCAACAATAAAGAATACATTCAATTTTCAAATTCAAGGATTAGAAAATTAACTTTAGCAGAGTAGAAAATTGTGTTTCTCCTTTTCAAATTTGATCAGGTCCAATGGATACTTTCTTTTTTATGAATTTTTTATTAGGATATATTTGTTATATAGGAGGGATTCATAGTGACAATTCCAATTAGATTTATATTGTATATTAGTTATATCACCTCCATCGTTTCCCTCCCACCCACCTCCACCCCATCACTTAAAGCAATTGCAAGAGGTTTCTTTGTTCATTCCATATAGGTCCATCAACCGTATACCCTCACCTTAATCTCCTTTATTCACAATAAGCTTTCATTGCCTTATATTTTAGGAAGTATATATTGAAATTTGGCTCTTAAATTAAGTATTTCCTCAGAATCTACATAAAGGTGAACATTTTCCTTATCTAGTACCTACTTTCTGATGGAAATGCTACTCCTTCCCCACTCTCCCCATATACAAAAGTTAAACTATGAAGTTTATAAAGGAATGGCCACATTTTTACAGATCCCAACAGATGGACACTAATGGTTAACTGGTCCTGGACTAAGCACCAGACACAAACAGGGCAGGTGATAGTAATACCCCATTTGGTTACAGTTGTTTAGTTCAAGAGCGGTTACCTGACTCCTCCTATCATCTCCAGCCAACCAGATAATTTCCAAGTTTTTGGGCCATAGATTACGAGATTAAGCATAAAACAGCACTGTCATGGCAATGGCTCCCCTCCATGTTGGGGAGGGGAAGCAACCTTCTGTGGGAAAGAATGCAGGGAACAATAAAAAGCAAAGAAGGGGCTAGTGGCATTGTGGTCCTTCTGTTTTTTTGGCATGCCAAGTTTCCATGATTGACTTAGCCAACTTCCCCCTTAGATTCCATGGGCTTATAAATTCTTCTTTCTGACTAGTTGCATTTTTTGACTGTTGCAACCAAAAGAGTTGAGATTGATATCCCCCTAAATCCCGGGGAAAAGCTTATTTTGACATCCTTTAGAAAAAAAAACATTATGTGAGCAGGCATTGACACCTTCACCAAAAATCCTCTTGACTTCTTTCACAAAAGGAAAGAGTGTGTGTGGTGAGTCCCACAGAGACAGGAAGAGTCAGTCCCAGGCTTTCTCTACTTTGCCTGATTATTCACTTGAACAGCCCCTTCAGCCTTCTTAACTCAGAATCTCTTCACTTATAAAATAAAAGCATTGGATTGCAAAACTTCTAAGGCCCCTTCAAACCTAAAAATTCTAGTTTTCGGTTTCATTTCTCAAAGTCAATTGCTTCTGAGTTATCAAGATTTACTGGTATTTCTTTGGCAAGGACTATCTTCAAAACTCCTTTCCATTTTCCCTTTTTTCAGTCTGGAAACTGAACAAAAAAGTTGTGTTTTTATTTAAGCCACTCATCTTTTCTTCAATTAAATCCAACATTCTTGGAAACTGGCTGGAAGGCTACAGCCTGGATGACAGAGAGGGGATTAACAACAGTTGCTCACTGGCATGAGAAGACTAATGAAGAAACAGTATGTGGTGATAGCTTCTCTGGATAGGAGTTTAACCTTGGGAAGGAATTTACCAGTAATGGCTGAAGACACTGAAGCCTTCAAGAAGAGGAGAAACAGGGATTAGCCTGGGGTTGCACTCACTGAGAGAGACAGCCATCAGTAAAGGCACTTGGAATTTGTTCAGATCAATCTGTAGGGAGCAGATGTCACCAGGAGCCTGGGGCTGGGATGTGAGCCAAGGTCAAAGAAGGAGTCAGGAAAACCCCTAGTGTCAGATCAGCAGAGCCAGCGGCCATGTCTATTATAAAATGAAGTGCCTGTTTCCCACATTTGCAGCCAGCTTTGCTGTATCTAAGAACTGGAAGGAAGATGGAAGGATGAAAAGCGCCTGCCAAGCAGATAGCAGATAGCAGCCTTGCCTGCCATGTCTCAAATGGCACATTTAATCACAGCAGCTCACTTTCCCTTGCCTACTAATGGCAGAAGGAAGTTCCTAATGAAGTTATTGCTCTGCTGACTGAATTAATGATTTCCAGTTACAATGCTTGTAAACATGCCATGCGAAGTGTTCACGTGTTTGTTGAGGCTGCACTTTGTAGACTCTGACTCCACACAGAGCCAAGTATTGAGAGAAAGGACAACTCACCAAGGGGAACTGGCTGTGGCTGTCTGAACAGTCTGGGCCTGATAAATTATTTGTGAGTTGGGAAAAAGGGAAAGGGAGAAAAGAGGATGAGAACTGTCTAATGACAGGAAAGAGGGCTCCGGAACATACCATCTGATCCACAGCCTCTGCTGTCCCCTACACCCAACTTCAAACCCCATTCTTATAGCATTTGTCCTCCCCACCTTCAAACTCATTCTCATCACAAACCCCAAATTTTGATGCTACCTTTAATATGTTTGCCCAACAGCAAACCCCATACATCACACTTCTCTAATATCAAATATGTTAGCGAAAGAAACATTGTTTTTTTCCAAATGTGTTTCTTAAAACCATCAGTAGGACAAGTGTCTTTTAAGGTAACAGGCTCACCTGTGGCCTCATGGGGTCCACAGCAAGAAGGAGACACACAAGCTTGCTCAGAGGTGACAGGCTGCATTCCACTTCCTGGGGTTGCTGCTGCTGCCATCTGTATCTGAGTCAGTCAGGGATGGAGTGCACAGCAGGCCACAAGTGAGTGGCTGCCAAATTACAGAGCAAGGAGCACTTAGGGTGGTGGGAGGGGGAGGAAAAGAGGAAGTTAACTAATAGCTTGCAAGCATATCTTCTAAAAAGTGTGTTAACCAAACAAGCTGCCATCCCTTAATCCCTCCCACTCCTGCCTGAATGTACACTAATTGAAAATTAAGTTTTCAATTTGAAGTCATTTTCTAATTCTGCCTCATTCAGGAGCAGTTAGAGTCCTGGTGTTTTGCTGAATTCCCAATGTGCTTTTCATGAGCTTCCTCAGGAAGCCAACAAAAGAGGCTTGTCAACACATTACTGACAGTAGCAGGTGAAAAGTTTGTGTGGAAGGCCAGAGTCATGGTGAGAGCCAAAGACAATAAGGCCTGACATAAGGTCAAGATTTCACAGATCTTAAAGACTGGATGGGGAAGATATTTCCCCATTCCTTTCCCTTCCCCAGTTCACCAGAGTTGCAGCCTGGTAAAGGGAATCCTCATTTCTCACCATTCAGTCCCTGGTGTTAAGAAAACCTTGTTGGAGATGGTCAAGTGGGAGAGCACCCATGTAGTTCCCAGGACTGCCAAAAAGAAAGGAAGGATAGAAGGAAGAAGGGAGGGAAAGAGGGAAGGAAGGAAAGAAAGAGAGGAAAGGAAAAGAGAGGAGATGGAAGGGAAGGGAAGGAAAAGGAAAGGAAATCTTGACAATGAAATGAGAATTTCCTTGTGTCAGGTGATTGTTGAACCCTTACTGAACCCCTGATCATTAAGAATAACTGATCTGGCAAACGCGACTACTTAAAAGAATAATAAAACATCATAGTAAATAGTTGAAAACAAGTCTCTTGGGACTTTACATTTAAGACTGAAAAGATATAAAAATTGGTTTATTTTAGCTTGTATTTAGCAAATCTTAGGTCATTACTATTCCAGAACAAAGAATAAATCCTGTATTTTTTTACAAATTGGCATAATGCATGAAATTTTTCCACAAAACTGTTTGATTACACGACAGGGCATTCTTCACTTCATATTTAACATTCTCAGTGAAAGCAAGTAAGAAATTCATTATTGAAATATGTTGAAAGGCTTCCTCAGTTTTCCTAAGGGACTCCTTCAAGCATTTGATATTCAAATCATTCTCTTGAAAAAGCTCCGGCAAGGCCAGTCATGCTGACACACATCTATAATCCCAGCTACTCAAGGTGAAGGTAGGAGGATCTCTTGTCCTTGGCCTAGCCCCCAGCAAAAAATACCAAGAGCTTATATATATATTTATATATATATATATATATATATTTTTTTTTTTTTTTAAAGAACACTAAAAGCAAACAAGCACTGCAGAGGTTATCAAGTGGTAGAGCACTTGTCTTGCAAGCATGAGACCCTGAGTTCAAGCTCAGGCATCCTCATCCTCATATCCTTATTTACTTTTCCAGTTTTGGTAAGGATTTAGACAGTCCTCCAACATCAATTCCATTGACTTCATGAAATCCTACTCCTTTTGCAGCATTTCCTTTCACATTTGCCTGCCTTTGAATTTGCATTGCATTATTAGATATTCACCCCTTATAAATTATCCAGGGTCTGACGCCCACCCAAAAAGACACTGGGTGATAGAATGAAATAGAGCCTAGTACTGATCAGGGAAGGATGTGTGATTCAGAACTGTTGTAAGTGGTGAGAGGGTAATTTCATTTGCGAAGCTTTTCCTACATAATTTCAAAGGGTCCCTACTATGTGTAGAGTAATTCAGGTCTATATCACAGTTGCTTCCAAGTGATGATTTCGAAATGATGTTATTCTAATGAATGTTTGGGGTACTGAGAAGGGGAAGGAAGAAGGCTTTGTTTGTGAACTTAATTAATGAAGTCTTCCCAAGCATCATGATAATTAAACTATGATAAATGACCCAACAACATTCTCATGAATAACAAACAAGAATAACAAACAAGAATCTCACGAATCTTGATTTAAATGTAGGTGAGAAAATGCAAATTTCATGATGAATTGGAACTTGAGTGACATAAACTTAAATGGATGCTAAAGGAACTGAAATCTAGGGGGGCAGAGGAAATGGGTGAATAATTTGTGTGAACTTACCTGGGGCTTGAGAAGTAGGGGAAGAGAGGTGCATAAGCTTAAAGGATGCTTCAGATGGCAGGTAGGAAGGAAATTATTTGAGAAAACTTCAGGTCCAGACTGGAGAGGAAAGGAAAGGAAAGATTCAAGGAGGTAAAAGCGAGGCAAGGAGGAACCAAGCTATAGCCATCCAGGGTTGAGGTAAGGAGGAGAAAAATTCTCCAGGTCTGCCCACACCCTGAGTTAGCCATTAGTAATGGTGGGGCAGCTTCCTCTGGATGTGCCTGGCCAGCTCTAGTCCAGGGACAGGTCTGGAAAAAACTCTGTCATTCTAGACATTAGAGGACAAATAGCAGGAACAAAGAAATATAGTTGTAGTACCGAATCATTGGAAGGCAAAGAGATCCTAGCTGCCTAATAAATGCTAATGACAAAAACAATCTGACGCTTTCGCCCTGGGCACTTGTCTCAGATCAGTCCACGGAAGCAAAGTCTGAGGCAGGAATTCAGATGCACATGACTTATTGAGGGCTATCCTCCCAGCTTCTCTAACAAGGTAACTCCCATCTTCCAAGAGCAGTTCTCCACCGAAGGTCACTGGTGTGAGCCGTCAGCCATGGCTAGGAACAAGTGTGCCAAATGGAAAAGGGACCTGAAAAGGGCAACAACAGTTTCTACTCCAACATTCCGCTAGTTGCTTTATAAATGTCAAAACATGACAACCATGTAATGTCCCCCTTTGATTTTTCAGAGGAAAATAGGGAAGCTCAAAGAGTACGGGTAACTTGCCCTAAGTCAGTGGATAACAGACAGAATTTGAACCCTGGCATTTTGCTTCTGGAATGCATGCATCTGGAATCCATGCCTCTGGCCATGATGCTGCCTTTTTCTTCTTCCCCTATTTTTATTTTTATTTTTTGTCAGTACTGGGGTTTGAACTCATCACACTCGCTACACAGGCCTTCTACCACTTAAGTCACTTCACCAGCTGATACTGCCTTTTTGAGATACTACTGTAGATTTAATTATGCCTTCCTCACTTCCTGTGGTTAAAAAAAAAAAGTTAAAGTGCCAACCCCCAGTTCCTCAGAATGTGATTTTATTTGGAAATAAGTCATGTAATAATGATGAGTTCATTCTAGAGTGGGGTAGGCCCTTAATCAACATGACTGGAGTCCTTATCAGAAGAGAAAACATGAACACATGAGAGAAAAATGCCACAGGATGACAGGGATGAGATTGAAGAGATGCAGCTTCAAGTCAAGGATGACCAGGAAAGGCCACGAAGGATTCTACCTACGGTTTCATAGACGGAATGGTCCTGATGATGCCTCAGTTTTAGACTTCTAGCCCCCAGAATTGGGAGACAATACATTTGTATCGTTTTAAACCATCCGGTTTGTGTTACTCTGAGTACCGGGTACAGGTACTCAGAGAAGGTACTAAGTGTTGGGGAAGAAGCAAATCTGGGCATAATATTAACTTCAAGTTCAAAATAGTGATTTGCTCAAGAATGCACTATAATCAGAGGCAAGTGTTTCAAAATGACATCAGTATGAGAAATTCATACAATCCTTGGAAAGACCTTAACCTGTATTGTTTAAGCTCTCAGGCTTGGAGTTGTACTGACTTGCATTATAATTCTAAATCAGTCACTTATTTAGCAACTCAATAGCCTTAGGCAAGTGGATTGATGTCTCTATCCTTCAGTTTCCTCATTTGTGGAATGGGGAATAATTGTATCTTCTCTTAAGAAGAGAATTGTGTAAAATAATACATTTAATATTTACTATAGGGACTTGACACATGGCAACACTGACTGAATATTGTTTATTATTTCTATTACTACTTTGAAATCCAATCACTGTGAACTCAGAAAACCTGAGCTTACATCTCAGCTCTGTCTTCCAACACTCATGTACGTTTGAGTCTAGTTTCCTCGGCTATACATTGGATCGAACTAAAGGTTTGTTGGAAAGGTGAACCATCTAGCAGCATTCTGCTCTATGTCTGTGTTACTGGCTACATATGATGTCAGTACTAGCTGATTCGCCAATGATTAGAGAATCCATCACTGGTTGGCGAGAGGAGACATGTCCCTCTGAGATCCAGTAGGCCAGAACTTCTCAAACTTTAATGAGAATATCAATCACCTGGGAAGACTATTAAAATGCAGATTCTTATTCGGCAGGTCTGGGGTGGGGCTCTCATGCTACATTTCTATGAAGCTCGTAAGAGATGCCCAGGCTGTAACCAAAATTTATAGAGGCATATAGATATCTCAGCAAACACCATGAGATTTACCACCGAGATGAGGTTCACTTCTTAGTCATTAAGGCTGTATCCCCTCTGAGATTTAACTAGATGATGTATCCTTCTTTGGGGAGCAAAAGAGAAGGCCTTTTATTATAAATATAAATTTTATATCTGTGCCTGCTGCATTGGGGATAAACACCATCAGAAGAGCTTGGGGAAAGTACCTTTGGGATGAGGATGAATGCCTGTTTATACCCTGGGGGGTGTTTATTGCTTCCCCAAAGAGTCCCCTAGGTCTGGATTGTTTCAACCATTCCCAGCGGTTCAATCCACAGCACAGACAGCTCGAGGGCTGAAGTGTTAATGCTGAATAGAGAAAAATGATGGAGACTTATCGCCACCTACTGGATCGGGAAAGAAAAAAGGCCCAGAGAGAGAGGGTGGATTATAGAACTGCAAAGGACACGGAAGAGTATACATTCAATTCCCTGATCTTGCCTCAATCTCTTTGCTAGTTCCTTGAAAAATGTTTTAATTCAGTGAATGCTTAATAGGGGCATTATTTGTATTATCTCATTTAACCCACACAACAACCCTCCATTTAAAGACTATTATTACTACTTTTTCAGATGAGGAAATTAGACTTCTAGAATTTAAGGAATTTAAGGTCAATCAGGTGGTAGAAGCCCAGATGTAAACCTAGGTTTACTTGTTTCCAAAGCCTGAAGTGTAGCCAATATCCTAAAGGCAAGTACAGACCTAATCATTCCCCCCACCATCCTGGCTGCATGGGAAAGGCACGGTGTCTAAAGTGGGGAGTCAGCCCCACCCATGCTTCTATTCTCCTGCCTGTTCCCAGTCATCATTAAAACACGACCTCCCTCTTGCTTTTTGGTAAGATTCCAGAGTTTAGGATCTTTGGTGCTGAACAACAAGCTAAGGAAACATTAGTTCTTCCTCCATCCTAGATTCCACTGTCTCAGTTTCCTGAGGCCACAAACAAAGGGTAACTTAAAACAACAGAAATATATCATGTCCCAGTTCTGGAGGTGGGAAGTGTGAAATCAAGATCCATGTTTCCTGGGGTTCAAATCTTGGCTTCATTGCTCCCTCAGGTGTATTCTCAGGTGAGTTACTCAACTCCTCTAGGTCACAGTGATATCATCTGGGGTGGGAGGGGGATGTTCTGAGCAGCTCTGGGTTGTGAGTCTTCCAGGTTCTTGACAAATCAAACAAAGATTTGGACAAATCACACAGAAGTAGCAAGCAGAGTGGAGATTTATTGAAAATGGGGTGGGAGTGAGCCTGAGTCAACAATCTCAAACCCTGATTCATTGTCTAGGTTGTAATTTAAGGTGAAGCTGGGGCTACAGGGGCTGAGAAGGGTGTTCCTCTTATGATTGACAGTTTTAATTGACAAGAGCATGTTATATAACTTATTTTTGACTGCACGTGTCTCTACCCATAATGCATTCTGTTATAATTACAAGCTTGAAATGCAGTCCATCTGCGTGAAATTTTAAGTAGGGTTTCTCAAAAGATCATCTGAGGACAAGTTTCTCAGCCCTCAGAGTGCACACTACTAACTCCTGGATTTTCCCTTCTGTGAAAACATCTTCTTTTATCATGATGTAATGGCTACTAAGTTAACCACAAAAAGGGGGTTCCAAGAATGTTCTCACCCAGATGTTTCCTAAAGGGGACCTGTCCTAGGCAAGACTCGAGACATATCCTAAGCAGGACTTTTATGATTATGATATTTTATCCACCAGTCTCCATCCCCCTCTTGACTGAACTGTATTCACTATTCTCCTGCCTCAACAAGGCCACCATTCATAAATTGAAGAGTGAGGGTGATCCACCTACCCATGGTAGTATGGAGATTGTGAACATTTAAAGAGTTAGAGCAGTCCTCACACATAAGTCTCAATAAATGTTACCTAGGATGTAAGATCATCTACTCGGAGCTCTATGGAAGAATTAAATGATGTAATCCACCTAGACCATGGTTCTCACCACATGTTCAATACATGTTTGTTTCATTGTTGAAACATCATTACTGATTTATTCTGGGCTCACAGGGAGGAAAGAGACACCGGGTGAGGGTGGGGAGGCAGGGCTGGACTCTTAAAGAGAATCAACTGCACGGGCAGAAAACAATGGAAATAACCATTATTTCAAAGTAGGGATTATAAAAGTAACGAATTTTATACCTGGTGACCTAAATTGAGCCCCAAAACTGTTAACTCTCCAGGGCAGCATGTGTATCCCCTTTCCTCCCACCTAAGTCCAAGGACCCTGCATCTTCTAATCTCCTGGTCTAACCCCTGAGTCTCTCTCTCTCTCAGCTTCCACTATGCAATGAGTGACACAATCTCTCCAACTCCTCCTTCCTGGGGTCCTTGCCAAAAAGCCCAGTTTCCTTCCAACTTTAAAAACTTGATTCCTAATTATTACGTGAAAAAATGAACTACAATGAACTGGGAAGGTAGCAATGTTCCTCAGCTTAGCACTTTATGCTTAGCACGATGCATATTCTGTTGTTCAGATTCCCTCTTGTAGGATATGCCCACAAGTTCAATGGCATTCTCCTCTCTTACTGAAAATGGTGTGCACTCAACCTCTAGCTATTTCATATCCCAAGCCTTCCTACTCACAGAGACCTACTATGTAGGTGTCATTTAAGAATTATTTTTCATTCCAGCACTTCCCAAGGGTAGATGCTATGCCAAGCTCTGGGGACGCAACAGTGAACTTAGCTGTTCAATAGGTAACCACTAGCTAAAGGTAGCTATTTAAATTTTAAGGATTTAAAAATTAAACAAGATGTCAGTGCCAGTGGCTCACGCCTGTAATCTTAGCTACTCAGAATGCAGAGATCAGGAGGCTCAGAAGGCAGAGATCAGGAGGATGGTGGTTTGAAGCCAGCTGGGGCAAATAATTTGTGAGACCCTATCTCAAAAAAACCTTCACAAAAATAGGGCTGGTGGAGTGACTCAAGGTGAAGGCCCTGAGTTCAAGCCCCAGTGCTGCAAAAGAAAAAAAAAACCAAAAGTTAAATGTGATCAGTTTCTCTGGTCATACTTCAAATACTCAAAAGCTACAAGTGACTCTTGGCTACCATGTTAGACAGCATGTATACACAACATTTCCATTCTTACAGAAAGTTCAACTAAAGGGCACAGGTCTAGAGAGAGAGAGAGGCTCTGAGCAAATCCATAAATAAACTGATTAACTCCTTCTCTCAACACCTCTAGAAATGCCTCTAGAAAAGATGCTATCAATTTTTTTTGGTAGAACTAGGCTTTGAACTCAGGGCCTAATGTTTGCTAGGCAGGCGCTCTACCACTTGAGTCACTCCACCAGCTCTTTTTGGCTGTAGGTACTTTTTGCATTGGGTCTTGAATTTTTGCCCAGGGCCAGCTGTGGACCCCATCCTTCCATCTATGGACCCCATCCTTCCATCTATGCCTGCTGTAGAAGCTGGGTTCACAGGTAAATGCCATCATGCCAACCCAGGGTTGTTCATCTCGAAGGGCCACTGGCCCACTTTGGGGAAGTCGTGCCCAGTGCTGCCTTACACCAGGAAGCTCAGAGAGGCAAGGGAAGAGGAGCACTGTTTCTGGAATGCCCTTCCCTGCCTGGACTCTAAACTTGGGTGTATTATTGAGTTAATACCATTACTACAGGATTGATACAGTGATTCTCTCTGTTCTTACAGCCAAGGGAGCAGGTGCTGAGAAAAGTTATGCTGGAGAGAGGCTTAGCTGAAGTTACACTGAGCCAATAAGGGGTGGAGCCAGCATTTAAGCCTGGATTTGACTCAAAGCCTGGGCTGCCTCCAACTGGCTAAGCTCACCGAGAGCTCACTGCCATGGAGCAGAAGGTGCTCACAGAGAGAGAATCTTAGGGCAGTTCTGGCACCCTTGGGCCCCACAAAATCTGAGTGATCAAGTATTCTCATTTTTGTCATCTCTCAGAAAGTAAGTTATATATAATATATAGTATGTATGTATCATATAGAGAGAATATATTTTATATATAACGTGTGTGTGTGACAGCAAGAGAGAGAAAGAGAGAGAATAGTAAATATAGTAAACTTGAGATTTATAGCCTGACTTCTGGTCTGGTCTAGGTTCCACTACTTATTGACTATAACTTAGTGGTTATTTGATCTTTCTGTCCCTCAGTCTTCTCACTTTTAATATGGGGAAGAAGTTGGTCATAGTGATACATGACTGTAATCCCAGCACTCAAGAGTCTGAGGCAGGAGGATTGAGACTTTGAAGCCATCCTGGGTTATGTAAGCAAGGCCTTGTCCCAAAAAAGTAAAATAACATAATACGATGAAATAAAATGGGGGAAGAACAGTATTTACTTCACAGGGTCTTACAAGTTTTAAATGAAGAGGACTTTACAAACCACTTAGCACAGTAAGGCACCAGTGACTCACGCATGTAATCCTAGCTACTCAGGAGGCAAATATCAGAAGGATCTTGGTTCGAAGCCAGTCTGGGCAAAGCGTTCTCCAGACCCTGTCTCGAAAAACCCCCATCACAAAAAAAAAAAAAGGGTTGGTGGAGTGGCTCAAAGTGTAGGCCTTGAGTTCAAACCCCAGTACCACAAAAAAAAAAAAAAAGCATTTAGCACAGTGTGTCTGGCAAATAATAAGTGGTCAATTCTTTTCATTATGTAATTGTCTTAGTTTTCTGTTACTATAACTGAATACCACAAACTGAGTAATTTATTAAAAAAATAAAAGATTATCTAGCTCAGGGCTCTGGAGGCTTGCAAGTCCAGAGTAAGGTGCCAGTATTTGTTAAGCGTCTGACAAGGGCCTTCTTTCTGGGTCATAACACAGCGGAAGGTACCATGTGGCATGTCAGAGAGCAAGCAAGCCAGACAGAACTTGCTGTTGTAACAAAGCCACTCCTATGATAATCCATTAATTCATTAATCCGTCAATATATGAATAGAATAGTCCACGTGTGAAGGCAGAGCCCTCATGACCCCCTAAGGCCCCACCACCCACCTCCCAAGTTCTATTAACATAAGACTTTGGGAATTAAGCTTCCACCACATGAAATTCTGGAGACACACTCAAGCCATAGCAAGAATGATTAGGGAGCCAGCCAAAGGTTAGAGGTCAAAGCACTAAAGTCAGATGACCAGGTTCAAACACTGATTCAACTCAGCTACTCCTAGCCTTGTTGCCTTGAGCAAGTTATTTGTAAATTAAGGATAATGATACCTACGTTAAAGGGCTGTGGCAAGGATTAAGTGAGATGATTTATGCAACGTACTTAGCATAGTAATTTACTAGGCACATAGTAACTTCTTAATAACTACTGCATTCACTATTAACACTGTTGTTACAGTGCACGGGGAGGGAGGAAGGCAACCCACTGACAGTGAGGAGCCTAAGGAATAGAAGATGAGCGCCATCTGGTGGCCACCAGGAATAGCAAATGGCAACACCAAAGGAACCAGACTTCATTTTAAATGTCACGTTTGCCAAGTAAGAATTTCTAGCTCCCACTCCAAAGTCATGTACAGCCTCTAGAGGTTGATGCAGGAGTAAAAAGCAGAAAATAAAGGCAAAACATAAAAATCACTTTCTAAAGACTTCTCTAGGTCCCTAGTGAAATGCACAAGGCTGATAAGCTGCCAACTGTCAGGAAATGTCTCGAAGCCCATGAAGTGCTAAGTACAAAGTGCACAGAGTTCAGTCAGACACCTTATTAGCTGGATTAGCCTTGTGTTGGCCCACCACTTCACGGTATATCTCATCTCTCCAGAGTACAACTTTCTCATTTCTGCAAAGTAGCCTGGTGCCTCGAAAGAGAATCACACAACAGACCTGAGGTCAAGCCCAGCTCTTGCCTTCCTAAGCCCATGAAATCTCAAGATCCTCATCTATAGAATGGGTTCATAGTGCCCAGTAGGAGGAGAGATGGGTTCAGGTTCTGAGTGCCGACTTTGGTTTTCTGACTTTCCAATTTCTCTTCCATGGTTAAAATAATTAATTGGGAAGCCAGAAGACTGAAGTGACTCCAGAAATCTGAGTTTTCATGATACAAACTGAACCCCAACTCAGCATGAATGTCAGATTCTAGGAAATGAAAGTCTTTACCAATCAGAAACTGCCAACTAACTTCAGACTGAGAACTTTACCAATCAGAAGCCAACAAGTAACTTCTACCTAGGGACTTTAAAGCTACAGCTCCATTTTAACCAAATATTTTCTTTGCCTTGCCTCCATCTGCACCTTATAAAGTGCATCTCCCTTTATGCCCCTTTGGTCAAACCTAGAACCACATGCAGTTTTGTGCTGTCCCATTCATAAATCCCTTTTTGCTCAAGTAAACTCTTCAAATTTTTAATGTACATGACTTTAATTTATCTTTAGCTTATCGTGACTATATGAAAGACAGCAAAATAATCCCAATCTTGATGAATTGTTAAGAACTGAAGTATATAAACCACTGGACACGGAAGGCACTAAAAGATCACAGCTGTGGACACCCTTTATTGCACAAGTTTAAGTTGAATGAAATGATGTATGTGAAAGCTCTTAGCACAATGCCTGGCATACAGTAGAAACTGAATGTCGTAGATGCTGTGGGACGCAACCCATGACCTCCTAAAACCTTCCGCATGGAATGTTGACAGCCAAGTCCCCCTCTGGTCATTGTTGTCAACTGAAGACAGAAGACTTATGCAAGGTCACGCACAAGGGGTGGCCCACACCAAATGACTGGTCAATTTGTGAGTTTAAAAACCCAAACAACTTGTCTCATTAGAGTTAACTCTTCAGGGCCATTCTAGGTTTAGAACACCCAGAGGATAACAAAAACCTTTGTTTTGCCTAAGTCATACCCCAACATCTCCTCTGTACATCCCTGCCTCCTTCTCTTTCCCACAGACAGTGACCAGGAGAACACTCTCCAGTGATCCTCCACCACACAAATCAACTCTGTTTCCTCAGGGTTGTCCTGCAACACTTACATGTTAGCTTTTCTAGCTCTTCCCTAAGTCCTTGTCTCTTTCTCCCCCCTTTGTAAATTCATGGAACAACAATGCTGTCTCCCCTGCAAGTTTCATAGGACAAGAATAAAAATAACTGTGACAATAGAAGAAAACCTAATACCTCAATCTCACTTTCCTCCCTTTTATATTGAAATTAATTTCTACCTTGCTTCTTATCCCCAAAACTAATTTGACATAGATAAATGAGATACAAACATGGAAATGATGTAAATATTCTACAAAAATCTAAAGCATCAAAAAAGTATATTGAATCGACTGATGGTATGTGAATAATTATGATAGCCACCATTGATTGAATATTTAGTGTATGTCAAACACCGTGATAAATACATGGACTATATCATTCAAGTATCACAAGAAATATAAATGTAAATATCACAATTTTTGATTTGCCAAGGTAGTGTGGGCATTAAACCGAAGGGAGGCAGGGTTTACTTCTAGAAGTTTGACTCCAAAATAGACACACTTACCCACCTGGTGTATTGCCAATCAGAGATAACCAGGAGGTGCGGCTCTCTATTTCTTTGGTGAGTAACCCTTCATTGTGCAATAATTCTGAGTTCTAAAGATCATTACTCAGAGTAGTAGAAATTCTAATAGACATTCCAGGACCCAAGAGTCCTGAGCGTCACATGAATTGGTGGGAGTAGCCACCATTTTATGGAGACAGTTGACTCTTTCTAATGGTATAAGGAGACCATCAGGCCCAAGAGACTTCCACTACCTCTTCCAGCTCTAAATCTGATTTCATAGACCTTCAGGGTTCTGGGGCAGGAGGAGAGCATCTCCACCACTATTTGGAATTTGAAAAATGGTGTCTTCTATCCAGGGAAAGGAGCATATCTAAAAGTATTTCTTAGTTAAGTGCTGGCGGCTCACACCTGTAATCCTAGCTACTTGGAAAACTGAGATCAGGAAGATCACAGTTCGAGGCCAGCCCAGGCAAATAGTTCATGAGATCCCATCTCTAAAATAACCAGAGAAAAATGGACTGGAGGTGTGGCTCAAGCAATAGAGCTCCTGTTTCACAAGTGTAAAGCACTGAGTTCAAACCCCAGTCCCACCAAAACAAAAACCAAAAAAAAGAAGAAGCATTTATTTTTGGCTCTCTTAGAACCTTCCAACAGACAGACTAAAAACATACACTGCTGACTTTCCAATTTTCCAAGGGCCAAGCCTAAAAAATGAGGGCATTCCACACTGCGGAGTCATCAGGAATGAAGTCATAGGAGTAGAATGAGCCAGGAATGAGGACACTTTGAATAGTGAGAAAAATATGGCAGATTATTTCAGTTATCTATTAGAGCAAACAAAACAAACTTTCCCAAAACTTAGTGGTCTAAAACAGGGCCGCTAAACCATAGTCCGTGGGCCAAATTAAACTTGCTACCTGTTTTTGAAAATAGATTTTATTGAACGACAGCCATACCCATTTGCTTATGTGTCATCTATGATGGCTTTAATGGCAGAGTTGAGTAATTGCAACAGAAACTGTATGATCTACAAAGCCTAAAATATTTACTCTCTGTCCCTTCACAGAACAAGTTTGCTGACCTCTGGCTGTAACAAAAATTTTGATATCCTACAATTCTATGGTTTGACTGAGCTACTCTGCTGGCCTCTCCTGGGCTCACTCAGGCACCTGCATTAACCTGTGATAGAAGTGGGACTCAGCTGAGACCCCTGGGACAAGTGAGCATCTCTCTCTCTTCCTGGAGTCTTTCCTCCCCAAGAGGCTAAACTAGGCTTCCATGGCAGCTTTATAAGAGAACAAAGTCCCCACTCCCATGTACAAATGTGTGTCAAGCTGCTGATTGCATTATGGTTGTTTCTGTTCCATTGGTCAACACAAGTCCCCTGAGTAAGCTCAGAATTACCTGTTTGGAAGGGCATTACACAGGATGTGAGTACCAGGAGTGAGTCACTAGAAGCCATGCAGGTGGTCAACTTTTTTTTTTTTTTTTTTGGTGAATAAATAAGTGAAATATAGAAAATAAAGTTCATTTGTTTATTCACTCAACAAATATTTAAGAAGCTCTTACCACATGTCAGGCTTGATATATTGATTGCTTTTATTCAACAATTTTTTATACACAAAATATCTTTTGTTCTGAATCATACAAAATAAAAACATCAAGCAAGAACTATTTATAAGATCTGCTGATGTCATATTTTTAAATTACAGACTACATAATAGCTTTTTAAAAATTCGAGTTTACTTACTTTTTGTCAGTAGGTCATTTGTTTTGTCTTTATTGACTTTAATTGCCAAGTTGGAAGAAGTTATGATCATATAAATATGCAATAGGATTCTGATGTCTGGTACCTGGACATGAGACAGCATTCAACTAAAATATGAGTACAACTTTTACTCATCAAACAAAATACTTTATTCTTCTTCCCAAAATAAACTTAAGGAGTTATTTTGAGGGTTTGAATTGAAGAAAAAAGACTGAATTGAGTACAGTCTCCATGCAGTGGGAACTGAAATCAATGTACACATTCTAACTAAACATCTGTCCCATCAGCATTTTTCAAGTTTTTAAGGGTCTACCAAGCCAAATCCTTGGTTGTCTTTGCTTTGCTTTTCCCCTTTCCTTTCCCTTGCTTTGCCTTCAGTCTTTTTCTTGCCTCTGGTTCATCCATACTGTGTACTGTCCATGCTGGTCTAGAAGAGTCTTTTTGTTCCTCTTAATCTCAGTCTCCATTTTCATGTAATCTTTTTCATCCTTTCTGCATATTGCATTTTCTCTTGGTGATTTATGGGTATCACCACAGTTGCTATCTCTTGAACATCTTTTATTAAAATATCACTGTCTACTTTGAAAATACTTTGAGGCATTCTTTCTTCTTTTTTTTTCAGCAAACATCTTCCTTTTCCTCTTACTCCATAAACTTTTATACATGTCTTACCTGAGAAACAAATGCACACACCACAGACAGCACACCAGCCAGAAGCCCCCAACAATTTGAGTAACAGTCAGTTGGTGAACTGATTTTTGAACTAAAGTTGTGTTGATTTTCTTGCAATGGAAATATATTGTAAGCATTTTAATGCTTGCTGAGAATGTTCAGTCCAATATACTTAAAATCCTCACCAAAAAGAAGCCCAAAATAATTATGCCTTTATTGTGTCGTGTTTATGTGTGAATGAACTGGAAGTTTCTTGACTTGCTATCTTGAGATATACTTGAGGCAGTGTTAATTTGATCTTGCTTCAGACCTCAAGCTTCAGATAGGAGTCTCGATTCCCTTATAGTAGAACCACCTCCAGCAGGAAAGGGTCCTGGATTAGAGGACCCAATTCTACATTATAATCCTGACTCTATAAGCACCCCCTTTGTGTAACAAACTCAAGATTGTTTTTCTCATTAAATATTAACACTGTTGACAACATCCTCCTTCCCTTTACTTTGGGGTCAGGAAGAAAGTGTATGCCTCCCTTGAAGTTAGATGTAGCCATGTGCATTAGTCTGCTTTCTGTTACTATAACAAATTCCTGAGGAAATCGAGTTATAGAGAAAAAAGTTCTACTTTGGCTCACAGGTTTGGAGTTCCAGTCCGTAATTGTTTGGTCCCATTGCTTTGGGCCTATGGTGGCACAACATGGCAGGAACACATGGTAGAGCAAAACCACTCTCCCAGTGGCCAGAAAGTGAAAAACAAGAACAAAACAGGGCTGAAGTCCCACAATCTCCTTCAAGGTCATGCCCCCAATTATCAGAAAACCTCGCACTAGGCCTCATCTCTTAAGTTTCTACTACCTCCTAATAGCACTATGGGCTCAGGAAAAAACCTTTAACACATGGGTCTCTGGGGAACATTCCAGATCCAAACTACAATAAGCATGGAACACACTCTGGCTGTGTTAGTTACACCTTCATCTCTGTGACAAATTAGAGAAACAATTTAAAGAAGGAGAGATTTATTTTGGCTCACAATTTCAGAGGTTTTTGGTCCAAGGTTGACTGGCTTCATTGCTTTGGGCCTATGGAAAGACTGAACATCACGGTAGACAGGAAGCAGAAAAAAAGAAGAAGGGATGAGAGACAAGGTATTTTTCAAGGGCACACCCCCAATGACCTACTTCCTCCAACTACACCCCACCTCCTAGTTTCCACCAGCTTCCAATAATGCCATTAAATTATGAACCCATCAGTGGATTAATCCATTGATTGAGTCAGAGCCCTTATGACACCATCACCTCTCTAGGCACCATCTCTGAACACAGCTCAACTGAGGATCAAGCCTTCAACATATGACCTTTTTGGGGGTCAAACCATACCACTAGCCAATGAAATACAAGAGGTGTATTCACCTTTCACTTCCAGGTGAAATGCTAAGTGACCACTTCTCAACACTCACCCTGCTGAGGTGATTTTGACAGCCCTAGTATAGAGAGTACAATACTGAGCTATCACATGTGGGGTGGCTGCCTTCAAAAGTCACTCAAACCCATAAGAGATTTTGTAGGCAGGAAACAAACTTTTCTTGTTTCAAGGCACTGAGATTTTAGGAGACACCTGTTACTATAACAGAACAAAATCCAGTCTGCTGATATCAGGACAGCATCTCTGATCTGCTCTTTGTCAGAGAACAAGATTTTAGACATGTTCAAGCAAGGAAAAGTAAGCTAAGTATCTATGTG
Organism: Castor canadensis; assembly: GCF_047511655.1. Classification (NCBI taxonomy): domain Eukaryota; kingdom Metazoa; phylum Chordata; class Mammalia; order Rodentia; family Castoridae; genus Castor; species Castor canadensis. The sequence continues at coordinate 179,523,530 of NC_133386.1, forward strand.
TGAGATAAGAAAAAACTAGTAAGCGCCAGAGAAAGAGATAAAGGGAAGAAAGCAAAAGAGAAATCAACCTGATAATGGATGTCTGCATGCTAATATGACCCTACTGTGATCTCTTCAAATCTCCAGTAAAGTGGACTTTAAACATTTATGAATGCTTAGTAAGAAAGGAGTTGTTTTTATCATTAAGATGTTTTTGTTTATTTTTTTCATTTGTTTGCTTGTGGGACTTTTGGAGGAAGGAGGTAGGAGTCAGTGAAGCAGCTGAGTTTCAAGACACAGGCTGACACAGAGAGACTAGATACAGATCATGCTGCCACTCACAGGAGCTGGTAGCAGAGGGGGCCAAAAAGTAACAAAGCCCTTGGGAATTTATAGGACTTACCACCACAACAGCAACAGCTGACACCTGTGAAGTGCTTTCTACGTACCAGGCAATAATCCATTAGGAACCATTTAATCCTCTTAACACAACTTTTAAGTTAGGTACTACTAGTATCTGCATTTTACAGATAAGGAAACTGAGGCACTGGGAAGTTAAATGTCTTGGAAAAATGAATAGCTCTTCTTTCTTGAACCCTCTCCAAATAACTGGCTCCCTTTTGTTATTTAGGACTTAATGCAAATGTTTTGTTTTCAGAAAAACCTTGTCCAGGCTCTATATCCACTTTTTTGCCCTTCTCTGTCATAGCACCTTGCACACTTGATGACAACTTTCTTTTTAATTTATGTGTCGCTTTCTTTCCCTATGCTCCAGAACCACAGATATAACATTTGCCATGCCCCATCAGTTCCTACCGCACCCATGAATGAATGGATATGACATGGAGAATGAACTGGAGGTAACAGTTGTTGAACCAGTTAAGAAGGAAATCAGAATGAACACTTTCAACTGCCAATAACAAACTACCTGATTACAATAACAGTTAATAATAGGATATTTTCCCCTTTTCATATAACAAAGAGTCCAGCATGGGCCCTTCTAAGACTGTTTGATAAAGTCCATCAGAGTCTCGGTGAGACTATTTGTCTTCCATCCATGATCACAACATGGCTCCCACAGGTCCACACACTGTACTTGCAGTAAGGGGCAGTAACAGGGACACTCTGCCACATAGGAAAGTGGCCACCACACACAACCAACAGTGCTGGCCACAGGAGACTATGCAGGGAGAGACAAGGATGCTCTCAACACCATATTTCTGTCTCCTCCAGAAACAGTGAACTGAAATACATAGAGTAGCTGCCAAAAAAATGTTGACTAAAGGCTGGAGGTGTGGCTCAAGTGGTGGAGTGCCTGTCTAGCAACTGTGAGGCCCTGAGTTCAAATCCCAGCCCTGCAAAAAAAAAGTAAGATTGACTAACTATATAAATCAGAGCTCTGAGGAGAAAGGAATTCTTTATTTCAGATAAGAAAGTCTTCTTTTTTTGTGGCACTGGGCCTTGAACTCAGGGCCTTCCCCTTGAGCCACTCTACCAGCCCTTTTTTGTGAAGGGTTTTTCAAGTCAGGGTCTCACTCTTTGGAGCTATTTGCCTGGGCTGGCTTCAAACAGCAATCCTCATGATCTCTGCCTCCTGAATAGCTAGGATTACAAGCATGAGCCACCAGCACCAGGCCTAAGAAAGTCTTCTCTTAATAACCCTCTGACTGGGCTAGAAAGTAGTAAAACCTTTCTAAAGAATAATTTCACAGCATAACCCAACAGCCTTGAAAATTGTGCATATCTCTTCTAAGTAATTCCATGTGTAGTAATCTTCAAAAAAGATAATCAGAGATGTGATCAAAAATGTCTACCAAGCACAGTTCATAGTTGTGAAATACAGTGTAAATGTCTAACAACAGATGATTTATTAATAACTAACAGATGATTTATTAATAACTAACAGATTAATAACAACAGATGAGTTATTAGATAAATTATAATATGACAGGGTAAAATGCAACTATTTAAAAATCATTTTAAGCAGGCGTGGTGATCCAAGCTTATAATCCTACTTCCAGGGAAGGTGGAGATCAGGAGGAGCACAGTTCCAGGCCAACTCTAGCAAAAAGTTCATGAAGACCCCATCTCAACCAATGGAAGGTGAACATGGTGATGTATACCTGTCGTTCTAGCTATACAGAAGCATAAATAAGAGGATCACAGTGCAGGCCAGTCAGGCATAAAGCAAGACCCTGTCTCAAAAATAACCAAAGCAAAACAAGGGCTGGGAGTATTGTTCAAGTGGGAGGGTATTGCTCTGCCTAGCAAGAGCAAGGCTCTGAGTTCAACCACTAGTGCCTCATCATTTTTAAAGAAATAGTTAATGACAGAGAAAATTTTTCTTGATTCAAATGAAAAAAAAGTTGCAAAATTATCTACCCAAAATATGAATTTAAACTATTTTTATAAATTATAATTTGTATTTTTAAGTACAAATAGGAAGTTTTTCATCAAATATTCCAGTGTTAACAGTGATTGTCTCTGAACATAGCATAGTGGATTTTTATTTCCTTCTTGTCCTTTTCTTAGTTCAAATTTTCTTCAGTGAACATGAGTTACATTTCTAATTAAAAGAAATGTGAACAATGTTTGACACTAGTTTACCATCTCTTTGTCATTTGCAAATAAATTCTGGAGTCTTGCCTGCTTCTCTTCTCTTGGACAAAATTAAATTAACACTGCCTTGTATCCCTTTGCACATAGTAGGCATTTGCTGTCTCTTTTGATTAGTAAGTTGAGAAAGTGAGGGAATGAATCCACATAGAACCTACTTATTCTCCGTGAAAGAAAAGCAAATACAGGAAAGAATTTTCACCAGCTTGAATTAGCTGCTACACTGCAACAGAGTGGGAGAAGACACAAAGTTACAGGATCTAAGAGTGCAGGGTTTGGGAAGGAGGTTTTGCTGTTGTTGTTTGGTTGGCTATTTTTTTTTTCAGCACTGGAGTTTGAACTCACTACCTCACACTTGCTAGGCAGGCATTCTTGCTACTTGAGCCACTCAGTCAGCTTGCAGAGAGCACAGGTTTTAAGTCAGGTGAATTTTGGTTCAAATCCCATCTCCATCATTAATCAAGCTAAGTAACCATAGGCAACTTCTATGACTTCGTGAACTCTCTGTTATGATACAGAATTAAATTCACACCTCACAAGCCTGGAGGGAGAGAGGGCGATCTCACATGGAAAGCACTTTACTTGGCGTGCATGGCACAACGAAACACTCGGTGTGTGTTAGTTCTCACTTGTGTGGTTGTCGTAACCTTATTAATAGTAGCAGTTGCTACATCATCTCAGATGTTCTCCCTCCCTCCTTCCAGTGCTCTCTACCCCGAAGACCCTAAAGGTGGTAAGTGTTCCAAGCTAAGAAGGTGGGATAACACCAATCTCCACTGTACCTTTGTCACTGTTATTTTACAAACAGGTCAGTGTCTTGATGGTCAAGAATGGACATGTTTAAAGCTTACATCACAAAAAAAGGACCATGATTATGAAACACATTGCACTGTATAGGTACAGAATGTTCTGCAGAAGGTGCCTTAATTCAGACACACAAAATGAACCTTATTTGCCTTACAGAGGAATTCTCAGTTATTCCTTAAGTTTTGCAAACTCTCCAGTTGGTTAAGAAATCTAGAGCAAATTCCCAGAGCTTTGAGCTCTTTAGAAAATGAAGTGGCTCTACAAAAGTTAAGGATTTTTTTTTTCAAAGCATAAAGTAAGTAATGCCAACTGTCAACTACTTAAACATAGGCCAAATTTCCTCCAGATGAAACAACTTGGTCATCCTCAAAGTGCCTCTCATCTGTGTCTTCACAATGTGTTACTGCAGACATTACTCTTGTCTGCAGACAGAAAAAGAAGGCTGTTATGGTTTGTATGTGAACTGTCCCCCGACCCGACTCATGTGTCAAATGCTTGATGCCATCCCAGTGGCACTCTTTTGGGAGGTGGTGGAAACTTTGGGATGTGGGGCCTAGCTGGAGAAAGTGGATCACTGGGAGTATGCCTTTGAAGGTTACACTTGGTCCCAACCCCTTCCTCTCTCTCTGCTTCCTATATTCCCTGAGGCCAACAGCCTCCTCTTCCACACACACTCCCACCCCCATGATGTTTTTGCCCAAGTGCACAGGGCCAAGGAAACATAGGCTGAACCTCTGAAACTGTGAGCAAAATAAATCCTTCCCCATAGAAGTTATGTATATTGGTCACAGAGATGACAAAACTAACACAGAAAATTGGTACCTGAGAAATGGGAGAGTTGCTGTGACTAAGCCTGACTGTGCAGTTCTTAAGCCTTTGGAACTGGTTGGCAGGAAGAATTTGGAAGAATTTGGAGAAGCCATGGATGCTATAAGCAGAGATTAATAGATGATTCTGATAGGAACTCAGAAGACCAGAGTGCTGACAAAAATGTGAAGAATAGAGACTATTCTCATAAAGTTTCAGTTGGACATGATGACAATTGGAAGTTAGACTACAGGGCATTCCTGTTACATTCTGGCAAATAATTTGTCAGCATTTTGTCTATGTCCTGAAACTCTGATGTTAAATTTATTTATTTGTTTGTTTGTTTGTTTATATACTAGGGATTGAACCCAAGGCCTTGAGTTTGGTACCACTTGAGCCAAGTTCCTAGCCCCAAATCTGAATTTAAAAGTAATGGACTAATTAACTTGGCAGAGGACATTTCGAGACATAGCATTCAGGCTGTGACATACTTATTGCTGGCTAGTTTTAGCCATGTTTATAGTGAGAATTGGAAGAAAAAGCAGACCATAAAGACTTGAAAAACTTTTAGGTTTTTCAGAAAAGTCAATGTAAATTTGGGGCTAAGGAAGCATAGTTTCTGAAGACAAAGTACTGTTTAAAAAGAAGCCAAAAGGCCAGGAGTAGTGGCACACACAAGTAATCCCAGCTACTTGGAAGCCATTGGTAGGAGGATTAAAATCAGTTCTAAGGCTGGCCCCGGGGGGAAAAAGGACCTAAAAAATAACTATAGCAAAAGAGGGCTGGGAGCATGGCTCAAGTGCTAGAACACCTGCTTAGCAAATATGAGGCCCTGAATTCAAACCCCAGTAGGACAATGGCAATGATGCCTTGGGGGCATCTCGGGAATTGACTGGACCCCACCCATTGAAGGCTCAAGAATATAAAAGATTAAAATTATTTGAAAAACTTTCTCCTAAGAAGAGAAGGCCTCCAAGTCACTCTGTTTGCCCAGGGTTGCCTAGCTAGTTGTTTCCTCAGAATTCATTTTACCATATTCAGCTGCCCAGGTACTCAAAAGCTACTACTATCGCCATGGTCCAAGAAGACCTTGCTGCCGCTCAAGCTGGTGGCAGAACTTAGCATTGTCCATGTCATGCTGGTTTTATAGGCATGCAGAATGGAAGCTACAGAGGCTTCCACCCTGATTTCAAAGGAAAGCCTGCAAAGTGTGGCAAGGTCAGAATCTTCACAGGTAGCCCCTGAGAGAGCAATGTGTCAGGCCTTAAAAGTGAAACTGAAGTTAGGATAGAAACTCTAGGAAGGTGAAGATGCCAGGAATGCAGAATATCTGCTGAGGAAAACCTCAGCAATAAGTGGAATCACATGAGACCTGTAGAAAACAGTCTCAAGAATGAGAGGAAGAATAAAGGAGAATAATGGAGGATGCGAATTCAAGTATAATGTATTTTAAGAAGTTGTATAAATGTCACAATGTGCCCCCTGTATAATAATATGATAATTTAAAAATGGGGAAAAAATTAAGCGGAATCAGTCCAAGAGAAAGGCCACGTGAGTTGTAAGTCAGAAGACCGTAAGGGCAGAGCTGTGCAAGCCCCTTGGAGCAGACATCGTGCCACAGGGTGCCCTGGATGCCAGACGAGGAGCCATAGGATTTAGTATTTACCTTCTTGGGGCTTGGTCTTGATTTACAACCACCCTCCCTTGCTATTCTACTACTCCTCCACTGCTGGGACCAAGCATTCAATATATGAACCTATGTTCAAACTATAACATTGCACCTCTGGCCACGAAAGTCTCATGGCCCTCTTATAATGCAAAATATGTGGTCATATAAAATTATAATTGGGGTGAAACTGGTCATGGTGGCAGACGTCAGTAATCAACAAGGCGAAGAGGATGAGGCAGGAGTATCAGAAGAAAAATAATAATAATAGTTGGGGTGGAAAAAAAGTGTATCACATGCTGATATCATAGCTGTCATGACATCGTAGTGGGGCATATTATTCATGGGACCATGGTGATGCTTGTGTAAACAAAGCTACTGCACTGCCAGTTGTACAGAAGTATAGCACAATTGTGTACAGTATGTAATCCCTCATAATAGTAATAGCCAGCTCATACTCATTCATGTTTTCTCTATTCTGTATTATTTTTATTTTTATTGTTATTTTTGAGTATACTTCTTCTATACATAAAAAGCTAAAAATTAACCATAAAATAGTTATACCAGAAACAGTCTCATACATACCTTGATTACATCAAAAAGCTGTGTCAAGTAATTGATCTATGCCGTCCATGGCTTTGTAAGTACACACTATAATGCGGTACAATGACAAATCATTCCAACTACACATTTCTCAGAATGGATCCCCATTGTTAAGCAATGCACACACACATCCCATTGGTTCTGTTTCTCTGAAGAATCTTGACTAATACAAGTCCATTGTGATCTCAGGGACAGCAAATCAGCATTGGTTATCATCTTCCCAACAATGGGACAAAGAGTCTGAACTTTCACTTGTAAGAGGAAGAAAAAACACCTCTTTATAGGCTATTTTGAAAATCTCTTACTGATCACATAAGCAGTACAACCAGAATCAGGTGTGTTTGAACCCCAGGCATCTGTTTTAACTCTTTATAGTGGGTTGAATGGTCCTCAAAAAGATAAGTCCACTTCCTAATCCCCAAAACCTGTGACCTGTGAATTTTTTTGGAAAAAGTCTTTGTAGATATAATTAAGTAAAGGATTTTGAGATGAGATCATCCTTAATGATCATGGTGAGTACTGAATCCTATGACAGGTATCCTTATAAGAAACATACAGCAGAGATTTGGCAGACATGGGAGAAGGCCATGTAAAGTCAGAAGCAAAGGAAAGCTGACAGCCACTAGAATCTGGATGAAGCCAGAAGTAGTCTTCCTTAGAACTTTTAGAAAGACCATGGTCCTGTCAACATACTTTTGCACTGTGAGAACAGAAGTTTCTCTCCAAAACTGGGAGAACATAAAATAGTTTTAAGATTATGGTAGCTACTGGGCACTAATACACTCTAGTTTCCAGTATTTGAGATACAATCACAGGGAACAAACTGACCTTCAGAGAGCAACTCCTAATCACCACTGATCTTCATTCTTGAAATATAAATTAATAAGATCTTAAAATGGTACAAGGGAAGAGAACTGACCTTGACTAAGCATTTGTACTGTCTGTCCCAGGTACTTATCTCTATAGTTTCATTCACTAGTGTGTATATAATGTTCCCCTGGCAAGACCCAAATTGGATTATGAGGTTGGAAGTGTTTTGATAAGGAACTAGAATATTCTAGATCTGATTTAACAGAAATAAACACATTAATCAAGAGCCAGATTTGGGCTGTCAGAATAGCTTGAGTGATAGAGCACCTTCCTAGCCAGCATGAAGCCCTGAGTTCAAACCCCACTCCAGAACTTCTCCTCACCAGTTCTATGACCCTGACAGGTAATCATCTTTCTTATGCCTTGGTTTTTCCACCCACAAAATGGGGATAATGCTGTTACCTACTTTACATAAGGTTGCTGTGAATTTCATGAGTCAAAAACATGGAGAGACAAAGCAGAAAGCAGTAACCCCATTGGTTTTAGCTGATACTGTAACACACATGTTATTAAGAACATAGCAAACACCTAGTAACTACTATTATTATCATTAGCTCAGTTAAGACCCAGCTAGACCTTAATTTGGAAATCTTTCTCTATTTTTTTTTTTTCTTTAGAGAATCATGATCTGTTTTTTCTGCTAGAATTAAAAAGGCCTCCTTGGAAGACAGAAATTGGATTAAAATAAAACCTCTCAGAATGTAGTCTAAAGGATGATCCAGAATGCAAGGCATGTGAAGAAATGGCAGGGGAGGGTGGCACTTTAAGCCTTTCAACATATATTTAACAGAGATCTAAATAAAATTTCAAAATTACAAAATAGATTCAAAGATAGTCAAAACACTTAAAATATCACAATTTACTAGGGCAAAGGCACTGATCATTAGGGATGTGGGGAAAGGGGAAGTAAAAGGAAAATGATTTTCCTAAAAATAAAAAATAAGAAAAACAAAAACAATGCAGGAAAATCCTATGGCCAAGAAATCAGTAGGAGTTTTTGACATAACATAGTCAGAGAAGTTCAAATTAGTTTATTTCTGGTTTACATCTAATTAGTAATTCCTAATCAGCCCATCTTGTTATCTAGTAGAGGGGTACAGGAACAACTGTAATAAAAACTAGAGAGAACTAAATGTCACAGAGGAGCAGTGAAAGGGAAGAGATGTTCTCTGCAAGTTTCTCAGGAAAGTGCTAAGCCAGTTGACAGCCCTGATCTCTTCTAGACAATGTAAAATGATGGACAGCAAAGCCATCCACCATTATCAGTCACATACCACAGTGTTGGTATCTGAGCCTTTTTAATGGCTGACTCTGCTGTATATTGAATTTATTGCTTTCCTTTTGTTAACCAAGTACATTTTCTCATGTCTTTTATTTATTGTTTCTCTCTCTTCTACCAGAACATAAGGTTCATGCCTACTTAGTTTGGTTACATTCTAAAACAGCGCCTGGCTCAAACAGATGCTCAATAAATACTTGATGAATAATGAACCAAAATACAATCTCTACCCAAGCACTCAGCTTGATAGAATGGAATCCATATGGTTCTCAAACCTATCTACTGTCAGAGGACAATATCTTAGTCCCTTGTGCTGCTATAACAAAAATACCTGAGACTGAGTAACTGAAAAACAATTTAAATTTCCTTCTTATAATTATGAAGACTAGAAAGTCCAAGATCAAGGTCAGTGTACGTGAGGGTTGCTCTTTCTGTTTCAAGATGGTGCCTTGTTGCTGTGTCCTCCAGAGGGCACAAACACTGTATCCTGAAATGGCAAGGGGTAGAAGGGCACTGGGTGAAACTTCTTTTATAAGGTCCTTAATTTCATTCACAAGAAAAGAGTTCTGAAGACCTAGTTACCTTCCAAAGGCCTACCTCTTAATATATTGCATTGGAAATTAAGTTTCAGTATGAACTTTGGAGAGGACACAAACATTTAAACCCTAGCATATATGCTAGCAACTCATCCCAAAAAGGATGAAGACTCACCTCACCTCCTCGTTCTCTGGCTATTGCCAGAGAACTGTCCTTTTCCATCTGTACAGATGAGCCCCTGACAGCTTTGGATGACCTTGCTTTCCCGATCTTAACTCATTGGCCCAGAACAGACATGTTATCTAAGCTCAGTCAATCCAATTCTTTTTTCTCAGACACTTCATTTTGCCTTTGTAAGAGCATAAGGAGTTTGAAAATGATTTCTGTCTTAGTCTATTTTTTCATGACTAGAATGAAATACCTGAGTATGGTTGGCTTTATAAAGACAGGAAGTTTATTCTGACTCATAGTACTGGAGACCCAAAAATGTTGTGGTTTAAATATGAAATGTCTCCCATGGGCTTACGTGTTGATTGCTTTTCCCCCAGATCACGGCACTATTTTGATAGGTTCTGGGAGCTATAGGAGGTGGGACCTAGTTGTAGAAGTTGGTCACTGGAAGGGTGACTTTGAAGGTTATGCCTGATCCCCAGTCCCTTCCTCTCTATCTGTCTGCTTCCTTTCTACCGTGAGGTGAACAGCCTCCTCTGCTGCTGTGTTGTTCTGCCCAAACACATGGAGACAAACAACCATGGACTAAACCCTCTGAAACCATGAGCCAAAATGTATCTTTCCTCCTTTAAGTCATCCTGTTGAGTATGTTGTGTCAGTGAGGCAAAAGTAAGTGAAACAAAGACCTGGGGCTGTGTCTGGTGGTGCTTCCTGCTGGCAGAATTCCCAAGGTACTGAAGGACATGGCATGGGAAGAAACAGGAAGTGTGCACATGTGCAGATCTTCTGATCTCTCCCTCTCTTCAAACAAAGCCTTCAGTGATTCAGTCACGGGAGCTCCACTCTTTTGACCTTACCTAACCCTAATCAACTCTCAAGGTCTCACCTCCAAACACCGCAGTTAGATCAGGATTCTACTCTCTTTGTACCTCACAATGGAATTAAATTTCGACACATGACCCCTCGAAGGACATTCAAGCATCCATAGCAACCTCTGAACTCATTCACAGATCCGATGGCAAGGAGAATCACTATAAAATTACAGAAGACATTGTAGAAAAGCTGGACAATAGATATAAACACAAGGATGCAAATCAAAACCATCCATTTGTCAGAGTTTGTATTCATGGAAAATAAGAACCTTCATGTCCAAAAAGAAACAGATAAATGCGCTACAGTGCACAGATACAAGGCAGTACTGACATGGAAATAGCTACAAACATATCAAGTAACAAAAGCAACCAACAGGACAAAATGTGCAATGTGCTATTTATACACATTTTTAAACTATATTTGTATGCAAAGGTCTAAAGGAATATAAACCACACTGGTCTCCATGGTTACCTCTAGGGAAGGGAGATATGAAAAGAAACTTTTGTTTTTTACATAAACTATTTTGTAGTATTTGAATTACAATATTTTAAAGATACTGTGTTCTTATGTTAACTTATTTAATTTACTGAAATCACTTAAATATTATGAAGAGATACTAGGTAAGAAATAGGACTAAGCCAGAGAAAGATTAGAGGGGCCCACCTCTCCCTGGGGCTCTGGGGCAGGAGTTAAGCATTGTTAAACCACTGTTAAATTTTGTTAAACCCACTGTTAATATCAATGATGAAACTTTATTTTCAGTATCCATTTTAATATTTATTTTTCCTTTAAATATGCTAGTATGTTGGGGATTGAGGCTGTTTGGTTCCCTGATTGATAGCTGTTAGACCCTTCCCTGGCCCCCTGACTGCCTTGAGCAAAGGACTGCTAGCCAAACAGCCAACAGGACTACCTTCCTGCTAGAACGGGTTGCTTTGAACACTCCACAGATGCCTTGAGGAAGCTACAGGGCTACCCAGCTACTTGCTGCCAAAGCACAACTTTGGCTCCAGAAGGTACTGTTCGGTGACTGTTTCAAGAAGCATGTACTGGACCTTTTACTATCACAAGCTTCAATAAACTCTAGATGACCCTGCAGCCATTTCCACCCAGACCAGAGGAGGAGAGCACTTCTCCTGGTGGCTCAACAGAAGGTTTGTGACTAGTGCAAACACAGTCCTTCATTGGCATAAAGGTCTGCCATGATTGGTGCAGACACACTGTCACACCCCTTTTCTGACTATATAAGCAGTTTGTTTGGTTCACAAAGTGAACCAACCAGGAGACAACCTCCTGCTGTGCTAACTGTTCAAGGTTTCTGTTGTGTATTCTATCTTTTCCTACTTTTGATCTTCATCATTATTAGAGCTGGCTGAGCTGTAACAGGAAGAGGCAGTAGCAGTGGCAGAAGTGGCCTTGGCAGAGTGGCAGAGTCACTGACAAGGGCTCAGGATTACTAACACTGGAAGAGCTTCTCCTCACCTACCCACCTACCCACAATTCCTATCTGGGTAGAGCAAAAGAACCCCAACTAGAGACGAGAAAACCATTAAAGGAGGCTGTAGCCATTGCTTAGCTCCCAAGGGTGGTGACTGACATAGGGCTGAAGGGATAGTGAGAAAGATGTAAACGTATGAGAGATTTAGGGTGCAGACTTGGAACTTTTTACTGAGTGTTTGGGCGGAGGGCAATGCACTCTCACAATAGTGGGGGATCTGGAATTTGGCTGCCAGGACTCAAAGCCCAATTTAGCTAAGAGACATTGGACAAGCTAGTACACATCTCTGTTTGTTTCCTCATGTATAAAGTAGAAATGATAATATTTTTCCTAGATCATGGAATCTTTGATAATTAATTCACATAAAGTGCTCAGAAGTTTGCTATTGCTCAGTGTGTTGGAATGACTGTTATTGTTATCATCACCATCATTTCGTCACCACCACTATGATCATTTGGACTAATACTAGGTCCTTAGTCTAGGTGATCAGCTAGGAACAGAGAAAAATATAAAACAATTTAAAGCATGTACCAGGACTGATACAGAATAAAAAGGAAGCCAAGAAGAGATCACAGGCTGATTGTTGTGACTAACTAATAGAGTGTATCAGGAAGGAGAGAGGGAGGGAGGGAGGGAGGAGGGAGGAAGGAAAGAAGAGAGGGAAATGAAGAGAGAAGGGAGAGAGGGAAAGGAGGAAGGAGGGAAGGGAAGAAAAGAAGGACTAAAGCTGGCAACTTCATCAGGAGTAAGTTTGAAGGAATTTATATGAATAGCTATACTTTAAAGGAAAAACACTGAGCCTTTTTCCTCTTTTTAAACTTGTTTTTAAATACACATATAAAATTATATTTACATATAACGTATTATGTATATATTAGTACACCCTTACTTTATTGGATAACATTAAGTGAAAGCAAAGTTCCCCTGAGCAAACACAGAAACACTGTTTCATTTCTTGACCCAAAGCCCTTTCTGTGCTTCTACAGGCACATGCATCATTAAGTTGAAGACTTAATTTATTCAGGTCATACAGAGGCAGAGTAAAAAGTAGATAAAGACCAGAACTCTCTTACACATATACGAACAATTCTTGCTTTCTCTCTCTCTCTCTCTCTCTCTCTCTCTCTCTCTCTCTCTCTCTCTCTCTCCCCTCTCCTTTCAATTGCAAAAATTTTTAACAGCCACTCGGGCTCCTTTTCAATTGCAAATATGTGCAAATTGATCCACCACCCTAGCCCAGGGACCATCCAAATACCTCCCCAGTGCCCCCATGGACCATCAGGAACTGCCCAAATCTTTTCCTACTCATTTCTCCTCCACCGTCCCTGGCAGGGATCACAGGATTCCTTGTGATTCCCTCCTTCACTTATAATAAAGTTCTTTAATACATCCATGTGTTCTGCCTGGATTCTGCCTGGATTCCTCCATGTGGGACACAAAGAATCTGGGTGTCTCCTTATCAGAGACTACAAAATCCTACAATAATACTTTAGTACATTCAGGCTGCCATAACAAAATACCTTAGACTGGGTAATTATAAACAATAGAAATTGATTGCTTATAGTTCTGGAAGCCGGGAAGTCCAAGATCAAATTGCCAATAAACGGGCTGGTTCTTCACAGACAGTGCCTTCTATGTGTCCTCATATTGTGAGGGAAAGCATACTCCCTCAAGTCAGTTCTCGCTCTTTCTTTCTCTGCAGGGTCTCTCTATATAGCTCAGGCTGATCTTGAACTCAAGACCTTCCTCTTGCCTCAGCCTCCTTACTGGTGTGGTTACAGGCATGTGCCACCATAGCAGCTGTAAGAGCACCAATCCCATTCATGAATGCAGAGCCCATGTGACCAAATCACTTCCTTATCACCTCAGGGGTTAGGTTTAAACACACATTTGGAGGCACGCACATTCACACCATAGTAGGTAGGCTAGATTCATTGTAGCCCTAGAGGGAAATCCTGGCAGATCCATGACTTTCTGCTTCTGAAATTAAAATGTCCATTGTAACACGTAATCTCAACCTTGATTTACTTCTCTTGTCCAGGTGATGACTGCTTCCCAACTTGCCCTTCTCCTTAGCCCCCACTCAAGGTGGTAGACAATCTCTGACTCCTCTGGGCATATGTTTTAAGAAGGCAAAGTGAGGAAAAGAGAGGAAACGACAAGGAAATGTCTTCAGCGGCACCATACTATAGGCATGATTTGGTCTAGTAGAGCCAGGTCTGTCATGTGGGCCATTCTGAGGCCACTCACAGGTTTCCATTGCTATAACAAGCCCCTGAAGCAATCAGTATCTAAACAGCAAAGGTTTGCTTTGGTCCACAGATTTAGAGATTGCAGTTTATGATCAGTTGACTCCTTTGCTTTGGGTAAAAAAGCATATCATGACAGGAGCATGTGGTAGAGTAAAACTGCTCACTTAATGACCTGGAAGCAAAAGAGAGGAAAAGGCTGGGACCCCACTCTCACCTTTGAGGGGATGACTATTGGCCTAAAGTCCTCCCACTTGGGTCTGCCTCTTAAAGGTTCCATTACCTCCAAATAGTGCCTTGCTGGAGATCAAGCCTTTACTGCAAGAATCTTTGGGGAATATTCTAGATCCAAATTATAGCAAAGCGCTAATGTTCTTTCCAGTCTGCCAGCATTGACTCTTGCTACGGGAGCTTCCTCAATCTCAGGCAAAAGCCCCCTGGAGCAGGAACAGGACTCAAAATTAATCCAGGATATCTCTCTCTCTCTCTCTCTCTCTCTCTCTCTCTCTCTCTCTCTCTCTCCTCTCTCTTTTATTTTCTTCTTCTCCTTCTCTCTCTCTCTCTCTCTCTCAAAAGGGAAGCATTCCAACTTCCTTGGCAAGATCTGCCAATCCAGTAATTCCCTACATGGCCACCTCCACTCTGTTCCACAGGTAGTTGGAGCTTGTCAGTCCTTTTGTCTCCCATCTGCAACAACTGTATTTTAAGTTCCTCAGAATAGGTGTGTGTGTGTGTATATATGTGTGTGGGGTGTGTGGGGGGGTGTGAGGGGTGTGTGTGTGTGGCAGTACTGGCGTTTGAACTCAGGGTCTCACACTTGCTAGACAGGCGCCCTACCAGTTCAGTCATACCATCAGCCTCAAAATAGTCTTGAGGGACGGAGTTAACAACTGCCCTACACAACAAAATCTTTCTCCCCACAAAATTCTCATCACCAATCCTTCCCATTCTACAATCTAATCCTTTTAAATATCTTTAATCTGACTGAAAAGCACAAAAGTCATGAAATTTGTAACTATTTTCTGTGTGTATTTTGCAGAAATAGATTGGGTTTTGAAATTTGGCATCTATGATAGTCTGATGTTCCAATCTTGAAAATTCAATTTTGGTATCTTTTTTCACATAGAAGTTTGTTTTATATGCTTTTTGTTACATAAATGTTTTCCTTTTTTATCTGCCTTGCAACTTCCGTTTTTAGAATCTAAACTTGTACCTTAAAAACGCTTATTAATAAGCATATGTGGTTTCATTTATCACGGTCTTGGATGTTAGACACCTAATGACCCCAATTCTTTACATTCACAGAGGGCAAAGATAACCAACTTCCAGCAGGCTAAATTGGACACCACTTGCTTGGCTTGGTGGACATAGAGGTTTTGTGGTTGCTGTTGCGGTGGTGATGGTGGTTTATCCGCATTTGAATACTTTTACCAACAGCCCCATTTCTCCCATATTGCCACACATTCATCCTAACTTCTTTGAACAAGAAAAAAATGGAGTTTGGGAGTTCTCATATATCTTGCACTTCGAACCTCTCATTCTATTTCTTTCCCTATAGGATCACTTTTTCTGGCAAATTTAAGATCTTTTAAGGGCAGAAAAGCAAATATCTTGGTATTTTTTCCCTAGCCGGGGTCAAAACCTCCCAGTCAGCTACAATCTGAAAAAAACCGTGAGCTGATTTAATCACTCCTGGCGCTTTTTGCACCTCCGACCCTTAGAGGGCAATAAAACTCCAGTTGGCGGTTTGGCTTCCACTGAAGACCGCTCCCGACGCGGCCTTACGTAGACGCGCGTCCTTACGTAGACGTTGGGGCGGGGCCTTCCCGTGCGCGGTGACTGGTGGCGGCACTGGCGGCAGCTGGAGGCGTAATAGTGCGGGTCGTGGCTTTGGAGAAGTTCCGAGGCGGCGGTGGCGCCGGCGACGACTTCGACAGTAGGAGCGGGCCTCGGGCTTGTCGCTCACTATGCCGACGGTGGAGGAGCTTTACCGCAACTATGGCATTCTAGCCGATGCCACGGAGCAAGTGAGCCAGGTGGGTCCCCGAGCGGCCTGCAGGGCCCGGCGCTCCGCGGCCTCTGAGACGCTGTCCGCCGCGCTCCCCGGGCCGGGCGGGGGTGCTGCTTTGCCCTGCCGCGCGCGGGAGCTCCCAGCCCATCCGGGCTATTTGGCCCGGGTGGACACGCCTCTCGGGAAT
Source organism: Castor canadensis (assembly GCF_047511655.1). Taxonomy (NCBI): domain Eukaryota; kingdom Metazoa; phylum Chordata; class Mammalia; order Rodentia; family Castoridae; genus Castor; species Castor canadensis. The sequence goes on from NC_133386.1 coordinate 179,539,683, forward strand.
GTAGACCCGGGCATCCCCGGGGAGAGTGTGGGCCCCCGGCTCCCGAGCTCCTGTGTCCTCCTCGGCCAGTGTTTTCTCATCGTGGCGTTTCCTGACTTTGTCCCTTCGGGTATAGACTTCTTTTAAGTCTTTCTCGATGGAATTTAGTCCCACAGATTAAGTTGGAAAGTTTTCCTTAAGAGGTCAAAAATGTCCTTTTTTGGAGGCACAAAGTTGCTATTAACTCAGGGAGAATGCCTGGGAGGCAGAAGCTTGTGAAGAAGGAGGACCCTTCCATCCAGACTTTGAATGAGAACCGCGCATCAGTCGCAGGAGGCACAGATAAAAAGATTCGTCCTCTCCTGGGATGTGCATTTTAGTGAGGCAGAACAGTGAGACTTCAGAGAAATCAAGATAGGTTCGATTTTGTTCATAAAAAGTGTTAGAAAGTAACACGAGGCTGTAGAGCGGCAATGGAGAGGGGGAGGATGCAGCTCCAAATAAGAGTGGTCTGGGAAGGACTCTGTCCATAGAATCCTAATTCATTGTACTATAGTACATTGAACTTGAGCTGATAGGTGGTCAGGTGGATGTGTTGTTGGGGAAAAGAACCAGGCTCTCCTGGAAGCGATCTTCATTGCTCTAGAAGACCCATTTCTTTTCAGTGCTTAGAACCTTTGATGATCCTGCTTACACACCTCATAGAGTAGAAAGTGGAAGATCCTGAAGTCTGATAACATTAGCAGAGACTTGGAAGACCTCTTTGGTCCCTTTTCTTGGATGTGTGTAATTCAAGTACAACCTTCCTGAGCTGGAGGAAGAAGGGGTTAGGAATTATGTTGGAGCCTTACTGTATGTAGCTTAACCTAGAACTGTGAATGTCCCAGCTTCAAGAATCAAATGCTTTTCCTTCCCTCTTTATTTCCATGTTAGTACAGAATTTTATTGTTACCAGAAATATGTGCTGATGGTAGATGTGTTTAGAGTGTGTTAGGTCAGTTGTAAAGGAGGAATTTCCTGTCCTTTTAAGACAAGATGGAAAAAATTCTAGTCAATCATAGTTCGAATTTGTAGTTGTTCCTAGAAAGAACTAGTGGTGCAGAGACTCTCCATCATGTAATTAGTTTATGATTGAGTTGGGGAAGAGTGTAGCAGATTGTTGTACCTAAATTTGATTTTGTTGCACATCACCCAGAGAGGTTGGAGCCAGAATCATGATTCCCAACCAGTTTGTAGCTCTTGTCTGTAATTCCTGCATTTGGAGGCTAAGGCAGGAGAATCAGAAGTTCGAGGCTAGCCTGAGCTACCGAGGGAGATTCTGACTTTCCTTTCCCCCAAAAAAATTTTTGGTACTTAATTTTACATTATGTATCAAAGAAACCTTACAAGTTTAAAAAACTATATCAAATATTGTTAAGGGACTGGCAGTTAGACTGATCTGAGATCTATGTAATGCCTAAGCTTGGATTTCTCCTCTTGGTCTCCTAACCATTGAAAACATTGGCTCCTCAAGGTGGAAGTGTATGGACTTTACTCACTTGTAGTTCATGAAATATTCTTTTACTAGCTTTATTTTGTGCGATTAAAGTCAAGTTCACAATGCCTCAAAAATGTGTGAAAGTGTTAACCTACTTTAATTTTCTAAAGGTTTTCTAATTGAGTCTGAGGAAGAAAGTGCTTATAGTTTGGCTTAGTCTTTCTCTCTTTCTCTTTCTCTTCTCTTTTCTTTTCTTCCTTTTCTGCTTATGTCTACTTGGGTTGAATCCAGGGCCTCTTGACTTTCTAAACAAGCTGTCTACCACTGAGTTGCATCCTGGCCCCACTATCTCCTACTTGAGAAATATATTTGTTGAAACTACATCCTTCTCTAAAATAATATTGTGTTTCTTAGAGGCTGCAGACTGGATCCAGACATGGCTTTACTACCACATCATTGACTGTTTATGCATATTGATTGTGTTTTGACAATCACTACTATAATTTTTTGTGTAGGATATATCTAATGAATGTTGATCAAATTATACTTTAATTGTTACTTAAAAGTATCTTGGGGGTTTCTTTAGAGATCAGCTTTATTAATTAAATATTAAAAACACATCCAAATGCTCTTTTAGAAATTCATTAAAAGTATATAAACCCTTTGAGGGAGAAAGAAATCAGTACTATGTATTCTTTGGAATATTTTGCTGCAATAACAATCCTCCTTGTACTAAGTCACTATCACTCTGGGTTTTTTTTTTTTCCTGTTTTAACAATCATAAGTAAAAACTATTGTACTTTGAGATTCTCTCTTTTTTAAAAAATTTTATTTTATCATTTTTACATTTACTTACATGTAAAAACACACACACACACACACACACACACACACTTACGTGTGTTTTGGCCACACACACACCCCCTAAACCCTTCTACCCTCTTGAGTTTATTTTGCATTATATAAAGGGTAACTAGTCTATTAGTAATAGTTGCTAAATTACTTGAGGAAACTGATGCCTGCTGGTGGTAGAAACTTTGATTTCTTGTTTAAATATACTGAAATGTATTAAATTTTCAAGGGTCTTTCTGTGGAGCCTGTGTTTCAGACTTAAATTTTACCTTTGAAGGTCTGACAAGGTTTTCCTTTTTTTTCTTTTGTTAAGTAAATTCTAAGAACCTGAATTTGAATGACTCCAATTGAAGAACCTTGGAAATTAGGCAAAGATCATGACTGTAGAGCCAGCAGAACTGTGTTTGGGTCCTATACCTGCTATGTAACTTTTAGCATGGCACTGGACAAATTATTTCACTTGCATGAACCTCAGTTTTCCCATCAGAAAAAATACAGGTATAATACCTATAGTCAGGCTTGTGGATCCTGGTAGACTTTCAATAATATTCCTAATGATTCCTTTTTGTGCGAATTTTTTTCTTGTTTGTTAAAAGCAGCAGCAGTTCATTGAATTGTAAGTAATGTAAGGTGTTTCTTTAAGTGACTTGAAAAATAAAAGTTTAAGTTTCAGTTAAAGGAGATTAGATTTTTGATAACTATCACACTGTTCAAAACCAGTTTTGGTTTTTTTTTTTTTTGGTGATGCTGGGGTTTGAACTCATGATTTCATACTACCACTTGAGCCACACCTCCAGCCCTCAAAACCAGTTTTACGAAGTCTGTTTAAAAGCTCTGAAACAAACCACAGGAATGTAAAGTAGAAAAATCAGCCATGATTTTTGAGTCTTTGCACTGAAAAATGTATAATTGTAATTAATAACTCCTCAAGACTGATGTTGCATCTGCATTTCGTGAGGAAGCTAATCATATTTGAAGAAATTTTTGTTAGGAGTTATTCTGTTTAGTATATTAATATCTTGGCATTCTGCTTTATTTTTTTTTCCACTCAACACAGTTTTGTCCATAAAAATAATTGTTATAAAATTTGGTAATTCTATAATACATAGGATGTTTATTAGTCATTCCCATCCTTTTTTGTAAGGCAGGATCTGTCTGTATAGCTCAGGCTGACCTGGAACTCACTGTATCGCTCAGTCTGGCCCTTGAACTCACAATTCTCAATCCTCCTGCCTCTGTCTCGTCTCCAAGTGCTGGAATTACAAGTATGCACAGTTATTTGCATCTTGAGGGCATGAAGTAAGCTATCTGAAGGTCTTAGAGCATTCCTTATACAGAGTGAACACTGTTGTATCCACATTTGGTATCAAGATTATAGTTTTTCAGAGTTTTCTTATTTATTGAAAGTTGTGTTCATATGTGCACAGAGAAGATGTATGTGTGGTCTTACTCTGTATGTATTACTGTTACTTGCCAGCTTGACCGGTGCCACTTCATACAAGGACTGGCTTGAGGAAACTGTAAGGAGGATTGGGGATTCGTTGAGTCTTCTCATTATTGAACATCTGAGAAAGAGCACTTAAGAATTTTTTTTAAAGAAAGCAAATGAATTTTTGGGGAGGAGTATTACTCAGGGTTTTGTGCCTGCTAAACAAGCATTCTAGTACTTGAAACATGTCTGCAGTCCTGAATAATTATTTAAATATGTGACATTAGAACTGGTGTTAATCCAAAATTGGTTGACTATGTAGAATAAATTGTTACTTTTTCATATTCTAAAATAGGCAAAATTAACTGTGCTTCCTAACTTTCCTGAACTTGCTTGATTTCCCCCACCTTCTTCAAGATGCTAATTGGAAACAGGTATTCTTTTTGGGGGGGTATTGACAGAGGGCCTGCCTCAGCCTCTCAAGTGCTGAGATTACAGGCATTTGACATCAGGCCTGGCAACAAGTACATTATTATAATTAAGTAAACAACACAATTCTTTGAGAATTGTGCAGTATTCGTTAGTACGTTAAGCACAGCATAGTCACAAGGCTAGAGTTAGTGATCTCTAGAATGAAGAAGTATTGGCACATTACCTTATTTGCTTTTTCCACTTAAAATTAGAATCATCTTTCCCTCTTCCTCAATTAAAGAAAATGGAGTTGGAGATAGAAAAGAAATAGAGCAGAAAGATAGGTGTCCAATTTAAGCAGTAAAACTCCAAAAATAAGTATTACTTCTTATGCTTTATCAAAAAAATTTAAAGCAGACTTGACATATTTGTTAGTTTTCTACTTAGCTTCTTATCCTTTAAAATTGTGTTTCTTTTCTGCTTCATTCTTTCTTTCAGCATAAAGATGCCTATCAAGTGATATTAGATGGTGTGAAAGGTGGTACCAAGGAAAAACGATTGGCAGCTCAGTTTATTCCGAAATTCTTTAAGCATTTTCCAGAATTGGCTGATTCTGCTATCAACGCACAGTTAGACCTCTGTGAGGATGAAGATGTGTCAGTAAGTTTATGTTTGGCACCTTTTTAGCAAGCTTTCAAATTTTTCTGTATGTGGGTAATGTAATCAAAGTAGTAACCATATCAGCCCACAATAAAATATCACAATATGGTTTGACATTGCACCATACTTAGGCTTAAATCTTTTATTTGTGAAAAATGCATGTAATTACAAAATGCTTTGTTTTCCTTATCCGTTAACTACTGTTAAAAATGAGTTGTGGCTCACATCTTCCTCCTAGATTATTACTAATATTGTATGTGAAATTAGGCTGTTAGTATAGCTTTAAACACCCATCTATGTTTTGCATGGAAGAAAAATAATTTATCACTGTAATGATTACATATGATTACTAAAATAAGAAGAAATCATTTCTCCCTGAAATAGAATTAATCATTAACATTTGTGGCTGCTAATACCGTTTTCTTAGAATTTTCCAACTGTTAGCTCCTGGCTTTTCAATTGAAGTCAGTGAATCACAACATTTCATGCAGAATTTGCGGGATATAAACCCTGTACATTTTTTTCATGTAAAACCTAGTAAGTTAAGATCAGTATTTGACATTAATCATAGCTGTAAGTATTATATTAAGTTGTCAACACTAAAAATTTTAAAATAGTTCCATGATATGACATCTTTCTAAAGAAATACTGCCCAGGAGCCTAACAGTTGTATATAAGTAGTACACAAACATTTGTTTGTAATCTGATGTCTGTTCCAGTACAGTGTTTAACATTCCCTTTCCACTATATTTTGCCTTACTTACTCTGAAACTTGAATACTAAATTAGCCAGGCAGTCCGACAGTCCCAGCTACTCAGGAGAATGAGGCAGGAGGATCATTTGACCAGCCTGGGCAACGTAGTGAGAGCCTATCTCCAAAAACAAAAAATGGGGAGGGGGCAAATTACTTCTTAAACTGCTGATGATCTCTTATTTTTTATGTTTTTGCAACTTATATTCTCCAAATTATGGTTTCTCTGTGGTTTTGGTTTTCTTTAAAAGCTGGGTCTGTTGTTGTGTTTAAAGGCGATAGTATTTGGTTAATGTTTTCTTTGCATTTGTGCCCAGATTCGACGCCAAGCAATTAAAGAGCTGCCTCAGTTTGCCACGGGAGAAAATCTTCCCCGGGTGGCAGATATACTCACCCAGCTTTTACAGACAGGTAAAGTTTATTATTACCTTTTCATCTAAATAGAACTTCTTTTGAAATAGTGACTGTTTTTAATTTTCTTTTGCATTGGAGGCAGGTGCTAAAGGTCCTACCTCTAACAGAGGTTAAACTTCTTTTCTTCATTCAGTAGTACAAAACTTAATGACTTCTGATTCTGTGATTGTTAGTGTTTTATTTTTAATTCTGTTTATAATGGCATATGACTGGATTCTCTTGGAAATTTTAATGCATCATAATTTTTCCTCATTATTCTATAGTGAGATCATTGTACCATCTTCACATAAAAATTTTACAGGCATGCCAGATCAGTTTCTCTATCCTTATAAGGAGGATTTATCTTTTTGATACTTAACAGAATTGCTTAGGTATAAGTTTCCTGTTACATAATCTATGAAAAACTATGTTGAATCTTAAATTTGATAAAAACACAGAGGGTATTTTAAATTTATAATATATTCATTGTGCTACCTTTTCTCTATTCAGATGACTCTGCAGAATTTAACTTAGTGAACAATGCCCTGTTAAGTATATTTAAGATGGATGCAAAAGGTAAGGCTAGTTCTTATCTGAATTGCACTTTCCGTCTTAAAAAAAAAATCTGGGAGCTTGGCCTTACTCATTAAGAATAAAGTCTGGGGTTTTACCTGGGGATCCTTTCATAAAAGTTGTGGTATTTTGACAAAAAGCCTCCCTAACTCTTAAGAAATCTGGCTTTTCAGTAGAAATAGTTATAAAAACATCAGGTTTTTTCCCTTAGAAACATGTTGGAAAACTCCTTTTACCACTTTGAAAAGAAATTCTTCCAAAATACCTGGGTTTTATTATTAATGATATGAAAGGGAAGTCACATTCAAACTGAGTCTATCCAAGAAGAAAACATGTGATCAGTCTTTTGGTTGAGGCTATAGAAATTTCAAACTGACTTTGGCTTGGTGTGGTGGTTCACACCTGCAATCCCAGCTACTTAGGAAGGCAGTGATCAGAATTGTGGTTCAAGGCCAGCCCCACATCTCAACAAACAAACCAGATGTGGTGGCATGTGCCTTTAATTCCAGCTACGAAGGAGGAATAAGTAAGAGGATCCTCATGATCAGTGGCCAGACCCTACGAAAAGGGAAACCATATCTGAAAAATTGCCTAAAGCCAAAAGAACTAAAGGCATGGCTCAAGTGGTAGAGCCCCTAACAAGTTCAAGGCCGTAAATTCAGACCCCAGTGCCACCAAAAGGAAAGGGAGGGAGGGAAGGAGGAAGGAAGGAAATTTCAGACTAACTTTAACCAGTATTTATGGTATTCGGGTGTTTATTAACTTGAGAAGAAATACTTGAATTTACTTAAAAAATTTCTTTATATAATTGACTTGTTGCAGACAGCGATTTTGTTTTGCAGGAACTTTAGGTGGCTTGTTTAGCCAAATACTTCAAGGAGAAGACATTGTTAGAGAACGTGCAATAAAATTCCTTTCTACAAAACTTAAGACTTTACCAGATGAAGTCTTAACAAAGGAAGTAGAGGAGCTTATACTAACAGAATCCAAAAAGGTACATTTCAGTCATCATGTAGTAGAAATTCTCTATAGCAGTAGAACATCTCTGAAATTGGCAGTATTCATTAATGCTGTATGTTTCTTATGTATAAAATGACACATTCATTCCATTAGAACCACATAGAACTTCAGGTTTTTCTCAGATTGTATTTAGCACTTGGTCATTCATAATGTTGAGCTAGTGTATTAATTTAATGGGATGTAATCACATTTAAGTCTTTCCTAGTGTTACTGCCAAAATTTCTGTATCCTTTAGGACTGTACAAGTTGCCTACTTCAGGAATCCTACTTTTCTCTCCTATGTTATGCTGTTCCATTTCAAAATGAAATTTTACACTGAAACAGTTTATCTTTTCATCACTATAAACTCATCAGGGTGTTAAATAATGCTTATATTTTGTGCTCCAAGTATCTAGGGTGCATCACTTTTCCCTCATTTTAAAGTGCCAAGTTTGGGAATACCACTCAAGATTTCTTCAGTGAGAAAGGAGTAGCTTTCTAGCTAGGAATATCAAAATATCTTACCTATGCCCCAGCTAGTAATCTCATGATGGCAAGTTCCTTTGGTCAGTGAACACAAATGTTTAGACCCACTGATAGGAAAGACGTGCATAGTATCCTACTTGTGTACGATTACCATATTGTAAATGAAGCTACTTAATTGTAGGAAACCAAATACTGCTTAACAGTCTGCTATAGAATTTCTGGATTTTTTTTTTTAAAGCACCTACTTAAATTTCTTTTTTAACCATTCTGTGAAATTTTGATGCCACAGATACACTGTATGTCTGAGCTTTGTACATAAGAAAGTAAAATTTTCTAAGAATCAGTTTTGCCTCTTTGGATATTCTGAAACTAGAAGCTGTCTTTTCATCAGAATTTCAGAACCATTAATATCAGGCTGACTTTAGTAATTGAAATAAATTAGCTACTCTTCAATATTGATCTTTTCCATTCAAATGTAGTATTATTGTGAGTTGTCACTTTCCAGGTCCTAGAAGATGTTACTGGTGAAGAATTTGTTCTGTTCATGAAGATACTATCTGGATTAAAAAGTTTACAAACAGTGAGTGGAAGACAGCAGCTGGTAGAGTTGGTGGCGGAACAGGCCGACCTGGAACAGACCTTCAATCCCTCAGATCCCGACTGCGTGGATAGGCTCTTACAGTGCACTCGGCAGGCAGTACCCCTCTTCTCTGTGAGCTCTTTGTTTTATACACATAGCTGGTATTTTGATTACTTTATTAGCTATGTCTCTTTCCATGGATACTTACTTGTGCTTTCTCCTCAAACTTTTCCATAAAAGTATTCTTAGTACAATGGAATAAATATTTACTTTATGGAGACAGGGATGGGATTTGTAAGACCCCAAGGCAGCAAGAAATTTTTTTAGTCTTACATAGAGACTTTTTAAAAGTCGTGAGTACTTTGTATTCTGTGTCTGGCTTTGTGTTTCCCTTGGCTGTGAGTCTTCTGGGATGTGTATATGTTAGTTTGGAAAACATAAAGGATCTGTTCTTTTTAAAAAATGTGTAATGTGAAAATCTAACAATGAAATACCCCTAAATTTGACTTGAGAATCATGTGTAGATGCCCCAGTGCTCCAGGTGACTTTGGAAAAAACATACATTGTCTATTGAAGTTATTTCTGGGGTAGCCTGGTGTGCTCATTATGCTGTATTTGGAGTTGCAGTACTTTGTGCTATGGTGCTTAGTTAACACTTCACAAAGACTTTCTACTACAATATTTGAGAAAATATTTCTCTCTCTCTCTCTCTCTCTCTCTCTCTCTCTCTGAGACAACTGAGTGTTCATTGATTCTTTTGTTTTTTCCAGAAAAATGTCCATTCTACAAGGTTTGTGACTTACTTCTGTGAGCAGGTTCTCCCTAACCTCAGTACCTTGACTACCCCAGTGGAGGGGCTAGATATACAGTTAGAGGTAAGAGAAAATTCCTCCATTCAGCACTGAAAAAACATGCCCATATTTTAACAAAGATGTGAACCACTGACATAGATCTAATTTCTAAGGGGTAATTTAAACGTCTGATAATGGCTAGCTGATAATCCCCAAGGTCAGGATTAATTGCATAGGACTGATTTATGGATTCAACTATAGTTTGTTGTTGTGGGAAAGCACAGCCTCATAAATTTCTTTATAGTCATTCTGTACCCTTGAAAACTTAGTTTTTTTAAATTTTCCTTTTATTTATGCATTGGCTGTACTGGGATTTGAACACAGGGCTTCATGCTATTTGAATGACTATTGTTTGAGTGACTCTTCTGGCTCCTGAACCTTAGTATTTTTAAATAAGGTGTTTAATTCATGACAGTTACCGTATCTCTCATAACTTACAGAACCAGACTTAAAGTAAATTAGCACAAAATGTCCTTTGTTCCTGATCATCCAATGAAATTGATTATTCTCCTGCCTTGAATCTCAACTGTAATGTACATATACATTTTTATAACATCTATTATACTCTGCATTTTTTATCACCCTACATTTAACCTGATTCATAACTACCCTCAGAATCTAGTACAGAGGCTTTTTCCCAAGAGGACCTGATGACTACTGAATTAGACTGAAAGTGCCATTTCCTTCATAGTCCTCTGGGACAGACTCAGTATGCACTGAAACAACAGTTTGCTTCAAATGTTTGGGCTAGGGACTTCATACTGGGATTGGAGGAAGCAGGGATGAACAGAATATTGGCAACTGCCAGTATTTTGAGTTAGTATCTAGAGACTAAGTTTAATAACAAATGAAGTCCATCTTAAATGCTAGTTATTCTTTGCTGCTGAGAAATCTTTCTCAGTGTCTCTATAGCACAGCTAAATTAGTAAACACAGTTACCAGTTTTGTCCTGTAATTAGCATTATCATTATTAACCTTTAGCAGAAAGTGACATGTATTCTTTTCCTTACTTCTCACAGATATATTGGAAATCAAGATCTGGGTTTTAGAGTCACTCTGCCACTCACACTGTGACTTTGCTAAGTCACTTAATCTCTAGGCTGCATCATAAGATTTTTTTTTTCCAGTTCAAATATATAATTCTGTAAAAGCGTAATTAAAAATAAAGCCTTACATAGGACATCACTCGAAAGTAGTAGTAATAGTAAATTGTGTGTTTTAGGTGTTAAAATTGTTGGCGGAGATGAGTTCATTTTGTGGTGACATGGAGAAGCTAGAAACAAATTTACGAAAACTATTTGATAAATTATTGGTAAGAACTTTTTCTTTGCTTAATGGTGTAGTCAGTTTAGCTCCCTAAAGATAAAGTTAGTATTAATTTCTAGAGGACAGAGAACCAACTTTTGAATTTTAAACAATAATTTTAGATGTGTTAGCTGCTCAGGCCACGTTACCTGAGCATATGTTTTCTTACATATCTGTTCTGGTCTTGCAATTTCTTCTGTTGATGCTTTGCATAAATATCATATAGGATTTAGAAAGATCTTTCTCTTATTCCCATATTAAAATAATTTTATATCTGTGAAAAATTAAGGTTAACTTCTGATTGTGTGAAGAAGTCTCAAAACTGAAGTTAGCATTGCAAAAGGTCATTTGTTCCAGGCCACCAAGTAAGTAGCTGCCTAAGGCCAAGAAGCTTTAGCAACCAGGAAATAAAGTCCATCACTGAAGTTGTAATTGTGGAGAAATAGGCCATCTGATAAAATCATTATCAGCATCACTGGGTGACTTTATTTGAACTGACACAGCAATAAGCCATAGGCCCTTTAGCATGAGTTGAGTCATCTACCTTCTGCTGCTCATCCAGACCTGTAATACCTATTTGAATGCCTTTTGTTCATACTTCCAATGTAAAAAGATCAGTGCTTAAAACAACAAGAAGTAGTGCTCAGAAAAGAATTTTGGACTCATTAAGAGCATCAACTTTTTTTTTTTTTTTTTTTTTTGGGGGGTGGTACTGGGGTTTGAACTCAGGGCCCTACACTGACTAGGCAATGCCCTCAGCAGTGCACTTGAGCCATGCCCCCAAGAGCATCAACTTTTGATCTTAAACGTAGGTCCAATCCTGATTTTGAACTTTAATGCCTGTATCTGTTGTAAGTGCCTAATGTTAGCTGTCTTCATTTTCATTATTAGTAGTCACAGCTATAACATAGGCTAATAAGGAGAGCTGACATGCTAGAGCATTGACCCATTAGGTAAAAGAAATAACCGCAGTTTCTGTTTTTGATAGCCTTTAATGCTCCATGTATTAAAAGCATGACTTACAATAATTACTTGAGTGTCTGTTTATAATTAGAGTGTTTAGAACAGATTGCAAACTTCTCTATTTCCATCTCTTAGGAGTACATGCCTCTCCCTCCAGAAGAAGCAGAAAACGGGGAGAATGCTGGTAATGAAGAACCCAAGCTGCAGTTCAGTTATGTGGAATGTTTGTTGTACAGTTTTCACCAGTTGGGCCGAAAACTTCCAGATTTCTTAACAGCCAAACTGAATGCAGAAAAGCTCAAAGATTTCAAAATCAGGTGATATATGAATGAGGTGGCAAAGGTGATGGATCTTGAAGCTCTCTGGGTTTTGTTTTTGTTTTACAAGTGCATTCTCCCCACCCTACCTCATGTACTGGTTCGGAATGGAAGGTCCAGAGAACACATGTGTGTAAATATGACAGGTGTGACATTACAAACCCATGGGAGAAGTGAACTTTCAAATGGATTCTGACTCTCCTCACTTGTTTTTGATCTTGGGCAGGTTTCCCAGCTTTAACCTCCCAAATTTCCTTCATCTGTTAAATTTGAATGATAATAGAGATGTGGGAATTAAAGCTTTTAGCATAATGTCTGGCACATTGTTAGTACTTGGTACCTGTAGCCACTACTGTTAATAATAGTCTACAGTGTTACTGGAGGAACGGTGTTAGAGAAATGAATATCTTCATAGAGACATTTATGGAATTATTCCATTAACAAATTAACATTTTATAGTTTGAAATGCTGAGCCACATTGTCATTTATTACTGCTTTCTACTATGCCTAGGGAAGTGATTTAATATTTAATGAAATAGCCAGGCATAGTGGCACACATCTATAGTCTTAGCTACTCAGGAAGATGAGGTGGGAGATCACAAGAGTTCAAGTCCAGTCTGAGCAACACAGCAAGACTCCATCTCAATAACAACAACAAAAATATTTGATGAAATACTTAATCAGAAATAGGCAGCCTGAGATATTACTCTCTTAATTTACTAGTCATAACAATTGTATGTACTGAGGATCCTTTTGCTATGGAAGATTGTTTGAGTTTAAGAACAAAATTGAAGTGATGTATTGCTAATTAAATATTTTTTCATTTAGGCTGCAGTACTTTGCACGGGGCCTTCAGGTTTATATCAGACAACTTCGCTTGGCTCTCCAGGGTAAAACAGGCGAGGCCTTAAAAACAGAAGAGGTAAGAATATTGTCCCACATCTTATAAATTGCCAAATCCATATCAAGCTATTTGGATGTGTGTTGGGATTTTTGGCTTTCCCTGATCTCACCTAATTTAATCAGTCTTCATCCCAGTTCTAATGAAATACTTGAATTTTCATTATGTCTTCTTGTAACTTAAACTGATTTCTTTTGAAATAACTGCTGTGTGCATCTATCCCTATTACATTTTTCAGGTAAATTGTGGATGACACTTTAGTGTTCTAAACCTGTTCAGGAAACATGATTTGCTTCCTTTGCTAGCTCTAGATTTGTGTAGAGTCAAGAAATAGGAATATAATTATCTATAGATTTAAACCAAGGAATTCTCTAACTATAGAAAATGATTTTGAAAAAGGTTTAATCTAGGTAAGCGATTGGCATTTTAATTATTTTTTCTTTTTGTTTTTTTTGCAGAACAAGATTAAAGTTGTTGCATTGAAAATAACAAACAATATCAATGTTTTAATCAAGGTAAGACTTTTCCTTCTTTAATTAACCCTCCCAGCTAGCTGGAAAGTTAGGGCAAAAAGTTTTGTATCTGTTTTTAGGTTTGTAATGGTAGTGTTTAAATGAGAGATGCCATTTCATTCCTATATTTGCCCTTTTGAAACTTTATACTTTTTACACCAGTGACATTTTTGCAGCTATCGTAGTCTTAAGTGTTTTATTTAAAAGTTTTGCAGAAGATAACAAGAGGCATAAATTCGTGTAAGTTTTTATTGAAATGTGAGATTTGATTTTATTTAAACTAGTGATACAAGTCTGTGTTGAAAATGGTACATTAAAAATATTGTAAACTTAACAAATGCTATAACCTAATGCATGAACATGCGAAAATTTCCTCTTCACGAAACCATTAAGTGATGTAAGGTGACTTGTATTAAGTACAAATATGAGAAACAGGTGGATAGGATCAGCAGCCTGTGTGTAGGGTGACTTGCCAGGAAATTCTGAAATATTTTTTAAATTGAGTAGAAATATGTGACATGATCAATTCTTTTGTTTTAGGGAAAGCACAGAAAAAAACAGTTGTACTTTGGACCATCCTTCATTTTTCACAGTCCTGAGGGTTTTTTGTTTGTTTGTTTTTAACCCCCCCTCCCACCGATCGCCATTCCTGGAATAGTTTCAACATATCTGATTTTTTCATTTATATACATGTGCACATATATTTCCACCTTATTCACTCACCTACACCCTTTCCTTATATCCTCCCCCCTCCCACTAGAGTACCAACTCCCAGACAGGACCTGTTTACCTTCCTGTTCTCTTCTTTTTTCTCTTTTTAAAAGATAGCTACATAGGGAATTTCCTTCTGACATTTCCATGTACAGATGTAAGATGGCCCAAATTGGTTCATCTCCTCTATTTTTCTTCTTTCTACCTTAGTCCCCTTCTTACGGTGATTTCAGCAGGTTTAAAAATTCTGTATTCATTGTTGAGTTTCTAACTAGGCAGATGCATCTAATTCCACAGTTTACTTTCATGCTTATTTTCATGAATTCCTAAACTGTACTCCACTTCTTATGGTCACGTGAGATTTAAGATGTTTAAAACTGAAGTCTTAACCTCCTCTTCATGTGTCCTTTTTCTCAGCTAATACATTACCATGTACTAAATCCTTCCAGTTAGAAACCTCAAGGTTTTTAATTCAAATAATACTATATTGGCCAATTCCCTGAATTAATCTGCTATACTGGACTTCTGTTTTATGTAGATGATGTTTTTTAGTATACTCATTTAACTGGGGAGAAGAAAAAAGTTTACTTTCTATCCAGCATGGTGGTACATACCTATAATCCTAGCACTTGGGAGGTGGGGACAGGACCAGTGGATTGCAAGTTCTGGACCAGCCTGAACTACCTAGCAAGTTCCAGACCAGCTGAGGCTACATAGTGAGATCCTGTATCAAACCAAAAAAAAAGTTTGCTTTTATTGAATTCTAACTGTATACAGCAATTAAAGAAAAGATAGTAAGAACTATTTGATAAAATACTAAGAATGGATATGTTTAGTAATCCATTCATCGTTTTGAAGCTATTATGAGGTAAGATTATTTCAGCTCTGGATTGTTTTAATGTTTAAAATCAGCAGACTTCTGCATTCTTACCCTATATTTACAAAAAAAAGTAAATAAGTAAATAAAATTAAAAAAACCATACTGGGCTGGTGGAGTGGCTCAAATGGTAGAGTGCCTGCCTACCAAGCATGAAGCCCTGAGTTCAAACCCCAGTACCGCCAAAAACAAAACAACCAACAAGTAAATAAATAAATAAAAACTGTATATTCATAGTTTGGTATTTAAAACTTACGAGGTTTTCTTTTATTGATAACTTAATAGATATTTGAGGAGGATTAACCAGGCCTTTAGCTTTGTTCTAATTTGAGCCACTTGAAAATTTGAAAATCAAATACATTACTGTGTTTTCCTTAAAGTACCACAGTGACAGCATTTGTGCAAAAGCAAAGCCTAGTAGCTTTGTTTATTAAAATTGGTAAATATTGACGTTTGATCCTGAAATTTTAAATGGCATTTGGAAAAAAAATTAGCTGTAGTTTAAGTAATGTTCACAAAATTATGTTAGTGGAGTAATCAATGACTGGTAACAAAATTACCAGTCCTTTTTGCTTTTGCAGTTGTATGTGGGTCCCTATTTTAATCACCAACACAAAAACAAGGAGGAGGCCAGGTGTAGTGAAAGGCTATAATCACAGCTACTGGGAGGATAGAGGCAGGAGGAACAGTTTGAAGCCAGCCTGACAAAGTTATCTATCCCCTATCTCAAAAACAGATGAGCTGGGGAGGGCATGCCTTAAGTAGTAGAGCACTTGCCAAGCATACTTAAGGCCCTGGGTTCAATCCCCAGTACTGCAAAAAGAGATAAATTTAAGTATACTCTTTCAAAACTAAGTCTTTTTTTTTTTTTTCCTTTGTGGTGGTATTAAACCCAGAGCCTCACAAAATTAGTCTTTAAGATGTGTTTTCCTGCTTCCTACTCTCATCACTCCCTGCCACCAACACATGCCTAAGAAATTGTGTCTGATTTTGTCTCTCTAGGATCTTTTCCACATTCCTCCTTCTTATAAGAGCACTGTCACATTATCCTGGAAACCTGTACAGAAGGTTGAGATGGGGTAAGAAGTATATTTAAAAAGGATTTGAAAGTTGCCAAAATCTGAATTCAGTTTTCACTTACACGAGGGTATACTGTTAATTAAATGATTCTCAAGAAAATGTTAAAATATGGCTATTAGAAGCACTACTTAAAATACAAAACCTAATTCCAGTATTTGTTGAATAAACCGGTAGACTATAACCCTGGAACTTTCAGCTTGTTTATATGCCTGTAGCATAAATAGACTTTTGCAACAGTTTTATAAAATGAATCACTTGCATGTTAGTCTCTGAAACTACACATTTCATATTGTTTTAAAGCCTTATAAATGCCTCTGACAATGTTCATATAACCAAGTCCTGGTTAATTTGATGGCATGAAACAGCATTTTGTATTTTCTAATGTGACTGCCCTCTTTAGGTTGTCTTGATACATAAGTTATAAATGTATTGATAGCTTCTGGCATAATAGAATTTTTTTTAATTACTATTCTTCCTACTATTATAGGCAAAAGAGAACCAGTGAAGATACAACTTCAAGTTCACCACCCAAGAAATCTCCAGCAGGACCAAAAAGGGATGCCAGGCAGATTTATAATCCTCCCAGTGGGAAGTACAGCAGCAATTTGGGCAACTTTAATTATGGTGAGCGTTTCCGTTTGGGTACAAGCAATACGAGAGATTAGATAGAAATTAGATTTGCTTGATTTTCATTGTTAATTATATATAGTATCATAGTTCTGTCAAGTGACTTTCCTGAGTTAGCTTGGGAACTAGAGCTGTTGGGGAAATAATTTATCCTATTTCTCTTAACTCTTGTGAGCTCCCTGAACACTTAGCATGCTGCTTGTATTCAGAGGAAACAATAGAAACAAAAGAAAGGAACTTGGCATGAACCATACCTTCCTTATTCTCCCAGTTCCAGCTTTTAGGCAAAGCATTCTGTGCTTTCTCCCTTAGGGATGGATATTGCTTCTGGCAGATGTGGTATTAATGATCTTTCTTGAATCTTGTCATCCTGTTGCTTGCTCTCCCATTTTCTGTAGCTAAATGAAATGGAGAAGTCATAGAAATGGAATCAGATAGTCAAGCATCCTCTGGCAGAGAAGATGTTCTATTGTAGTCTCTCCCTTTGCCCAGAGTGCTATCCTCCTGTCACTGTTTCTTACTGTGCCTTGGCTAGAGCTTTCCTGCTAGATCATTCTCTGCCAGGGCTATTGAGTCAGAAGTGAAAATCATCTCTCATTCCTTTTTCCCTCATGGATCCCTTTTTAAAAAAAAAAAAAAAAAGGGCAGAAATACCAGCTCAGTTCCTTATCTTGCTTAGGAAAAGAAAGTTTAATACTACTGGCAACCAAACATGTTTGTGGTTGGTATTGATTGCCAATAAGAATTAATTCTGCAGTATTTACTTTTTAAAAAGTGCATTCTGAGCCATATACTCTCTGTTCTAAGGTGAGATAATTGTGACATCCTGTAAATTCTTCCTACAATGCCTGAGTTCCTCTGTCTGAGCAAACAGATTAGAGAGTGCCAGTTTTAGACTGAGAAATGAACCCTTCTATTCAAATCAGTTATTTTACATATCACTTTAAGAAATATCTCTGAACTCTTTTACTGGTATATCAGTGTGTAAATATACATCTCTTCACTTTTTTTTAATCCAAAAAGTAAGGATAATAGTTTTTACGAGCTTCAAGTATTTATGAAGAGGCTTTATTCCCATTTCTGCCCACTTTTATCCTGTTATACTAAATTTCTTCCCTACAAAACTTTACTATCATTTTCATTATTATTTTTTTAAAAAGAATATTTATGAAAGCATTTCTTAAATGGAAAGAATTCTGTGTTACTTCATTGCACTTTGTAACTTGTATAATGTGATATCTAACAGTACTATATTAAAATCAACAATTAGATACTAGAAGAATGTGACTTAAATGAAAGTAATCAAGAGCTTTGGCATTACCTAAAAGAATTCTTTTCTTTTTCACTTCATATTCCTTTTCAGCTAGCTGGGCAGGTCAGTTACTCTGAGTCTCCACAAGGATCTGTCCTACAAAATTCATTTTCTTCTGGATAGAAGGTAGAAAAGAGGTGAAAAAAATGTAACATCTTAGATAGTATGCAATTTTTAAGATTGTCAATGTAAGTGGTTTTACTAAACACAAAAATCCAGGTGTAACAACATCAAGTGTTTCAGTAGTCTTCAAAGTAATAAAAGGGCGACATAACATGGAAAAGCAAACTAAACTCTGATTCTTCTTTTGGAAAGTATGGACAAATCCTTCCAGTATTTTACATATGGATGTTTAATAACATCAGGTTATAGGTATTCTCACAAAAATAATTTGAAGAGTTTTCTTGACTTCACTTTACCCAACCTTTCTCAGTATCTAATTTTATCATTTTACTAACCACTGTCTTTGATTTTCTTTTTCTTTACAAAAATTATATTGGTTCCCACAAATTAGCTCACTTTTCAGGGTGCGTTTTCAATCAAGTTATTTATAAGCACATGCCCATCCTTAGTTTTGTTCTCGGAACAGTGTTCTCTGATAACCCAGGAATGCTAAATACTCTCCACTCTGTGATTTGTGTCATCTTTAGCCCTTCTAGAATATGAGGATTATTATTAAAGTATAATTTTAACTGAGAGTTGAAGTGTTTTTCCAAAGTTCGTAATGGGGCTGGTCATGTAGCTCGGTGGTAGAGTATTTACCTAGATATGTGAGGCCTTAGGTTCAATATCTGGCATCACCAAAGAAAAGAAAAGGGAAAAAAAGTTAATGTGAATTTTAAACCACTGAAAAGATCATAAAAATGCAGAACAGTCCTTTAGGATGAGGCCATTCAAGAAAGAGAATTTGGTGAATCCCTCCCTATACTATAGAAGTAGCTGAATCTGTTGTAGAGCAAAAAGAAATAGCCAATATAGAAAAGATAACTACATCAAATTATACCTTCACATAGTGTTTAGTATTCTTCATATTAAAATTGGAAAAAAAAACTGTAAGGGTAGATATTAGTAGTCTGTTAACATATATATAGCTAATAATGCTATGAATTAGTTTGCTGAGTTTTTTGATTGTTAAAAAAGGGAAATGATGAAGACTCTTAGCTGGAAGTATAGGTCAGTAATAGAACCCTTGCCTAGCATGCATGAAGCCCTGGGTTTGATCCTAAGCCTGAAAAGAAAAGTTGTACACTTTTAAAATGCATACATTTTTTTTCTTTTGCAATACTGGAAATTGAACTCGGGGCCTTGCACTTGCTAGACAAGCGCTGTAACTCCTTGACCCACACCTCCAGCCCTCATGAACTTTGAATGAAAAAGTAGTTTTAGCATTGTCACTTTGAATGTATTCTCTAGGGTAGTAAACATGATGACTTCATTTTTAAATGATTTGCATATCAGTCCACTAATAAAAATGAGTCATGGCACAAGAGGTGACTTTGAGTTAGGTTCCACTGAATCACACAGAAAAACATGGGCTAGGAAAAGGTCTAGTTAGTTTTCTAACTAACTGGTTTTCAGAGTTAAGTTACTTTTCCATCTGGAAAAAAAAATAAAGACATCAAAACATCACCTATTAACCAATAATGGCAAAAAAGAAAAATGAATTGCAAAATTGACTTAGAATATTTTTTAAGCCACCAAGATTGTGAATCAGAAAGAATAAAACTAATTTCTTTTTATTGCTGCTAACAAGATAGTTGCAGTGAGGAAGTTTGAAAGTTCAGTGAAGGTCAGGTACCAGTGGTTCACACCTATAATTCTATACTCAGGATGCAGAGATCAGGAGGAGCATGGTTCACAACCAGCCCCAGGGCAATGGTTCCTAAGGACCCTATCTCGAAGAAACCCATCACAAAAAATGGGCTGACAGAGTGGCTCAAGCAGTAAGAGTGTCTGCCTAACCAGCATGAGGCCCTGGGACAGCATACCAGGTCCTAGCTAATGATTGAGATGGGGGGGTCTCACAAATTTTTTTTTTCTGTCCCAGCTGGCCTATGATCCTCCAATCTTAGCCTCTCAAGTAGCGAGGACTACAGGATTGAGCCACTGTGCCTGACTTCACTCAGTTTTTTTCACTGGAAGAACACCTATGAGGAATATTTCTCTGGAGCTATAAAAGTGACTAACCAAAGCCAAAAATTACTTCCTTAGCACTCGGGAGGCTAAGGCAGGAGAATTTCAAGTTTGAGGCCAACCTGGGCTACACAGTGAGACCCTGTCTACAAAAAAAAAAGTGACTGACCAATGGATCAAAGACTCTTGTTTTATCATGTGATTCAAGTAGCTTTGTTTTTCAGCAAAAGATAAGTGTGATTTACACCGGAACTCAAACACTTGACACAGATACCTTCTTGATAGCATGGAGGTTCACACGGCTGATAAAGCAGTGAAAAAAAAGTCAGCATTTGTATCCTTTGTATCCTATGCTTATATGAGTCCAAGTTAAATATTGTGATAAAACAAAAGAAATTGTCTATTAAGTTACATTTTTTTAGTCAGGTCTAATTTTTCAAAATTGATCATTGATAGTTTTAAGTTTTTTATATTTATAGCACTAACCAAAAGCGTAGACATGTAGTTTAACTAATTCTTTGGTGGTGATAGGCACCAACTAACAAGTGTAGTTATAACATTGTCACCTTGAAATAACTTTGTTAATGGGATACATTTACTTGAGCATGTACTATGAAAGTCTTTGGCACCTTGACATATGTCCTTCAGTATAAATGTTTGTCCTGATTTCATGTATTTCTTTTTATAAGGCCTGCTACTTTCTGAGCTATAAAGTGTATTTCCTTTCTGTTTGCTGTCCTGAGCAAGTCCTAAACCCTTGTTCGCTTTTTCGTAGAGCAGAGAGGAGCCTTCAGGGGAAGTAGAGGTGGCCGAGGTTGGGGAACACGAGGAAATCGTAGTCGAGGAAGACTCTACTGAATAAGACATACATTCTTCATCATTGTCATGAGCTTAATATACTTAAATTCTACTACTCATTGGATTGCCGGGGATGCCCCTATAAAAGGACTGCTGCCTTCAGCTAAAAACTTAATGTTCTTTATACCTTTGTATGTATGATCTACTTTTGTAACAGACCAGGTTGTGTCCAAGGTAAAAACCACAATAATATTTTTGGATGCTTTGTCTGCAATCTTGACTTGTTTTTGCAATATCCTCATTATTCAGACTTCATATTGTGAACCTTATACTTTTAAACATCTTCATAATTTGTTATTGACAGTTGAGTCTGAAAGGTAATGAAATTCAGTCTAGTTCTGTTTGGTAAAGATCATCAGTTTTGGAAGGTTACTGATTTCCTCTCCCCTCTTCGTGTTTTGCCCAATAGATGGAGAAGAGTAATGGTCAATCTTATTATATTTTCATTGTTTCTTTTTAATAAAGCTGCTAGGCAGTGCTGCAGCATTCCCACCTAGTGTCATAAAAATAAAATACCAGCTTTCTTAAAACATAGACATGACAGTTCATTTTTAGGAGGAAGTAAGTTGCTTTGCACTCCTTACTTCACTCTTCTCCGTATATTGGGATATACCTTTTGAATATGCGATCTTAATATTTAAATAGAAATGCATATGTATATATGCATGCTGTGAAACTTGAGTACACAACCAATCAATATTTTAAATTCCAGGAACGGGTAGTCTTTGACACGGTAATTGTCCTTTTTGAGGCTGAATCCATTATTGACTTGTTATCCAGGTTTTTACTCCCAGTAGAGAGGAATTTTGAGTCAGTTGCACTTACTTGATTATTGTTATTTAAACCTAAAAAAAAACAAAGGCTGTATTTTCAGAGACAGATTTGGAGATGCTTGTTGGTGAAATACAGCCAGATCTGATGTACATACAGGTTTCTACCGGATGAGATAGTATAATTTAGGATTTGGAGATTTAATAACCAGGGCTACCCAGGAAAAAGTGTCTTGATAACATAATACCAATAAGTAAGGGATGCTCTCTCAGTTTGCTTTTGCCACTTTCAAGATTTTAACTTCTCAGGTTATTAATCAGATTATTGTATAAGTTAGCTAATAGAGACCTTAGATTAAACAACAGATGGGAGGTTTGTGGAGTGTCTAATGTCATGGGCATTTTTAGTAGCATAGACCCTTTGCTCCGCATTTGAATGTTGCATATATTTTTGTTCCACAGTTAATCTTCCCTTCCCAGATTTGCTATTCAAATCAAATGCCCAAAAGACTTTTCTAGTAGTTTGGTGTGTTTTATGAGGAATAGTTTGTGATTCCAACATAGGTGTCTTCATTACCATTACTCTACACTGGGAAAAAGCAAAACCCCTTTGTTAGAATTACTGCACGTTTGTGGGAAAGACATTTCTAAAAGGCTAGAATGATACAAGTGAGCCAAGAAGTTGGTCAGCTTGACTATGGAGTGGTGGCAATAATCTCTAAACATTCCAAAAGACTAAGCTGAACCTAAGCTCCCTTGGAATCTGAACACACATAGGAACATGGAATTATCACTTGAAAATTGTGACAAGCAGTTCTGGACCTCTGAGGTAGATTGGCCACTGGCCTAAAGCCATTTCAAGTACAGAAACTGTCGGGACTACAGCTACATAAATTTGAACATCAAGTGTAATTTTTCCTTTTTCATTTTTTAAGCATGCTTGTAAACTCAGCTGAGCAGAAATGACTTGACTTTCTCAAGTCTGATACTGAGCTGTGTTCCTTCCCTTACTACTTTCTTGTTTGCTTTCCCTTTCCTAAGGCAATAGTGCACAACTGAGGGGTTTTTGCTTCAAAATTTTAAATGAAAAATTTCATGCCATGGATATTTTTCTTTTGCAAGACACCTGTTTATCACTTTGTTTAAATGTAAATGTTCCCTTATGCTTTTGAAATAAATTTCCTTTTGTAATTTTGTTTTGTGTCTTGATGTGTTATAACTTCAGATTCTTGATTACTTATTAACATTGATTGACCACTTTTTATGTACCAAGCAGTGTGTTAGACCCTGGAAAAAATACAAGGATGGACCAGACGGTGCTCTGCCTTCAAGGAATTTAGTCTTGATACAGTCTTGCAAATTATCTGATTTGATTTTTATAAGCTAATATCTCTTGGGGAAAAAAAAAAGATTTGATTCTTTTTGTTAAACATCAGTCAGACACAGTGGAGCACACTTGTAATCCCAGCACTTGGGAAGCTGAGCCAGTCATATGGCTTAAACACTATCTACATACTGAAAACTGCCAAATTTTACCTCCATTATTTCTTGCCTAGGGTTGCATAATCTCCTAATCTACACAATCAGTTCTAAACACAACAGCAAAGAGACATCTACTCTTCTACTTGAAGCTGTTCAGTGAGTCCCCATTTCAGAATCAGAATAAAAAATACTACCAATGTTTTTAATTTCTGACATTGGCTGCTATTCTGCCTGTTGATTACATTGACCCAGCCAGTTAGCTTCATACAGATCAGCCAAGATACCCTCCTGAATTAGAGCCTTTGCACTGCCTATCCCCTTTAGCCACTCATCCTTATATCCACATATTTTCCATCTCTTTAAGGCCCTCAGAAGTATCTTACTTAATGTTATAATGCCCCTTTCAGCACCAAGACTCCAGATCCCACTCACCCTACTGTATGTTCTCTGTAGTATCCACCAACTTTATTGTTTATTCTGTTCTCCCCCTGCTAGAATATAATGTGGCTAAAATGCCACAACAGTAATGATTTTAGCATTTTGTTCACTTACAGTCTCAATATTTAGAATAACACTTTGTACATAGTCAAGTTGATGGCACTGTTTGGGGCTGGTGACATAGTTGATGAAGACAGGCAAACGAGTTTACATTTTATTATGCAAAGTTGACAAGCCAACGTCAGAGTAGTAAGTGCTGTGAGGACACAGCATTCTAATGTGTTATAAAGAGTGAGCATAGAAAAAATGGCCAGAAAAAGCCTCAGGAATTACTTTGAGCTGAGACCTGCATGATGACATTGAGCCATCTCTTTAAAGACCTCAAGGAAAAAGTACTTGAAATGAACAGAATCCATGAGATGCTTAGCTTTTAACAATGCCAGGCTGTGCTAGAGAATGAGCTATCTCAAAGTTCTTGAGTTCCTAATCGCTACTCCAGAATGCCTAAATTCCCAAAATTGCACTCAATAACTCAAAAAACACCATGCTCATTTTGATTTTTGGGGAGAGGTGTGGAATATAATTCATCTAGCTAAGATTCATCCTTCAGGTCAAACTAGGTTTCACTCTGCCTGGGAATCCTTTCCTATCAGGTTAGTCAGTACCTCTGTGCTCCCTCAGCTTTCAGCTCTCCTGTCTCCATCTTAGAAATTAGAGAAAGACCTCACATCAGGGCCGGGTGGGCAGAAAAACAAGAGCAGTGAGATTTCATTCAAATAAGTTTGATAGAAACTAAGACAAACTAATGAAATCTAGTGTATCAGGAAAAACTTAAATAATGATGGCTTTATTCCTGGAAGTTACAGATTTATTCCTTAAAGCCACAAGCAAGATCCGAGAAAACTGGTCATCAAAGGGCTGAACTGAGCATAAGCATAGGTGGCTCACACCTGTAATCCTACCTACTCAGGAGGCAGAGATAGGAGTGTCATAGTCAGAAGCCAGCCCAGACAAATAGCTCAGGAGAACCTATCTCAAAAAAGCCCATCACAAAAAAAGGACTGGTGGAGTGGCTCAAGGTGTAGGACCTTAGTTCAAACCCCAGTATCACCAAAAAGAAAGAAAATACAGTTAATACTAGAAACGATGGGAGACAAAGTGTAGCTCGAATAATACATACAATTCTGGTGTATATAAGTAGTAAAGGAATAGAGAGGCAAATAAAAAATGAGGAATTGGTACTCCTATGAGGGAAAACTAAAGTCCTGTCAAGTGATTAAAAAAAAAAAAAACACAAACTCATGAAGGGTTTAGATAGAGTGAATTTGAATTTTATAAAATCAGTATATTTAATCAAGTATATATGAGGGGGGAAAAAAAAACAGGGATTGAGATTGGATATAATCTTTAGCTACTTACAGATTAGCCACAGCAGTTATTACAGAGACTGTCTTCCTAAGTGTAATAACAGCTGCAGGGCCTTTGGATAAATTAATGGCTGGTCAGTATAAATCAAAATTGTTTTAAGGATGACCATCATGCCATCCTCAGGACAACCTTGCTGTCATTGTGAGTCAGAATTCTGGACTCACTGGACACTTGGTCTCCTCTATAGTAGTTCTCATGCTTCAGACTGATCTATTTTACAAACTATTTCTAAATGAAATTAATACACTTAGGTATCTCTACCTCCCTTCCGAAAATCCTCTTCCCTTTCTTGATGCTGCTGGGGCAAAACACATGTATAGATTTTCCATAACCAGATCCCTCCTAAATCCACCCTGTTACCCCCACACACACCAACTTAAAATTGCTTAGGATTTAACTGTATGTCTTAGACTGCCAGTAATTCCTTCCATTACTGCTTGGGCTTGCTGTCCCAAGATGAGTCTTATTTCCATGCTGCCTTGAATCTGACTTAGCTATATTACTTTGTTTGACTGAAAGAAAGCAGAAGTGATGTTTTGCCAGTTTAGGGCCTGACCCTCAGGTATCCTGGCAGCTTCCACTTTCAGTACCCTGAGCTATCCTGTAATACACCTATGTAACTACCTTACGTGAGAGACCCAGCCTCCCCACCCAGTTTAGCTATCCAGCTAACACATGTGAGACACATGAGTGGAGCCATTTTGGAACATTTTACCCATAGCCCTAGCTAAATGCAACCTTGTAAGTGACCCCAGCCAACATTTAAAGGAGCAAAAGAACTACCCAACGATCTATAGATCATGTTTTCAAGCTTAAAATTTAAGCCACAAAGATTTAGGTTGGTTTACTGTGAAATAAAATATGATCAGTTGACAGAATTTAAACAGAGTTTGGGGGATATTTATATCTTTAAGTATTTTCTCTAAGGAATAAACAGAGGGTCGATGGTACGGCTCAAGGTAGAATGTCCTGCCAGGAAGCCTGAGGCCCTGAGTTCAAACTTCGGCACTACCAAAAGGAAAAAAAAAATTACCTCCATATCTAAGGAATAAACAGTTTAGAGATACCACTGCAACATTCAAGTAAGGTAAGCCCTTACCAAAGGAAAGATCATTTTATCAATGTCTAATTCCCAGCTTTAAGAATTCTCTGATTTATGGGGGTGGGAGGATAATCCCAGCACACCTGTAATCCCAGCATTCAGGAGGCTGAGGCAGGAGGATCACAAGTTCAAGACTAGCCTAGGCCACACAGCGAGACCCTGTTTCATAGGAAAAACAAACAAACAAAAAACAACAAAAAAGCTACCTTTAGGGGGAATTGAAAAAAAAAGTCAACAAACTAAATATGGTATAACTTGTCATTGTAGTGCTACAGAATTCAGAGACAGACAAGGTGATATTTTTATAGGCTGGGATTTGGGTTGTACCTTAAATGATAGGTACGAAAAGGAAGCATGAGGAAAGAGGAAACCATGAGGAAAAATATGGAAGCTGTATGGAAGATTAAAACATATTAGCATAGGCAATGCTTCCTGCCCTTAGCTAATGATCTAGGTAAGTGAGCAAAGAATTATAGGACTGGCCCCTGGATGGCCTAGGCCAACCCAGCTCTCTCCCCTTGTCTGCCATCCTCAAGCAGAATATATCAAGAATGCAATATCCTGAGGTAAGGAACAAAATGCCCATAACCTGGGCTGTGTCCTTATTCTTTCTAGAGCAGTTATGTTCTGCAATGCTTGGACTCAGTGGTACCAGTTGTACCCAGGGTATAAAACCCAGAGCAGAATGCTTTTGTAGTCCCTCAGATGTGGTACAATGTGGAGACCTCCGTCTGCTTCCATCCTGAGGCTTGGACCAACTCACAGTGTTTCATGGACTTTTGTATATCCTTGCTGCTTATATATGAATAATTCCCTTTCCCTGACTTATTCTGTTAGTGTTCTGTCTCACTGATACTGGCCCAGACCTAAGAACCTTTGCAAGAATTGAGAGTTCAGGTGTTCAAATTTTATAAAATAGTATTACTAAGTAGCATGGTATTACTTGTCATATTAGTGCTACAAATTCAGAGGAGACAAACAAGGTGACAGACATTTTTATAGGCTGGGATTTGAGCTGTACCTTAAACGACAGGTATGAACAGAAGTAGGAGGAAAGAGGAAACAGGGTGAACAAAAGCACTTCTAAGTGTTAGTGTATGATACAACAGTTCAAGACTACAGAAATGGTATTTGGCAGTCAGGATCTGTGGTAGGCAGCATTCTAAGATGACCCCATTGAACCTTGCCCCATAAAATCACTATGCACACACACACAAACATCACATTTCACACTATAACTATATATAATTTTTGTTTGTCTATTATACCTTAATAAGACTTGGACTTAATTGTGGAGAAAATGTGAACGTTATCACTCCTGTGATTATACATGGACAAAGGAATTTTTGCACTTTTTTTTTTTTGGCAGTACTGTGGGTTGAACTCAGGACCTTGGCTTGCTGAGCAGGTGCTCTACCACTGAGCCATACCTCCAGTCCTGCAGACATCAAGGTTACTAATCAGTTGATTTGGGGGTAATCAAAAGGGAGATTATCCAGGCAGATAATCTAATCACATGAGCTCTTTAAATCTGGCCTAGAGATGGAGGAAGTCAGAGATGCAAGCAATGGAGACATTCTCCTATTTGCCTTAACAGTAACTGTTACTTAAGTGCCACTGAGCAGGAAATAGTGGGTGGCCTTGGCATTAATGGCCACAGTCTGCAGCCAGCAAGAAAACCAAGATCTCTGTCCTACAGTAGCAAAAACTGAATTCTGCCAGGAAGCTGAAGAATGCGCTTGGAAGAGGACCTCAAGCCTCAGGGTACAGCCCTGATATGAGTCCTGTGAGACTCTCAGCAGAGAATCCAGCCATGCCATACTACACTTACAGAAACTAGGAAACAGCGTGTGTTAAATTTGTAGCAATTTAATACAAAGCAATAGAAAACTAACAAGGGATCTCAAAAGACAAGGGCTATCATCTTGGAAAAACAGAAGTACGTGATATGTTAAAGTGATAAAAACTATGATTCTGTCTCTTTAAAGGTTAACTGGTGTAAAAGAAATTGCTGATAGCCAAAACGTGTGATTTAGGGGTTCTCTCAAAGTGCTTGCCATCAGGTAGCTCTGAATCCAAATCTGAGCTCCTCCACCACTTTCTTGCAATATGATCTTGGCCAAGTTACTTAACTAGCTTAAACCCAGCAAACTCAGAAGATTAATAGGAACTGTGGCACCTGCAGGACCCTATTAAACATTAAAGACATGTTATATGATGGGCTAGGGATGTAGCTCATGGTACAGGGCTTGCCTAGTGTGCACAAGGCCCTGGGTTTAATCCATAGCACCACACACACATACAGATGTTAGATGATAATGATCATTTAGTAACTTTATACACAACTCATAGACCTCTGTAGCTAAAAATAAGATGCTGAAAACAAAAGGAATTCCGTCACTTGCCATTTCTCTACTTTAAAACTTTGTAATACTCCAATGTCTATGCTTAAACTCAGCATGACATACAAGAAACTCTTACAACCTGTCACCAACTTCACCTTTATATACTTCCTGTTTATCTTGCCTGACCTTTGTACCAAGCCTTTTTTCACGATTGGTTGCTATCTCCTCTACACATCCGCCACAGCATGAAGTGATGGTTCATCACTTGGCTATTTTTTTTTTTGTTTTCCTGCAAATACTTAGTAAGGAAGTGGTCAGGCCATATTCTCATCCTCCTTTGCCCAAAAAGAAAACCAAAAGCCTCACAAACCTAAATACAAAATGAAACACAAAAGTTAGTAGGCTGCCCTGAAATACCTAAAATGACATAACTAGCTAGAAGTCAGGAAACCCAGTGGCTCTCAAACTTTAATATGCGCTCCCAGATCTCTGCTAAAGCGCAGTGGATTCAGCTTTAGCAGAGGGAGAGGGACAAAAGCTGGGAATGTGCGTATTTGTAAGAAGCACCCAGGTGAGGTCAGTGCTGCTCATTACCGCAGCTCAACCTCCAGCTTAGACCTGTGCTGCCCACCTCGGGGGCCACCAGGCACGTGCGGCTGCCCTGGCCAAACGGCCTCGCCGTTCTGAGCCTTCTCCAAGTAGCACCCCTCTTGGGTACTTCAAAAGCATACATTTGCTACTTTACACTACTAGAAAAAATTGTAAGATAAACATTTATTTTAAAAATAAAATCACCCTGAGTCCTCTCGCTTCGTCTACTGATTCTCTCTCTCTGTGGTTCCCACGCTTGGAGATCGTAACACCTAGCTGTAGGAAAATAACCCAAAAAGCGGTTTCCACTCTTGAGGCGCAGCTAGGATAGCCGCCTGAGACCGCGCTTCCCCGCGGCCCAAAGCGAGGCTGAGGAAGCGGGTAGTCGGCCGGCAGCGCCTTCCCAACTCCTCCTCTTTCAGCGCCGACCTCACCAAGATGGCGGACAGCGGCGAGCCACTTCCGCTTCCGGTGTGAGCGGCCCGGCGGGTGGGGGGGGCAAGATGGCGGCGGCGATAGGGGTCCGCGGCCGGCTCCAGCTGCTGGCTTGCTCCGGCCCAGGCTGGTTTCTCAGTCTTTCCGCCTTGCTGAGTGTGGCGGCTCGAGGGGCCTTCGCCACCACGCATTGGGTCGTCACAGAGGACGGGAAGATCCAACAGCAGGTAGCGGCCAGAGTGCCTCTCTTCGCTCGCCCGCCCGCCCGCCGTCGCCCCGGGGGTGGATTTCCCGGCTGGGCTCCCGTTTGCCTCCGTGCGATCCCGCCCCTCAGTTTTCCTTCCCACGGTCACGGCCTTGAGGATACCTGCTCTGCGACCTGGCGCCGCCCCCTCCCCGCTTGAGTCCTGGTCTTCCCCTCCGCCGCCTGGAAGTTCTCAGCCTTCCATCCCTGGGGCCGCGCGCCGAGGAAGAGTCGCGCAGCGGTGGGAGAGACGGACCATGGGGACCATTTCTCGTGCTTGGGGCTTAAAGAAATCACATATTAATTAGCCGTGCCTTTGGGCCCACGCGCCACCGCCCCTCCCCGAGGAAGCAGAAAGCAGGTGGCAGCGCCGGGGTGTGCGCGAGTCCCAGGGCGGTGACAGCTAGGGCACCTCTAGTCAGTCAGTAAGTAGACCACTTAAGGCTGCTTCCCCGTTCACTTCTCCCACATGGGGGAATTTGTTTCAGGATGTGCTGCGTTTAGCTTGTGTCGTTACCCAGGTCAGCAGGGGCCCATTAGAAACACACACTCTCTCTCCTTCCCAAGGAATGCTTGAAGATGCCTCTGGTGGCCTTGCATCTTTTCAGCAGTAACTGCCCTTATTTCCCGGAGTTCTTTGCATTGTTTCTTTACCTAGTTCCTGTGACCCAGCCCTCCATGCAGGATATGCGATTTGCTGGATTCTTGTATCCTCAGAGGAGAGACTGCCTTTCTTATATAACTTTATGATGCCTGCATTCGGCTTAGGCTGCCGATGCCTGAATGTGTTCTGTCATAAAATCTTGGTAAACTTAATGACTTCCAGCACTTGAGAACGATATGGAAATGCCCAGAGAGTGTAGTGTGGGGCCCTGCAATTGAAGTACTCTCATCTCAAAAGTTTTTAACCAGTGTCTAGGAAAATTACTGGTCCTTTGGGTTAACTGTAGTGAGTGGTGATAGGAACACATTGCAAGGTTTACTTTTGTGTAAAGTGAGATTTAGATTTGCCAGGTGATGGCAAGTTTTATAATAATAAGTGTTAAATACAATTTTAAAATCAGCCCATGTGTTTTAATTACACCATACACGTCATTATATCAGTATCCTGTTAGATATCCCATTAGATATCGATATCCTATTAGATCATATTAGATTTCTTTTTTCATGGCCATAAAAACTGAGGCTTAAAATATATGTGTGTCCAGAGACCCTGTAAGTCTGTCTTCTTGACACACTTAAAAGATTGGAAATCTTATTTCAGTCTTGGTTGCTTCCACCCTTCTTTTGCTTTCTGATGGTGATTTTTCCCCCAGGCCTTCATGAAGAGAGTCTGAAATTAAGTCACTTCTGCTGCAATTGGGGGAGCCCTTTTCCTATTGGCTCTTTTGCTATATTGTTTTTGGCCACAGCTATTTATACTCTATGACATTGACTTCTCCTTTCCATTTTGGTGTCCTGCCACTCAGCTGAGAAAGTAACCCATCTGAAAAGTGAACACTGGCAGAAATGTATTATTTATGTGCTCAGAATTGCAATGAGAAAGTAAAATCTGATTTGGTTTTGTTCTTTAACAAATTCTTTCTTCTTTACACTGGATGTACATATGTCCTAGTAGGGAAACAGAGGTTATTTGTAACTTGCCTCAGAGAAGGAGGGAAAAGTGGAGGAATCTTTTGGATCTCTGCCAGGTTACCCCTGCAGTAAGTAGTTAGGCTTAAGACAGCAAGATTTCTTTCTTCATTATCTTTTAATGATAGTTTTCATGGAATCTTCCAATACTTAGCCTTTACAGTGTTAAGTTCAGGCAGCCATGAAATTTTATATCAGAAGAAATAAAGCTGCTGTCTACAGAGTAACAAGAAGCTGGAGAGGGGAAGTTGGATTTAATCTGAGGAAAAAGCAGCACATTCAGATAAAATGAGTGGAAAATATGATAAGGGCACATTACTCATTCATCCTTTCCTGGCAATAATTTGAATACAAACAGAATCTAAACTCAGTTTAAATTGTAATCAGTTATCACATTTGGATGTATTTAAGGAATTGAAAGATACTATTAGTATATGGACCTGGGTAGAACTATCCATACGTTCAGAAACAACTAAAATCTTACTTAGTATATATATATGCTGTGTCCTAAGCGACACATCAAATTCCTGCTGCTTCAGGAGGTAGAGATCAGGAGGATTTTGGTTAGAAGCAGCTGGGGCAAATAGTTTTTGAGATCCTATCTCAAAAATAACCAACTCAAAAAAAGGGCTACTGGAGTGGCCCAAGTGGTAGAGTGCCTGCCTAGCAAGTGTGAAGCCCTAAGTTCAAAACCCATTACCACCAACAAAAAAGGAAAGTTAATCACTTCTGCTTGTTCTTGGTTATATTACCTAACTGAGAGCAAAAATATGATTTCAGTTTAAAGTGATCTAATACCAGGGAAGGGGCTAAGAAAAAACTGAAATAGCAAATCTTACAAAAGTAGAGTGTTAAATGTCACTCTTAGTTGAAACTGTAGTATTTAAACCTGTTCATCTGGAGAAGTACTTATGAATTAATCTAAATTGCCCAAAGTATAGATTTAAATGGACATTTTCCATGTTACGGTTAAAGTTACAGGTACAGCAAGGAATCTTTACCAGGGGATGTGAATATTCATTTGGTTTTCATACCAAGCCTTAGCAAACCAGTTCTGTACCGCAGACTTGTAAATATACATGGTGCTAGAAACCCTGCATATTTAGGTGACTTGGAATGGGGTTTTAGTAGATCCTGCATACCTATAGGCAGACTCTTCCCAGTCAAAGGTAGGGCTGCTGGGAGCAGCAGGTGTCCAGTACTTGTCATGGCAGATCAGGGAATTGTTTCTTTCCATAATTCCTGCCTCACCTATGACACATAACCTTACCAGGTTTTTAGAGTAAGTGTTCCTGAACT
Organism: Castor canadensis; assembly: GCF_047511655.1. Classification (NCBI taxonomy): domain Eukaryota; kingdom Metazoa; phylum Chordata; class Mammalia; order Rodentia; family Castoridae; genus Castor; species Castor canadensis. The sequence continues at coordinate 179,572,486 of NC_133386.1, forward strand.
GCCACTTAATTCCCAGGAGTGTGGTCCAAGGGATGCTGGAACGGGAATGTGAAGAAAACTGCTAAGTTCAGTTGCTATGTTTCTTTCCCAGAGGAAGGCTAAGAAAAAGTCCCTCTCCAATTCCATGCTATTCTCCCAGCTTTGGGCATTGGCATTCCTCTGAGCCCCCTGTTGTACCCTGTACCTGGAAACTGGGGAGGCCGTCTCATTTCATTTAAGCACAGGTTCTTAAATTGGGGTCCATAGCCTTTTTTTTTTTTTTTGCAGTACTGGGATTTGAACTCAGGGCGTACACCTTGAGCCACTCCACCAGCCCTTTTTTGTGATGGGTTTTTTTCGAGATAGGGTCTCACGAACTATTTACCTTGGCTGGATTTGAACCTCGATCCTCCTGATTTCTGCTTCCTGAGTAGCTAGTTAGGATTACAGGCGGGAGCCACAGACGCCTGGCTGGGGTCCATAACCTTGAGGAGTATGCTGTTATAATCTAGTTAGGAGGAGGATCTACACTGTAATCAGGCCAGTGCATCTTTCCATTGACTTTGTGAAGAATAAGTTTCAAGATAAATATTTTTGTTGTTTAATTTTGATGTTCTTTTTGCTTAAGCACTAGTGTTGCAACATCTATTTTTTTTTTTCACCAAATATGCCTTGACACATTTCATTAAAGGTTAAACAAATGTTTGGGAGTTACTTAAGAACCTGGTCACTATATATCATCTCATTTCTGTGGAAAACTGATGTTCCACGTTTTGAATTATCAGTTAACAGAAGAGCTCTTAAAATGTTACCAGTTTGTTAGTTGCAGGCTTATTGAATCAAGAACTTCTAGCAATGGGTTCATTGCCTCTGGTGTTCTTTTCAGAAATGAAAATCTAAAAATTTAAGTAGAGAGAGTCATTAACTCTCATAACATTGTAACATTTGTTTTCTTGGCCACTTTGTCCCTTTCCTTTAATGTTAGAATCATAGAGTTTTAGGTTTGGATAGAATTCTTAAATACATGCTACAGTTCACTGGAACATTGTCCAAAGTCACCCAGCTAATGAGTGGCAGTTAGTGATAGCAGGAAGTAAAAATGTATTACTGTATAGTATGCAAGTGAGCATTTTGTACTTGGTAAGTTTGAGGTGTATTTTTTTTTTCCTCATAACCCCAACAAATGAAGGAAATAACATAGTAAATGTCTTCTTCTAGATTGCTCTGTCTTTGCCAAATATTTTATGATAAGTTCAGAATGGGAGTAGGTGAGGAAACAGGAAGGGTCACAAATAAGTCATTCAGTCAGGCAAATGTTTTAGGAGTACAGAACTTTTTAATCACAACAAAAAAGTTTTTTTAGAAAGCATCAATCTTGGCAAAGGACTTTTTCATAAGTGTTTGAGCAACTATGACCCAAAGAAGAACTATCAGATTTAGTTGACATAGAGGCTACATCTCTTATCACTGGTCTTTAATAGTTTATAAATGGATGAGTTGTTTAATTTTGGTCTGATGTTAAGTATTTGATTAATCTGAGAAAGTGCATCCATATGGCACTCTGAAACAGCCTTATTTTAGCACCTTTCTAAAAGGAAGCCATCTTTTTGTCATAGAACACTGTTTCTATGTTTATTCACTTAAGGGATTTGCGTAGACCAGAGATGTCTTAGTGGTTACATACCAACTTGCTAAGCACCCACTAAACCTTTGCCATTTGCCTTTGACCTGACATCAGGGTGATTCTCTATTCAGTCCATTTTCTTCCACATTGTCCACTGTTGTAAATTATCTAGATATTAACTTTGTCTATACTGTGGAGTAGTAAGAAGAGGTTGGCGATATACAGAGGTAAATTATAACTTTAAGTAATTTTGCTAATTATTTATTGACTGCTCACTTTCTACCAACCTACTGTGCGTTGATGGATATCTTCTTTTCTGTTGGCTACAATGACGTGAGATTTTCAATTTTCTTTGGGGGAGAGTGAAACTCAGTTCCTTAATCTCCCATCCCTAGTCCACTTATCTTCTAGATCAGTGGTTTTCAAACTTTACGTTACATAAAAATAATCTAGGGTTCCTGCTTAAAATACAAATCATCAGGTTACTGAGAGTGTCTGATCTGATAGGTTGATGGTAGAGCTAAGGATTCTACATTTTGTCAAATTCCTCAGGAGATGACGATTCAGCTAGGCCACAGGTCCTTTTGAGAAATTCAGTTTTCAGTATTGCTTTTCATCTACTTTCTGTTCTAGCCTTTTCTTTTTTGCTCTCTATATTTACCTGGGCAACCTCATCCTGCCATACTACTTAAATTACCATATATAATGCTAAAACTTTCCATATTTCTGTCTACAATTCAGATTTTTTTCCCCAATTGTAGATTTAAACTTCTAAAATTAACTGTGAATTCCATATGAATATCACCTGCGTACTTCAAGCTCAGTTTGATCAAATCATTTTGATCATTTCTACCCCCAAACTTGTGTCATGCCTTATTTTTCCTAATTTTTTCTTGGCAGTTCTGGGGTTTGAATTCAGGGCGTCACACTCTACCCCATGAGCCACTTCACCAGTCCTTTTTTGTGTTGGGTATTCTCAAGATAGGGTGTTGTGATCTCTTTCCCCAGTCTGGCTTCGAGCTGCTATTCTTCTTATCTCTGCCTCCTGAGTAGGATGACAGGCGTGAGCCACTGGTGCCTGGCTGTTTTCCCTAATTTAATGAAAAACACCACCATATGCCACCCATCCATTTGCCATGTCAGAAATCTAGTGGCCATGATTAATTCCTCTCTCTCCCCACACTCCTCCAAGATCTTTCCATTTCACTTTATAATTATGTTTTACTTCCTGTAGCTACTATCTTCACTCTAATTCAGGCCACCTAATTATTGTCACAGCTGCCTAACTGCTTTTCTGCCTCTGGTCTTGTGCTTATAGTCTGCTCTTCATGGTGCAGTGGAATAATCTTTTAAAACTTGTTTTAACTTAAAATCTCAGACTACAAAAGTAATAAGTGCCATTGGAAAAATAAACATCTAACATGAGAGTATTTAAAGTGATAAAGTGAAGTCCCTCCAGCTCTCTCCATGCCCACTCCCCAGGGAAAACTAACTATCTGTTTAGTACATTTCCCAGGATTTGGTTCATATTCTTTACCATATCTTACGGCCTGTCCTGCCCATCTCTCCACCCTTACAACTGATCGTCCTTGAGTAACACTCTCTCTCTCTCTCTCTCTCTCTCTCTCTCTCTCTCTCTCTCTCACACACACACACACACACACACACACACACACACATATTTAACCTTGCTTATTTTTTGTGAGCATCCCCAAATATGCTGTGTCCTCCTTTGCTTCTGGCCTTTACACATGTTCTCTCTAACACCCCAGTCTGGCTAACTCACAATCTTAACAGCTCTTTTGCAGTGACGTTTCTGTGACGCCCAAATATGAACAAGTTGTTTTTTCTCTGTGCTTTCATAGCATTCTGAATTTCTTTATGACAGCATTTACTGCACTATGATGTGCCAATATGCTTTTTCCTACTACACCAGTATATGCTCCATGAAGGGAGTATCTGCATCCATCTCTACAAGCATCTCTCACACTGCCAGAGCCCATCTGGTGATTGAATAACATAAGCAAGTTTGTTAAGGGTTTCTGCCTCTTAGGCATTTTCAGTTGTCTGAATGAAACCTCAAAGTATTCACTAGTATTATCATCAGCTGGAAACAGCCTAAAGGAAGCCTCAGACTTCCAGAAGATCTTTAAATCTTTGAGGAATGAACCAATCCTTAGATCCTCAGAAAGTACACAACAGGTGAAAAGGGCCATAGTTTCAGAGACCACACTCTTTCCTATGTACTGTGCTTGGGTTAGGCTGTGCAAGAGAAATCATCCTCTTTGTTGCCAATGTTACACCTGAAAGGTCAGTTTTATTGCTCGGACATTAAAAAGTATAAGAAGCAGCAAGAGAAGAAAAACTGGGGAAAAGAAAAGCAGAAGAAAAGAATCAAAAAGGGCAGAGGCAATGCCAATGAAAAATGGCAGCTGCACTGTTGGGAAGGGATTAGAATCAGCTATGGGGTGCAGCAGTGCTGTAGTTGGAGCAGCACTGATGGAAGTGAACAGAAGGCAGTCTGGCATTGAGGAATAAAGAGGGCTGTCAACAGGTCAAGGCAAAAATTAGCACAGCTTTGTACTCCAAAATGTACAGGGTGCAAAATGTACAGGGAGCAGGGTGCAAGCAGTACCTATTTCTCAGATAAACTGCATCATGGCAAAAGCAAAAACAAGAGACATTCCTCAGTGTCTGTGGTTCTATTTATAGTCAGACATCTCAAAAGAGTTGTTTGTGCACACAGATTCCCCCTCTCTTCCTGTTCTCTTTTAAAACTACCTCCAGTCAGCCCTTTATCCCTATAGGGATATAGCACCTATCAAGAAACCTAGGGTTTTCCTCATTGTCAAATTCAGTTCTATGTAATTTTAATTTTAGCAACCCAGCATTTGTTCCATACCTTACTTACTTTCTTACACTCCTGGCTTTTCTCCTAAATCCTTGGCCATGACTTCTCATTCTCTTCTGCTGAATTCCCTTGATGAGTCTTAAATGTTGGTTTGCTCCCTTTCTCCCCTGTACATGTATTTACAACTAAGCTTATGGCATAAAATACCACCTGTATTCTGAGTACTTGCAGATTTTATCTGCAGTTTCAACCTTTCCCGGAGCTCCAGACTCTCATGTCCAACTTCCTACTGGACATCTCCACTTAGCTGTCTCATTGACATAACAAATGCATCATTTCCTAACCTCTTGGTTTTCTACTCTACCAAACCAAATTGCTCGTGTCCACAATATTGGTGTCTTCCTGACTCTTCTATCTCTCACATTTCATGCCCAACCTAACAGTAATCTGTCACCTTTACTTCCAAAATGTATCCCAAATCCAGCCACGTCTTTCTACTTCTATAACCCTAGTCCAGACTGTCTCCATCTCTCTGCCGATTCTGTGCTGTACCTTCCTAACTGGTCTTGTTTCTACTTTTGCCCTATAGTGTATATTCTCCCCAGAAGCAGCCAAAACAATTTTTGTCTGGTTCTGTCATTCATTCCTTTTGGGATAGGAGTGAAACAAAGAATATCAGAATACCTTCAGTGGTTTCCCATCACACTTGACGATTAAAATCTAGAATTTCTGTTACAGCCTATAAGGCCCTGAGAGATCTGTGACCTGGCCATCTCTGTAGCTTCAGATGCTACTTTCCTTCTTAATGTGGTGTGCTGTGTTTCAACCATAACAGCCTTTGGGATATTCTTCAAACCACCAAGCTCATTTTTCCCTTTGAACCTTTGCTCTTGTTTCTTCCTCTGCACATACCATCATGACTCAGCCCCTTTCTTCTTTCAGGTCTCTGTTCACATGTCAGCTCTTTTCTTACCATTTTATCTAAAACATCATCTCCTTCCTTCTCTCTGTACTCTTCCTCTGCTTTAGCTTTCTTCATAGCACCTACTGCTGACACTATATTATTTTATATCTATATCTATGCCTCTCTCTATATATACATACAAATGTGTATTATATATGTATATATATATATATATATATATATATATAAAATATATACATATTTTATTGCCTATCTTTCCTCAAGAAGGCAGTAACTTTCTTGAGGAAGTAACCTAGTATCTAAAACAGTACCTGACACATGGTATACACTTAGGAAATATTGCTTGCTTATGCAAGCAAACAATATTTATACCTGTTCTATGGCATGTATCATATGACCTTGCTGAAAGGCTACCATCATTTTAGTGGTTTGGGGCAGGGACAGTGTGTTTAAATGTGACAACCCAATTCACTGATTCTCCCTGTTACAGATAAGAGGCCTAGACAATCTGAACAAGAGTTGTAAGATGGTTCCTGATCATAATTACAATGAATGTTTTTTCTGTATTCTTCCTAAAAGTTTCTATGTATTTGCAAACACTTACAGATATCTTTTTTAAACAAACAACTGGGAACATTTTGTCTGATGACTAACTTTTAGTAGCTTAAAAATAAGAGACATCTGTCCTTGTAAGAAATAAAAAGCTACCTCCCTCTTAAGACTGAGAATTCTGATGTCTTCTGTGCTTAGCTGGTGAAAAACATTTAGATTCTTTTGAGGTTTTTACTGTCACAAACAATGCTGTAGTAAGTGAACATGTTCATATTTATATCATATATGTATGTGTATATATCTTTATGCATCTATAAATATATATGTAAGATGAGTTCTTAGAAAAGGAATTACCTGATTCAACAGATGGGTTACATTTAATTCCCTTAGATACTGCCAGACTGTCCTAAAGGATTGTTAGGAGTACATGTCCAATGGTAATTGGGATATATAAAACCTTTTTTCACAGTCTGACTTTAGTGAAAGACCACTTACTCCATCTACTGCCCTTAGCCGTTGGCAGGTGGCTGAACAAAAAGGAATATTTATTGGGCAGAATATTATATCATTTAAAACTTAAAAAAAAACCCTTTTCATAGAAAAATTAAACCTTTATCATTAATGTATATTTCACACTTGTTGGAATTGTAGTAAAGGAAATTAGTCATACTGATTTCTTCCCTCACCAGTGGATACTACTGTTTCAAGGAATAATCAGGTTGAACTGTGTTCAGTTCTCTCTTTTAGGGCTGCGATTTCTAGCATGAAATAGCAAAGCAGTTCCCAGGCCATAGAGTTTGCCATCACCTACCTAATGATGAGTTTCAGTTTCTGGCACTCATTTTAGTGTCTCTTTTCAAATATACTACTAACTCATTTGACTAAGAATCTTCAAGCTCACACCTGGCATTATGTCTGGTATTTAGTGTATGCTTGTATTAGTTTTCTATTGCTGTTGTAAAAAATTACCACAAATTTAATGCCTTAAAACAACCAAAATTTATTCTTACACTTATGTAGGTTAGAAGTCAACCCACATCTTACTGGACTGCAGTGAAGAGGATAGTAGCACTATGTACCTTTCTGTAGGCTCCAGGAGAGAGTCCATTTCTTTACTTTTTCTGCTAGCTGGAGGCTGCCCATATTCCTTGGCATTTGGGCCCCTTTCATTGAATCTTCAAAACCAGCAACAGCCAGGTGCCAGTAGTTCATGCCTGTAATCCTAGCTACTTGGGAGGCTGAGATCGGGAGGATCGAGGTTCAAGGCCAGTCAGGGCAAATAGTTTGCAAGGCCCCTTCTCCAAAGAAAATGGAGCAAAAGACTAGAGGCATGACTCAAACAGTACATGCCTGCTTCATAAGCATGAAGCCCTGAAATCAAACCCCAGTCCCACCAAGAAAACAAACCAAACCAAAAACAATCCACCCCAGCAACTACCACCTCTCTCCCTCTGACCATTCTTTCTTACTCATCTCTCTCTTTCACTCCCTGTTTCTCACATAAGGAAGGACCCTGTGGTTACACTGTACCTACCTGATAATCCAAGCTATGTTCTCTCTGCATACATTGTTTTTTTTTCCTGGTGCAGGGGTTTGTTGAACTCAGGGCCACACAGTTGCTAGATAGGCACTCTTGAGTCATACCACAACTATGCTCTGTATCTTAGTTAAGGCAGTCTGATTAGCAGTCTTAATCTGGTTGATATCTTAGTTCCCTTTTGCTGTTTAACATAATGTATTCAGAAGTGTAGGAATTAAGACATGGAAATCTTTGTTAGGCCCTTTTTCCACCTGTGGTTGTGTTCAGTAAATAATTGCTGCTTAAATTAAGAGTCCCTTCTGAGTTACATATAAAACAGCTACATTGTTTCTGTAATATAAGAATATCTTGAAATAAACAAGAAAGAAGCCATGATTCTTATGATCTGATCCAACATTATCATTTTGTTTCCTTATAAAATTGAAAATTGTCTGTTTTATTCAGCATGTTATTTGTGTATTTCCTGGTGACATAACTCAGAAAATGTAGACTGATAGCAGTTTTATAAGAAGTTATTCATTTGTTTGTGTTGAAAATGGTAATTATCTCACTTTTCAATTAGGAAGATGGTGATTGTTTGACATGAATGTTCTCATAAAATTTGTTGAAACACTGTAGATGTTCAAATCTAAAAGCTATACAGTGTACTTCACATATCTGTATTTTGTGAAAATTTAAGCATTTTGTCTTCCAGGAACTGTGAAAGCAAAAAAGGTAAAATCTAGCTGAGAATAAACTTTAGGATACAGGAATATGAGGCCATAAAATTCATTTGATGGTCAGGATCTAGTGTTTTTATTTAAAATTTGTTTTCAGTTTTGATGTCTTGTTATTCCATAAGACGTGACACTAGTTTTAAATTTCTCATTAAAATACTGTACAAGTACTGAAGCAGCAAAAAGTTGTAGCCAAATAGTTATTTTTAAGAAAAAAGAGTTCTACATCTTTTCAGTTTATAATAATAGTGTTTTGCTGATCTCATACAATTAAATATTTCTAGTGAAATATGTTTATAGTACACATTAAAGTTTTAACAATTATTATACCCAGGAGCCCATGAAGTTCCTCTTAAAAACCAAGGCTGGACTGGCATTTTCATCCTTACTTCTCTAAACCTGGAAGCAGGTACAAGACCATGGTGGTTAAACCTGAAAGGAAAATTGCGTAAAAGGTGTTGGCAGTAGACTGTCTTCCTCCCTCATCCTTCCTGGTAAAACTCCTCTTTCTTGCCCCTATTATAATCTGGCAGGGGTCACAAATGGGAAGGTTCCTTGGGCAGTTGCTTGACAATAGCAGTGAATTAGATTTGAGATAAGGGTGAAAATATGGGGAGAAAAAGGTGAGGGAAAAAAAAAGTTCTAGGGATCTCCCTTGGGTCCACATCTGTGAGAGGAACTTTTTCTTTTATGAATATATGAAGGAAATAAATAAGTTCGTTCCTTAGACTTAAGCTTATACTTGTCATTTCAGTTTATTTAAAATAAAATAAAACATGTTTCGTGTTTACAACATGACTTGTAGCTAGAACTTTAATAAAAAAAACCAGATTATACATTTAAGTAATATTTGTTTAATATTAAAAAGTTAGAAAACACAAATAAATAGAAGGAGAATAGTCATCTAGAGGCTTATCAACTAGAAACCACGTTCATAAGATATGGTATATAAACTGTCAGATTTAAAGAGAGGCAGTAAGAAAGATGTTTTTATAAACAGCATCTGAGGTCAGCAAAGAGACTAAAATGTATTCACTCTTATTCCTGTGTTCCTAAAGGTTTATAGAAACTCAGTCACTGTTGATATGAATTTAAATTGATTCTACTGTTCTGGAGAAAAGCTACCAAAAACCATAAATTAAATGTGCGTTCCTCTTTTAAAAAGAAGGAAATAATCAAGACAGCTGTCCAGAAAATTTAGGTGAAAGTATATCCATCACACTATTGTTTTTAAAAAGAGAATAACTAAAACCCTAAATTTTAGTTAGTCAGAATCTGGATGAATAATTTTACTATTAGCCATGGTGGCACACACCTAAAATTCCATCACTCAAGAGGCTGAGACAGGAGGTTCATCAGTTCAAGGCCAGCCTGAGCTATATAGTAAGTTTCAGGTCAGTCTGAGCTATAATCTCAAAATAAAACATCAACTACAAAAATAATAATGTTACTCTGTGTTTACTGGGAGTAAAATCTGATGGCATGTAGAGAGGAGTAGAGAAGGGAAGGATATAGTATAGTAGACATACTAAGTTCCAATTTTTGTAAAAAAAAATTTATCCTAGTTGTGTGTGAATAGAACGTGTCCCAGTATTATATATGTATATATCTAACAACAGATTTCTCTGACAGTGAGATTTCAAGTAATTTTTACTTTCCTCTTGATATGGTCTGTATTACTTGTATTTATAGTAACACATTTATCTTACAATCAGAAAAAAAAATCTAACTTGAACCTTGTTAAAATTAAGAGCCGTAAGGACAGAGAGCTAACTTCCTGTGATATAATGAACAACTTAAATGCTCAGAAATAGCCACTGCTGATTGGAGCCTTGGTTCGATTTGACAAATTGACAGTTTAAAACAAGCTTTTAACTGCATCCTTGTCCAGAGCAAGTAAGAATTTGTATGGCAAATTGAAAGAATAATAATTTATTCATTTGAAATATGATTACTTCAAAGGTGTAGGTCAGGCTAATAAAATGTGATACTTTTATGATAGTCTCAAATCTTTTATAGGGGTAGGATTTGAAAATGAAAAGAACTTTAGAATTCATTTGATTGAGTCTCTTCAACTTATACATGAAGAAGCAGAAGACCAAGCAGGGAAGGTGATTTGCTTCAAGTCATTCAACTAGTCATAGGCCATATTGTCAAGGACATATTTTGATTCAGATCCCTGGTGGCTTAACTCCTTCACCTTGTTTCCAGGTAGTTAGCAGTGCCTTAGGAGATGGAGATGGAAGAGCTAACAGATGTGGTGAAGTCAGTCATTGTCATCAAACAATCAGTGTTTTGAGTGCTTAACATGTGCCCAAAAGCAATATGGAGGGTAAAAAGAGGACTATGTAAGCATTTTATTGGAGAGTCAGACATAGGGTAATTTTAGACTGCTACTGGGAGAAGAGTGAGTTTCCCTGTTGCTTTCATATACTCAGATGAATACCATTAAAACTTTAAAAAGTTAAAGAGTATACAAATGCTGTTATGTAAGTGTGTATAAAGTACTATGGGAGTTCAAGAACAGGTGGCTTCACAAAAGAATTATCATTTGAGTCAAGTCATTTGACCTTTAAGGAAAGCATAGAGATAGAAGTATATTCCAGGAAGAAGCAGCAATATGTGTAAAGGCACAAACACTCTTTAAGAGACTCACAAGGATAAAATGATACCCTAGCAGAGGGCCTTTAAAAGTTAGGCAGAAGTTTAGAAATAGCATCAATACTTTCTAAATTACAAAGTTTTCATTAGAATGTTACCTAGTGCTACAGGTAAGATTTGGTCCAGTGTATAAACAGTATAACAAGGATAGGTTTTTCTCTTTCTCTGCTTCTTTAACCCCATTCTCAGGCCTCCTGTGGTTATAAAATAGCTAGTTCCCAATAACTCAAGCAGAAATTCTGGATTAGAGTCATGTTAGTGCCATCTGCCTTACTTGATTAATCCCATCTCAGAAATAATCATCATGGCCAAGAGAAAGGGATCCACTGACTGGAGCTTCCCACGTGGGGAAGGAAGCAAGATAGGCACTTTTGTTTTGGTTGTTTTTTGTTGTTGTTTTGTTTTTGGTGGGACTGGGATTTGAACTCAGGGCTTTACCCTTGCAAACACTCTACTGTTTGAGCCTCAAACCTTAATCCTCCCAATCTCAGCCTCCGAAATAGGTGGGATTACAGGCATGAACCACCAGTACTCAGCACTTTGGAGGCTTTAATGTTTTCCATGATATTGTCTTAAATTTAAATAATCTGGAGGGAGTGAATTCAACTAGGATATATTGTAATAACTTGTAAATATCACAATATATCCCCAGTACAACAATAATATAATTAAAAAATAAAATAGAAGTAATGATGTACACTAAAGCTGTTTAAAATTAAGTCTCTAAATCTTCATCTGTCTCATTCTTTTGGCTTTTTTGTGGTTTTTCAAATATTAGGTAAACAGAATGGTTAGGTATTTTGAAATAGAAGTATCTTATTCCCATATTGATTTCTGCTTTTCCAGTATTTTTCCTAAGAAAATTGCTTAAAAATACTGATGGAGTCAAGTACTAAATAGCTGTCTCTCGATGTCTGGACAAGGATGAACAAACTTTGGTTTCCTATGTAAAATTCTTTAATACTTAAGCTAGATTCCTTGAGTTTGTTTTGCTAAGCAAAAGATTATGTATTTTTAACGTTTTCATGTATGTTGTCAAACAACCCTCCAAAAAATGAGAACAAATTTATAAGCCTATTAACAGTACATGAGGGTTCATTTTTCCTACATCTTCAACAACACAGTCACTTACTTGGTCTATTGATCCACATCATGACCTGTAGGTAGTAAACCTCAAGGTTATTTTATCTTTGAGTTATGACTTCTACAAATAGCCTTCAAAAGTAGGTGCTTTTAATATTTTCCTTTTATTGCTTCCAGACCTATTCAGGTATGGAATGTGCTGTCAAAACAAGACAGTCTCCTTTTTGTCATTACAGGCATGAACATCCTTTAAGGAAATTACTTTACCATTCATTGTCAAATACTTCTCTTCTTGAATATTTCTTATGTGATCTGTCAAGTGAGAACTTCATATGCTTACTATTTCAAGTTGGAATTCAAGGAATAGCTGTAAAATTTCTTATTCCTTTTGCTAAAATGTATATGTGATTTTTTTTTTCTTTTTTGCTATTGAGAATTGAACTCCAGGCCTTGTGCACACTAAACACATGCTCTACCACTATGCTACACGCCCAGTCCTACATGAGACCATTGTTGAAATACCTCTTGAGTTTTGCTGGGCAACTAACACTAATTACAGTGGTAATTGAACAACTTAGATTATAGTAAAGGAGACTATTAATCCAAACAGACATTAATAAAATGTGAGCTTTATTTACTTACTTGCTTGCAGGTGGATTCACCAATGAACTTGAAGCATCCTCATGACTTAGTCATATTAATGAGGCAAGAAACAACCGTTAACTACCTCAAAGAATTGGAGGTAAGGCAACTGGGCCCATGAAATGGAAACTTGGTACATGTCCTGGGAGTTACTACTGTGTTCAAAGAAGAGCTGAAACTTTTTTTTTTCCTTTGGTGGTGCTGGGGTTTGAACTCAGGGCCTCACGCTGGCTAGACAGGCATGCTACCCCTTGAGCTATTCTACCAGGCCTTTTTTGTGTTGGGTATTTTCAAGGTGGGAAGAAATGTTTGGTTGAACTGTGATCCTCCCAATCTCTGCTTCCTAAATAGCTAGGATTATAGGCATAATCTGCTGGCACCTGGCAAGCATATTATTTCTTACACCCAATTTTTACGACTTTTGCAAGAATGTTATCTTTAAATCCTGCTTCCCCCTAACCCTCGCCCCCACCCCCACCCCCACCCTTTAGTCTTGGGGATTGAACTCAGGGCTGCCAGCATGAGGCAAGCACTCTCCTAATGAGCTATGTCCCCAGCCATTTTTACTTTTTATTTTGAGACAGGGTCTCACCAAGTTTTCCAGGCTGGCCTCAAACTTGCAATCCTTCTGCCCCAGCCTCCCAACTAGATGGGATCACAGGTGTCACCACTGTGATTATGCTTTTTAAGGAAGAAAATTACTTTATCAAAATTATCTTTCCAGCAATAGTAAGAAAAATAGACTTTTCTTCTATAGAGATATAACTGACTCTTGACTCACTCATCCTTGACCAAAGTGTCTGTACTTTTTTCCATCAAATATTAAGAGAATATAATCTCTGATGATATTCTTAGAAGAGTTTGGGTAAAATATGACAAAGAAGAAAGGTTTTAATAACCTAAAAATTGTAATTTTCAGCCAGATGCTGATGGCTCACATCTGAAATCCTAGCTACTTGCAAGGTTGAGATTGATAGGATTGCAGATTAAGGATTGCAGATAGGATTGCAGGCAAAAAGGTTTTCAAGATTCCATCTCAACAGAAAAAAGCTGGGTGTAGTTGCCTGCTACAAAGCATAAATAGAAAGATCACATTCCAGGCCAACCTAGACATAAAACGAAACCTTACCTCCAAAATAACTAGAGCAAAAGGGGCTGGAGATGTGGCTCAAGCTGTGCAGTACATGCCTAGCCTTGAGTTCAAATCCTAGTACCATCCCAAAACAATTGTAGTTTTCATTCATTTCCAAGTAGTTAAAAACTAGGGTATTGCCATGGTGTGTTCTCATGGTTGAGGTGAAAAGCCTTAATCACTTTGTACCTTGAAAGCTTGAAATTGTAAGTGCAATAAAATCTGACTTTTAAGAAACAAATCAAGCATTAGTTTTGCCTTTATCATTGATTTCTGTAAACTGTTTTTGCTTAATAAATTATTAGATTTTTCCCATAAAATCTCTCCTTAAAAGTTACAATGCAAATTGAATCCAAATTTTAAGGAAACCAAAAGTTGTAGAAAAATAAACCAAATTGCCAAATGAGAGTTAGAAAACTGTGAATAAATAGGAATAATAAGAGTAGAATGAAAAGGAATAGAATCAGAGTGCTTTAGAGCTGGACTAAATCATCAGTATCATCATTTTGGGAACAAGGAAACAGTTAGACCTAAAGATAGCTAACTGTTTGAGTTCACAAAGCAAGATATGACAGAACCAGAGGAAAAAGCGAATTTCTTAACTTAAAAGCCAGCATACCTGTTAAACCACATCAGTAATTCATTTTCTAGTTACACGAAAGTTCTAACCTCCACTTATATGAATTCAGGCTGGTACGTTTATTAATATAGTATGTCTACAAATAGCTAAAAATACGTATTTTTTAATTTCTGTGAATTAAGAGGGAATAGCTTTTACCACATGTTACCAGCTTTGTATAGGTACAGTAGTATTTTTAGAATATTAAAATTATGTTTAGAATATTACTATAGTAATATTATATATATAATAGTTTCTGACCTTCATCCTACTAGTTTTATCATTTATAAATTTGGAAATGTTGGTTTCTTAAATTCACACTAGGAATAAGACAATAGGAATATTTATAGGGTTTCATGTTTGGAAACATCTGTTTTCATTTAAACATAGTATTCAAAAAGATGCAGTGGTTCAGAAAATAGTATATATGTTTATTGCTATCTCTTAGTAACATAGTACTAAGTAACAGAAGAAGATTTAAATTAGAGGATATGTAGGGGAATGTGCCATTCACTAATGAAAAATTTTGATTCTACCAATTTTTAGTTTTTTTTAAATTTAGTGTAGAAGTTTATTCTTCTCTTATTATTTCATATTCACAGGAATGACAGGTAAAATTTTAAAAATTACCAAAATTAAACATAGCCATGGTTAAAAATAATATAAGCATCTCTATGAAGCAGACATGAGTAGAAACTAAATTAGGAATGTGGCTGATGCTATAGACAGACCTGCTGAACTCCAGGGCCAGAAACAAGCTATGGTATCTGATATTTCAGGTTTGTGGAGTTAAAGAGACTGACTGTATTCCAAGTAAGATGAAAGAACAGAACCAGACTTACTGCTTAAAAACTAGGGTGGAACCATTCTGCTCATACAAAGAGTCTGGGAAGGAAAATAGCAGAAAGACAAAGAAAAACCTGATGATTGTAAAAGGAACCAAACCATCCAGTAGTTCAGTAATTGCATACTCAATATCATTTCAGGTAGAATATTACTTTGGGATAAATTTTGCAGTCTGATTCTAGACTTGGAAACTGGGTAGAACCTGGCAGCAGTTACAAAACTACTAGACATAGGGAATGGCTAAAAAGAAAGAGAGAGTGAAGGAATACCAGAGGGATAAATTTTTTTGTGTGTGGAAATAGAGAAGACTGAAGGAGGTGCAAGACTTGGGAGGAGTTTGGCTTTGATTCGTTACGTTTGAGATGCCTATTAGATATCTAGCTATAGATATCAATGAGGGAATTGGTTCTTCAGGTGTGGACTCAAGGGGAAAGGTCTGCACTGAACATGTAACTTGTTAGTCATTGACAGACTTAAAGCAGTGAGACTAGATAAAACAGCGATCACTAGAGCACTGGACACCCCAAGACAAGGGAAGGATAGCCTTAAAGTTCTAAGAGGAAGTCAAACTAGAAGTTTCTGTTCTTTTAAACTGTCATTAAAGATTGAGGACAAAGTAAATATGTTTTCTGATATACAAAGATAGTTTGTTAACCATAGACACTCACTTGAACAAAAACATTGAGAATGTACTTCTGTAAGAAAAAAATAAACCTAGGGGAAGGAAGTACATAAGATGCATAATTGTGAATTTAAAACCCTGAAAAGAAAGTTGCTAAAATTAATTAATTAATTAATTAATTAGTTCTAAAAAGTAATGCTAGATAAAATTAACAATACACAGTATGGCTGGGGCATGATCCATGATTAAAGCATGTTAGATTGTTTTGTCATATTCAGGACAAGATAAAAATAGATAAATAAATTTTAATCCTTTTAGAAAATTTATTGGCCAAAGTATTAAAAACCATCTTTTAAGTAGTTGCCAAAAAATTTAAGTCTAATCAAACTATAATATAAATTGTTTTTCATTATGATTGGTTTCCTTTGTCTTCCTGTGTCTTTTTATTTATTTAAAAGATTTTTTTGTACTGGAGGCGTGGCTCTAATGGTAGAGTGCCTGCTTTCCAACCATGAAGCCCTGAGTTCAAACCTCAGTCCTAATAAAAAATGAAGGTTATTCTGAGAAGAGGTCTTCATCAGACTGTCAAAGAAATCTGTGACGCAAAAAAAGATTTTTACCCTGAATTCTGCCGTCAATATTCAAGAAATATTCAAGGACCAAGGAACATGTTAAATGAACCTTGGAGACATAGTCAGCAAATTCCTGTAGAACAACAAACTTTACAGGACAAGCCACCTAATCTCTTTAACATATTAATTGCAAGTGGGGAGAGAGAAAATAGAGGGGTAACCAAAGGTGTAAATAGAGTTAGACAAATCAAGCAATTGTAGTACTAATGGATTTCATTGGATTCAGAGTCAAGCAAGCTATTTTAATGTTTTTATTTTGTTTTGTTTTGTTTTGTTTTGGTGGCAGTGGGGTTTACTATGTTTGAACTCAGGGCTTCATGCTTGCTAGATAGGCACTCTTCCACTTGAGCTATGACCTTAATCTCCAAACTATTTTAAAAAGAGTAAAGAAATAATTCGGAAGTTGAACATGGACTAGATTCGATAGTAAGAAATTGCTATTTTTACATGTGACAATGATGTAGTTTTATTTATTTTTATTTATTTATTTTTGGTGGCACTGGGGTCTGAACTCAGGGCCTCATGCTTGCTAGGCAAATACTTATATTTGAGCTACTCCGCCAACCCTTTTTTGTGATAAACTTTTTTAAGCTAGAGTCTCTTGAATTATTTACCAGGGTTGGCTTCAAACCCCAGTCCTCCTATCTCTGCCTCCTAAGTAGCTAGGATTATAGGCATGAGCCACGAGTGCCTGGCAGTAGTTTATTTTTCTTTTAAATTCTTGTCTTTCAGAAACATACTTTTCTTTCATATTTACTAATAAAAACTTAATCAAAATAAAATGTAGGGGCAAGCACTACAATAATAGAAATTTAAAGCAACAATACAGAAGGAGGAACATAGAAAGTGTTATCAAACATGCCAGGCAGGAAGAGCAAAAAAATACAAAGATGAACAGTGAGCATAAAACCTAAAATAACACAGTTGAAGTGAATCCAAGTAGAGCACCAATCACAGTAAATACTCACTAAAACTCAGATTGTCAAGACTGAATTCTTACTCAAGTCCTGCTGAATGGTACAACTAAGAGATAGACAACAAAAATCTAGCCTCAGAAATCTTAGTGCTGTTCTCCCTAAGGAAGGTAGAAGTTCAAGGAGGGATAACCAAACAATGTAAACCTGCTCTAAGTTTCAACTGAGAAGTTAGGTCTTTATTCACATTCCCTCAACCAGTGAAAATCATATGGCCAAGCTTGAAGTCAGAAGGGCCAGGTAGCATACCTATTGGAAAAGGATTGGGTGGGAAGGAGTCATTGGAAATAGATAGAAGATCTGTCCCCTATAGTGATAAACCAAAAATCTTAATAAAATTAAGATTTAATTGTGGCTTAAGACATTAAAGTCATGCTAAATGACCATTTGGGGCCCTGTCAGGGCTCTATATCATGTCACAGATATGTAAGCCAGGTCAACTGCAACCAGTGTATCGCCATTCTCAATAGCTGGAGTGAAACACACACCAACTCTCAAAAAGCTTCCCTATGAAAGAACCACATGGAATTTCTTATGTTAAATTGAGCAAAGCAAGTCATATTGCCTAAGCCTGAGTCCAACAAAACAGTGATGCATAATTATTTTTAAAAGGATATTAGTGAATAGAAATAAATTATCATATTAACATGGTCTCCCACAGTAACTATAACAAGATAATATTTCATACCCATCAGAGTAGCATACATTTAAAGTATTAGAAAGCCAAATGTTTACAAGATTGTAGGGATATGGGTTTTGTGGTCTGCTGGTGAAATTCTAATTGTGATAGCCACTATGAAGAATAGATTGATAATGTCTAAATAAAATTGAAATGTATATCCTATGTAAGCACATATTTCTACCCCTGCTAGAACTTTTGTACTTGTATAAGGAGATATTTATAAAATTTTATCACATTTTAATAGAAAAAAAAAATTTTTAAGCAACACAAATGTTTATAAGAAAATGGACAGATTTTTATACATACATTATACATTAACATGAAAAATTTAGAGCAATAATGACTGATGTAGATAAATCTCAAGAACAATACTGAGCTGAAAAGGAAGTTGTCAAGTAATATATCAGTGTAATACCATTTATATAAAATTTTAAAAATCATGGATTGTAGATACATATTACTAAAGTAATACTTTCAGGGAGTAATAGAATACCAGTTCTGTGTATGGACACTTTTAGAGAGACTTATGTATGCTAACCAAGATTAACCAAGGGCATTTTCAGAATTCTCATCTGCCTTTATAGAGAATTCTATGACTTCTTCATTTCTCATTAAATTCTCCTTTCTCTTTTTTTTTTTTTTAAACTGAACAAGGAGTTATTTAATTCTTCAGTCTCCTGTACTTTGCAGAAAAGAAGTGCCAGTTTCACTGAAGGATGACCTTTTTGGTTTGTTTTCTCTTGTTTTGGTGGTACTGGGAATTGAAACAGGGCCTCACACTTGCTAGGCAAGCACTCTACTAGTTGAGCCACACCTCCAGTCTTTTATGCTTTAGTTATTTTTGATAGGGTCTCTGCTTTTTTTTTTTTTTCATTTTTCTTTTATTATTCATATGTGCATACAAGGCTTGGTTCATTTCTCCCCCCTGCCCCCTCCCCCTCCCTTACCACCCACTCCACCCCCTCCCGCACCCCCCACTCAATACCCAGCAGAAACTATTTTGCCCTTATCTCTAATTTTGTTGTAGAGAGAGTATAAGCAATAATAGGAAGGAACAAGGGTTTTTGCTGGTTGAGATAAGGATAGCTATACAGGGAGTTGACTCACATTGATTTCCTGTGTGTGGGTGTTACCTTCTAGGTTAATTCTTTTTGATCTAACCTTTTCTGTAGTTCCTGGTCCCCTTTTCCTATTGGCCTCAGTTGCTTTTAAGGTATCTGCTTTAGTTTCTCTGTGTTAAGGGCAACAAATGCTAGCTAATTTTTTAGGTGTCTTACCTATCCTCACCCCTTCCTTGTGTGCTCTCGCTTTTATCATGTGCTCAAAGTCCAATCCCCTTGTTGTGTTTGCCCTTGATCTAATGTCCACATATGAGGGAGAACATACGATTTTTGGTCTTTTGGGCCAGGCTAACCTCACTCAGAATGATGTTCTCCAATTCCATCCATTTACCAGTGAATGATAACATTTCGTTCTTCTTCATGGCTGCATAAAATTCCATTGTGTATAGATACCACATTTTCTTAATCCATTCTTCAGTGGTGGGGCATCTTGGCTGTTTCCATAACTTGGCTATTGTGAATAGTGCCGCAATAAACATGGATGTGCAGGTTCTCCTTTCTCTTCAATGGTACCTAGGCTGAAATATTAGAAGAATCCATTCTGTTTATTTTTTTTCTCAACAGAAGCAACTAGTCGCTCAAAAAATTCACATAGAGGAGAATGAGGACAGAGACACTGGACTGGAACAGAGGCATAATAAAGAAGATCCAGACTGCATCAAAGCTAAGGTGCCCTTAGGGGACCTGGATTTGTATGATGGCACATACATAACTTTGGAGAGCAAAGACATCAGGTAAGTGATTCTCTTTCCAGAAGTAAAACGTTTTCCAAATGTACCTTTCTCAAATCAGTGAGAAATGAGTTCTGTAATAAGAGTAAGCTTCAGTCAGATGAGTTTATTGAAATTTGGAAGTTCAAAATACATGTAGAATTCTTGCAATTTAATTAAAAGTAGTAATACTACAGTGGAAAATTGAACGATTTATAGTAAAAAAAATGCTAAAATGCAAGTGGCCGATAAACATATAGAAAAGTACTTCTCAGAAATGATCAAATAAGTATTTTAAACTAAAACATTTAGTTTTCATCTATCACATTAGAAAAAGAAGTATTTAAAACTCAATAACTGGTAAAAATGTAGAGAAGTGTTCAGTGAAAGTATAAATTGGTTTAACCTTTCTGGAAAGAATTTAACAGTTCTACTGTATTTATTTTTTGAAAATCTATTATAACATTCTGTGACTTACTCCCATTTTTTCTCTAATTCTTGACTTTTCCCTTTGCTTTGAATTTCCCAGATATTTTGCTCCTGTGAAAAGTATGAGTGTTGATTAATATTGGTTGTAAAGTGGAGGTGCCATGAGAATATGGGGGACATTTGACATTTCTTAAAATACTGTTTGTCAGCATCTTTAACTCATTCATTGCATCTCACTTCTTGATTTTAGCCCTGAAGATTACATAGACACAGAATCTCCTGTCCCTCCAGACCCTGAGCAACCTGATTGTACTCAAATTCTAGAACTTCCATATAGCATACATGCTTTTCAGCACTTGCGAGTAAGTAGATAACTTCAGGGTATTTTCTTTCTTTCTTCCTTTGTTTTGTTTATTGCTTATAAAAACTTTTTTTCAGCCAGGCATGATGTCTCACACCTATAATCCTAACTACTTAGGAGACTAAGATTGGGAGAATAAGGCTAGCTAAGCAAAAAAAAGTTCATGAGACCCCATCTCAACCTAAAAAAGCTAGGTATGCTCATATGTGCCTGCCATCCCAGCAAGGGGGAAAACATAAATAGGAGAATCTTGGTCCAAACTTGGCCCAGACATAAATGCTAGAACTTGTTCGAAAAATACCTGGGGTATAGCTCAAGTGGTAGAGAGCCTTCCTAGCAAATGCAAGGCCCTGGGTTAAAAAAAAAAGGAAAGAAACCTTTTTTTCCCTTTCACTTGAGCTATTTTTCTTCTCTCCTCCCAAACAGCTTTTTAATTACACAAACATATCCTGCCTTAAAATTCCTTCAAGGTTTTTGTTTTGGTGGCACTGGGTTTGAACTCAGGACCTTATGCTTGCTAGGCAAGTGCTCTATCACCTGAGCCATGTCCCAGTCCATTTAAAATTCCTTCAAAATAAAAGCTATAGATGCTGAGTTCCTTTTACTATGTTTTTCAACTTTTTTTTTTCTCCTTTTCTTTAGGGTGTACAAGAGAGAGTTAATCTTTCTGCACCTCTGTTGCCTAAAGAAGATCCAGTCTTCACATATTTATCTAAACGGTTAGGAAGGAGCATCGATGACATAGGTCACCTCATTCATGAAGGCCTGCAGAAGGTAAGTCATCAGTGCCTTGAAGAGCCAGGAGGCTCTGTGTAAGCAAGAGATACTTTCAGAAAATGCTCAACTCATCTAACTTGTGTTTGTCTAGAGGATGATCTAAAATTATGATTACACTGATATAAACTATTTCAAAAGTAGGGAAAAACATGGATAGACTAGTTTCCTTTACCAGGAAGAGATACTGAAAACTAATAAACCAATATAAGCAACAGGACTTTGTAAGTACATTGAGTGTGGAAGAAAATTTAACACATAATACATAGATTATCAGAAAAAGAATCAGCATCAGCAATAAAATCTTCTGTAAGGTTTGAACTCAGGGCCTCACACTTCTTGCTAGGCAGGCACTCTTATGGCTTGAGCTGCTCTGCCAGCCTTTTTTTGGTGATATGTTTTTTTGAGATAGGGTGTCAAAAACTATTTGGTCAGGGTTGACTTTGAACTACAATCCTCCTGATCTCTGTCTCCTAAGTAGCTAGGATTACAGATGTGAGCCACCAGCATCCAGCAAGAACATCTACTTTTAAAAAATAAAATAGGGAGCTGGGCTTGGTGGCATCCACTTGTAGACCCAGCTACTCAGGCAGTAGGATCACTGAAACCCATGAGTTTGAGACCAGCCTTGTTTAGCATAGGGAGATCCCATCTGAAAAACAAAACCAAAATCGGGAATTACATAACACGACCCAAGAATTTAAATGTATCATTTGGGATAGCATGAGAATTTAGAAAATAGGTTTTTACTCTTCTTCATACCTAAGTAGTATCATAAAATGCAGGTTAGTTTCTAAGCAGTGCTAATTATAGTGATATTAAATAAACTGTATAAAATTCTAACATTTATATATCATTTATTCAAATACATAGCTCTGTATATCAAACGACGAGTTTTTGTATACAAGTAAAATAGTTTAACCTTCAAATGCATGATATGATTATTACTTTTGTAGCTAAGTTGCCATCTTCATCTTGTCTTTCTGAAGGTTATATAATAAATACATGTATATTCCCAGAACTTAATGAGTAATCAGGGAAAACTGGTCCAAGATCTTGCAGTATCCTTCAGAGAATGGTTGGTTGAGATGTAGACCATAGCGATGAGTGTTCTATAGGAAATTAAAATAGAGAATAACTGTATAATTACTTTTTTTTTGGTGGTACTAGGGTTTGAACTCAGGACCTCATGCTTGCTAGGCAGCCACTCTGTCACTTGAGACATTCTGCCAGCCCCTGCATAGCTACTTTAGATTGAGCAGTTGGAGTTATCCTCTCTAGAAATGTGAATTTTAAGCTGACATCTGAAAAATAAGAAGGAATAAGAAAAAAACAAATTTTTAGTTGGAGAGAACATTCTAGACCAAGGCAAGAGCCCTGAGATGTACTTTAGCCTGAGTGGTTATTAGTCCACTAAAGCTGTCAAAGACAAATGCCACTCTGATCTTACCCTACTTCATAACACTTAAACACCAAGCGTGTGGGGGATTTCCCCTCATACTTATGAATTCATCAACTCTTCAGAAACCAACCGGGGGGGGGGTCCTACAGTTCAATTCTTTTTTTTTTTAGAGAAATCATTTCATCTCTCTTTATATGATGTCCACAAGGTATTGGACTAGTCTTTGTTTGGTCTCCAGCACTTTAGGTGAAGCAGAACTGAGCCTTCAGGAACATGCGACTGTTATCTCACAAAGCTAGTAGAAGCTACTGTTCTAAGTTCAAAGGCATACATCAGATCATGGGGATATCCCCAGATGTCTTAGGACACAGCTCCAGCTCTTCCAGAGGAATGAACAAGAGGACCTGGTACCAAAATGGTCTAGTGAGAGAAAGTAGAAAAGGTGAAGGACAAGGATCTTCTTCCTTTCTTCTACTACCTCAGGGCAAAGTCACTTACCCCCAGTAAAGGGCCCAGAGTAGGTGGTAACTACTTGAACTCCATCAGGAATGAGCCAGTTCGCTCCAGGGCTGGTCACGTGGCAGTGTCAGGGAGTAGAATGCTAGTCATAGAATGGAGACAGACTGTTCCAAATCCTATGTTGCCTGTTTCCCAGCCTTTAATAGGTCCTCATGATTGGCCTTCTCCAGGTTTTCATAATCTATGACAACCTTGTTCATATCCTTCAGAGGATGGTTAGTTGAGTGAGAAGCCCAAGACTCAAAATCCACATTGTAGTTCAACTGTAACTCCTAGTACTATGCTTGTGCCAATAGCATCTTCCCCCAGCTTCTGCAGCAGGAAAGATTCTGCCACAGTCTTAAAGTTGGGGCCTGACAGCATCACATAGGTCCCTTCCTGTGGCTCTTGCTGCTCCCCCATTTGTTTCCAGGCTTTGAGAACCTTCTGCTTCATATTCTAGTCATAAGCATCAGGCATGGCAGGGACATGAACGCCAAACCTTTCATTATTGGGCCCTTTGAGAGGATTCTGACCTCGGAAGCCAGGTAGATTGAGGCGATGACAGATTAGCATAATATCTCCCAACATCAAACTTGTGGTTGAGGCCCTCCAGCCAAATTGGTGACCACAAAGGTGTCCTCAGCCACAAGCTGGAAAAATCCTCATAAAGAATGTCAGTTTCCAGAATGAGGACCTTTTATACATGTGGAACCTATCCTTCATCATTATATAGTCTCTGCCATTCAGGAGTTTAAACACCATTCAACTAGCATGACCTGGCACTGTTCTCCATGGTTCCACTACCCCCTCACAATGATCCTGTTCTTCTTTGCTCTGCTCAGTGGAGTTGTGCAGCTCAGCTAAGTCTGGTCCACATAGTTCAACAATTCATGGTTAAAAGACTCAGTCTCATAAGACAGTCATTTCAGATACCAATTGCAAGTCAAAACCACTGTACTTCTGAGCAAGCAGCTATCATGTCAATGATTCCTCCTCTGGTTTAATCATTTGTTAGAACTCAACTCCCAGAACTCAGGAAATCAATTTACTTGACATTATTAGTTTATTATAAAGATTACAATTCAGAAATAGACAAATGGAAAAGATGCAGAAGGCAAGGTATGGGGAGAAGGTGCATAGAGCTTCCATGTCACCTCTGGCCACAGCAATTCCATGTGTTTACTAGCCTAGAAGCTGTCTAAGCTCCATCATTTAGAGGCTTTTATGGAGTTTTCAGTATGTACACCTGATTGATTAAATCATTGGCCAGCAAAGATTAGCTCAGTTTCCAGCTCCTCTTCTCTCTTTGTAGGTTGTTTGGGCAATAGGGTTAAAAGTTCAACTCTCTGTAAACAGGCCAAGGTTTTTCTTGGACCAGCATCTGTCCTGAAGTCATGGGGAGGTTTTCAGCCACCAGTCATCTCACTAGCATACAAAAAACACTCTTACTGCACCTGTTATTCCATAGGGATTAGGAGTTCTGTGTTAGCAATCTGTGACAAAAACTAGATACGTATTTATCCAGCCAGATTTGATGGCACAGCCTGTAATCCCAGCACACAGGAAGCTGAAGCAGGAGATTATGAGTTGAACAACTGTCTGAGCTACATAGTAAGACTCTCTATCTCAAAAAGTAAAATAAGTATATATATACATTAATTTATTTGCTTACCCATACTACAGACACAAACTGAGGGGCTTAAACAACAGAAATGTATTTCTTACAGTACTGGAGGCTGGAAAGTCTAAGATCAAGATGTCCTGTATTGGTTCCTACTGATGACTCTTTTCCTGGCTTGCAGACAGCTGCATTCTTACTGTGTCTTCACATGCCTCTTTTCTGTGTGCATGCATGAAAACAGTGAGATACCTGTGTCTCTTCTTACAAGGGCACCTGCGCTATCAAATTTGGATCCTAATCTTCTGGCCTCATTTAACCTTTATCCCTCCTCATAGGCCCTTGTAGAGCTTCAATATATCCACTGGGAGTGAGGAAGACACAGATATTCAGTCCATAGCTGGTATCATGTAATCAAATTTAGGCCAGTATGGTTGTAGTCTGGTGAACAAGAAGGAGGATAGTAGGGAGTGAATCCAGAGAAGCTGGCCAATGCCCAATTATGTAGAACTCTGAAATCCATAGTTAAGGACTTTCATAGTTGATCTGCTCCTAGTACTAAAATATTCAGTTGCATCACTCAAAAATCACAGACACTTTCCTTGATGGTAGAATACTTACAGGTGAAGAATCTAACATTTTAAATAGCCATTTTAACTGTATTTTACTACACTTAAATGATACCTATAATAACTATTTTTAAAATAAAATAATTGGCTCTATAAAATTTTAGGCTATAAAAAAATCTATAAAAGAAAATAAAAATTATAATTTTTCAAAATGTCTCTGTAATACATTCTTTTGGATTTTGATTTTTACACATCTGTATAGTTAAAACTTTATTCCCATAAGGTGCTTTTTTTTTTTTTTTTCCCTGTACTGGGGCTTGAACTCAGGACCTACACCTTGAGCTATTCCACCAGCCCTTTTTTGTAAAGGGTTGTTTCCAGATAGGGTCTCGCAAACTATTTACTAGGGCTGGCTTCAAACCACAATCCTCCTGACCTCTGCCTCCTGAGTAGCAAAGATTACAAGCTGAGCTACCGGTGCGTGGCAGGGATGCAATTTGAGGCTATAGTGTGAAACAACTGTGTAGTATACCATCTACTTCTTTCATTAGCGAACATTATGTAGAAAGATGGTTACTGTTTCTGTGGTACCACAGTTGTCTCAGTAGATGTAAGCTCCATAAGATCACAGACAATGTCTGATGTTACTCATCATCATATCTTCTACAATCAGTGACGTACCTTCCACATAGTAAGCCTCCCATACAACACTGTTAAAAGAATTAGTGCATTCTCAAAGGAGCATGTCAGTTGGAGATAAGACTCATGTGAGTTAAAGTCTCAGATTCATATCTTACTGATCATATGACTTTAACCAAATTACTTATTCTACCTGATATTCTGTTTGTACCTGGATTCAATGCCTTTATCAAAAGATTTTTAAGATCAAATAAGGGAACATGTATAAAATACTTAGCTTTGTTGACTAGCATAAAACAGGCAGTAAATATAGGATACCTTTCACCCACACCTCTGGCTTTGGTTCAGTCAGAACTTATTCAACACACATGACATACCTGCAAAACCTGGCAGTCTCTTGGAATGACACACTGTAGTCCTTATCCTCGGATGGGATATGCCAGTTCAGGACATGGTTCATAAACATGGGACTATTTGATCAAAATGTCCGTAGAACTAAGAAAGAGAGATTAAGCCATGCTCTTTGAAAGGTCCCACTCTGGTCCTTCTCTGGCTGTACCCTTTCTCAAAGGGTATGAATTAGTTGGTTCAAGGGTACATGAGTGCCTAATCCCAACTTGTAGTCCATACTGAGTATATAGAACCCCAAACTTTCTTACCCACACAGTACAAAACTTCTTCTGGGACCTTCTTGGACCTCTTCTTGTATATATTTCTGAGTTGAGACTGCATGTTAGGTACAAAGATACCTAGACATGAAAGATAGTTAAGGGCAGGGGCATTTTGAGAGGATTATGTAAGATGATGAATATAAATCATGAATACAAAGTCTGGCACATTGTCAGCATTCAATAATAGGGTAAAAGAAGGATAAAGAGGAAGCATTCAACTCATACTAGGTCTAATCCAACAGAGTAGAAAGGAAAAGAACAAGTTTCAAAAGTAGGTAATATTTGAGGATTGAGGCAAATTTGGAGTCACAGAGTTCACACTTGAATCAGAAATGTATATGTTATTGAAAGAAGGGTAAAAACTCTCTTAAAGCTGACAAACCAAATGTATGTACAGATACCTAATCAAGTTGGGGTGAACATGTATTAGTTTCCTATTGCTGCTGTAACAAATTACCACACATTTAGTGATTCAGTATAACACAATTCTACAGTTTTAGGGGTCAAGTCTGAAATGTGCCTAACATTGTTACAATCACAATGTAAACCGAATTTGCCCTCTTCTGGAGGCTATGGGAGAATTCATTCCTTGCCTTTTTTAAGTCCTAGAGGTTCCCAGTGTTTCCTGACCATGGTCACATCAGTCAGTCTGTGCTTCCATTTTCAGATCCTCTCAGAGGACTTGTTCTTCCTGCCTGTTCTGATATTGGGTCCATCTGGCATACTAGATAGTCTCCTGTCTTTAAGATTTCTAACTTGGCCATATCTACAAAGTCCCTCTTAATATGTATGGTAACACATTCACAGATGCTGGAATTAGGACATTGACATATTTGGGTGCCATTATCCAGCTGCTGCATAATCAAGTAACACTAGGTTAAGAAGTCAGGATCTTATTCTTGAGATAGAGGTTTTAATTTCACTGATAGGAATCCACTGTGGTTGAAAAGTGTACCAGTAAATATGCATCTGTGTCTATTGTTGTGGGGAGGGGCTGTGATGAGTTCAAGAGCACATGAACACTTACAAAGCCCAAATTTATCTCCAGATGATTGTCCATTTGAAAATTTGTGACCCGGTGTTGTCAATTATTCTAATCTTTGGGATAAGTTTGGAAGTATGAATCTTTATAAGCAACCTTCCATTATTTGAAGGTTGATTCCAGGTTTGTCAATTATTTTATTGAGAAGCTAAAAAAAATGTTCTATAGAACAGGTTTTTGACTGTTGGTCACAAGCCTAAGGATTCTGATACAAATAATGAAGGCCTCTAAAGGTTTTAATGTAGAGGAAATACAAGATTTGACCCATACTTTAGGAAGCTTATTTCAAGACACCATGAGACAGAGAATGCCGAATGCCCATGTAGATCATTAGGACTCTAAGTACAAGGTGATGAACATTCGAAGTATGTCAGATAGTTAAGATAGGCTGAGACCAAGGGGGAGGGCAAGACATGAAAGGGATTCATAAGGTAAAATTGGCAGGACTTTTGAGGTTGACTGGGCAGAAAGCAAAAGAAAGACAGGAGTTGAAAATAACATCAGGACTTTGAGCCCAAAAGAGGGAATAATTTGATCCCTTATTTCATTCTCTCCTGGGACAGTTCATTTGGGATGCTTTTCATGGTTAGCATTTGTATGTTAGCAAAAATACAGTTTAGCCAGGAAACCTAATTCCTGCCTTGGACCAGCCACCTTTACATATTGGGTTTCCTGGAATAAATAAGTGTGTAAAGAGACACAGCAGGATAAAGAAACTCTTTAATGTCATTTGTAGCTTTAGCCTCAAATTCCACATGGCAAAGCTGTGTAAGCCAGCCAGACCACACAGATTACTCATCATTCCCATACTACTAGTTAAAGTTAAATAGCTTTGAAACTTAACAAATCCTAAACTTATTCTATTATCTTCATGCAATGTTCAGATATATTTATTTGTGCAAGCCAGAGAAAGTGAGATTGAGAAAGGCAAACAGACACCAAATGTTACATCTATCAATATTCAAGGAAAGAAGCAAGCAAAAGAGAATAAGAGATGCTTAACACAGTCCAGGGGTCCTTTTTATCACTCCAGTCATATGGCAGACTCAGCCTTTAGCCATGTCCCTGGAAGAGATTAGAGAAGGAAGAGATTGGGAGAAAGTAGTACAGTTCACAGGTATGCTATGACCACTACCACTTACACTTTAAAAGCTCTACCCACAACAACTGACCAAGTCAAATATTCTGAGTGTTACTTCTACAGGTGTAGAGTGAACAGTGTCAGGAGAGGATAGAGAGAGACTAGAGAAGCCCTAAAGTGTGCTCCAGAGGCCAGAATTTCTTATTGGTCAAACTCTGGGGAACAATGAAGTTCTGTGCCTGCAACAAGGTCAACCTCATAAGCGGTCCATAAGAAGTCCATAAGAGTCTTATCAAAGAGGTACCAGCAATGTGCAAGGGATTCTTCTGAGTATCAGTCCAGTTCCGCTTTCATATTTGACTTGGATCTCAAAGGATTTATTGGAATTCTCCAAGATGCAGATGACACACAGACAGCAAAAGAAAGAAAAGAAAAATTGGGAATTTCTGTCAGAAGATACATGATGATTGAAACTGGAACAGGCACCATGAGACAGAGAATGCCGAATGCCCATGTAGATCATTAGGACTCTAAGTACAAGGTGATGAACATTCGAAGTATGTCAGATAGTTAAGATAGGCTGAGACCAAGGGGGAGGGCAAGACATGAAAGGGATTCATAAAGTAAAATTGGCAGGACTTTTGAGGTTGACTGGGCATCCATAAGCACTGAGGAGGCACTGAAGATGTATGACTTACAGATTGGTTAGAGAAATCACTTGGGTGTGTTTTTAGAAAAACATGATAGATTTTCAGAAATAGTGGAGGCAAGTGCTAGTTTTGGTGTTTCAGACTGAAGTTTTCTCTAGAGAAGTGGAATACAGGACACCCAGAGGTTCTAAAAGAGATGTTGCATCCAATGGCCAAATTTAGAAAGCTTAGTTCCTTATGGGTGGTTCTGCAAGGACATCCACCAAGAAATATGGAGGCCATGGTGCTTTCCTGAGGCTCTTTACATGAGCTGGGGTGGAAGAGCCTTGTGTAATCCTCGTGGGAGAATGCACATGACCATCTTGTCCAGCCTTGGGACTGGATTGACTAGTCTCTGAAGGACAGGCACACGTTGGATGGTGAAGAGGGTCTCGGAGCTTTATGGATGAAATCTTCAGAATCAGGCATTATTTTAACCTGATCCTCAGTGCGTAGACACAAAGAACATGTTTTCCAGTCCTCTCACAGAGAAATCAGTGATATGGAGAAAGAACAATGAAAAAATAATGAGAAAGGATTCATTTGCTTTTGATTTCAAGGTAAATGTCCTTGAAACGTTTATTTATTTCCTGATTTTGATTTTCTATGGTCTGATTCTTCAGACAGGAACAATTTAAAGTGCTATTTAATGGAATAGCAAAAGTTGGTGTATGAAAAGTGATAAGAAAGGAGGGTAAGTTAGAAATGGGGAAGAAGAAATTAAGGAGAGCACTTGACATTTCATAAATTATTTTTTCAGATATTATTTCTCTTGGTTTATATATATATATATATATATATATATATACAGCATGGAAAATTTCCATTGTACAGCAAGGGTAACTATAATCCAGAGAAATTAAGTATTTGACAATTGAGTGACAGATCCATAATTTTAAATCCAGGTCATTTTTCATTCACATAATATATGTCAGTCTATATACATGGATACATAGTCACCTAATATATGTCCCTACTTAATCTACAAAGACCAAAAAGATGGTCCTTACTCAGCAAGGGAGACCTAAGAAGAAAGCAGACCATTGCAATGCAGAAAGTGTAAATATCATGTTTATTAAGGATGATTCTTCACCATACCTGGGCAGTATTAGAAAGTCAACAAATATGATCTGAAGGTTCCACTATACAAAGAATAAATGAAAACATGGAATTCTATGGAAGGCTTAATGAAGGTGTGATTTGCTATAGTCCTTCCTTTTTCTTCTAGAAGATCTCACACCCTTCTAACTTTTATTCCAACATCTGATCCTGATTGACACCCCCATACAAATAGAGATGTGAATCCTTAAGAGGAAAGGCCACATCATAGTCTCACCTGGCCTGTAGGTCTAAAGGGTTCACTTGTGCTAATGAACCCGGTACTGCTACAACCCAACCTACCTATCAGCCAACCTTAGCTAGTCCACACTATAATGACTACCCTGAACTCCTCTATGACTGCTTCAGGAATCTCATTTTAAGCAACTGACATTTCTAAGTAGTTTAAGTCTTAATTTCTAAGTCTCAAAGTAGGGCCTGACAGGTTATGGGAACTTGATGGGTGTTTTAGCTCAGTTTCCTTGGCATGATGGCCTGGAGTTGGATGATCTCTATGAAAATCGTACCTCTGTGCGTGCTAGCTGATGGTTATGAGGCTCCTATTAGTACCTTGTTCTCTGCTTTATTGCTACTATGACTGTCTTGTTCTTCATCTTGAACTTCAAAGATATGTGGTATTAATGCTCATTTTGAACATTCAGTGCTAAGAAAACTGTTCTGAATTGTTTACTATTATTATTTGTTTATTTCTAGAACTCTTCCTCCTGGGTACTATATAACATGGCTTCATTTTACTGGAGAATAAAAAATGAGCCATATCAGGTAGTGGAATGTGCCATGCGAGCACTTCATTTTTCTTCCAGGTAAGATTCCTCTTCTTCTGGACCTCCTGATTTTCTATACTACCCAGAACTATTAGAGAGTAATAATGTGAAAACTATAAGAAGCAGCCTTGCAATATATTCTTTTCCATCACAAAACTTCACAGATATCACAAGTTCAAAGTAGTAACTGTGTTTTCCACTAAGGAAAAATTATACATAATGTAGATACCTTGTGATTCACTTGCAATGTAAGTGCAAGGACTTTTAACTGGAGGAATCATCGTAAGCTAAACTTTTCTGAAAGCTAACCTAAGTTCTAAAAAAGTTTTAAAATCATAAAATGTCTGCCAGACCTTGTTTTTGTGGCAAAATTTGTAGCTGTCAGATTTAATTTAAAAATGAAGCATTATTATTATCTTATTTTCTCTACCTGCTTATTTTCCTAAGCCCAGTAACTATGAGTATCTTTATCCTTGTCAAGTACTTCTACATAACTGTGGAACACATTTCTTTGCTAACATCTAGCTATATTGCTCATCTTTTAGGCACAATAAAGACATTGCCCTGGTCAATCTGGCAAATGTTCTACACAGAGCACACTTCTCTGCTGATGCTGCTGTTGTGATCCATGCAGCGCTGGATGACAGTGACTTCTTCACCAGCTATTACACTCTGGGAAATATATACGCAGTAATTACTACTTTTTGCTTCATGAGTCTTACCACTTGCTACTTTCTGGGATATTTTTTCCCCTCTCAGTGTTTCTTTTTCCCCTGCTTCTTTTGGTCTGAACAATGGAAGTGAAGAAATCAGGGAGAAAAAAAAACCTCAACACAATATTGTATCATAATGGCTCCAGTGTCTTAATAATAATAATAATAGTAATACTAACAATTGGTTGGAATTTTAAGCTCTTTAGGATAGCAGTGTCTTCTGACTATAGCATGGCCTTATATTGTGGAGATTCGTTCACTAATCAAAATAGTTTTCATGGCAGAGTGAGATGTAGATGTGGTTTCATAAATCATGAGAGGTTTAGCACAGATGGAAACAGCCACAGCTAATGTTTCTTCCCCTGTGTATGTATGTGTGTGTGTTTGTTTTTGTCTCTTCAGATGCTTGGGGAGTATAACCATTCGGTGCTCTGTTATGACCATGCTTTGCAGGCGAAACCTGGGTTTGAGCAAGCTATAAAAAGGAAGCATGCTGTCCTATGTCAGCAAAAACTTGAGCAGAAATTGGAGGCTCAACATAGGTAATTGGGAGAAAAAAAATCCACTGCAGTAGCAGACCTTTAGATTAGGTCTGTATAGGATGCAATCAGTGTTTATTTGGTTGAGAATTGAATTTCTTCATACTGCAAGCCCTATCCCTTTTCTCTAATCCAGGTGGTTTAGCATCATTTAGCGATTATGTAGGTGATTTTCCTTAACTCCATTGATTCCAGGAACTAGAAAACATTTGCAGTAAAAGCTATTATGTAGAACTTTGTAATTTTAACCACGAGTTAACTGTCATGAAGCTAGATAAGGGTGGGGAAGGTGCCGGACACTCAGTCATGCTGTTTGTTTTCATAGAATATAGCATGTCACTTGTATGTGCAATGTCTGATCCTCCCTTTGGCTTCCAAGGCTGGACTATTATGTTAGTTAAGTGGGATCAAGAGACATTATTTGGCATATATTAATCAGATTTGTGTGTTAAGTTGCACAGTAATGAAACTCTTTTGTACTTGGTTCTTTCAGTTATACTTAATGAAATATGTTTAAATCCATAAATAATAGGCCAACTAAGAAACTTTGCATAATCAGAAGTGAAATGGTTATTTCTTAGAATTAGCCTTAATATTTTGAGTTTATTTTGGTTATTAGAGAATTAAATGGAGATTTAAAGCTCGTTAAACTTTTGTATTTGCTTATTTTCCAATCTGCTTAAAGAATAATGTAATGAAAAGGCAAGAATGATAGCTTATTTATTTATAATATTTATAATAAACTTGTATTATGGCTGATTAGAACTTGCCCTGGCTGAGCGTCTTCTAATTATGTTCTTAATAATTCAACTGATTCTCTCTCACACATTCTATAGCTCCTAAAATCTCTGTATGCTACAATGTAATAGCTAATAAGGTTTTGTTGACTAAATGTAACCAGGCAGCTGATTTATTTAAATCAGATGTTGAAGAAGAACTATAAACAAAGTTTCTGTGGTTTTTCTCAAAGTCTGTAAACCAAGGGGCTAGAGTGTAAGAACAGAGAACTTTGGCCCTAAATCTTAACATGCATCTAGGCAGAATCAAAGGAAAAAATGAAAAGGAAAAAAGGATTCTAGAAAGGCTTTGCATATCAATGGAACTAACATAAAATTTGGGAAAGAAATTAAGAGTTCCAAGCATGTAAATATTTGTAGCATACTATGGTATATTTCAAACTTTATGGAATTCAACTTTTTATCATTTTTTAGCCATATGCATTATTTTCTTTTTCTTTTTTGTGGTGCTAGGCCGACTCGCAGAGCCTTGCACATGCTAGGCAAGTGCTCTGCCACTGAGCTACACCTCCACCTCTGAATTTATTTTGAAGTGATAAATACAAATATAAACAATGTACATATTTATGGAATACCATGTAAAGTTTCAGTACATGTATGTATTGTATAAAGTTTAAATCAGGGTAAACATCTGTATAAAGATATAAATATTTGAAGAGATAGTAGGTTTTTGGTTTTGTTTGTTTTTTGGTTTTTTTTTTTTTTTTTTTTTTTTTTAGCTTAGACAACTGAGTGAATACAGGGCTACTTTGCTACAGAGAAAGGGAACGTCAGAGGAAGAGCACATGTTGGGAGAGAGATAGTATTTGGTTTCTAAAGGACCCATGGCGGACTCACTTCATCTGCCTTTCTGGCCTGGCCTCCCTTGATGTCTGGCTGTGTGCTCAGTCCAGCACCATGGAGAAACAGGACGATGGTATGAAATTTTTATAGCACCTGAAAAGCCCAGCATACCACTCGATGGCAAGATGGTTGTATTTAAAGGAAGACTTTATATTTTTTGGCAGTACTGGGGATTGAACTCAGGGCCTCTTGCTTGCTAGAGGCACTCTACCATTGACCTATGCCCCTAGTACTTTTGCTTTTAGTTTCTTTTTCAGAAAAGGTCTCATGCCTTTGCCCAGGTCAGACTCAGACCACAGTACTCCTACCTCCATCCCAAGTAGCTGGGATTTCAGGCATGAACCATCATACCTAGCCCCAAGGGAAGATTTTTGCATCTCTGCTCTTCTCCTCAAGTATTAATAAAAGAATAGCATTTATTTAGCCCTATTATTCTTGAATTTGTGCTACATGATTGTACACTAATAGCAATCATTGCCAAGAACTAGAAGTATGTACATTTAAATAAGTTTTTAAATTTGGGATTTTAAAGTCCTAACTTTTCCTGGTATTAAAAAAATGTTAAGATCTCTCCAGCGAACACTGAATGAGTTGAAAGAATACCAGAAGCAGCATGACCACTACCTGAGGCAGCAGGAGATCCTGGAAAAGCACAAGCTGATTCAGGAAGAGCAAATACTAAGAAATATCATCCATGAGACTCAGATGGCAAAAGAAGCACAGTTAGGTGAGTAGTGACTCCATGTAATTTGAAAACAGTTTAGGAAATTCACTTCTAGCTTGCTTTACTTTCATAACTTTCATGAAGCCTTAAAGTAGTATAAAGTGTGTTTATGACTTAAATAATGCATCTTAAAGTCAAGATGCATCACTGTAGGTATACTAGGAGGCCTGGAGAGCTGGCTTGAATGACTTTCTTGTTAACATTTTGAAATAAAAACCAAGTCTTCTAGATTGCAGGAGTATTGTATTTTTCCAACTTAAATATGCATATCAATCTTCTGGAAAACTTATTAAAATGACTCAGGACATCCGAAGTGGGGCCCAAGATTCTGCCTCCCTAAAAATTCCCAGGTGATGCCTATTGCTGCTGATCTAAAAACTAAACTGTAGATAACAAGGGCTCACTGAGCAAGTACTAGGTAGACAGCCATGGAAACAATAACCTGCACACTCTTTGGCTAACACTGGCAAGATAAATAGCCTTTGTTTGTTTGTTTGTTGCTCCCTTAAGAACAAACACTATTTTAGAAATAAGATTTTAGACTAGAATTATTTCATGCAGATTCTTAACTTGGGTCAATGAACTAGTTGCATGAGGTTCTGAATTTATCTCCAACATTATATCTCATATTTTTTATGTGTACAGTTCTTTTTTCTGGGAAAATAGTATCTAGCTTTTATTAAAGTCTCTTAGACTTTGTGACCTAAAAAATAGAACCACTGGTCTATGGGAACTTGGGTTGGTAGGAGATCATGATTTGGTCATATCCAAAATGTTTTTTTCTGATTGAGTCTCAAGGGAGCAGATCTGACAGTTCCATACCAGAAGATAAATTGATAGAATTCCTTAAATTGTACTCTTATTATTCTTTGATAAATATATTGGTCTGGAAAACCTCTTAAGCTTTGAACCTTAGCCATGACCATTTCTAGTCCATTTCAGGACCCACCTAAGAGATTTTTTTTTGCTTTTTTGAGTGCAAAGAGTGTGTCCAATCTTTAAGGTTATTCACTGCTCAGTCTGTACTAATGCAATGAGAGCTCTTGTATATTCATTTGAAACAAAATTAGGAAGCGTATAAAGCAGATCTCTCCAGAGAAATGGCCAGAGACTCTTAAAACTATGTAAACAATAGATTTGATCGTCATAGAATGTAATTGCCTGAAGATACTTCAACAATCACCTAGTGGAGCCCTTTTGTCTTATTGGTGGAGAAAGTGGGGCTTCTTTAGAATGATTTAACTAACTGTTCTTCTGTATAAATACCCCTGAATAAGTACTCTCTGCTAGATTCTGAAGGATGCAGGGTTAAAGCTAAATTACTTAGACTAGGAAAGTGTGTTTGCATTGCCAACCTTGCTCGTCATTTGTGTGACTTTTTTCTTAACACCAGGAAATCATCAGATATGCCGTCTGGTCAACCAGCAGCACAGTTTACATTGCCAGTGGGACCAGCCTGTGCGCTACCATCGAGGAGATATTTTTGAAAACGTGGACTATGTTCAGGTCTTTCTCTTGTCTCTTCCAGTTCTTAGAAACATTTGAATATCTAAGAATAATACTGTTTTCCTCCTTTGATTTCTTGTATGTTTAATTTGTTAAAAATTTGTGGCTGTCATTTAAAGCTTTTTAAGATTTTGAGTGTCTGTTATTTTATGAAGTCAGGTTTAGCTGTGAGTACTCAGTTACTCCCTGGATGACATTCTGTTTCCATAAGTACTCTCTGTACATGTATATGCATGTGTGTTTGATTCTTTTCTCCTTTACCATGAGAGCTAGAATTGAGCTGTTATTACTGTTTATCTCAGAGTTTTTATGTCACATCTTAAGCTATGAATAAGACCTAACCCAAAACTCTGTCCTAAACTCATCAATCCAATTAGGTTGCCTCATCAAAAACACCAAAAAAAAAAAAAAAATCATTACCAATAGAAAATGTTTATTAAGCACCATTGCTAGGTGTATATGCTTTTTCTCTCATGTTTCTGTCTGTGTACATACATCAACAAAGTACACACATTCACAGACACATACACATGCATACTATCATTACTGAATTGAGAAGAAATAATCCATAAATATAATGATACCAAATAGAATGTAACTGTTGCTAGGTAAGTGATGTAGGGAGTGTCATAAGAAAGAATATTGAAAATTTATCCTATCCTAGATAAGACCTATTTTACCCTGTTAAAATAGCTGTTAAAATAGGAAGTCAGGAGAGCATCTTTAGGAGGACAAACTACAAAAAATTAGAGCCCTTTAATCTGACAAAACTCAGACAATATTGGGAAAGAGTAAGAAGCAAAAATGAACAGGCTGCCGGGCACTGGTGGCTCACACCTGTAATCCTACCTACTCAGGAGGCAGAGATCAGGAGGATCACAGTTCGAAGCCAGTCTGGGCAAATAGTTTGTGAGACCCTATCTTGAAAATACCCAACCCCAAAAATGGCTGGTGGAGTGGCTCAAGGTGTAGGCCCTGAGTTCAAACCCCAATACTGCAAAAAAAAAAAAAAAAAAAAAAGAACAGTCTATTTAAGAGGAGAAGTAATAATATGAACCAAAGCTTCTTATGATTTTTACAAGCCAGTTCTTAGCAATATCCCTTTTTGCTTTAGTTATTTTTCAGATAGGGTCTCACAGTTTTGCCTAGGGTTGGCCTCAGATGGCGATTCTGATACCTTTGCTCCCCCATTTATCTTGGATTGAAGTGCTCACCCCCATACCTCGCTCACTGGTTGACATGGGGTCCACTAACTTTTTGCCCATTCTGTCCCTGAGCTGTGATTCTCCTGACCTTCACCTCCTGAGAAGCAGGATTACAGGTGTGAACCACATTCCTAGCCTCCAGGTTTGGTTTTCAAGAGAAGAAATAAATGAAGGCAGATTTATACCTGCCTTAAATCTGAGCAGTTTAAGGGGGAAAAGGGAATGTTTAGAAACAAAGTAGATTGAAGCCCAGTGTAGCTTTTTGACTTTTTGATGGTATCAAGACTGCCCTGCACTAACATAGCTTCCAAAAGTCTTTATTCACAAAATTTTATCACTAATGTATAGTGAAAGAATCTATTTGTATTCATAAAGCATAGAACTACAAATTCATCATATTCATTCCATTTTCTCCTATCTTTTCTAATCCCATCACCAGTCCCATTCTCCTTACCTAGCAAGGTTTCAGAAATACACAAGAACTGTAGTATCTTATAAGTATGTCAAACATTGTTTTACCTTGGTTTGGAGGAAAGATACACACACACACACACACACACACATTTGTGTTCCTTTATTTTCTAGTTTCTCTTTCCACCTCTAATGCTTGTATTTGGGTCTGATTGACAATAGTCTGTAATCTCTAACTGGGAGCTATAGTAAACCCTTAAGAATGCTTTCTTAAGCTTCCTTCTACCCACATATAGAGTGGTAATCATTTTAGTCTAGGCATGGGAGGGAAATGAGGAACCAGATCTCTAAGTTAGATAGTTAGGAAACTAAATCATAAAGAGGAAGCAAAGGGGCAGAGAAGCAATCCATTCTGTTTCTGTCATACTCCAACTGCAAAGTTTGTTGAAAGCTGCTAACTGTGTATCCATGCAAGAATACTATTGGGGCCTAGTTCTTAAAATTAAGAGATCTGATTGTTTTATTGCTGACCCACTTCCTGATTTCTTACTAATTGTGGCTATTCACTAGCTTTTTTAGTGTGAGTTAAATTTTGGTCATAACTCCTTTCTTACTTGCAGTTGGGTTGATCTTTCTTTTCATTTCTTAGTTTGGTGAGGATTCATCCACCTCCAGTATGATGTCTGTGAACTTTGATGTTCCTGCAAATCAGAGTGATATTAGTGACTCAGTCAAGTCTTCTCCTGTAGCCCATTCTATTCTCTGGATCTGGGGCCGGGACTCTGATGCATATAGAGTGAGTATCTAAAGGGTGATGAATGAGCTTTGTTCAACAGAGAAGACCTCTTAAAGCAGTGGCCTTCAACCTCAGTCACTGTTATGGCCTCCAGCACTGTTCAGCTTAGTGCAGCAAACATTTATAAACTCTATGAAATGGAAGGCATTCTGCTAGGTAGGATGAGTAGAACATAGGTTCTGCCTGAGTTTTTCTATGCTAATATTATACACATATAATATTATACGCTTTCAAGTATAAGTCATAAACTAAACCTCTTGTTACTGCAGGAAGTTCAGAGAGTGGATGAACTTGAGGGTTGGTTGACTCAGTGGCCTGGTAATGTCATCAGTGACTCATTTCTTCCCTTTTCTTCACTCTGCCACACTCAGTATTGGTTTCATGTGAAACCTTGTTTTCCTCTTGGTCACAAGATGGCATCCAGCAGCAACTGCAGTAACTTCACTTTTTGTTCGTATGCAGCATAAGAAACTTAAGATTTGCTTTTCTTTCTAGAAACCTAAAGCAAATCTCTTTTTGTGTCTCATTGGCTCAATTGATTGAGGCCTGCCCAAACCTGAACCAGTCTGTGGTGAAGCAGGTGGAATAACTGGTTTAGACTAATAATCTGTGGTAAAAGAAATATTATAGAGTACCACAATATCTACATTTACCTTATAATAATACATTTCTGTTCAGTTATCCTAGTGTACTTAAATTCTAACAGTCCATTTAGCATGTTGAAATGTTGAATCCAAAGTAATCTGTGAGAAATTCTGTTTCTTTCTTAGGACAAACAGCATATTCTGTGGCCTAAAAGAGCAGATTGTACAGAAAGCTATCCTCAAGTCCCTGTTGGCGGGGAATTGCCAACATACTTTCTGCCCCCGGAGAACAAAGGACTCAGGCAAGTGCTGATGGCTTTGACAAAGCACCTGATTCTGCATGATTGTCATCTGACGGCTCTTTGAGAGCACCGGCCTTGGACTTGAAAGGTTAAGTCTTTATCTTGAACTCATCCAAACTTTGAAAATGTGAATCTTGTTCCTTTTTCTTATGCCAGGATCCACGAGCTCAGCAGTGATGATTATTCTTCAGAAGAAGAGGCCCAAACCCCTGACTGTTCCATAACTGACTTCAGAAAAAGCCACACTCTGTCCTACTTAGTCAAAGAATTAGAGGTCCGCATGGATCTGAAAGCCAAAATACCAGATGACCATGCACGAAAAGTAAGGCTCACTTAGGCTGGTATTTATTGCCGTCCATACTGGGTGACTTAAGAAGGCTCTTAAATGGAACAGAAGTTTGAAGGAAGGCAGCTGGTTACAAAACTGAAGGATAGAATTAAAGAAATGATTCAGAAGTCAGTCCTGCTATAAAGGAGTGCCAGGAATGTTCCTCAGGGATGCTATTTGTACTACCTGAGCATTATTGATTTTTTTAACTCAGAGGGCTCCAAAGATGAGTAACACAGAACTCTCATTTACCTAGCAGGGCCAGTCTCACAGAGGCCACTCTGAGCACTTCAGTTTAGCCTTGCATCCTCTGAGCCTTCACAAGTTTATATAAAGTGAAAACTTGAAAGTTTTGTTTCCCTGGTCTCATCGTCCCTGCTTTGGTCTTTATCAGGTCCTTAGGAATCTGTATTAATTTGGTAACCACTCTGTAAAATTACAGATAAGTTCTTCATTAATTTCTATTAGTTTTGAATGACAAGGATTGTTTTATTGTTAAATATAGATTACTACACTAGATACTAGCCCATAGATATAAATGAAATAATTACCTTTTTCTGGAAAAAACACAGCATCACAACCAACTCTTTTTTTCTCCCTTTTGGTGGTTCTGGGGTTTGCACTCAAGGCTTAGTGCTTGCAAGGCAGGTGCTCTACCACTGGAGCCCATAACCACCTCCAGCTCATAACCACCTTTGTAAAAACTTAACTTCAAAATTACAAGCAGTTGCTACTTATTCAGCACACATTACTGAGGCAGAAAAATGCCATTTATCAGGCAGTGTTTTGGGCACTTGGAATACATAAGTAGGCAATGACCTTTCTTTTAGAGTTGCTCACAATTATATAAATATTATAAGAACATAAAGTAGATTAATTGGGGATCTGGTGCTTTCCAGCTAGGGAAGATAGCAGGTACTTATCACATCGGATGTTGCATATTGCTGTCTTTTGAATATTTTCTCATTGGATTATGGTCACTGAGGTTGACTTTAAATGGGCTACAGTGAATGACTTTAACATGTGTGTGTGTGTTGTATGTGTGTATCTTTCATCTTTTTTTAGATAAAGGAAATTAGTGTATATATGTGAGTAGTTCAGCACCTGTTGGTATGCCAGGACCACATGTTCCATATTTGATAATAAGTATCTGTTCGAAGAAGCTATTCCTAAGGAGCTTAAGAAAAGACATTGCTGTCCATAGAAATTCTTTTTTTTTAGAAATTCTTTTGTAATGTCTTCCCTGTTATTTTCAATTGAGTCAGTCTTCCTTTTGATGTTTTCAGATTTTGCTTTCCCGCATTAATAACTATACTATCCCAGAGGAAGAAATTGGGTCTTTCTTATTTCATGCTATTAACAAGGTAAGTCATTTACTTTGGGTATCTGAAACTTAGATGTTAAGTAATTATTCTTAAAAGTTTAAATGTACTTATTAAAGATGCTATTTAGAGTAAGTACTGTGTTTTTTTAACTAACTGAAGTATTTTGGCATTTTTCAGCCAAATGCTCCTGTCTGGCTCATACTCAATGAAGCTGGACTCTACTGGAGAGCAGTAGGAAATAGCACTTTTGCTATTGCTTGTCTTCAGAGGGCTTTGAATTTAGCTCCACTTCAATACCAGGACATTCCTCTTGTAAACTTGGCCAACCTTCTGATTCACTATGGCCTTCACCTCGATGCTACTAAGCTGCTGCTTCAAGCTTTAGCCATTAATAGCTCTGAGGTAAGGTTTTATTGATTGATAGATGGATTGGTTTTTATAGTTCAATATGCTATGTAGAGTAACTCAGCTTTAGAATACAATTTGTAATTTTTCTGTGAAAGGCATGAAAAAATGTCATGCTTTGCTTTTTGTGTAGAATTTGCATATTTCAAAAGAGAACATAAATATATTTCTGTTTTATTTTTATTTGTTCTTTTTTATTTTAAATGAGTGAAACTTGTAATTACCCAATTAACTCTTTTTAGAAACTTACATTTATATAAGGATGACATAGCTATAAAAGCATACTGCACTTTTTTATGTCAGTCAGAAACACCTGGTTCTTATTTTATCCTATTCATCACAGCATGCACACTGCTTAATATTACACTATTTTGCAGCTTTAATTTATAGATATATTTATACCATCCGAGCCAGAGCATCATTCAAAGGTTGTTGTCATAAGAATAAATAGGTTGTTAATATCCATGCCTTGCATATTCCACATGTA
Source organism: Castor canadensis (assembly GCF_047511655.1). NCBI lineage: Eukaryota > Metazoa > Chordata > Mammalia > Rodentia > Castoridae > Castor > Castor canadensis. Next base: position 179,615,021 of record NC_133386.1, read on the forward strand.
GTCAGTGCATGGAGTTACATAAGGGCTTTGTGGTTTACTATAGTCCCTATTTCAAAGATAACATATGTCTTTTTTTGGTCATATTTTAGTATCTCTGAAATTATGATGTGTGCTTTAGTTTTGTCATATTAAGCTTAATGAAATACAGTTATATAATAAAGTTGATCTTACCTAATATCTAAATGTTTATATATTTTATATACAAAGAAAACTTTAGAAGAGGTATGCATGAGTAGTTTAGGTTTAAAGTATTCTAAAAGTAATTTTTTTAAGTATGAGAACAAAATATTATCTGTTAAGAGTTGGCTTTTGAATACACAAATGTACAACTGGATTTTAGGTAAAATTTTATAATCTCTGTGCAATATAATAGGTTATAATCTCTGTTCTGTCTAACAGGTCAGGTTGTCAACAAGTACATCAAATATTTATCCATTGCTTATTGTGTACCAGATGCTGGTATAGTGAGAACAGATGATATGCATGTAATATGGGATATGAAGAAGTAGACATTCCACTGGAAAACTCAATGCAGATATATTTATATGAAATTCTTAGGGTTTACTTTCTACTGCTACCAGCTGAGACAATTAGGTAGTATTGTTCTGAGAGCTCTCTGAGAGATTAGTTGCCATTCTGTCTTTTAAAATTGCATTAAAATTTTAGTTGTTCAATACTGTGATACTGTAATAAGAATAATGAACCCCAAGGTAGGTACACCAAAAATATTCCTTAGCCAGAAAAACCCCCCAACTGTTTACATTTGGAAATGCTGACTTGTAAGCATGACTTCTGTGCAAGAATTTCATAGTGTTGCTAGCTGTTTGGGTGATCTTTAAAGCTTTATGTATTAAAAAATTCATTACTATATAGTTTTTAAATCCATAATTTTAAACTTTTTTAAAATAAAAACTCTATAAATTAACATGCCACAATTTATTTTTTAGGTTGCTGACAATAATTAACTACTATTAATAGTGGTTTTCTACATAAGACCTTTTCTGTATTCCATATAATTTTCTTAGCAATCATAGCTAAGAATTAATAAATTAATGAAAGAATGAATGTTTTGATAACTCTGATGCAAGATGCAAATAGTGCACCAAAAAGTTTGGACCAATACATATTACCATGATTAAGATCTAAAAATTCTCATCTGTATCTTAATCTTAGTTGAACTTTTCTTGATTATTTTTTTTAACACAGAACCAGGCACTTTATATGTAATAGTTCATTTATTCAGCAGAACAACCCCATGAGATAGAATTTTCTCTTGGATAGATGAGCAATCTTAAGAGTTAAATAAATGGAAAAATTATGAGGTTTACCAAAACTCACAGAGCTTGGATTTGAACTCGGGGGGATTTGAACTCGGGGAGATTGGTCTCGGTGCTCTTCAGCAATGTGCTGCCTCTGAATTAACACTTAAAAAACAAGTTAGCATGTTTAAAAAATGGCACTTTTCTGTTGTAACATGATTGTTTTAATCTTTTAATATATTTTAAGGTAAAAGTTTGTACATTTGGCTGACTTTGTTAGAATTTATTTTTTAAATTTATTTTTCTTTTTTTATCGTGTTGTTGTACTGGGGGTACTTTGTAACATTTACAAAAGTTCTTACAATATATCACAATTAAATTCACCCTCTCCATCATCTCCTTTAGCCCTCCTACCCCCATTCCTGGAATAATTTCAACAGCTCTCACTTTTTCTATTTTTATACATGACTACATAATATTTCCACTATATTCACTCCCTTATAACCTTTCCTTATATCCTCCCCCCACCACCAACCCCCCAGACAGCACCTGTTTTATCTTCCTGTTCTCCATTTTTGAAAAAAGACATTTTTGTTTATTTAAAATATTTATACAGGGTGTTTCATTGTGACATTTCTATGTACATATGTATTATAACCCAAATTGATTCAGCTCCTCTATTTTTCTCCTTTCTACCTTAGTCCCTTTCTTATGATGGTTTCAACCAGTTTAAAAATTTTGTATTCATTCTTGTATAGGAAGTACATCAACCATATTCACCTTCTTAACTTCCTTCTTTTACCCTCCCTCTCCTGTAGGTGACCTCCCGTTAGTATGACCTGTTTTTCATAATATGTTTGTATTTGTATTAGGTCTACATTCCTCATATGAGAGAAAGCATGCTGCCTTTGGCTTTCGGAACCTGGATTGATGTTCTTCAGATCCATCCATTTACCTGAAAATGACAATTTCATTCTACTTTATAGCTGAATAAAAGAATTTACTTTTTAAAATTTTGTATGAGCACTAAAGTCATATGCTGGGGGCATGGCTCAAGTGGTAGTGTGCCTGTCTAGCAAGCACAAAACCCTGAGTTCAAATCCCAATACTGCCAAAAAAGCATTAAAAAATACAGTCACATGTTAAAAATATTTCCTCTTTGCCTTTTTAGCTTAGCTTTGAAAAATTACCCTTAAGCTTCTTAATTTTGATTTCTATTGTTAGATTCAAAGTGTCTTCACAAGAAATTTTTAAAAAATTGTTTTTCTTTTCTATGACTTAATCTTTGTTGTATCTACTAAAACCAAATATATACTAACCTTGTGTTCCAGTACTAGATATTATGTACCCAAGGAGAATGAATGTAGTATACCTATCAAAAGATATTTATAAGAATGTTCACAGTAGCTTTATTTATAATAGCCAGAAGCTGGAAAGAGCCTAAATGCCAATTAGTAGAAGAATCAATATAATACATGGTGGATATGAATATACTGTGGAATAGACACTTCAGCATTTCCATACAATAGTACAATATAACACATTAACTGGAAAAAAAGAATGAACTGCTGATAAAAAATCATGAATGAATTTTAGGTGAATTGAAGGAAGCTAAAAAAGACTGTGTTAAGTGTACATATAAGAGAACATGCAATCTGTTTACAGTTACATGAAATCTAAGAACAAGCAGCTAATTTTTATTAATAGAAGTCACAGCATAACAGCAGTGGTTCCTTTTCGGGTGGGGTTAGGTTGCCCAAGGAACCTCCTGGGATACCAGAAACATACTAAATGTTTTATATCATGAGCTGAGTGGCAGTTACAGGGATATATTCATTCATAAAAATTCACTGAGTTATACATTTAAGACTAGATAGATGTTTTTTATCTAGTGAAAAGTAAAAGGTACATTTACAGATGCTACACAGTTTAGAATTGACTGGTGTGACTAAAGCAGGTAGATGGCAATTACCTTGACAGGGTACCCAGGAAAAGCCCAAAAACAGTACCGTGAAGGTTTTGTAACTCAGAAAATATTAGTTCATTAACATTTTCCTGATTTTTTTTTTCTTCTTTTTAGCCCCTGACCTTTTTGAGCCTGGGAAATGCTTACCTTGCTCTGAAGAATATCAGTGGGGCACTTGAAGCCTTTAGACAGGCTTTGAAATTAACTACCAAATGCCCAGAGTGTGAAAACAGCCTGAAGTTGATCCGCTGTATGCAGTTTTATCCTTTTCTGTACAACCTCACCTCTTCTGTTTGCAGTGGTAAGAAGCTGTTAAATGCTGGCAAAATCATGAGTTCAATTGGAGTTTCTGTTCTGGTTGACAGAACACAGAAAGTGACTTTTTAAATTTTTCCCAAGGATTTTAGATAACTATTATAATTTTAGATATGGAGGGGGAAAAGTTGAGCTAATTACTTAATATAGATGCCTTATGGTATTAAGGCTGTATGGTCTCCCAGAACCCTAGTTAAGAAAGGCTCACTAAAGTGCATAGTATGTTCATCTAGGATCTCTGTTTAATAATGACTGGTATTCTTGGTAAAGGATGTGGTTTTTCAGTTCAGGAAGTCAAAATGTTTGAGTAAAGCAGTTCTTCTCTGTACTCAGTCACTGAATACAGCCCCTTTCCTTTAATGAAGGTAATTCAGATCTCTGCTGCATCTTTAAAATAGTTACTTACTTTAAGTGACATCCCTTTCTCTTCATTCTGTCATAGTCTTGAGTCCATATACATGTGCCCAAATGTATCTACCTAAGTAAAATTAATATCTAGTGTTGCAAAATAATCACTTACAACCCTCTTTCCAAAAGTTGCATGATGTCTGGTTATTTTAGCCTTCACTATAAAAAGAAAAGAAAAAAAATCATGAGTTTGATGCTCGGCCTTGAACTATGATAGGTGTGGTTTCATATTTGTGGACATTCATTACCTACCTAGCATAGAGTGGGCACTCTATTAACATTCAAGTTACATTGTAACATTTAGAGAAAGGGCTGTCATTGCAGCTTCTTCACTTTGGATATTTAAAAAAGAAACCAAAACCTAACACCCACTTTTTTATGTGATTTTTCTAAAAGACATTGATATACTAGTAGATTTAGGACCCAAAACTAGTTTTCCTGATTGAATTTACCACACTGCCTTAGGATTTTAATGGAATGTTAATAAGTAGTGCTTGCATTGTCAAATATCAGAATTCAGTTATTTAGTAAAGAAGCCAAAAATCTCTCAGCAGTATAATGCCATAGCTCAATTATGGATCAGTGCTGAGTACAATACTAAAGGCTTAAGACTTTATTTTAGCAACTCATACAGTCAAGTGGCTAGTGCTAGAATCATACAGATTCATGTTTGAGCTCCAGCTTTGCCATAACTTTCTGATCCTAGTAAAGTAACTAACTTAAGTCCTTCTATGTGCGATGAAAGACAGTAAAACCTTTATTGTAGTCTGTGAGAATTAAGTAAGATTTCATCATATAATCTTCCCAGTGGGTATGATACAGGTTTTACTTGAAATGATTCTTTTTCACATTTGTAGTATCTGATAATCTAGATAATCTCAATGTTACTGGATCCAGTACAATATTAATGCAAAAAATTAATATGAATTGGAAAAAAGGATTACCATTTTTTGTTATTTCAGAGAGAACTTACCTTTTACATTACTTAGTTAATAAGTTAGCAAGTCAAGTCATTGTTCAAATTTACTGAAGTTACTGGGTGAAGTTATAACTAATAGACCTAAAATCATTCTGATGTGCAGTAGAAAAGAATGCAACATCTGCTAGCACCTTAATAAGCAATTACCTCTTGTGGGCATTTCTAAGTACAAAAACTTGTTGATATTACTAAACCAGTGTTAATATTGCATTTTTCTTTGACAGTGTGGGTTTTTTTTTTTTTGCATTACTTATTTCAAAACAATTCTCATTCTCAGTTGCTTTGCCGAGTTGTAGATTTGAAAAGCTACAACTTGTTTTGCTCAAAAGATGCAAAACACCTCCATAGAAATGATGAAATACTTATATTGCAAATCTAGACAGTTGCATCTGCTCAGCTTATTTCTAAGCTTTAAATTAATTGATTAAAGACAGACAAAAGCCTCTGGATAATGATTAGTATTTTGATACCTTCATTGAAATCACACAGTTCAGCCAGGTGCTAGTGGCTCATGCCTGTAATCCTAGCTACTCAGGAGGCTGAGATCAGGAAGATTGTGGTTCCAAGCCAGCCTGGGCAAATACTTTGCAAGAACCGCTCTCAAAAAACCCATCCCCCCCAAAAAAAGGGGCTGGTGGAGTGGCTCAAGGTATAGGCCCTGAGTTCAAACACCAGCACTGGGAAAAAAAAAAAAATCACACAGTTCTGTTTGTTGGTAGGTCTTTACAACATTAAAATAAGCTTCATAAGTTATCTTAATTATCTGACACATTATCTGTTTAATGTTTTTATTGTGAAGATACAGAGGTTTCAAGAGATTTACAAAGCTTATATTACGGTTGTGTTTTATTACACAAGAAGTTGACGTACTTTATCCACCCCTTTCCCAGCCTAAGTAATTCTCTTTAAAAAGTCTGTTTACAAAGCTGCTAGTTTAAAAAGCTTTTCACATAAGCTTTTCAAGATAAAAAACGCCAAGTACTCTTGGTAAACTTTTAAAAAATAGTATTCCTGACCACTATTGTTCGTCTTTCACAAATTATTTTCTTTAAAGAACTGTGTTTAATAATTGTTTATATAGCAACTATAATTCAGTATAATGCCTTACATAATATGAATTTATTGGTAAAATTAAATGTTTAGAACTATTACTAAACATTTTGTTGTTTTTCTATACAATCATGAAATTTTCCATGCAGGTTTTCAGTTTATGTTTCTTGCAATACTTGCACAGGTAGCATATTCTATTATTATCGAATAATATTTTGTTCAACTTAAAAATCCTTGAGTATAGTACTCAAAATTTTCCTTCTTTTAAAGTCTCTCTAAAACTCCATCAGTGAATGCAGAATTAGGTGGTTTTCCAAACGTTTATTAACCTATGCATCATTTTATTGGTTGCTACTTTTTAGATACATATGTTCTTATGGCAGCTGCTTATTATTATTTCTCTTCCCTTTGAATAGTATTTAATCCCTTTCTTCCATAGGTAGCTTTAGACCATCACAATTTCAAGGATGCTGTGAAGGGAAACTAATACATTTATTTTTTTAATTGCTCAATCTTGGCGTCAAGTTTTGTTGTACTTTTTTTATGACACTTGATCAGGTCCAGCAACTTGCACATGTTAGGCTAGCTAGGCAAGTACTCTACCACTGAGTTATACCCCTAGTCCTTCAAATTTTGATTAAACATTTTAATCTGGCAGTTTTGCAATACGTAACTGTTTTTCCTCATTTATATATTATATATGTGTATGTGTTTGTTTGTGGTAGGCAGGCACTCTACCTCTTAAGCCCCTCTTCCAGCCACTTTTGCTATAGGTATTTTTCAAATAGGGTCTCACATTTATGCCCGGGCCAGCTTAGACTTCAGTCCTCCTATTTATGCTTCCTACATAGCTGGATGATAGGTCTATGCCATCACACCCAATTTTTTATTGGTTGAGATAGGGTCTTTTGAATTTTTTGCCTAGGTTGGCCTCAAACCACAGTCTTCCTGAGCTCTGACTCCAAAGTAGCTAGGCATGAGCTGTGCCTACCACCTTATATATTTATTGTTTTATCATTTTATTTAACTTAAGTAGAACTGAATTGTCCGCTTTAACAAACTCATTCTTCAGTGACAACTCAACTTGGCCCTTTTAAAAGTAAAATACAGCTGGAGAATGTGACTCAGGTGGTAGAATGCCTGCCTGGCATGCATGAGGCCTTGAATGCAATTCCCAGTACTGCCAAAATAAATAAATAAAATTAAAATGGAATCTGTAAATGATATATATTGGTTTTGAATATAAGCAAGATCTTTGAAGTGCCAAACAGTAACAAAGGACTTTTTATTAATTAGAAAAAAAATGAAGGAATCACAGAGAATGAAACTTTATGAAGTAATAGTGGCTGTCTTCTCTAATAACCAAGAAAATGGAAAAAACTTAACAATATAAGCAAAATGATTAAATATTCAATCTGCAGAAAATTCTAGTAACACATTAGATTTTCCAAGCATTTCGTACTTGAAACATTTTTAAACTTCTTTCATCTTTCAATTTTACTTATTTGCAACTAACATTATATCTACCCAAGATATTTTTTCCCATTAAATAGTCTAGAGTGTCCTATTATGTCTGTAATACGTATGATTTTACTTTATTTTTATTATTTTTCTGTTATTTGAAAGCATAAAACCAATGGTAGGTTATATTTATTAGACTTAATTTGCATAAGCTGCTTACAGTTGAGTCACAAACAAAAAGCATTGATGTTTACCAAAAATAATTAAACATTAAACCCAAGATTTTTGAGCCCTGGTCTTTTGTTTATTCACTGAGACATGTGCCCACTTACAAATATTGGCCTAGCTCTTTAGAAATTATGAATCAGTGTTCTATGAAGGACTCAGACGTGACTCGCTAGGCTTTCTTAGGATTTTGTGCAAATTTCTATATAATATGTATTTGATAGCTTTCCTGTCTACAGAAAAAAAAAAAAGAAGAATTTTCAGATCTACATGAATTTTAATATCTGTTCCAATATACAGATGAATTATCTTGTATTTTCTTCACAGTGTTTCTGTATTTATAGCATCATAACTTACTTCATAGCCTGTGCTTTTAGTCTGTTTTCTTCAACCTGAATTTCTGTAGATTTACCACTTGCAGCTTAAAGCAGTTTTACATATTCAGATTTTGAAGAAAAAGAACTGCTGCATTTTGCTGCCCTCTTGCTCCAGCTTATTCCACCTGCACTTAGGGTCCTATGCTCTATCATACTTTTCATAAGAATTAGTGAAAATATCTGCTTCCTTTGTGTTTTTCTTTTTTTATTTGTTTTTAAGATACCTCCATTTCTGTGAAAACAATTAAAACTTTGGTTAATTTATTACAGGTTTCAAAGTCCTAAGATACAGGTACATTATACCACAAAGTAAAATGTAACTCTGAATGTAAAAAGTAACTGGATTTTTTTAATACAGTTTTTCTCTTATTTAAAAGGGCTATGATTATGATTATCAAATAATTCTTTGACATGTCTCTATACAGAGGGAACAGATAAGAATTTTATGAATTTATGGATCTAGAAGCAAAGTTTATGATTTACTAAAGTCACAGAGTCTTTCTGAAGTAGAACTGAAACTAAAACCTTAGTCTTGTGCCTTCCAGGGTCAGTATGATTCTTCTGTATTAATTCTTTCACTCTCAGCAAGTCATAAGCTGCTCTGTTGCCATTATTAAAATTCAGGTGTTTAGATTCTTGGGAAATTTTATAAAAGTAATGTACTCTGCACTTTTGGTTTTTTTTAAGTGGGACTGGGGTTTGAACTAAGGGTTTTGTGTTTGCAAAGCAGGAAATCTGCTTGAGCCACACCTCCAGTACATTTTGCTCTGGTTGTTTTTTAAGATATCTTGAGAACTATTTGCCTGGGCTGACCTTCAACCTGGATCCTCCTGATCTCAGCTTCCCAAGTGGTTAGGATTATAGATGTGAGCCACCAATGCCCAGCTATCACTGCACTTTTTATGTCATCTCTCATAAATCTTCATAAAACTGAATCTAAACTGTATTATGAAGGGCAACTGTATGAATCCTGAAATCACACCTAGTTTTTAGCATGTTATCTTGATATCTTGTGAAGCTTATATCATTAGATCACTATATGTAGACTGCCTTGGATTTTAAACACAAAATCTGGTGACTGTACTTGTATTAACTCAGCAGGCAATATTTTTCTTTTGGGATTCCCAGCATTTAGCCTTTATGAACAGAATGATTACCTTTGGGGGACATCCTGATGACTAGTAGTTTTATGCAAAAGGCTTTGAAAGACAATGGATATATATAATCTTGGTTTGTGTGTTGGGAGAGGGGTTGTTTTGGTTTGCTTGTTTGGGACAGGCTCTCGCTGTGTAGTCCAAGCTGGCCTTGAACTTGTGATCCTGCTGCCTCAGCCTCCTGTATGCTGAGATTGCAGGTGTGTACCCCCACATCTGGCTCTTTAATGTGAATCTTTTGTCCAGCGTGTCAAAAGAAAAGGTTTTTTTCTTTTAAAAAATTAGCCCATTGATACTTGCCTTAGATCTTTCCACAACTATTTATCCAGTCACTATAGATTGTTAACTTGGGCTAGGGCTATAGCTCAGAGATAGATTGCTTGCCTAGCATGTGCAAGGCCTTGAGTTCAGTCCCCAGTACCACAAAAGAGAGAGGGGGTAGAGTGGGAGAGTGAGAAAGAGATTGAGATTACGAACCTGGCCACATAATACTTGAGAAAAATGAAATTTGATAGTGAATATAATCTTTAAGTACAAAATACTTGTTTTCTTTCAACTAGAGCAATTTGGGCATGGTTTAGTTATTCATCCAGCTAATACTATTGTGTATGAGGCATTATTCTAGAAACTAAGTGGGAAAAAAATCTCCCATTTCTTATGGAGCTACGTTCTAGTAGAAAGAAATGGAGAATAAATAATAAACTTAAGTTATTCAGTATATTATAAGATGACTGCTTTGGGAAAAAATACCACAGGGGTGTCAAGGTCATCAAGGGAGGTACTATTGAGAAAGTGACATTTTAGCAAAGGCTTAAAGGAGGCTAGAGGTTCCGAGCCACGTAGACATACGGTATAAGAGCATTCCAGGTAGAGAGACTAGTCATTACAAAGGCATAGGCAAAGAATAAATAGCAAGCAGGCAGGTGTGCTTGCAGTGGACATAGGAGATGAGAGCATGAAGGAGGGAGATAGAGCCACATCTTTACTGCCCAGCAGACTGTTCTAATAATTGGGACTTTTATTCTAAGAGAAAAATGTGTGATTTGGAAGGTTGTGGACAGAAGAGTGAAATAATCTAATTTATATTTAACAGGATTCCTCTAGTTGCCCTGCTAAAAGTAGATTGTAGTGGGTAAGGGCAGAAGCAAGAAGGCCAGTTAGGATGCCGTTGCAAAAGTGTATATGAGAGATGGTGTTGCCTTTGACCAGTGGGATGGGAGGAGAGAAAGTGAGACATGATCATATTTGGGATGTAACAAGACACAACTAGAAGGGGTTGTGGGAAATGAAAGAAAGAGAGGTTAAGGAAGTAAGTTGTCTCCTGAATTTGGAACCTGAACAGCTTGGTAAATAATGGTGTGCCTTAATGCACTAGTGAAGTCTGAGGGAGGAGCAGGCTAGGGAGGAAAGCAGGTTGATTTTGGACATGTTAAGTCAAAGTTGCCAATTAAGTGTTCAGGAGATGTTGAGTAGATAGTTTGGATATGTGAATATTATGAAGATCAGTGAAGAGGCCCAGACTAGAAATGATCATTTGTTAGTCATAGGCATATGAATGTTTTTTAAATATGAGCTTGGATAAAATTACTTCTGTAATTAGGATAAAATGGAGAATGGGTCAGTGATTAATTACTGTGGTATTCTAGCCTACATCTAGAGGTCAAGAAGATAGAATAGTAAAGGAATAGTCAGTAAGGTAGTAGAAAGAGCAGACAAATATTTGTCTCAGAAGCCAAATGAAGTAAATGTTTAAAAAAGCAATCAAGTAATTATTGTTATACCAGACGGCTATATCCTGAGAGGTTGAGTTAGAATGCCTCCTGGATATAGTAACCTAAAGGTTGTTGGTAATCTTACGAATGCTTGCATAAAATGGGTTTTGAAGGAGATGAGAAAGTGGAGATGGCAAGCAAATCTTTTAGAGTTTGCTGTAGTGGAGAGCAGAAAAGTAGACTGTAGTTGGCTGGGACTGTGGGATTGGGCTTGTTTGGTTTTGCAGTTCTGAAAATAGAAAGTATTGCAGCATATTTGCCTAGGGAAAGATGCAGGAAAAGGCTAATTCCAGAAACAAAGTTCTTGAGTAGGCTGGAGAAGAGGAGAGAGGATCCAAGGCACAATTGTAGGGGTTGTCCTTAAGATTGGAGCAGAGATAGTATATTGGTAAAGATGCAGATATGCTGAAAGATTTGATGGCAGAACTTCTGATTGCTCCTCAACAAAAGAAGAGGTGAGTTACCAGATGAGAATGAAGAGGGAGACTAAGGATGTTGACAGTTCACAAGAGAATTGCAAATTGACTAGAGAAGTTTTTAGCTTAGCAACTGGGGATAGATACCAATATTGTTAAGAAAGGAAATACAGGCTCATGCCCGAGAGGCTGAGATTGGGAGGAATGAGATTCAAGACCAGCCCAGGAAATAGTTTGTGAGACCCCATCTCAAAAATAATCACAGCAAAATAGACTGGAGTTGTGGCTTAAGTGGTAGAACTCCAGCTTTGTGAGTGCCTACTTTGCAAGCCAGAAACCCTGAGTTTATACCCCAGTTTCATCCAAAAAAAGAAAGAATTAATTTGTTGCCCTCAACACAGAGAAACTGAAGCAGATACCTTTTTTTTCTTTCTTTCTTTTTTTTTCCCTTTTTCTTTTATTATTCATATGTGCATACAAGGCTTGGTTCATTTCTCGCCCCCACTCCCTCCCTTACCACCCACTCCGCCCCCTCCCCTCCCCCCCTCAATACCCAGCAGAAACTGTTTTGCCCTTATTTCTAATTTTGTTGTAGAGAGAGTATAAGCAATAACAGGAAGGGACAAGGGTTTTTGCTGGTTGAGATAAGGATAGCTATACAGGGCATTGACTCACATTGATTTCCTGTGCGTGGGTGTTACCTTCTAGGTTAATTCTTTTTGATCTAACCTTTTCTCTAGTACCTGTTCCCCTTTTCCTATTGGCCTCAGTTGCTTTTAAGGTATCTGCTTTAGTTTCTCTGCATTAAGGGCAATAAATGCTAGCTAGTTTTTAGGTGTCTTACCTGCCCTCACCCCTCCCTTGTGTGCTCTCGCTTTTATCATGTGCTCATAGTCTAATCCCATTGTTGTGTTTGCCCTTGATCTAATGTCCACATATGAGGGAGAACATACGATTTTTGGTCTTTTGGGCCAGGCTAACCTCACTCAGAATGATGTTCTCCAATTCCATCCATTTACCAGCGAATGATAACATTTCGTTCTTCTTCATGGCTGCATAAAATTCCATTGTGTATAGATACCACATTTTCTTAATCCATTCGTCAGTGCTGGGGCATCTTGGCTGTTTCCATAACTTGGCTATTGTGAATAGTGCCACAATAAATATGGGTGTGCAGGTGCCTCTGGAGTAACCTGTGTCACAGTCTTTTGGGTATATCCCCAAGAGTGGTATTGCTGGATCAAATGGTAGATCGATGTCTAGCTTTTTAAGTAGCCTCCAAATTTTTTTCCAGAGTGGTTGTACTAGTCTACATTCCCACCAACAGTGTAAGAGGGTGCCTTTTTCCCCGCATCCTCGCCAACACCTGTTGTTGGTGGTGTTGCTATTGATGACTATTCTAACAGGAGTGAGGTGGAATCTTAGTGTGGTTTTAATTTGCATTTCCTTTATTGCTAGAGATGGTGTGCATTTTTTCATGTGTTTTTTGGCCATTTGAATTTCTTCTTTTGAGAAAGTTCTGTTTAGTTCACTTGCCCATTTCTTTATTGGTTCATTAGTTTTGGGAGAATTTAGTTTTTTAAGTTCCCTGTATATTCTGGTTATCAGTCCTTTGTCTGATGTATAGTTGGCAAATATTTTCTCCCATTCTGTGGGTGTTCTCTTCAGTTTAGAGACCATTTCTTTTGATGAACAGAAGCTTTTTAGCTTTATGAGGTCCCATTTATCTATGCTATCTCTTAGTTGCTGTGCTGCTGGGGTTTCATTGAGAAAGTTCTTACCTATACCTACTAACTCCAGAGTATTTCCTACTCTTTCCTGTATCAACTTTAGAGTTTGGGGTCTGATATTAAGATCCTTGATCCATTTTGAGTTAATCTTGGTATAGGGTGATATACATGGATCTAGTTTCAGTTTTTTGCAGACTGCTAACCAGTTTTCCCAGCAGTTTTTGTTGAAGAGGTGAAGCAGATACCTTAAAAGCAACTGAGGCCAATAGGAAAAGGGGACCAGGAAATAGAGAAAAGGTTAGATCAAAAAGAATTAACCTAGAAGGTAATACACATGCACAGGAAATTAATGTAAGTCAACTCCCTGTATAGCTATCCTTATCTCAACTAGCAAAAACCCTTGTTCCTTCCTATTATTGCTTATACTCTCTCTTCAACAAAATTAGAGATAAGGGCAAAATAGTTTCTGCCGGGTATCAAGGGGGTAGGGGGGAGAGGGAGGGGGTGGAGTGGGTGATAAGGGAGGGGGTGGGGTCAGGGGGGAGAAATGACCCAAGCATTGTATGCACATATGAATAATAAAAAAATAAATTAAAAAATAGAAAGAAAGAACTGGTGAAATGGTTCAGGTGGTTGAGCACCTGTGTAGCAAACACAAGGCCTGGAGTTCAAACCCCAATACCACCAAGAATTTTTTTAAATGAGGGAGGGAGAGAAGGAGGGAGGGAGGGAGAAAGGAAGCAAGGAAGGAAGGAAAGGGTCAATCTACACACTGGTGTAGTGCCGGTAATGACAAATTCACTGATAGGCATGTTTGGTGATGCCTCAGTTTCCCTCAGAAAGGACGAACAGATTGTGAAGAAAGTGCCAAGAAAGGAATCTCAGAAAATACTAACATTTGAGAAATAGAGTCAGTGAAGGAGTACAACTAGCAAAAACACTTTGTCTTTCTTACTATGCTTATGTCCTCTCTTCAACAAAATTAGAGATAAGGGCAGAACAGGTTCTGCCTGAAAGTGGTGGGGAGGCGGCACGGAGGGCAGGGGGGAGAAATGACCCAAACAATGCATGCACATGTGAATAAATGAATTTTGAAAATTCATTAAATCTTCAAAGCAATTTAAAAAAGTAGAGGCATTAGGAGAACCAAGAGGGAGCTAGTTACTGAAGGTACAATACGGAATTTGAGAAGGAAGAAGAGGCCTGTGGTAATGTATCATGTATTGGTTCCCAGAGTACAGTACAAATACCAGAAGTGTTTTTAGCTTTAGGATTTTTTTAATTTTGGAATGTTTGCACATACATAGTGAGCTAACTTGAGAGTGCGATAAAAATCTAAACACATAATTCGTGTTTCATATATGCCTTATACACATAGCCTGAAAGCAGTTTTACAAATGTTTTTAGTGCACCTGAGTTTTTACTATGACCCATTGCTTGAGGTCAGGTATGGAATTTTCTGCTTATGTCAGTGCTCAGAAACTTTTGGGTTCTGGGTTTTTGATTAAGGATGCTCAACCTGTACTGATTGTCCTTTTTAACATAAATTAATGTAAGATTAAACTGTAAGTCTGTTTAGAGAAAAACATTGCTTAAAAAATCATATGGAAAAATCTTAACAGTAGTTGGCAAATAAAGTGTGAGCTCTGGGCTTAACAGTTTAGAAAGTCATTTGTAACTCATCAGAAACACTTTCTGTGAAATGGGGAGGTATATACACTGAAACAACATGAATAAATTTTAGGATAATGAAAGTATTAAAATGAGTTTTCTATATAATTAAATTACTTTTAGGACGATTAGCCTAGTCTCTATTTGAGTCAGTGAGTAACTCTTACAACTTTAAAGTAAATAAGAAATGATACCAAGAATTATTCTTTAGAAAACATGTGAATAGCACACAAATAAGAAAAGCTTTTTAAAAGTATTCACTTGTTAGGAACATTAAAAAATAACTGTGTGTTGAAATAAAATAGAAAACTTTGATAGGTGGATGAGGAAATAGAGCATTATCAGGAAGGTATTCTAAGCCCCAGCATATAATGTACACAAAGCAAGGGGCTTTATTATGTTTCACCAGGACAGTTGGAGCGGAATCACTGCAGACTTAGTTCAGATACAAGGGGACTGAAACCAAACGCATCAACTAAGCCATCACTAAGCATTTCAGTAGCACCTCATGGAGGCAGCCAGGAACACTTCATGTTTATTAACTTAAAATAAGCTACAAATTTATAATCTCTGAATTATAGAGTTTAACACATTGGTGTGCAAATGGTCTGTGTGAGTGTTAGTTACTGTCTTGAACCTCTAAAAGGAAGCTGTTTATGTTTTTGGAAGCCTTAATTTTAGGTGACAGTTGATTCTTTCTGTCTATATATAGTATGTGGCCATCCACTGAAAGGCATTACTGGTCACATTTTGTCATCACATGTGTATTGATTGGGTTGGAAAACATACTTACACATCTTCCTTTATACATAGGCTCTGTTCTGCATTAGACACTTAGTGTGTACAAGTGGTTGTATACAACAACCCCTAAAAATGTGCAGAACAAGCAAGATCAGGTCTATTTCATTTAACTTTATTATTACATGACATTACACTGTATTAATTTTGGAGACAGGGTCTCACTGTATAGCTCAGGCTGACCTGGAACTTGCTTACTGCCACCTTTCAAGTATTGGGATTACAGGTGTACACCACCATGCCTGGCTGTTGTAAGGTCTATTTTACCTAGTTCCCCACAAGCATCAAACAAGGTATTTTTAAAGGTGTGTTGATACAGTTGGGCTGATATAGTACCTGATAGGTATGGAAAGGGACCTGCTTTTACATACACGTGTATAGTAAGCTAGGCAGATTTATTGGATTTTCTTCCCTTGTAAATCTTCACTTTTCACTTAACATTCTAGATTCTTTTAGAGACATTTTAGTTTATGTAATATTAAGTTTTGCCATCTTATACAGGTAGGCAGTTATGTGATGAGTCTTTCCCAGTCAGAAAGGTTTATATATATATATATATATATATATATATATATATATATATATATAAAACTCTGAATTGATACAGTGGACTCTTCAAGTTTTTTAAGTGATTTGGGCCTCAGGAAATTCTTTATGTGTGCTGTAATACAGCTGAAAAAAAATGAGTTCCCAGTTTGGGAATACATTTTTAAAAATAGTGAGCATAGAGCTGGTGTTATGGCTCACATGGTAGAGCACCTGCCTGGCAAGCACAAGAACCTTAGTTCAAACCCCAGTACTGAAAAAAAAAAAAAAAAAGCCCAAAAAACAGTGAGCACCAAGTATTCAAGCCCTTTTACAGATTTGGTCATTGGATGATCTGTACTCAGTTCCATGGCCTGATAATTACTAGAGAAAAAGCATTAGTGAGATTTTAAAACGCATACAACTGAGGATATCTGCTGTGTGTCTGTACCACGCGTATGCTAATTTGGATTCACCCTCTTTTTTTCCTTAAATTTTTAGTATTTACTGCTGGTGGTTGAATTTATTTCATACTAAGCAACTGTGCCCTTTTGGAAAATCTCTGCACTATCTGTTCATTTTCCTTAATCACCAAAGTTTATTGAGTTATAATCTCAAAGGTGCAGGAGAGAAATCACATTTCACAGCCATTGAAACAACACAGTTTGGATTTGTCTTCTCATTTAGTTGTCTTCAAAAGAATCACCTAAATTTGTTGATCAAAATATGCTATTCTCAAAGCACTTTAAACTTCTTCATCTATAAGGCATTGTTTAATCTAGGCAGAGCATAGATATCCAAAGTAATGATTATGGAAAACGATAAGCATGACAGATTTCAGGAAACTGAGCTAAATGTTAGTGGCAGGTCATAGGGTCCCTCGTGTTGAATAATTCTTCAGATTCCTGATGTACATGCAAGAGTATTGTTAGGAAAAATGCCGCTTGCAAAGAAAGCTCACAAGAAAAGTCTTATGTCCAAGAGTAAGGTTTAATGACAGACTCGAGCTGCCAGAATGGCCAGGGAAGGATGGAATAGCACTGACTCTGGGCTAGGCCTGGCTTTTATAGAAGAGGGAGCTTGAGGAAGTTAGTGCGCACTGGAGAGTCTCCATTAGGGCTGGAGCTGTCTTAGAGCAAGGGAGTTTCTGTTAGGGGTGGAGCTGCTGTTGGGGGTGGAGTTGCCTGGGGGCCTGAGGATAAAATGGCCGCTGATTCACAAAGTGGTGATATTATTACTCTATCATTTCACCATTTTTTCTTTAATAATGATGAGGGTAGGGGCTGAGGATCGGGAATTGGGGCAAAGTGTTGGCCTCTTAGCTGCTTCCTGCTAGCAGGGGATGTTGTATGGGGCAAGATCCTCAGACTCCTGTGGCCGTAGTGGCATCCTGGTAGGGGTCCTCACAGCAGTCCTCTGGGCGGTTTTGGAGAGGTTGATACCCCTGGAGGTACAACTGGTTAAACTTTTGATTAGCAATGGCAGACATGCAGTCCAAGAGAAACCTTTGTACTGTTTTTATAATACAAGGGAGGAAGCTTAAGAATAGGAGAGCAAGAAACATAGGCATTAGGACAGGCATTAGCCAGGAGAACCACTGTGAAATGTTATTCCCTAGAGGATTCCAAGAGTCCTCCATCTCCCTTCTCCATTTTTCTAATTGCTCCTGGAGTTGTCTAATTTTATTTTTTACTACCCCCAACTGATTAACATACAAGCAGCATTCTTCTTGTAAAAACCAGGCAGAGACCACCCTTCTCTGCAGTAAGCAGGTCAAGGCCTCATAGGTTTTGTAGTGTGACTGAGGCTAGGGAGTCAAGTTGCTTCTGTAGGGTTAGGATAGACTTGGCCACTGTTTGAAGATCGCTTACCAATTGATTACAGAGTTTCATGTAGTAGTAGATAGAGGTCCCCATTCCTGCTGCCCCCGTTCCCATGGCAGCCATTATACCCAGGGTAGCTAACAAGGGAATAGCCTGGAATGCCCTTTTAGATCTAAGGCATGTAGTAAGGGGGATGGGGAGGTCCTGATCTTCTGTAATAATATCCATGTCAGGAACCAGAAATACCAGAGTGAAGATGCCCTTCCAGGCTTGGGATAAGCAGGGATATACACTCTGACCACATAGAAAGAGAGTCCCGGGAATGGGGGGGCAAAAGATAGTATTTTCGGTTTTGTTGGCCACCCTAGAGGCATGACATTTTTCTGCCGCTAGGGAGCCCATCTCAGCTGTCCCCAAGGAACTCTTTAGGCAAGGAGGGGCTGGCTGGAAGAGGGGAACTGGGGAAAGAGTGGAGGCGGTGATCTTTTTGGTGAAGGAACAGTTTAAGGTAAAGGGTGTGGAAATATTAATGGGGCTGGAGATGACCTGAGAAGAGCCAGTCTGCTGACACATCCAACAACCACAGGCCAGAGTAGAATTAGTGTGGTTGAGTAGCTGATGAGTGATATTTATAATCTGGAGGAGAAGGGTTTCAGAAGGGGGCAGTGTGCACTAAGGAATTTGAAGAGGCTTTCTGGTGGGAAAGAATAGGTTGTCGAGAACCTGGGGTACCTGGGTGTGGAGGCGCTTCTGGAGTGCTTCATCCTAGACCCCTCCCTCCATCAGACCTCCCAAGCTGTGCGAGGTAAGACTAGCATGCTCATGTCCCATGGCAAGTGTAGACTGCTGGACTGACCTTCGGGTTCAGGGTGCGACTGCTTGGCTGGAATGGGTAGTAGGCTTTATAGGAGGGGCCAAGCTGTGAGGGAGGAAGAGAGTTCCTGGTCTCCAGTTATCTGTGATCACCAGATGAAACAGGTTGACATGCCTAGCTAGTTGAGAAACTAGAAGTTCCCGAGATTTTGCAAGCAGGGAAACAGGCAGGGGAGCAAGCAGGGGAGTTTGGCAAGCAATCATAAATCAGGGGGTCTGGTTTTGGTGTTAGCCTTGGGACCTTCCACCTGCCCCAAGAATGCCTGAGACCTAGCATTCCAGCCTTTTGTTGGTATTACGGGTGCCAATCAATCTAGCTGCTTCGTGCTGAGTTGGGGGTGTCGTTAAGGGGGTTCAGCTGGAATTTGGAAATCTGTGAGGTCCCCGGGAGCAGAGGCTGACAGTTTTTTTGTTTTGTTTTTGTTTTGTTTTGTTTTGTTTTGTTTTGTTTCCCCAGGCTTCATTTGCAGACAAGGCCAGTTCTTGGTAGGCCAGAGAAGGTTGTAGTAGCATCTGGTGGGAAGTCTTGTCTGTTGAGTTCCCCTAGGCATCTAGGGTTAAAGAGCATTTTCCTGGTTTAAGGGTTTGTATTTCTGTAGCATCATTACATGTGCAGCTGTTTTCTGTCTATAGTAGCCTCTATAGTGGACCTAATAGATCATACAACCAAGGGAAGGAAGCAGGGAAGTACTATGCATGCTCCCAGAATTATGCCCACTGCCCCTACCAGTGTTTTAAACATCTGTGGCAGAAGATCAAGATCCAGATGAGAACTAAGAACTTACGTAGGAGTGGAAGAGGGAGAGAGTTTACAGGAGAGGCATAGCCACATGGGGCCCAGCAGTACGCAAGAGTACTCATCCTCTGCTGTAGTGGAAGAGTCTGAGGTGTTTTATCCTTGAAAGGTGCTGCCACTGGGGGATCCTGTTGAGCCTGACAGCGGTGGGCGTTGTGAGGATGACCAGATGGGGCCGGTCCACTGAGGTCCCAACGGAGAAGGTCGAAGATCCTTTAGAAGAACAAGCTCCCCTGGTTTAATAGAAATTGTTATAGGGTGGGGCAGGATCTGGTCTGCATGCTCTCTGAGAAGTTCCCTGAGAAGGTTAAGATAAAGTAGATAGCCAGAGGAGCAGGGTGGTCCTGTGTGGTGGGTTTTTCTCATTGGCCATGGATTCGCAGGCTTTCTCAGGTGAACTGATTTGGTTTGCACCTTTACTGGGGGAGGGGAAACAGTCTTGAGAGCATTTATTATGTAAGACCCAAGTAGAAATATTAGAAGAGCATAAAAAGGTGTCTGCTAAGGGCTGCATATCTAGGGATCCAGATTTCTGCAAAATCCTGTAACTCCCAAGAAAGATCTAAGCTGCTTTATGGTGTGGGGGAGTGGGAAACGGAGGATTGGATCGATACTCTCATGACTCAGGGAGTGAGTCTATCCCTTTAAGAACACACCGAGGTAGGTGACCTGTGGGAGGCAGGAGCTGACTGTCAGGATTTAGGTTAAATGTAACACTTTTGGATAAAAGAGAGCTTTAGCTCTTTATTTTATATAAATTTACATTTTAACTTTGTAAATGTTTGTACCATACTTAGATAAAATATAGACACAACACTATTACAAGGTGGTCATTTAAGACACATGAGCAAATATGTAAATGATCTCTGATTTAATAGTACTTAAAGCTTGACAAGATCAACAGAAAACACAATTTCTTTGATAAAATCTTTCCCTATAACAGCTTTTTGTAGATGTTACTCAGAGGAGAACAATATTAAGATAACCTTGTTATTTTATAGATACAGAGAATTTCATTTTTGTTAGACATGACCCTAAAAATCTTTTAGTCAACTTGTAGTCAATTTTAACTTTATCACACACTGAAGCTTTTTATTATACACGTTTAAAACTTACTCAGACCTTCATACAACATACTAAAGTCTTTTATGGCTTGTTCTTATCCCTCCTATTTGAAACAATCTTTAGGACAAACCCTTCTTTACAAAATCCTTTCTCATCCAGAAAAAAAGTTCTTTTTCCTTTAACTTCTCAAACAATACATTCAATACCTATCTATATCCTTTCCAGTTATTTACTTTGTAACTTGTATTTTAAAATTAACTTTTATAAGAATTTTAAATTTAAATAAAACTGTCTTTCCTTTGGCTCGTGGAGACCGTCCACCCCCACCACAGAGATCTGTGAAGGATAAATCTTACCCAAGAAGTCAGGTAGCACCAAGTAGGTGATTGAGGCCTACCTGCTACTTGGACGGTTACCGAGGTGATCTTGAAGGGGGCCAAGGTCCCAGGGCCACATCAGTCTTCTGCCGCCAGACCCAAGAGGTCCGTGAGACCTTCACTCTGTTGAGAGTGGGAATGGGAGACTGCGGAGACAAAGAGGGGTAGTCATACTTCCAGTGTCCATTCTGGCCACATTGTGGACAGGGTCCTGGTGGCAGGCGAGGTGAAGGGCAGTGTTTTGCACTTGAAGCAGGCCCCTGGAGGTATGTGTTGTTGTCCAGCCCATCTCGAAGTTGGAGGAGGTGGCCTCAGGGCAGCCATGAAGAGCTGGGCCTTTCGCTGGTCTCAAGCCTCATCTCAGTTATTAAATACCTTAAATGCCATTTTCACAAGTTCTCCCTGTGGGGGTTTGAGGGCCATCTTCTGCCTGTTTAAGTCAGAGGGGTTTCAGTTGGATGTTGGATAATTTCTCTAAGTTTGTCAAAATTGACTGTCTGATAGTAAGCAGTCTGTAGCCCCAACAGGATGAGCGGGGGTGGTGCAGTGGATCTCATCTACATGTGTCTCTACCTAGCTGTAGAGACACCCTGTGTCTCTCCTCCAGAAGGAGGGTGGAAGAAAGAATGAGATATATGTCATGCCAAGTAAGGTCATAGGATTGAGCCAAGTACTGGAACTCTTTAACATAAGAATCTGGGTCAGTGGTGAAAGAGCCAAGGCTCTTCTATCTGAGAGAGGTCAGTTAGGGAGAAAGGGACATGAACCCGCACAATGCCTTCCACTCTAGCCACCTCCCGGAGAGGGTAGATGGAGGCCAGCTGACTAGGGGGCCCTTGAGAGCGAGTGTGGGTGGGGCTCATGGGATGCTGTGGGGGGAGGCCAACGGTTGAGCAGTGGGAGCCTGTCACTGATATGGTGGGGGCTCATTAGCGGGCTTGAAAGGGGAAAGTTCCGGGGTCAGGAGGGGGTTCAGAAGAGGATTTGGCTGGTTTTGAGACTGGTTTAGAGTCTAATAGAACCTGCACAGGGGAACAGAAAGTACAGAGGGAGGGTTTGGTGCAGAGATAGGAAAAGGATTGGGTGTAGGGTATTTCCTTTCATTTACCAGTGTCCTCACAGAAATTGTATAAATCCCTTAAAATATTGGGATTGAAAGTGCCATTAAGTGGCCATTTGGAGGCATTGTCTAATGGATATTGGGGCCATGCCTGATTACAGAGAAAAACGAGCTTTCGGGGATTAAGATCAGGTGTTAGGGGAAGGGGCTCAAGGTTGGCCAGAAGACATCCCAATGGGGAGTCTGAGGGAATTTGGGATGGTCCAGTCCCCATAGTGAGGCCTAAACTGAGGAGAGGATATGATGGGTGTCCCCATTATATCGATCCCTCAGGAGAGTTTAGAGGTGGGACACCTGAGAGGGACATCTCTGTCACCGGGGGCCCACAGTCCTAGAGGACCTGGTCTCCAGGGACGAGAGAGAGCCAAGACCTAGTGCTAGGATTTCGAGGAAATGAGAAAGTGAGATCAGGGCTCTGCGTGTGTGGAGAACTCAACCAGAGAGGACCTTGAGGGAGGATTGACTGGTGAGGGATGGCGATTGGAGGCGTGCTGGGGTGGAGGAAATTCCCTGTGAACAGTGAGGGTGTCTTCTAGGATCAGGGGGTCCCAGCAAAGCATCTCAAATCCCAGAGGAAGGGCATGGGAGTTTAACTTTTAGATAGAAGAAAGAGTGAGGTGTCCTGGAGTGTGACTCCACCCATGTAGCATTGGCAGGTCAGTATAATCCCCTGACCAGGCACCCGAGACTTCAGGCTTTCTGCCTTATGATTGTAGTGAGCTTGGAGGCTCCTGAGGACAAAAAAGGGGGAAGAGAGAGAGAGAGATGGGGAGTGGGTGGGAGAGCAAGGTCAGTGCCGGTAGTGCACCCAATCAGAGTCATAGCACCAAAATGTTAGGAAAACCGCCACTCACAAAGAAAGCTCAGGAGAAAAGTCTCACGTCCAAGAGCGAGGTATAATGACAGACTTGAGCTGCCAAGCTGGCCAGGGAAAGATGTCACAGCACTGACTCTGGGCTAGGCGTGGCTTTTCTAGAAGAGGGAGTTTAAGGAAGTTAGCATGGCGTGAGAGTCTCCGTTAGGGGCGGAGCTGTCTTAAAGCACGGGAGTTTCTGTTAGGGGTGGAGCTGCTGTTGGGGGTGGTGTTGCCTGGGGGAGGCTTCATTTCTCAAGAAGTGAAGCCTGAGGATAAAATGGCCACCGATTCACAAAATGACGACATTATTACTCTATCAAATATGACCGTCTTTCCCACAGTCATGTTAAGTACAGCTAATGTGAGCAAAAAGTAAGTGGTAGTACAGTGCTAAAAAATAGAATGCTAAAAGTTGAGAGAGAGCAAGTAAGATTCTGCAAACCCTGTTAGGATGTGTAAAGTGGCCGCTGAGCTAAGTGCCTCCAGAGGTGACTTTCATTTGGTGACATAAAACAAGGAAATAGTGTGGTACTACAACTTACTTTTCTGTGTTTTTCACTTGATCATGTTCATTAGCTGTACATAGATACTCTTAAATCCAAATGCCTCTAATCTCACACCCCTGCTGTGGGATCTGCAGTCAGGGAATCAGGGGAACATAGTTACTGAAATCCACAGGCTCTGCTCAAAATGGCACGTTCCAGGAATCTTTTGTAGAAAGACTTGAGTCCACTTGCGCATACCAATAAAAAGGAGACTTCCTGGTGCTTGCTCTTTGTCCTTATAACTAAGTCCTATAAGATATTACTAGACCCACAACCTAATCAGTTATAGAAGAATTAAGATCTTGGGTTCTCATTTAAAGATTCTTGTCTTACAATTCACTAAATCTAAGGAGCAGAAAAGGCCAACTAGCCTCTGAGATTCTGTTACTTTTTGCCTTATATTATATCCATGCTCTAGGAAAAAAGGTAAGCCTGGTAGGACCAACAGATACTTCTGACATCAGATCCCTTCCTCACTATTCATCTCTGTCTCCATTTACAGTGTGAGAAAGAGGACTAGAATTTAAAATTCTGTTGTTTTCCTTGTATAGACCTTTCTTCAGCATCAGCAAGTGACCACTCACTTATAGCAGGAGAAAGGAGAGGCAAATGATAAACCCTATGGTGTGGGTATCTAAGAAAACTGCACCCTCTCCCTACCAATCCTTATCTTTTGTAGGCTTATTCTAAGATAAGAATTATTGAATGAAACAAACCCACTGTAGTGTGTAGTTCAATCAAGGATATGTGCTGAATTTATACTTACTGAGTACTTAAGAACTTTACTGTGTGCCTTTTGTGAAGTCTGTGGGAATTGTACCAAGTCCTGGTGTCTAATGATGCCCTCTGGATAGTCTGATTACTATATATATCCTGCTTTCTTGGCTCCATGTGTCTGCACATGTTGTTTTCTGCTGCTTTTACCCATAGCCCTTTGTCCCCACTGAAAGTACTTGTCTTATGCATCCTTCAAGGCCCACTTCTGTCATATGACTTACCCGATTCCCTAATTATAAGTAATGTAACCACTTTAGTGGGGCTCTCCTACAAGACTCTCCAAGTTTCTTGAAAGCAGGAATCCCTTTTTTCATCTTCCACCCAACATGTGCTTTATGTTCTTCCCCCAATGTTTAGCACAAAAAATGTACTTCAGTGGTCAAATAGCTAATGATATTTCAAGTTTGAACTACTCAGAATACCTATATAGTAGAAAAAGATAAAGAGTAATTAAGTTTTTTACACTGATTGCTGTATAGGAATGCCCACTTAATATGCATATGTAGATATGGATGTTTTAAAGTCCACAGCTCCCACCCTAGGATGGAGAAGAAGAATAGATTTGTCTCATTTGTCCACTATATGTTAACAGACCTAATAGATGTTCTCCTACCTCCAGTCTCCAATGTTTTTTTGTTTGGTTGTTTTTTGGTTTTTACAGTACTAGAGTTTAAACTCAGGGCATTGCACTTGCGAGGCAGGTGCTGTACTATTTGAGCCGCATCTCTAGCCCCTTTTGCTTTGGTTATTTTTGAGGTAGGATCTTGCATTTTGCTATGGCTGGCCTGGACCACAGTCTTCCAACTTAGGCTTCTCATCTAGCTAGGATAACAGGTGCATAACACCACATCCAGAGTTTTTGCTGCTGTTGAGATGAAGGCCTCACTAACTTTTCCCCTGGCTGGACTCAAACCACAATCCTCCCAGTCTCCACCTCCTACAGAGAGACTGCAGGCAAGAGCCACTGTGCCCAGCTTCACTGTTTTTATTCAGAGTTAGACACCTATGTCTCTCATTCAGAATTAACATCTACTGGTAAATCAGTAAGCCTGAGGAAGTCTACTTAGAGTTTGGTTCCTCAGTATTCTTGCTTCAAGAAAATTTTCCAAAGCTGAAGTATGCCAGAAACTTAAATTAAAAATAATAGCAGTAAATTTTCTTTTTCCAGTATAGCTACTGCATGGAAAATTCTCATAGTCAACAACATTTTTATGGGGTTATTTTGTTATTGTTGTTGTTTTAAATTAGTCTCCCTACATAGTCCAGACTGGCCTCCAACCCAAAATCTTCCACCTTCTTCCTCCTGAATTCTGGGATTACAGGCATGAGTCACCATATATAGCTCATAGTAAACTTCTAATGAATTCCCATGTTTTAGGGATATAATCTAATCCTTGACATTTCTAGAGGAAGTTACTGCTGCTAAGAGGTTAGATTTCTTCACTGAAGTTGTTCTAACAGTCTAAGTGTCATGGTTCTATCTCCCCGGTACTGACTACTTCCTATATGTACTTTAGTCATTTAAGAGAAGGCCAGAGGGCAGGATCAATAGGCCAGATTTACAGCCAGTTCTCCCTTTTCTGCTCTACAAAGAGGCAAGAGAGAATAGGCTGGAGTTTAGATCTATAAAGACCAATTCAGTCCCAAATTCTTGGACAAAGCAGATTCCTCTACTGTCTCCCCAAAATTGAATTCAAATCCAGGATATGTAGTAAAAGGGAAGCACTTGCGCACACACACACACATAAACACACACACACACAGGCACTCATATTTAAGGTCACATGCTTTTCTTCCTTTTTATTTTTTCCTCAGCTCTCTTTTAACTCATTCACCTCACCAAGGAGAATGCCAGTGTAAGCCTGTGATTGCCAATTTCAAGTGTCAAGTATGGTCTCTTCTTTCTGGCATTGTCCTTTGAAGGTCAGTCAATACATAACCATTACTTCAAAGTCTTCTGCAAAGAATGTCATTCTGCAGTAATTGCTGCATAACAGACCTGAAGAACTATTCCTGCTGTTGGAGTAATTTCTTTTGTGTCCTCCAGCTAGTGCACAGAAGCTGCAGAGGAAGTGAGGCATCTTCCTTTGTCTCTGAGTTATAGTTCTTAGCATACAAATTCAAGGAGTTGTGCATACTTATTTAAGTAGTGGTTTCATCATTGACATTTCCCAATAATCTCCTCATCACATGAGGGTCATTTATCTTTTCATTTGAAGAAAGAGCTTAGGCATAAATAAATAAATTTGCCCAGATTCATATACTAAGGCTTTAACTAAGGCAGGATTTGAATTTGTACCATAAAATGTTCCTCTTCTCAGGAAGGTTTCTTTCTCCCTCTGGTATTTTGCCTGTTAACTCTGTGTTGTAATGCAGTCCCATGGCCACCCTAGTAAAGGTTTCCTGGTAATATTTTAGTCATTTTGTATAGCAATGGTGAGCAACTGAAAGATATACCTTAGTTCACATCAAGACTTATTTTACTACCTTTTCTAAAAGCATTATATTTTACTAGAGAAATAAGTATGAAATAACTTTATGAGGTAACTTAAATTATGAAATGAGCCATTCACAATGTGTTTCTGAGTTACCTATTGGCAAAACAAAATTTAGTTTTATAACTGCATATTTCGAGTAAAGTCAGGTAGAAAGGTAAGGAGAAAGGCAAATACTATTAAAAGTGACTCATACCTGCTACAGGATGATGGTATCTGTACTTTCCACCCAGAAACCTTGTGTTTAATTGAATGTAGCAGAATGCTTCCTATAACTTAAGAAATGAGAGTGCAGAGTGTGATGTAAGCTTAGTAGAGCAGGGCTAGTAGAAACCATTGCTCAGGGCCCACTCTTATAACTTCTGTCAACATTGCTTCAGATTCAAATTCTACTCCCATTAAAAATCAGTTGAATTATTATGTCTTAAAAACTCATTATACAGTAGCTAACAAAGGAGTATTATTTGTTGTTATGAAGAAAAAGAAAAAAACGTATATTAGTGGGAACAAGATTTGGGGAAAGGCCTGAAGCTTAACAACCTGGAGGGTGTTGCTGAGTCACAGAACTAAGTGTAGATTTAACTTGACACAATATCCATAATCAGTTTTCATATTGCAGGGCAGTGTACTATCTCTATTTTACAGTGTCCTTCAGAGAACACAGAGCAGACAGTGAGGCTCATTTCTTATACCAAACATCTTAGTATTAAACTGCTGAGCTGTTTAATCTGAATTAATTGCTATTTTCTCCTAAAAGACTGGTAAGAAGGAACCCTGTACTCTCTCCAGAATCCCCTGCACGTGCGCACCCCCCCACACAAACACTAAAATTAGGCAGATGCCCTAATAACTTCTAATAGCCAGTTAGAGATTCTGAGTTTACCAGAGCTTAAAGACCTTGTTTAAAAGATTACACTGGGGTAACTACTTATTCTGTAGCAATTTTGCAGGGGAACAACATTAATTAATAATAATACCAGTTTATCTTGTGCTAGGCTCTTTACATTTAATTCTCAACAACCTAACAAAGTCATACTATTATAAACTCAGTTTGCAGATAAGAAAACTGATACACAAAGATATTAAAAATAACTTGTCCTGCTTACATAACTGGAAAGTAGTGGAAACAGGATTTGAACTCAGAAAATCTGACTCCAGTCTGTGTTCTTAACTTCTATGCTGCAATACAAAAAGAACCACGAGAGTTTGTCATTGATGCTAACTTTAGTTGCTTAGCTCTTATAAAAGTTTTGATATTTCTCAGTTTATTGGTAGCAATTCTTTATTTGAACTACCCTCAAAGGATCCTAAAGTATCTAACCAGGACTCTGTTTACCAACTTACAAGATTTGGAAGTAAGAGTTCTTTTTGTTGTTGCTTCTGTTTTTGTTTTGAGACAGGGTCTAGCTATGTAGCCCAGGCTGATCTTGAATTCACAATCCTCCTACCTCAGCCTCCCAAGTACTGGGATTGCAGGTGTGCCAAGTCTGACTATGATTCTTCTTAACATGTACGTAGTAACTCAACTCTAGTTAGAAAATAGAAAATATTCTTCTAGGAAGTTTGTGGATAGAGTTAATATGAGAAGAAAGAGATTTCCATAATTTTAGAAATGATAAGAGTTCCTAAGAACTTAGTTTACTCTGAAAAACTGTCTAGCCACAGGATAAATTGTGCCTTTATCCTTAGGAGACTTATATTTTGACAAGGTGTATGAAATATTTTTGTTTTCCAGAATACCCTTATAGATAGATTAATATTAACAGCCCAGTTTATGCAAAGGGAACTTTTAAGCACTGAATAGGATGCTGAAATACCTAAAATCTCACAACAGCTCCAGAATCAGAAATGCCCTCCTTGGAGTTTTATACTTAGTATTACCTTGTAATCTCTTACTTCTAAGAAAAGCCAGACTGCTAGGATTTGAATTTGATGTTAAATGCTTTGTAAGCAAGTACAAAGCATTATGCATAGAAGTGTTTTCATTTTCACCTGGGACCTTGTTATCTAAAACATTTCACTTAAATTATATAGTTCCTTTTTAAAAAAAACATACCTCTCAAGGTTAGTCTAAGTCATAGACTCTCCTCATTTTCACACCAGCAAAAAGTAAGTCCTGTGTATGGAAAATGACTTGTTACTGTCCAGGTGTCTTCATATTTCCTTCTCCAGTGATTTCTTGTTTCTTTAATGAGAACATCATCTTCACCTCTGCCAGGAAATTAAGTAACATTTTTCTTTGTTGTCAACTTTTATTTAGTTCCCCTTTGAACTGGAGCAGACCTGTACTGTGGTCCAGAAAATAAAAACTTTAGTTCTTTCTAAAGTGTTTTGCTTCGCCTACCCTCAGACAACTGGAAGAAGTAATTTTAAAATTAGTCAGTTTGACTTGCTATTTTAAATCACATCAGAATTCTAAACCAGTCCATTGTTAGCTGTTAACGTAAGATAGTATTAACAGTTCTTAATCTTTAGAGCATTTTGTTTTTATTTAATCATTTTAATGCATTCTACTTCCAAGAAATACTCTTACATAAACTTCTTGTTCTTTCTGGCCCCTCTTCTGCTCTTCTCGAGAGATGCTATCCCCAGTTTTGTGAGTTGGATAGCAAGACATTCTTCAAATGCACAAGGCTTGCTTTAGGAGGTTTGAGGTCATGAAGAAGGAATAATTTTAGCTTTGAGGTCTTGTGTACATCATGTCTTAATGAGTTGCCTATTGGCATTTTTTGTGTTGTAGACATTTGCAAAGATGAAAAGAATTAAATTTTTATACTAGGAACAGGGTGGGAGAGAAACAGAAGAGATGCAAAGGGATCGGGGTTGATAGCTTCAGAAAATTCAGAATTTCACAGGGTTACAAGTTTGTCCTTTGCTTTGGTAATGTTAAGTTTTATGTAGCCCGTGTCAATGTAAATAATGCTTTAATCAGCAACTTTGTCATCACTTCCTCTCTGCTTTTAATATCACGCTTATTTTGTATCCCAGCTAACAGCTTTCTCTGAGAAGTGTGATGTTCTTCATAGTAAATTATAGTCAAGTGGGTGTATAGAGTTTTTTGTTATTCTGCTTTATTTTATTGTTCCTATGTTTAGTTCCCCCATACTTAATTGCTCATACCAGACAGTGGAAACAGGATTGAAGGCAAATCCACAGCCTCTGTCCTCTTAGTGGAGAATCTGAAGAAAGACGCAACTACAGTGGCTCATGGCATTTTCACATTAGTCCTCAGTGGGCACGTGCACACACCCAAGCCTCGGTCTCTGTCAGACTGCACTCCTCATTGCCTCCCAAACACAAGGGAGAATTCCTATTCCTGTTGCTCCACCCAGCATACTAGTCTCCCTTGCCTAAAATGCTGCTCTTCCTGTTAAAGGTAGCACTGAATTGTGGAAAACAAGAAGCTCTGTGTTAAGATAGACCTGATTCAAATCCCAGATCTACCACTTTAAGCAAGTTACTTAATTTCACTGAGAATCAGTTTCCCAATATAAAAATGAGGATTGAGGTTTTTATGAGGGGTAAGTAGAAGGAAAACACAAAGCCCTCAGTAAATATTGACTTCCCTCCTTATAGTTCCCCCTTTTGAAAGCCTACCTGTACTTCAGATTTCATCTTCTACCTACTCAGAGTTTGTTTTCTGAAGCACTAACTTGGCACACCCCATCCTACCTCAATGTTGTGTTTTGTAATTACCATCTGCCCTCATGGCTTGTAAGTTTCTTGAAAACTAAAACTCTCTTGAAACAGAACCCTGAGTTTCTGACATAGCTTTGTTGTATACAGTAGTATTCCATACAGAATTAGAAAATAGAAAGTGACTTGCTAAGCATGTGGTCACCGCATTCTAAACTCATCCCATTAGAAAAGGTGTTGAGTGCATTACATTTTCCTGGCACAATAAGGGAAATTACCTGAGATTTTTCCTAAGGTGTATTTAAATTGTGGAACCTAAAAGAGAGCCATCAAATCCAGAAAGACTTCTTGTTCTCCCATTGTGCAGATGGGGTACATCCATCTCCTTGAGACAGAATTCTCTAAAAAATAAACTTTTAATACATGATTAAATGTCCTGGTAAAAGAGAGCATTTACTTATGCACTCTTAACCAAATAATTGTCTTCTAATAGGAATCTTTGGCCTTCCAGTGAATGTGCGTCTTCAGTGACAGTGTACATGAGAGGAAGTAGACACCTGTTCAGCAAGCCAGATCAGCTGGAACAAACCAGTGGCAAAGGAAAGACATATCATAGGCAGGTCACTGGTACACCAGACACAACAGCTTAGTATTTCCTTACCCAGCAAATGACCATCCATGGAGCCATAAATTGTGGGGTTTTGTCCAAATTAGCACACAATCCTAATAGGATCAAAACCTTTGGTTCACTGGCAAAATTGTAGCACTCTCATTATCCATGTCAAAACTATCAAAGAGGACTAAATTATATTCAGTCTTTATCTACATGACTAGAACTTATTTTCTAGAGGAAAAATAGGCATCTTTGTTATATTGCAGTCTTAGATGTGGAATCTCTGCCATCATTCTCTCTTAATTCCTTGGTTTTATTTTTTTTTTACCTTTTTGATGTCATTTTAAGCTATGATGAAATAGTGTATTTCTCTGTAATTCATCTGTTGTGGGTTTATTCAGGTACAAATCTGTCATTTCTTACATTTTGAAAAGCAAATATAGGGAAAACTCTTTGACATTTTTTAATGTCAAGGGAACATTTTGCTGATGTTATGAATCGAGTAAAATCTTGGGACTTGAACTTTGTGCCAGTTTTTTCCCACAAATACTTGGTTCTTAAAAATAGCATAGCAGCCACACTTGAACTTTAGTGCAAAATCTTGCATCACATATCTTGATCTAGTTTTGGGTGCTCCAGTTCACTGGCTGTGTTCTGCTGAAGAAAAACAAGCATTGTCACCTTTTTTGTTGTTCTTGATGTTTTGAGACCTTGCTTTATTGGACAACAAAAGAGAGATATTTCTAATGTGCTGTATCTGTGTCTCTTGTCATTGAGGTCATTGTCATGAGAAAACCCTGGACAGCAGCCATGACAAGCAGAAATACTTTGACAACTCGCAGTCCCTGGATGCTGCCAAAGAAGAGACCTCTGAGAGGGGAACAGAGGAGCACCCTATACTCTCTGTTGAGGATTCAGGGGGGGACTCAGGTGCCCTTAGACTTGAAAGTAAGTTGATTTGACCTGAGCTGTGCTTCTGGGGAAAAATCAACTGATCTTTAAGCTTAGGCTTTTCTCTCTTTCAAAAGTACATTTCCTTCTTCTAACAGCCACTCATGCTGTAGAATTGAAATGGCAACCCCTGATTGGTGAGGCAGAAGACAAGCAAGAGTGCTCCTCGTTCTTTTTTTCCTCCACTGTTTAGTCTTTCTTCTCCAACAAATTTGATTAATTTCTGTAGTCATTATTCTATTTAGTAAGGCACTGGAAAAAGGAAAAATTAATCATATTTATACTAACCAAATAAAATTTGAAGATTTGGAATAATAGGCCCATTTACCAAGCCCTCTTCCAACATTCCACTTTTTGGCCACATTTTGAGCTATGCTATTCTGAACAGTTCTTGATAAGATTGTCAGTCTATTCCTAATTGCCAAATTTTTTGCATTTGGAATTATGCACAACTCCCCACTTCTTGAAACTCTCTACTCTATGCTTCTGAAATCACTTGCTCTTGAATCTTGCCTGTCTCAGGCTGTTTCTCAGTTTCCTTCACTTACTTGTTATTCTAACTTTATTTGTTGAGTTATCCAGTATCCCGACTTTGTTCTTTGTTTTATCCCACTGTGTTATCTTGTGGTGACTCAGATACTTATGAATACACCAATGACTCCAAATTTATATTTTCAGCTAAGACATTCTCTACAACTCCAGATCTTATTTCCACCTTTTCAGTGGACTCTTTATCTTGATATGCCACAGGTACTTTACATTTAACATATCCAAAGTTGAACTTGACTTTCTTTTCTTTTTTTTTTTTTTGCCATAGTTTCTGAACTTCTGCTAGTTCCTATATTCCTGGTATCTTATTTCATCACAACTCACACAGGCACCACTTTATTTGATCAGCCTCTTTGAACCTGTTAAATCTATCCTTTCTTCATCCATTCCTTCTGCCACTGCCTGAACTCAGACTTTCTTTATTTCTGCCTTTACTGTTGCAGTAGTCTTTTAATTTGGTTTCTTAACCGTAGTTTTTTATTTTATATGTGGAAACAGACAGACTGAAGAAGATACACATAATTGATACAGAATTTTAAAAGCAGAAAAAAACCACTGTTACCAATTTCTTATGTGTCCAGAGTTGTTTCTAAAATGCTATTCTGATCAGGTAAGTTTCCTACCTTTAAATTGTTCAGTGGATCTCTATTACCTATAGGAAGAATCCAAATTGGTGGGAGATATGAGGCAATTTGCTCCCCCCACCCTGACTTGCTGGCCTACTGTATCCCCCAATAGTATGCTCCATCACAGGAAGAACAAACTTTTCACCATTCCTCTCTCATGCCATACTGTTTCACAGGCTAGGAGTGAGTCCTGTATGTACTTTGCTTTAAATAGAGAACTCCTTCACATTTCCAAGATCTAGCCCAGATGTCACCTCTTCTCTGAAGCATTCGCGACGATCTCCAAGCATATAGGCACTCTATCTGCTGTCTTACTCCTACTTTTTGAAAACACATTTTATGCACTATTAATTACTTGTGTGTCTTGTCTCCTGTCAGATTATGAGCTTCTTGTGTTCTGTGTCCCATGTAACTTTAAATTCCTTGTACAGTTTTGTTAATGAGATGTGGTATGTGCCTTCTTATGTAGATTGGATTGACATACTTAGTAATTTACAAAATCTTTTGTTTCCTTCTAACATTGTATATAAAAATGCTATGTAGGAGAAGCAAGTTGAACCTCAAAAGGGAAGAATACCATTGGCATGAATGAAAACTTATGATTATTGTTTTCTGCAAGTTGTAACCTTCATCTTTACATTAGAAAATTAGTTTAATCAGTTTCACCAGAAACTACTAGAGTTTAAGGAACACTTAGTAAATCAAAATGGGTTTAGTCTTAAACTAGATGGCCAGTTTGTTCATTTGCAGTGGTAATAACTCCTTTCTGGGGCCAAGCAGTTGAGACAGAGCATTCCCAGGTCCCTTTAAAATCACATAGACTTTCTCTTAGGGTAAATTACTTTTCACAGTGCTGATGCACCCATGGTATGATGATGCCTTACTAGCTTTGCTCTCAGGTACTAATTTTCTTTATAGCATATATCTAAATTCTGGGAATACCCTTTCTTATTCCCTTGTTCTTAACAACACATTGACAGGACAACAGTTACTAATTAGCATATTCATGCCAGTGGGCTTCCTATGTTGGTTATTAGAAGAACTGATGTGTCTGAAGAACTCTTAATTTTCTAATGTAAGTACTGTATTTTAATAAAAGCCAAGCATAGACATTAAAGAAATTTTGAAAATATAGCTTTAGGGGAAAACTTAAGAAATACAAATAGTTAAGTCCTCTCCAATAACTATTAACTATTATGATGATTCTACTTTTTATAGTATCTTATAATCTACTGATGTTCTAACCTTATGGAATAGATATTATTAAGCCCTTCTTATAAATGAGGAAATTAAGACTCAAAGGTGTTAGGAAGCATGTGTAAGTTCTTCAGCAGGTGATGTAACTAAAATTCATCCTCAGACTTTCTGATATACAACATCTACTTTACCCGTGCTTCTCAGAAATAGGGATTTGATAGATTAGAACTTTTTAATCAGTAGCTCATTTTTTGATGAAAACCAGCATCTGCTACTGCTATTTTACAAAACAGAATATTTTAATATCAGAAAAGTACAAAGATGATCTCAGAATAAAGGTCAGTCTTTGTCAAAAATAGACAGTTAACCTACACCAACAAATGTTATATTTGTGTGTGAGAGAAAGATAGCTTTATTTACATGTTCTTTTTAAAAAATTTCTAATTTTTCTAAGGATTGGCAAGAACTGTGCCAGTGATTAACATTTGAAAAACACTGCTTTAATACATCATCATCTAGTCCAGAATTCCTCCTTGGCAAACCTTAGCTGTGGGAGGAAGAGCATAGACTTTGTAGCCAGAGATACTGTTGTCATGTCTGGGCTCCACCTCTAGCTAGTTGTTAAATCTTGAGCAAATTACTTAACCTTCCTAAACTTTGTTCATCTTATTTATTTAAAAATAAACAAACAAAAGAATGCCTCAGAAAGACAGGCATGGTGGTACATGCTCATAATCCCAGCACCTGGGAGGCTGAAGCACAAGTGTCACAATTTGAGGCCACGTTGGGCTACATAGCAAGACCCTGTCTCAAAGAAAGAAAGAAAGAAAAAACCCTATAGTTTTGCATAAAGGAAATAACTGGGAAGCATTTGTTTTAGTGTCTGTCACACAATTGGAATCCAGCAAATGTGGACATGACTACTTCAGGCCTTAAAAACTGCTTGTGAGCCAAAGTCTTCACGAGCACATGCACACAGTATTATGCAATAAACATGTGTTCAGTTAAAGGGAGTCCTAACATTTGCACAAGAGTTACTAAGGAAAGATTCTCTGTTTGCTTTTCTAGGTAATTTTCTCCAAGTTCTGTTTCTTTTGCTATACTGGATAAAAGAAGGAAGAGTACTACTAGGCTCATGATTATCGTTTTCTACTCAGAAGTGAATCATTTCCTTATCTACTTTAGTCTGAATGATTTAATCAAACCTTTTGTACTTTGTGATTATTGGCTTGAAATTTTATACCATCATTTATGCATTAAATCTTAAGCAAATCTATAGTTTTACAAACTGACTTCAAATCAGATAACTGCCATTCTGCAGACAAAATTCACAAGCCCCTGTGGGGCTAGAGTCCTAATTTTGTCTCAGTCCTTAGTATACCCTCTATTTTGTCATTATTAAAGACATTGTGTCCTGCTGGCCTTCAAAAACCACAATTTAGTGCTCAGAGCTTTTGATACTAATCATAAGACTCGTTTTGAGTCACATTTAGAAGGAAGGACTTTCCTTTGCTGGCCATGTCTTTGAATATATGGTCTTTCCCTCTGTTTACTGTCAGTGTGTTTTGACACTCATCTTTCCATCCTTTGCTCCCTAAAATGCTTCTTGAAACCTCTCTTCCAAGACTGTTGATGCTGTTTCTGCCTTCACTCACCTTCTGATGTTCCATTCCCTCTCCTAGTGTTCCCAGCAAATTGACAAGCTTGTGTCTGCCTCAGGCATCATGGCCTCAGTCTTTCCCTGGGTATGACCCATTCCATTTTCATTGATTCAGTCCTTTCCTAATACTGAGCTAGGACTAGCAGAGTGGTTCAAGTGGTAGAGCACCTGCCTAGCAAGTGCAAGGTCCTGACTTCAACCTCCAGTACCCCCCCCCAAAAAAAAACTTAACACTAATCTGAAATATGACATCATTTCTAGGTTTACCTTATGATGCTAGCAGAATCAGCCTTATTTCTCACTAATATCACATCCTTTTAGGTGCTTAGAGATGGTTGTTTTTCCTACCCAGCCCCTTTCCCCATGTCTTTGCTTCCTTTCAGCTAAACATCCTCGTTTCCTTCAACAACAACTCATCTCATGGCTTTTAGTCCCATCTCCATTTTTGGAATAACATCACTGGAATTTTTCTTCAGTCTTCATTTAATATGGTTTCAAATACTTTTACCAAGTCTCTGTTCTATGAATGAGCACATTCATAGAACATTCATTTCTTTGGAAATCTCTAAAACTGAGATACTCAAGCTTACATAGGAAACCCCGGGTGTATTTGGAACATTGTAAAGTTATGCTGAGCTGCTTTTATTTTAATTAGGAATACATAAGCTCATTTCCATCTCTCAGCACTTCTCTTAGTCCTTGTAATTCTTGACAGATTATCTAACATGGCTCAAACTCAACTCTAGCTTTTCTCAACACCCTGGATTAGACTTCATCCAAATGAAGAATGTAAACTCACATAAACCAAACTGTGGGTGTTCCTGTTCTCTTCCAACGTCACAATATTTATTCTCCTTTTTCCCAGTGTGAAAATGGTATCTAGTAAAGAAGATAAAGAAAAATAGAAATGTGGATCTCAGTCTCTCTGTTTTCAGTTTATGTCATACCATCTGTCCCCCAGGCAGCAAGCCTAAAATTTACTTCTTACTCCAAGCATAATTTAGAGCCTTCTGAGATTCTGCTGCAATCCAGGCCTCTCACCAAACCAGAATGTCATACAACTGTAGAGAACAGTTGTGCAGGTTAGTGTTCTATATAGAACAATGTCTGCAGATGTGTTCCTCCGTCTAGTCTAGACCAAAGTTCATGGGTTATGATTTTCCAGCCCTCAGTGAGTTGCTAGACACATGGCAACAGTTGTTTAAATGAGTGTCCAAAATCCCAGCTGTGTACCTCATTGTCCTCTCTGAACTCCATTGCCTCTCTAAATAGCTTTCTATTCTCATCTTCAGATTGTGGGCCTATATTCACATAGACTATTCACATTAGACTATAAAATCTTTAAGCCTACCTTATCATTAATTTATCTTTATTTAAAATTTCTTCACATCTTCCTCCTCCTTTCAAAAGAATTCTCCTTGTCTTCACCTGTCAGCTCAACTTAACAGGAATGAGATGCTTTTTTAATTGGGTTCTTTGTCTTTTCCTTCACCATCACCTCCCACCCCATACACCAACTTAATTTAGAACTCTAAGACATTGATCATCACTGTTAAAGTCCTCATCTTACTACTTTATTGTTCTTCCATTAAGAGAGAGTGACTCAAGTGGTAGAGCACCTGCCTAGCAAGCACAAGGCCTTGAGTTCAAGCCCTACTACTGTTCAATATAGATCAATAGATAGATAGACAGACAGATAGATAGATAGATTTTGTGACATCTTGTGCTTAAGAAACAAAACACTCCTTTTACATGGAATCCTCTTCCTGATTTTGCCAGACATTTTTAATGTCACTCAACTTCCCTTAAGAATCTTATTTGCTGATATCTCCTATGCTCATTCGTTGTTCTAACTAATTTGCAATTAGTAGTGTCTCTGCATATGTCTTCCTTATCTCTGTATGTATGTCTTTGTGTAGGTATGTGGGTACATGAACCTGTGCATGTGTGCTTTGTAAAAAACATTACTCTGGAAAGTGGCCTTCTGACTCCTATCCTGTCCAAAACTTGCTGCCATAGTCCGCTTTCCTCTAGGAAGCATTTTGTAATTATATTCAAATACCTTTTCATCTATAAAATATTTCATTGTTCTTGTAAATTTATATAGTTTCATATCACCAATTTTATTATAAAATGGTCAAGTTTAATTTGTCAGGGTCAGAAATTTTCATTTTCTTTTTGTTCCCGTCTGTAGAGCTTATGACACTTAGCAGGCTCTAAATAAATAAATGTTCTCTTTTTTTCTATCTCATAGCACATTTATGATCTACCCATTCCTTACCTTTGAGGAGTAAATATAAAAATATGTATAGACTTTGTGTTGTTCTTTAGGAATTGCTATCACCTTGGCACCAGCATCCTTTGCAAAGGCTTAATAGCTGCTAGCAGCAAAAGCCTGCAGCAAGTTCCATAGTCTTTCTTCATTTGAATATGGATGGATTCTCATTAGTGAAAGTCCTCTCCTTAAGAATTTTATAATGATAAATATTACCGTAAGGTAAGAGGTGCGGGGAAGCAATAACCTTTGGGAATTAGATTTGTGAAACTTCTGCAGAAAAACAACAGGAATGCTTCCCAGGTAGTCCTTACTGAAAGAAGTAAGGCGTCCAAACGCTGCACCTGTCTGCACCACTGAGGAGGAAGTTAGCAGCAGTCTCCTTGGGCCAACAGCCACTTTCCTTTAACGCCTTACTTTTTGTTGAGACCAAATTGATCCAAAACCCTTTGATGACTCAGGACAGGATATGGTGGCAGAAGGAGAAGAATCTGAAATTAGATGAGGAATACTTAGAGACAACTCTGTCTACAAGTCAGATGCTGGCATCCGCTTAGCAGCCATGTCCAGCTGCTTTTCTGGGTGAGCTATGGAGGACTTTGAAAATCTTACTGTTAAGAATTTTGTAAATGTCACAATATACCTCCAGCACAACAATAACTAAAAAAAAAATAATAAAAATAATTTAAAAAATCAAAAATTCACATAATGTGCCAGATAACTACTTTAAAGGCATGGTGTCTGACTATAGTGCTTACTTCCATTCACCTGGTTTGGCAGTGCATTAACACATGACAAGATAAACCTTAGAATGTAAAATCTTGAATTGCCAGCAGCACAAGGCAAATGCAAGAACAGCAGATCCTCAAGACCCTCACAAACCAAATTGTTCCTGAGTTCCCATTAATCCCTTCCACAGCTGTGTCTGCTGTGTGCCAGGTGCAGTGTTGAACATTAGAAACTGAAATTGTCAGCACTCTATTTATACTACTGGCCACATAATTTTAGGCAAGTAACCAACCACTTTTGTCTCAATACCTTAAAGAAAAGACTTTAGCACACCAATGTGATTGCCTTAGGACTCAATTAAGAAGTAATAATTTTTAAAAAGCAGTAGAAACCAGCAAATTGGTTTAGAAAACCTGAGAAGATAGCAGTACATTTGGTAATCACTTGGTAATAA
Source organism: Castor canadensis (assembly GCF_047511655.1). Taxonomy (NCBI): domain Eukaryota; kingdom Metazoa; phylum Chordata; class Mammalia; order Rodentia; family Castoridae; genus Castor; species Castor canadensis. The sequence continues at coordinate 179,654,544 of NC_133386.1, forward strand.
ATAGAGGAGCCCTATAGCTGTTTTAAGGAACTATGACATTTAGAGGTTTCTAATAGTACCCCCAGCATGACATCAGACTCTCCCATTTTCTATAATGGTGGGACAGAAGGCAGAGATGCCACTTAGCCAAGGGCGACCTTGCCCACCTCTGAGTGTGGCTCAGAGTTTTAAAGTCATTTTTATCATGGTGTCAGCCGTGTTTCTTACCCAGGTCTCCTCAGGGACTAATACTGGCATTTCTAAGATAGGTTGCTTACTGTGACTGTAGATCTGGTCATATGAGTATGAGAGTCCTAACAGTAGCCTTACTATAATACCATGTTCTTAATCCCTGAAAAAGCTGGAATTTATAACTGAAAGTTGTTACACAGGATTAACAGACTGGCATTGCTGCAGCTGTCAACCCAGAGCTCTCTTATCCAGTGGCTGCATGTTATAAAAGGAGGCATTTTGTTATTTGTTTTTGTACCCTATCCACTTCCAAAAAAGATTTGAAACAATTTTCATGGAGCACACAATATAAAATGCAGCCATTGATTCAAAATAAGTTAAGTAGTCAAGAATTTAGAAAAGGAAAGCATTCTATTAAGGAACTGGTGCTAATCTTCTCAGAGCTTCCTTGTTTTCTAAGTACAGAGGGGAACTTGGAGGACTGTGTAGCCTTCATGGGAAAATAAGGAAACACTGAGATATCAGGAGAATTTTTGCTAGGTCATTGCACTAAGAGACATCCATGGGAGTTTTTATATACTTGAGCACATAAGTAATGTCTCAGTAACCATTTTAGAAAGAAACTACACTAATATATTGATATTTCTTATATCAGCCTTAGTGAAAATGGAAGCCCTCATCTGGAACTACTATAAGTTTCTTCTAAATCATTGTTCAGTTAAGGCATTTAAGCCAGCTAAATGGAATGAACCCGCAGCTGTATTTCATGATAGTTGAAAAAAGCTTGAAGCATCTACATATTAAATAAATAATATAAACTTCATCATTGCCATCTGTCTTGAGTGTAGAGCAAGTGGAACTCTTTCAAAAACTAACATATTACATAGCTGTCTTCATACTCACTAGTGACATGATCTGTGATTGCTTGCCATGTACCTTCTACCATTGTTTTCTGCCAGGCTTTTAGCAAAAAAAATGATAATTATGAGTTTTGAAGATGCTGAACAGTATCTTTATGAAGGTGAGCTATTGAAGTATCTCTGAGCACAGCCAAACTTGTTTGTAAAGACAGGGTTGGAGTCACAAGTACTCCGATGAGCACTGTGTAACTGTTAATAACATGCTGGCCTTTGAATTTCAGGTACAGTGGTGGAGGAAAGCAATGGTTCTGATGAGATGGAAAATTCAGATGAAACAAAGATGTCAGAAGAGATACTGGCTTTGGTGGATGAATTTCAACAGGCATGGCCTCTGGAAGGCTTTGGGGGAGCACTGGAGATGAAGGGGCGGCGTCTAGACCTGCAGGGGATACGGGTGCTGAAGAAAGGTCCCCAGGATGGAGTGGCCAGAAGCTCTTGCTATGGAGACTGCAGAAACGAAGATGATGAAGCAACAGAATGGGTAAGAGTTTGCCAACTCAGTCCTCATTGAGTGGTAGCCAAGGTCTTTCGGGACTCCTAGTATTCGAAGTATGAAGTTGTTAGACGTGGCACTACTTTACTCCACACTCCAGGGCAACCTTCACGTTGGTATGTCCTCCAAGGAAGCATTTCATGTTACTTAGGCATGCCCAGGTCTTCTGAGAGGTGGGAGGAAATGGGATGTGTGTGAAGCCTACAGACTTGAAACTACCCTATCAGATCTTTTCCTTTTCTGTGTCCTCTATACTCTTGGAGAGTAGGTGATTTTATTCATTTCACTAACCATTTTTCCTTTAGACCTCTTAAGAATTAAACTGAAGCAGACATAGTATTTCACACCTGTAGTTCCAGCACTCAGAAGTCTGAGGCAGGAGGATGATGAGCCTGGGAGTTTGAAATCAACCTAGACAACACAGCAAGACCACAGCTTGAGCGGTGGGGGAGAATTAGCCTTAAGGAGAGAGCTTAACTCTAGCACAGGACTGGGTTTTTTCACTTTTGTTCTTTTCAAACTTTATTTTAAAAACATTTAATTCACCCTTAATTATAATTATTCACAGGGTACAGTGGTATTTCAAAACATGTACAATGTGCAGTGAGCAAATCAGGCCAATTAGCATATCCATCTGGGCTGTTGGGTTTTTTGTCAGGTGGAGTGAAATTTGAACTTAGGGCCTTGCACTTTCTAGGCAGACTCTCAACCACTGTGCCACAGCCCCATACCTCCATTTGGGTTTCTTTTTTTTTTTTTCTTTGATAGTACAGGGGATTGAACTCAGAGTCTTGAATTTGCTAGGCTTGAGCCATACCTTCAGCTCTTTTTGCATTGGTTATTTTTTAAATAGAGTCCAGGTTAGCTTGGATAGGGATCCTCCAACTGTGCCCAGCCATTGGTTGAGATGGAGTCTGTGAACTTTTTGCTTGAATGATGATCCTCCGGATCTCTACCTCCTGAGTAGCTTGGATTATAGACTTGAACCACTGTGCCCATCCTATCTGTATTATTCGTAAAGCCACTGATACCCGCATTGAATGAGAGATTTGCTCATTGGTCTTGTTTGTCTCTAACATATTTCTGTTTGCCAGATCACATTCCAGGTCAAACGTGTAAAGAAACCCAAAGGAGATAATAAGAAAATGCCTGAGAAAAAGCTAGAATCAACTCAAGCAGAAAATGGGCATCGTTACCAAGCAAATCTCGAGATCACAGGCCCAAAAGTGGCATCTCCTGGGCCACAAGGTAAACTTGGATGTTTAAGATGCCAGTTTCTTCTTTTATATCTTACTGTCTCATTTCTCACAAGTGATGTGTGTTTGACTTAAGTAGTTCAGATGCAAAGATAAAATGGCATTATCAGTCATTGGTATAAAAGGTTTATTTTGCTATTTACCTGACTTTTACCATTGAATATTTGACTTTTATATTCTTATCACTTTAAGTTTAATGACCCAGTTTATGACAGTCCAGTGTGATAAATAAAAGTATGAGTTTGGAATACCTGAGTTCAAACACTATTTCTGCCATTTATTCCCCTGTTCTGTATTTTTCTTACCTATAAAATAGGGGTAATAACCATATCTACTTTATATGGTGGTGGTAAGAATTATATAACTTTATCCATGTAAAGTGCTTTAAATGTCCTAGACACCATAGGGTGCAATAAATAATAACTACTATGTTTTTTGTGTATGAAATACACAATGTATCGGATGAATGTTTTGGAACTTCTCCCAGGAATGAAACACATATATATCAAGGTTTGGCATGTACTTTCAGGGGTCTCTAGGCTTTAGGTGAAGGATCATTGCACCCAGTTGACTTTGTTTTATTTATTTATTTGTTTGTTTTGGTGGTGCTGGAGTTTGAACCTAGGGCCTTGTGCTTGCTGGGCAGGCCAGATGCTTTCCTACTTGAATCATGCCCCTGACCCCCAGCTGATTTTTTTCTGACAAAATAGTGGTGACAATTCTTTTTCAATGTTACATTTTTTTTTAAAAAAGGAATATTTTTTATCATTTTAGACTAAAAATTTAACTCATTAAAATGTGTCTTACTTAACTTGGTACACTGTTTACCAAAACTGAAAACAGAAGGCACATAATAAAATACAAAGAATGGGGGAAGATTGGTTAAACCCCAAAATAAATTTGTAGTTAAGTCCTAAGAAGGACACCAAAAAGGGTATTTTGTTATCACTGGATTTAAAGGCTTGAATTACTTCTACTGTTAAAGGAAGCTAGCATTTGTTGTTACAGAAAGAAAACCACTTTCCTCTATTAAATCTGTGTCTCTATCATTGAAAAAGATGTCCAAGTTATAAAACACGGAAATAAAAATTCCAGTGAGTTAAACATTAAATATAATAAGTCATGACAGAAGAAAATTTAGATGAGTTATTTACATTCTCTTAAGGTAAAGGACTTTAAAGCAGAGATAAAGACCAGAGTAATAACTCTGGTATGAGAAAGACAAAGAACTGAAACAAAGTGATTTTTACACAATACTTGTATACATTTACAGAATATATGACAAATAAAGGATATCAGTGTCATTTAAAGTATGCCTGCACACTCAGGTGGAGCAAGCATAAAGCCTACAGTTCAAATCCCAGCACAACCAAAATGATTCTAGCAATAAATGAAAATTTAAAAAGAACACCTACACTGACATGAAAAAATACAGTATGGTCTTTCAATAAAACTGCAGTTATTTCACCAAATATATCTACCTACATAAATGTCTCTACACATGTGAAAAAAATGTAAACACAAACAGCAGATTACCGCTTTTGCTTATCAAACTGTTTTCAAATGTATAATACACAGTGAAAGTTAATAAAATTAATTGGGGTAGTTTGACAAGATGTATCAAAAAAATTTAAGAATATACCTGTGAGCCAGGCATGTTGGTGCACATTTGTAATCTCAGCACTGTGGAGGTACAAGCAGAAGAATCAAGAGTTCAGGGCCATCCTGGACTCCATAGTGGAAACTTGCCCTCTCAAAAAAAGAATATGCCAGTAATGCTTCTACTAATTTACCCTAGATAAGTCATCTTATTAACATGTTGCTCATGGTGTTGCTTATCATAGTAAAAATTCATAAACAGGCCTAAATAAATTACAACCTGGATGCCATATACTATGCATCCAAAGTATTTGTAATATAGTGAGTTTGCAAAAACATTTTATAAACAGCACAGTCAATATTTTAATTCTTATAGAATAGTAAATATGCTGTTTCATCGACTACTTTTTTTTGCATTTGAATTTCTCTGAAATTAAGATACACCTTAAAATTAATTGTATCTTAGTAATAGTTGGCAGGTCTTTTCTTTCTGAAACTGTATAAAGTAATATGCACCTTACAGTTGATGACATCTTAGATTTGATGAAATACAGCATAATAAGTAAGCACATAGAAACAAATCTAAAATGAAATCACCAAAATGTTGTGAGTGGTCATCTCTGGGTGCTGAAAGAGCTATAGGTAATTTTTATTTTCTTCTGTATGACCGTTCCATTTTCTAATATTTTACGTAAGCCTTTGTTACTTTCATAAACAAAAAACATACAAGTTTCTTATAAAAGTAAAAGGTAAGGCTCTATGTGGCTGATCTAACAGGAGGCCACGTAAGCAGATTTTTGGTGGTTTGTTTTGTTTTGTTTTGTTTTGCAGTGCTGAGCTTTGTACATGCTAGGCAAGTGCTCTGCCACTGAGTTACCCTCCCGGGCCCACATAAAGCAAGTCGATATACCCAAGTAGGACATTGGATATACTTGCAAATGAGATCATGAAACCACTCACTATCACTAAAGTGAAAAGTTCTCATGTGGAAGAGATGCAAAAATACTAGAGAGGTTCAGCGTCTCAGTTTTTAAGTAAATATGGATTGTGTTAACTATCAACTACTAACTTCCTGGTAAATTCTGACAAAGTTCTAAAGCAAATTACTAAGCAGATTGTTTATGAGCCTGTGGGGGGAATGGAGGTAATTGAGAGCCATAATAGGTTTACTAAGAACTAATAATAACACTTAACTAATTTCATTTCCTTTTTTGGTTAGGGCTACTAGACTGGAAGACCAGGGAAGTGCCATAGACATAATATAACTGGATTTCAGCAAGGCATTTAACAGAGCCTCTTATGATATCCTTGTGAACAAGATGGAGAGATATGGGCTCGAAGTTTCCCACTGCCTTCAGGATAAAGTACAAACTTCCTAGTGTGGTGTATAAGACCCTTTACAGCCTGGCCTCTCTCTAGCCTTCAGCACCATACTTTGAAGCAACCATGCTCTTATTTTACATCTGTGCCTTTGCACATGCTGTTCCCTCTGCCTGGAATGTCTTTATGCCACCTTATACAGTGCTAAAATATCACTTACCTTAAACTTGAAACTCAAGTGCTATTTTCTTCCTTGGTACCTTCAAGCATAATTAGTTGCTGTTTCCTTTGTGCAACTGTTCGATCCCTTCGCTAGCATTTACCCTATTACATTATAATGTTTGTTTATGTTCATCTTCCTCACTAGACTGTGAGCTCAAGAGCAGGCTGTCTAAGTACTCCTGTCTGTATCCCCAATGTTTTACCCAGTTCTGAGCCCCTTTAATACGTGCTCAATAAATATTTCTCAAATGAATTTCTTAAATATAAAAGGAAAATAAGCTTTATTGTGCAGTGTATGGTTTGTTTAAAGTGACTAATTAACAGAATTAATTTGAAATTCTCCTTAACTATTCTTTTCTGTACTTCACGTGGTTTTCTATTGCTGATAAATTCCTACAGTATAAAAAGTACTATATAAAAGTAAAGTTCTTCCTAGCCATCCCTTGTCATTCCTTGAGAAGTCTCCCTCCCAGATAAGACTTGGTTTCACTCTTGTTGGGAACTTGATCTAAGTAAAGGGCCTGGACCCAAAAGGTCATATCTGGGACCAATAAACAGAGTTGTAGCAGCCCTAGAGTGCTTTTCTTTCTTTCTTTTTAATTTTTCTTTTTTTTTCCCAGCGGCACTGAGGTTTGAACTCAGAGCCTCGCACTTGCTAGGCAGGCGCTCTTACCACTTGAGCCACTCCACCAGCCCAAGCCCTAGAGAGCTTAGAAAAGTGTGGTGACTGGAACCTTGCATGTTGAGTCAAAAGACCTGGGTCTGAATCTCAGCTCTGCCACCTGCTATCAGGGGACTTCGGGCAAATCACTCTCTGAGCCTCTGTTTTCTCATATGAGACCTGAGGATTAAAGCCTACCTTGTTAGGTTATGAGTATAAAACACTTAGCTAGATTTGAGCTAAGTAAGTGGTCTTGAAATAAATGGTGACCTTACAGTACCATCATTTTCCATTCTACTTTTCTTTATAGCAGTGATTCTCTACTAGGTTGATTTTGTGCCCTGTCAGACATTTGGCAGTGGGGAGGGTGTGCTAGTGACACCTAGTGGGTAGAGGCCAAGGATTCTCTAATGCACAAGACAGTTCCCTACAACAAAGAATTACCTAGTGCAAAATGTCAACAGGGTCAAGTTGAGAAATCCTGCTTTAGAGATAGGTGTTTATACTAAGTTAGAGTTGCCCTTATAAAATCAAAATATAGAAGGGGAAAAATTAAATTTGCCAAGAACATCTTAACTCTTTATTTCATGTTGATTAACTGTAAATCCAACCAAGACTTCTATTTTTACCTCACTATCTTTGAGAATAAGACTTTATTTGAAGATAATTTTTATTATCATTGCTGTGAATGACAAGATTTTAACTACATCTGTTTTTTGGTGGTAGAAATTCTAAAGACTGGAATAATGAATGACTGGCACCATCAAACACACCAGTCTGGGTGAAGTAATCACCAGGGAAAATGACACCTTAGCTTCTGTACATGTACAGTTCTGTCCATTCATAACATATTTTCCTTCTAGGAAAAAAACGTGACTATCAAAGTCTGGGGTGGCCCAGCCCAGATGAGTGCCTCAAACTCCGCTGGGTAGAGCTGACTGCCATCGTGAGCACCTGGCTTGCAGTTTCTTCAAAAAACATTGAGTGAGTATCTTCAACCTTCCTTCCTTCATGGCGCCTCAGCTAACTTCAAGGATGCCCTTTTTTTTCAGCAGTGGTCAAAAGGGTCACCTTTCTGGAGCTATGGTTAGCAAAAGAATGACCATTGCTGCCCACAGATGGACTCAACCGACTGTAGAGAAGCAGTGAATATGCTTCTTAGTGCACCCTTCCCAGGGCCTTCTTCCTTTGCAAGCTATCAGAAGTCATGTATAACTTAGTTTGAATTGAAGACCAGATCACTCTTTTTAGAAACACAAAATTCAAGGTCTCTCATTGACATCATATACTTGTATGGAAGCCAGAGCAATTCCACATTTATCAGCACCTGCCAAGATTCAAGCTGAGTAATGTGGCCTCTCTGGTAATTGCTTCTTCTCCTGGGGTACTCATTCTCTTTTTGCTGGCCTTTTTTCTACCCTGTAAGTATTGGAGTTTCCCAGGATTTTCTACTAAGCCTTTGTATAATCATTTCCAGTTAAGCTGATCCGCTCTAAGAACTTCAGTCACCATTGATGTATTGACAACTCCCAGATTTGGATCTCTAAACCAAACCATTCTTCAAAGCCTTCAACTTTTTTATCCAGTAGGCTACTGGACTTCTCTGCATTTCTTTTAGGCACCCCAAGCTCAAGAAAACTAAACCCATAATTTTGTTACCCATTGTCCATCTAAAAAACATCGTTGGTTTTGTTTGTTTTTCCATTTCATATGCTTAGTAAGTTTCTTCGGCAGTGCTTAGGCCATAAACGCAGTGTCACCCTTAATAATCCTTTTTCTTTATCCCTTAAACCAGTCTACTAACATTTCTTATTCCTACTCCCTGAATACTTTTCAAAACTATCTTACTTTTCCTCATCACCATTCCTGCCTTCTTACACCAGAGCACTGCCATTCCTACCTAGTCTCATGCCATGGTCTTCTAGCTGGGCCTCTTGCTTTGTTCACTCTTGCCTATGTTCAGTCCATTTGCTCCACAGTACTGAGGATTCTCTGACTGTAAGTCAAATCTCCTTAATACAATCTGGTAACTTCTTACTACTATTTAGAGTGGTCCAAATGGCCTTCACGTATGGCAGGTCCTCTGCCTGTGGTGATGGTCTCACTGCTTTTCTCACCTGGCTCATCCTTTTGGTTCCTACACAAATCTTTCTCCCTCAGGGAAGCCTTTACTAACCTCCTCATAGTGTGGAGGAAATATGTACTCTCCTATGGTGTATTTTCATTATACTGTATTTTTATCTTTTAAAACTTGCCACATCTGCAATAAATGAATTCCTCACAAAATATGAGCACTGTAACAACAGGGGCTACTTGAGTGTTCCTTATTATAGCCTTGGTGTCTGACATGAAAGAGGCTCTGAATAAATAATGATTGGATGAATAAATGTTTGCCTAATATAAGTTAAACTTTTTAAATAGCTTTTTTTTTTTCATTTTAATTTTAAATAAAATTCGGGAGGCTGGGGTCATGGCTCAAGTAGTATAGCACCTGCCTTGCAATTGTGAGGACAGGTTTAAGTCCTTCTACCACCGAAAGAAATAAGTAAAATATAATAAAAATAAAATTTGACAGTGCCCACTTGCCATATCAGTGCCATTGTCAGTTCCAGTAGTACAGTCTACACTATTTAGCCTGTGTAGAGTTAAGAAATGATGACTTAGGGTCATGAAGAGAAGTCTTGCACATGATAAAGTCCACAACTATGCATAAAATTTTAATCTAATCTTCAGATAACTTTTTCTGTGAGGACAAGTGTGCTTCTAGACATTAAGGAAAAGTAAAAGGGAGGAACCAGTTGTAGGTATTACTGCTATTTGTACCCTGGAAGAAGAAATCCTGAAAGAAAACCCCCTTGTTTCAAAACCTTTCCGGTGAAGGATAGCACACAGAAGTTACGAGCAGATGATTGGTAGTGCTCTCTCTCCAACCACTGGGACTTCTCATGTGCTAATCTCCATTTTCAGCATCACGGAGCATATAGACTTTGCTACCCCTATACAGCAGCCAGCAACGGAGCCACTTTGCAATGGCAATCTCCCCACAAGCATGCACACCCTGGACCACTTGCATGGGGTGTCCAACCGAGCCAGCCTGCACTACATGGGTGAGAGTCAGCTAACAGAGGTGAGTGCTCACCTTGTTCAGCCTGGTGTGTCTTAAGCCTCACAGCTAGGATGCAACTGATGACAGAGAACACAAGTAGCCAGGCCTTTTTTGTTTTCTCTTTTTTGCTATTTTTCAGTTGCCTGTTACCTAAGTAACTTTTTTGGGCCTAGCCTCATTTCTTTCAGGCCCTGGGACTGAGCTTATGCTTTAAAAATAAAGACCATGAAATTCTAATTTTGATTTATCCCTCAAGGTGGGAGATATTTTGCCTTGCCATCAGACAGAGGCTTGTTTTTTTATTATTTTGGTGTTTTTTGGTTTGTTTGGGGTTTTTTTTGTTTTTGTTTTGTTTTTTTTGTGATACTGGGGTTTGAACGCAGGGCCTTGTGCTTGCTAGGCAGGTGCTCTACCACTTGAGCCATGCCTCCCCATCCCTTTTTTGCTTTAGTTATTTTCCAGATAGGGTCTCATGCTTTTTGCCTGGGATCAGAGTTGTTCCATGGTCCTCCTATCGTGTAGCTGGGATTTTAGGCATATGCTACAACATTCAGCTAGTTTGTTGAGATGGGACTCTCACTAACTTTTTGCCTGGCCTTTCCTTAAACTACAGTCCTCTGAGTGTCTGAGATTACAGGTGTGTACCACTGTACCTTTCCTCCTATTGGCATTCTTAACAAGGAAGGGAAGGAGAACACACCCAGCATATGCTTAGTAAAGAATATACCTCAAAGAAGAATTGGAAAGCATATCACAGATATCCACACTAGAAGATGAGTTAAATAAATTTTGGTACAGATTTGATAATATACAGTAGTACCATTAGGAAACATATGGTAGAAATATATTTACTGGCTTTAAGAAACTTTCAGAATTTATTCTGTGAAAACATAGGTTACAGTATGCCATGCAAGCCCATATTTTGGGAGAAACATAATATAGTCATGCACAGAAATATATCTGAAAAATATATCTAAAGGTATTACTAGTGGCAGTGTCTAGGTGGAGGAGTTACAAGTAGTTTTTATTTCCTTTATTTTTCAATATTGCTATAATGAATGTGTCCCAGAGAAGCAATGTGCTCTTGGGCTCCAGTGCCCAGTTGAACAACAGCGGTGTTATCTAGGTCCTGCCTCATTTTCATTCCTCTCATCTTCTTTTTCCAGGTATTACAGAATCTTGGCAAAGACCAATATCCACAACAGTCACTTGAACAAATTGGCACCCGCATTGCCAAAGTTTTGGAAAAGGTGAGTCACCCACAGGAAGGCTGGAGACTGTTGCCCACCTGTGACTTCTCCAGATTATGTGTCCCTAAGTGGGCTCTCACCTCTTCTGTTCATGGCTAACACTGGGCAACTAAAGAGATAGTATGAAATGACCCTATTAGAGTGTTTAAATCACTTTCCTTCACCTTTTCTATCACCAGTGAATATTCTTTTCTCCCTCCTTCTTTACCCCGTGCTGAAACTTACCCAGTTGGTTCTCTCTTCTTTATGTCAGCCTGGGTATATAGAAATGGTGGTATTGGGAACCATGGAATCGAAGTATAGAAATAAGTCAGGTTTTCTGGTGATGATGAAGTTAGAGATTTTAGATGGTCAGTTGAAACACCACTTGAAATATCTTTTGTCTTGAAAGCAGGAAACAAAGTACTTTTATAACTATATTTTCATAGAACCTGTCTTTTATACAGAAAATATAATTGGAAAAAAGGCTACTCTTCTACTCTGTGTAATATTTTTGTAAAGAGAAGGAGTTTTTAAATTTTAATTTGATTACTTTATGGCTAAGAACCCCTCTACCTTATTATTACATGATATTTATGAGGTTATATAACATCATGAGTAAGAGAAGCAACTCAGCTTCCAGTATGGATATGACAGAGTGAGATAACAATGTCCTTTTGTGTATTACACATGGAAAAACCATTGGCAAATTCCACTTATAATTAAAGTAGGACACATATGTGATCTCCAGACTCCAAAACAAATTAAAGGTTGCCAAAAGTGATTAACATCAACCCAGAAGCCATACAAGATGAATTTTAGCAGATGCCAGGCTAGCATAGCAATTTTATAATATGTTAACAAAAGTCCACTTACAGGAATTTTCTACATATAACCCAGCCAGGAAAATCCTGATAGATAAAAACAGGGCAAATACAACATTTATATAAACATAGGAAAAGAGCAGCAGGAAAATAATTGTTTTGGGACAAATTCTAGTTCAGTCTAAGACTTTTTGCCTTGAACTAAAAAAATCATACTAAACAGTTTTCTTTATGAATAAAAATCACAGGCAAAGGTATAAAACCACAGGGAGAGATTAGAAAAGGATATAAAAAGATGAGGTAGAAAACAGAAATACAGGTTGAGAAGCCTTTATCTACAATGCTTAGAAAAATAGAAAAAATGTCACAGCAATGATGACAAAATTAGGAGCAGCAAGGAGAGTACAGCACAAACAGAAAGAGGCATATGGGAGAAGTTTAAAAAGAAAGGAAAATATATTTAAAACTAGAATTAAATAAATAAGACTTATTTTAATTCTGTAAAATATACTTTGTTAAACGGCATATTGCCAGAAAAACAACTGATCCAGAACAGTCAGCAACAATGCTTATCAATGAGAATTATTTGACTTGAAAGAGTCCTTGACATTTACCCACTTAACATCTTGCACAGCGGATTGGTCTCCATGAGAGATCTTTCCACTTCAGAACAACTGTACCCTGCATAGGGCATATTTTGTTCTGTGTTACTGTCAGTCTTAGAAGAAGTAGAGTTCTAAAGACTTTTCTCTTCATTTAAAAAAAAATGTGAAGTGTGTACAGAAACGTGAGTGTGAACTCACTGGCAACTGGGACTACAGCATAAAGAGTCCAGTCCATTTCCAGGACAGGTGATGAGGAATTCTGAATACTGAAACTTGAGCCAATGACATAGTTGAGTCTAGACCCCTGTATTGAACTGATACAGATTATGTAAGAAAATCATAAATTAGGATCAGGAAAGCTAAAACTTGAGATAACTGGCTGAAAGGAATATTTGAAAAGAAAATCAACAGTGTTAGAATTAGAAATAAAAAAATTATTTCCAAATGAAGACCAAAGAAGTAGCACAGAGCAAATAAAATGGCTATTGCCTAAGGAAAAAGAAAACAGAAATGAGGAGTTGTTTTTTAATCAAAAAGAAATAAAGGTAAAGGGATCTGAGAAAAAGTGATATAGATATAAAAGAAAAAAGACACAATACACATATAATAGGAGTCCTGAAGCAGAAACCAAAGCAATGAAGCAAAATAAATACTAAAAATTATAATTCAAAAACATGCTTCTTAAAGAAAAAAACAACTTGAAAGTACATACTGAAAAGGCACCACATTGTTGGGAAAATCAACCAGTATAGTCAATTCTAAAAAGTATTCTAGGAACTAGGGTGTTACCCAAGTGGTAGAGTGCCTACCTAGCAAGCGTAAGGCCCTGAGTTCAAACCATAGTACTGCCAAAAAAAAAGATGAAAATATTCTGGTGAAAGTATTATTAAAAAAAAAAACTTCTTTGAATATGCAGGTAAAATTTTAAAAAAAGAAATATTACCAGATTTGTAAACTATGACTCAGTTCCAGAAGACAATGGAGTACGAACATATTTAGGATACTTAAAAAAATGTAAGCTGGATGGATGCCAGTGGCTCTCCCCTTTAGTCCCACCTACTTGGGAGGCTGAGATCCAGAGGATCATGGTTCAAGGCCACATGGGGGCAAAAGTTTATGAGATTCCATCTCAATCAGCAGCTGGGTGTGGTGGCTCATGCCTGTAATCCCAGCAATGACAGGAAGCGTAAGAAATAGGAGATTTGCAGTCTAGACCAGCCGGGGCAAAAAGTGAGACCCTGTTTTAAAAATAACTACAGTTGAAGGCATGGCTCAAGTGGTAGAGTACCTGCCTAGCAAGCACAAAGCCATGAGTTCAGCACCTCCAAAGACAAAAATGAGCTAAAGACTTTATGTGCTACTAATTGACTATCAATATAGAGTCCACAGGCAAATTATGATGAGCATTTGGCAAATACTTTTCCCAAGAACCCCTTCTTGAGAAGGCTACCTAACTGGAGAATGAGTTTCTGACAACCTAAATCACCAGATCAGCATTGGAATAAGGGACTAGTGGTAAGCATGGTATTTTTTACCTGCAAAGCTAAGACTACTGGCTCTAAGAGAGACAGTATCATATTCTCGGAAAATACAGCTACAGTACAACTATCAAAAAATGGTGAGAGAATATATGAAAGGTAAAATAAGTTCACTGATTATTTAATAGTTATTAATTGGGAATTAAAGAATGGTGGGAATCAAATCCTGGTGGAGAAGGAAGAAAATATAAGTAAGAAAAGAATAGAAGGGAACCAATAGAATATAACCCCAAAAGTATAGAGAAATACTGCAAATTAGTATGTAAGTGTAATGTAAGCTCTCCTTAATATGAAAAGATGAAGTGACAATATGCAAATGAGTAAGTATAGTGAAAGAATACACATACACATGTAATTGCAGATGCATTCGGGGACTGAGGACAAGCATATTAATCATAACCATAAACGCAAATGGGCTTAGCTCACCTATTAAAAGAATAAGACTCTCAGATTAGTTAAAATATATACCCCCACCCAAAGAAAAGCATAACCAAAGATTATGCTGTATTCAAGACACACACCTAAATAAAATTTAGTAAGACTTAAAATAAAATTGTAAATGGACAAGACATTCAAAACAAATGCAAATAAGAGAGAAAAGTTTATGATTCCATACCTGACAAGGTAAAATTTAAATCAAAAGGCTTGAAGAAACAAAGAAGTATATTTTATAATGCTAAAGGATGATATAGTTCACAATAAGCTTATAAACATTATTAATGTTTATTTACCCAATAATTTAGAAACAGATTTCATGAGGTAAAGGAGATTCATAAAGAAATAATTAAAATACACCCCAATAATAGTAGGCAAAAAATTAGTAAGGATATAAAAGACCTAAACAGCATAATCATTAAAGTAAATTTTAGTAAGTATATCAAGTGCTAAACTTCAGTAATAGAAAATTCATCTTTTTTTCATTTGAAGCATAGAATATTCATGAAACTTGATCATATCAAAGCAATGGATAAGTTCAAATAAATCCAAAGGAAAAAATATAAATAGCATTCTCTGACCATAATGCAAAAAATAAAGTAATATAAAATTTAACAATAAAAAAATTAAAGCCCTTCTACTTGGAAATTCTAAAACATATTTAAACAGCTGTTGAGTCAAAGGGGAAGTACAAAATAAAAATTATGGGCTCTTGAAAATAATAGTAAAAACAAAATAGCAATCTGTAGAATAGATTAAAAGTTATTAGAAAAATTTTCATAACATTAAATACTACATCAGTAAAATGAAAAAAAGGAAGAAAATGTAAACACTCACAGGTAGGAAGAAAAAATAAACTGAACCAAACCAAAACAAAACAATTAACAAAGAAAAAAAAATGGCATAGTTACATAGAAAACTGGTAGAAATAATGAATCTAAAAGTTGATTTCTTTGATATATATTAATGGACAGATTACTAGCTAATAAATGAAAAGGGATTGCCAGAATAAACAGAATTTTTTTTTAAAATGGGAACTAACCACCTAGGATATTTAAAGAATCAAACTACTTTGAAAAAAATCAGAAAGTACTTCGCATAATTTATACACATAAATTTAAAGACCTAAATGGAGTATTTTTAAAGAGAATACAACTTATAAAATTTGACCTCCGTAGGTACAGAGTCTAATTCAAAAAATTGCCAAAGAAGAAATAGAGAAAACATTTAATTCCAACCATACATTTAATAGGCCTAGATGACTTCACAGGACATTTCTATCAAACTTTAAAAAGAAAAATGCAGTCTGGGTGTGGTGGTGCATATCTGTAATCCCAGCACTCAGAAAGATCATGAGTTCAAGGCCTGCAGCCTTCTACAAAGTGAGTTCAAGGCCATCCTGAGCTACATAGCAAGATTCTGTCTTAAAAATCAAAGATAAACAAAAAACAAAGAAGTGTTATTGCTTCTGTATTTCAGAAGCATTAAAATGAAAACTTTTATTTGAAAATGAAGCTAATGTAACACTGCTTGGTTCCCACATCTGAAAAAGTTGACATCACAAATAAAACTACAAACTTATTTCATTTGTTAACATCAATTCAAATGTGATAAAGAGAACATTAACAAACAAGCCAATCGCATATTTTAAAAAATACATCATGACCAAGGTCTTTATTCCCGGAATGCAAAATTAGTTCACTGTTTGAAAACTTAATATTCTTAATATTCACAGAGGTAAAGAGGAAAATCATTTAATCATACCCAAACTTGCACAAGCATCAGACATAACCTTTGCTAATTTATATTAAGAGCTCTAAATTAGGAATTGATAGATGCTTTTCTTAACATGATTTCATGTATATGCATACATATATGCATATATGGCATATATGTGGAAAAGCCAGACCTTACTACTGCTGTCTAGGTACTCTCCTAAAGCTGAGAACAAGAATGTCCATTGTATCTATTTTACTGATATAGAGAAAGAAAACAAAGACATGTATCTAACAAGATCATGTCTGGAAAACCAACTATAAAGAATAGGAAGATTTAATCAAGTAACAGGTTAAAAATTAATACATATCTTAAAATTAATATTCAGGGCTAGAGATGTAGCTCAGAGTAGAGTATTTGCCTAGCTTGCATGAGGCCCTGGGTTTGATCCCCAGCACTGCAAAAAATAATAATAATTATAATTATAATAATATTCCAGTTGGGATGTAGTAGGTCAGGATAGGTCAGTGCATTGCAGTAACTTGAAGTCCAGATACATTTCAAAACCAAATGTATAAAGACATCAAAGAACTGTGGAATATGGGATATGAAAGAACTAAATTGCTGATGACCAAAGAACCTTTTCAAGATGAGTTGGTGATTGCCAGCTGTCCTTTTCTCCCCCTGGGACTTTTGATCCTGGCCATGAGCTAAGAATTGGGCTTAGTCCCAGGAGAAAGCCAGTGCTAAGAAAGTGAAGCTTGCATCAGTTGCTCAAGGGGGGATTAACAGACTGGAAATTAAACACATGGTCACTCTTTTTCCCAAGAGGCATTTAATTAGAGACAGAGCCATAGAAATCTGGGGAATTAGCCTAAAAGCTTAGAAAGGGTAAAATGAAATAGTTTCATCTCATACCACTTAGGAAACAAAGAGCCAAATTGAAGTACATGACTGGACTTTCCCTCAATATTTTCATCTTGAGCCTGCCTGGATGGGACACTGAAGTGGGCTGGGAACCTCTTAAAAGGAAAGTTTTTTCAAGGGTGAAGAGGCAGACAATCAGGGATACTCAATCAAAGTCCTTAGAGAGCAACACCTGAGGAACAGGGATGACCCAAGGACAGATTAAGTTTTATTAACCTTCAGGACAGCCCAATGAAGCTCATTATCTGACAGGAGTGAGTCCGTACATTCCTCATCCCATGTGCCTAATGGAATGCGAGAGAGCCTGTCCTAGTGAAGTATAGTGCCCTTGGGAGCCTCTGTGGTTCTACATAGAAACACCAGCAGGCAGTTTTAAAATACTAGAAATGCAAAGCAGAAACATTTGACCAATGACAAGGTAGAATGTAGACAAAAGGAGTAGGCTTATAGGTAATCCAGGTATTATAGTTAAGAGACAAGGACTTTAACCACCATAAATAAGCTTATGGAAACAGAGGAAAAAGATGGAGAAAATAGATTAAAAGGGTATTTTCACCAGAGAGCTAGAAGCTATAAAAAAGAATCAGATTAGCATTCCGGAACTTTAAAACACAGTAATGAAGAACTCTGAGTAGATTTAATATCTCAATGAATATAGCAGAGCCCAGTATTGGTAAACTAGAGTAATATGCAAACTAAATCCCACAGAAAGAAAAACCTGGTAAGACTAAGAAAAATGACAGAAAAACATCTAGGGTCTCCAAGGTCAAGAAGAAAGAGAGTGGGGCTGAAGAAATGGACAAGAATATCCCAAAATGGATGAAAGATATCAGCCTAAAGATTCTAGGGGCTCAGCAGACCCCAAACAGAATAAGTACAAGGAAAATCACACCTAGGCACATCCCAGTGAAATCCTTGAAAATCAAAATAAAATAGCCAGTGAAACTGGAAACAGATGCCCATCAACAGAAGAATAAAATGTTTTAAATAAAATGTGACTTGCAAATGAACAACTGTAAGTCTGACAACCAACTTCTTATCAGGAACAGTGGAAATGGAACAAAGGAATGACACACTCCAGTTGCTGAATGACAACACTGCCACTCAAGAATTTTGTATCCTACAAAAATGAAGTAAATAATCACTGTGTATGATATTGGCCAAAAAGGAAAATAGATAAGTGGAATAGAATGGGAAGGCCATAGATGTATGGTCAAAATGATTTTCTATAAGAACACCACAATATTTGAGTGTGGAAAATGAAATTCCCTTCAAATATTTTTGGAAAGACTGACTATTCATATAGAAGGGAAAAAAACCTCAACCCCCATAGTTTACATCACCCACAAGTCAATTTGAATGAACCCCAGGCATAAACAACAAAGTAAAGCTAAAACAGTAACACTACCAGAACAAAACATAGATTGAAGAATATCTTCTAGTCCTTAACATTTATAGGTAAAGATGTTTTAGGGCATAAAAATCATGAGTTATAAGAAAAAATGATAGTTGACGTCATCAAAATTAAAACTTCTCTTCAACAGATACTTCAGAACATAGGCAAGCCACAGACTAGGATAAAACACAGCACATGTGTCACATAGGCCTTGAGTCCAGAATTTATGGGGAACTCCTTCCTACAAGTGCAAACTAAGGACCAATGACATATCACTTACATACCTTTTAGATAGTCTAAAATAAAAGAGTGATAATGACACACATTGGAGAGGGTATAGAGCAAGTAGAACTTTCATACATTACTAGTGGGAGTATAAAATGGGATCACTGTTTTCTAAACAGGTGGGCAACTTATTAAAATTTAAGCTTAAGTGAAACAGTAACTTTATGTTCACAAAAATACTTGTTAAAAAATGTTTCACAGTAGGCTGGTGGAGTGACTCAAGTGGCACCTGCCTAGCAAGCTTGAGGCCCTGAGTTCAAACCTCCGTGCCACCAAAAAAAGCCCAAAAAACTATAGATAGTTTCACAGTAGCCAATGAAATTGAAAGCAGTGAGATGCCCATCAATAGAAGAATGGGTAAATACAGGTGTATTCATATATTGCCTACTGTTCAGCAGGAAAGAGCCAACACAAATCTCAGCAATATGCTAACAAAGTTGAACATTAAAAAATGCATAACGTGTGATTCCAACAATATGAGATTATAAAATAGACAAAACTAGCCTGTTCGATGAACGTCAGATCAGTGATTGCTCTGTTGATTGAGAAGCAGAATAAGAGCACTTTCTGGATTGTTGGATATTTCTGACTTTTAAGTAATTGTCAAAACTGGATGTTATGCTTAGGGTCTCAGTATTTCTTTCTATGTAAATTATACCTGAATTTTTCAAAATAAAGGTAAAAAAATTTTAGACCACCAAAAATTGAGAAGTGTGTGTTGCCAATAGACTTACACTAAAAATCACTAAAGGGGAAAAAAAATAAATCACTAGCAGAGTTTTTTTTTTTTTTTTCCAGGCAGAAGGAAAATTATCCCAGATGGAAGTTCACAAATACAAGAAATAGCAGAGAAACTGGAAAAGTTAATGCCAGTGTAAATATAAGTATGGCTATACAAAATAAAGATAATATATTCTGAAATTAAAACTCACGGCAACAGTAATATAAAAGGCAGAAGGGAATTGCATTAAGTAGGTAGTCTTCAGTTAGACAGTTCACGTTCATGCAGCTCGCAGGCCTCCTGGGCCTCACTCAGAAAGATGTGAGCCAGGAAAGGCAGCACACCACTATAGCAGCATTAGGTGTAAACCTCCAGAGTGCCCTCATAGTGCACACCTAGTCTGGGGTCCTATTCTCAGCCTGCTCTTTTTCTGCCAAGTGATAGCTCAGGGAACAAATCAAATGATTTAGTGTGGTAACTATCTTGACTTAAGTGTCATAAGTTCCAGGTGAGAATCAGTATGTTTTCTAAAAGCCCCATGAAGGCTGGAGGTGTGGCTCAAGTGGTAGAGCCCCAAGTTCAAACTCCAAATACACACACACACACACACACTCTCACACGTCCCATGGGCATGGAGTTCTGCAGAAGGACAGGACTATAAGACTACAAGATCCATGGCACTCAGAACCTCGAAGCCCTGGCTTCCCACCAGGTATTTGTGGTTTATTTACAGTCTCCTAGTCCAGATACAGTTCACCAACCAGGGTCATTTTTACCATAAGCTGTGTTGCCTGCTAACAGCTAACATCACCCGTTATTAGGTTTTCAGGGGAGAAGAGCTAGAAGATTAATCCAGCATTGCTTCCCATTGTAGGTTCACAGACCGGCCTCTATGACCCTGAGTTAACAACTTTAGTACAGCACTCAGACTTCAGAGTACATCAGAATCACAATCCTGTTAAAACACTGGGTGTAGGAGTGAGCTTGAGAATTCACATTTCTAGCAAGTTCCCAGATGATGTGGGTGATACTGCTCTTCTGAGGATCACAGAGAAAGCAGGCCTTAGCAGATGGCAGTGATAATAGCAGAGTGCCACTTTCCCACTTGCACCATTCTCAGAATACCATGGATCTCTATATTGTCTTGGCTTCAACTTTTAAAATAGTCTTTATCCTTTATTATTTCTTCCAATGCCCATTAGCAATTTTCTCCTTAGGGAGTTATTGAGTTTGCATTGCCACTAATTATCACCAACTGTCAGCAACTAACATTAGACTCCAATTTAGCCATCAATCAGTCAGCATTATCAGACTGTCAACTTGCTGCTGACATTGCTCTCCACACATGGTACTCAAAAGCCTCTGCAAAGGTCCCTGCCCTGTTGGCCCCAGATGTGCACCAAGCTACTGCCATTGCCACTACAGCCTGTTTATATGCCAGGTTGCCACGTAGTCCTGTTTAACCTTAAGAGCTGGTACAGAGTAGTTCTCCCATTATGTCCCCCACTTCCCAGGTGCAGGCTCACTGATACTACTCCATGCTTGATTGGATCAGTGGCCAACCCAACTTGATCATAGCCAACCTAGCAGCTCCAGCCTCTCCCTGATCACAGACCTAGCCACAAATGTGCAGTCTCAAGCTCATGTGCTTATCTACCGCTGCCACTACTCTGCAATGCTGACTTCCAATGGCCTTAGAACTCACTAGACAGGTCATTTGTAGTCACACGTCTTAGTAAGCCCTCATGGCCTTGCTTTTGCTAGAACAGCAGAGAACTGCAAACACAGGCACAGTGCAGTTTTTCATGTTTATCTAGAGGCCTGTCACTGTCTGGCAGCAGTCCCAAGTGAAACTCAGGGGCAGGGGACCAACATATGGGTGAGTGTGTAAACACCATGGCTTAGAAGTCGCAAGTTCCTCGCAACAGTCCATGGGCCCAGAGCCCAGCAATCCACACTTGGGAAAGCCTGGAACCATGGCTTTCCACAGGTCATTCACAGTACTCCCATTCTGTTGGCAGTTTACCAGTCAGGTCATCTGTGCCACAGCAATGCTTTCTCATAACACAGGTGACATTCTAGTTTTATTAGGATTGTTTCCAGGGAAACAGCTAAAAAGTTAAAATGAGATCAACTTCCTATGAAGTTGTACTGTCCATACTGTTGTATGGACAGTGTTAGGATTTAGTATTATCAGGAAAATAATGTTAAACTAGTAGCAATATATTTTATCCTGTTAAAAATTGAAGGTGCACATTGTATTCTCTAAGTTAAACACTGAAAGAACAGTGAACAAATACATGATTCAGGGAAAAAAGAATAATAAAACCATTTTGTTAGTTGAAAAGAAGCAAGAAGGTATAAAAAGAATGTAAAGCAGGTGGGTGATATAGCAAATTGTAGCATGATAGAGATAAACCTGCTTGTCAGTGATTAACAAATACAAAAGAATTAAGTAAACCAATCTGAGCACTAACATTATGAAGCTGGCTTTAAAAATTGAACCAGATTACATACTTTTTTAAAAATGGTACCCCTTGCCAGGCATAGCAGCACACTTCTATAATCCCAGCACTTGGTAGGCTGAGGCAGGAGGCCAGCCTGGGCTACACAGCAAGACGTATCTCAAAAAAAAAAAAAAGTAACTTTACTTCTTAATGTAAGATATAAAATGGTTGAAGTTAAACAAATTGAGAAAAGAGACAGCATGCAACTACTAATCCAAAGAAAGCTGGTATGGCTATACTAAAAGACAATGCAGAATTTAAGGCAAGAAGCATTACTAAGACATTTCCTAATAAAACCAAGAGAGTATAATCCTCAGTCTCCCCTCAATATCCATATAGAGCTGATTCTAGAACCCTCTGTGGATGACAAAATTTGTGGATTCTCCAATCCCTTACATAATATGACATAGTATTTGCAAATAAACAGTGCATATCCTTCTGTGTACTTAAAAAAAAAAAGAGATTTCCTAATGATAAAGGAATATAGAAAATTGTAAATCTATATGTAACCAATAGCATATCTCCGAATTATATAAAATAAACATTAAACATTGACAGATCTAAAAGAACTGAATGAAACCACAATCCTAAACGACTTAACATACCATGCAAAAGCTGATAGAATTAAGCAGACAAAAAAAAAAATCAGTAAAAATAAAAGATATCTTGCTAATAAATGACCTGATATTTATGTAATCTTGGTTTCAGCTGTGAAATGCATAGAACATTTTCTTTGTTGATCATAAATTAAGCCTCAATTAAAATTTTAAATTGGTATTTTCATTTGTTTTTGACATTTTTGTTAGCATATATTAGTTGTGGTGGGTATCTTTTTTTCACACAGCTAGTAAGTGAAAAAAATGACATTTTTGGGGGGTAGGACTAGAGTTTGAACTCAGGGCTTTGCTAGCATTGAGCCATACCCCTTGCCTGTTACAATGCATCTTAATTAGATTCACCCCCCTCCATCATTCTCCCTCATCCCCCTGCCTCCTCCTCAATTAAATTTTAAAATCTGCAATCATTTAGAATGTTTTCTGACTATAGAATTAAGAAAAAAAAAAAAGAGAGATCCAAGGCAAAGGATAGACACAAAATCCCCACCTGTTTTGATCACATTAAGCAGTACCTCTCTAAATAACCCACAAGTCAATGACAAAACACAAAGAATGTTAGAAAATGTTTTAAAATGAAGATATGGCATATCAAAACTTACAGATTCAGCTAAGGTGATGCTCAAGAGGAGTATATATCCTAAATAGAGATATTTGTTTATAAAAGAAATAAAGGGAAGTAGCTGAAAGTCAATGATCTAGCCTTCTGTCTTCAAAAACTAGAAAAACAAATCAAAACTACACTTGTCCATCATGCTGGCAAAAGTCCACAACTTGGTAAGATACTCCTAGTAAGGCTGTGGGGAAACTGGTGCTGTCACACAGTGCTTGCTGTCACCGTGGAGAAATGCAAAGCAGAATAGCCACCACACAGAGGAGCAGAACTGTACTTTCTGTTCTTTGTGCCTTTTCCTGCTTTTAAGACTCTTTTCTAAAAATACATTGGCTAAAATATTAGAATAAAAATACCTGTGAGACGACAGTATTATAGCTTGATTTCTAATGGATTGGAACAACTCAAGTGCCTGGAGGTAGTGAACTGACTAAAGGAGCAGTTCCCTGTGGATGTTCATTATGTGGTCATATCCATAGCTGTCAAAAAGAACAAGGAGCATCTCTGTGAACTTCTAGGAAGTAATCTCCGTGATACTAAAGTGGGGGGGGAGGGAGTGGGAAAAATCTTAAGTTAGGTTACTATTTACCTTCTTTTTTTTAATGGCCAGGGGAGGAGAGAGATACAGAGCAGTAAACAGGAAGATTCTAAAACGGAAGACCTTATCTTAAAAATATTTTTAGGATCAGTGGAGTGGCTCAAGTGGTAGAGCGCCTGCCTAGCCAACATGAGGCCCTGTGTTCAAACCCCAGTGTGTACACACACACACACACACACACACACACACACACACACACACACAGTGAATGGTTTCTCATAAAGGAGACAGGGAATGAAAGAAGCTAGATATTTCCTTGAATCTACATTATTTTTTCAATTTGACTTTAGATCTAAATAAAGATTTTATATAATTAGAAAAAAATTCATAAGTCACTTCCTAAAAGGAAAATGAAATGAACCTAACTATGAACCTAATTCAGTTATTGTTATAGTCACATCAAGAAGAATTATTCCAAGTGACTTCAAAACATAATTAATTATTTGTACTCCTAGCAGAATTTTTTACCCTAAGAACAAAAAAAACCTTATACTAAGAATATACTTTATACCAGTAATGCTATTGTTAATACATACATTGACAGTGTTCTTCTGAAATTGTAGGTGTAGTATGTGTTGTAAAATAGGGAGTTGTTTTTAAAGTTTTGTTTTGTTTTGTTTTCCTGATACCGGGGTTTGAACTCAGGGCCTCACGTTTGCTAGGCAGGTGCTGTGCCACTTGAGCCACACCACTAGCTCTTAAGTTTTGTTAGAGTTGAGACATATTAATTGTACAAATTTATGGGGTGCAGTGTGATGCTTCAATACATCTGTATATTGTGTAGTGATCAAATCAAACTATTTACCATATCCATTACCTGAAACGTTTATCATTTCTTTGTGATGGGAACATTCAAAATACTCTCTTCTAGTTATTTTTAAGTAACTAGATTTTAAAATAAATCACAAAGTAGTATCTACAGAAGCTTTTCTTCTTAACTGAGATTTTGTATCTATTGATCAATCTCTCCCTGTCCAGACTGTCCATACTTTGGTAACTTCAGTTCTACTCTATACTTATATGAGATCAGCTTTGTTAGATTCCACAGATGAGTGAGATCATGCAGTATTTGTCTTTTTGTGCCTGGTTTCATTTAATATATTGACCTCTAAGTTCATCTGTTACTACAAGTGACAGAATTTCATTCTTTTAATGGATGAATAGTATTCCATTGTGTACATACACATTTTCTTTATCCAGTTATTAGTTGTGGATACTTCAGTTGATTGTTTATGTTGACTGTTGACTAGTGCCTCAGTAAATACCAGAGTACCAATGTCTCTTCAATGTGCTGATTTCGTCCCCTGTAGGCATATAACCAGTAATGCAATTGCCAGGTCATAGATCAGTTCTACTTTTAATTTTTTGAGAAACCTCCATACTATCTTCCTAATGGCTATATTGACTTGCATTCCCACCAACAGTGTCTAAGAGCTTCTCTTTCTCTGTGTCAGCTTTTTTTTTTTTTTGGTCTTTTTGATAACAACCATTCTAATTGGGGTGAGATAATACTTCATTGTGGTTGTGGTTTGCATTTTCCTAATGATTTGTGATTTTGAGCATTTTTTTCACATACCCTTTGGTCATTTGTATGTCTTTTGAGAAATATCTTTTCAGGTATTTTGCCCATTTCTTAACAGATTGTTTGGGTGATGGGGTTGAGTTCCTTATATGTTCTGGATGTTAACCCCTGGTCAGATGCATAGTTTGCAAATATAGTCTCCTGTTCTATAGGTCATCTCTTTACTCTGTTCATTGTTTCTCTTGTTGTCCTGAACCTTTTAGTTTGACATAATCCCATTTATCTCTCTTAGCCTTTGTTGTCTGCTCTTGAGTTCTTATCCAAAAAACCATCACCCTCAACATGTCAACGTCCCCTATTTTCTTCTAGTAGTTTAGTAGTTTGGGGTGTTTAGTGTTTAGTTCAGTAAATGAGTAATTTTGTTAGTGTTGAGAACTGAAATTTGGGGTATGGATAAAAGAAAATACAGATGTGAAAATAACTTGATGTTAAATAAACATCTGTAGTTATGGACTAGAAGTAAGGATTTTT
Source organism: Castor canadensis (assembly GCF_047511655.1). Lineage (NCBI taxonomy): Eukaryota > Metazoa > Chordata > Mammalia > Rodentia > Castoridae > Castor > Castor canadensis. The sequence continues at coordinate 179,680,353 of NC_133386.1, forward strand.
GATATGTTCTATTATTTTCAAAACAGACATTTCCTGACTATTTGCTGAAAAGAGTGGAAGCAGTGTCTAGCCCAAACCATTAGTGTCCAGATTGTGATATTTAGGTACCATTTCCACTAAAAGGAGCCAGGATTCTGTATAGAAACAGCTTCTACCAAGTATAGGAAAGCAAGGAAGCTCCCACTCCTAAAGACGGGGTGACATGAGTAACCAGGATACAGATGCAGTGGATGGGCTGTGTCACAAATATTTATGCTAATAAATTTGCTGTGATAACTTTATCTTGGAGGATGCACCCAGAACAACTTGTTTATTAAAATGAAAGCCATTAGAAAGCAACAAGCATGTATCATCTGCATTAATTGTACTTTGAGGCAAACAGATAATTGATAAAGAAAAGGCTTGATTAAGAATATTCCAACTAAAAAACTGGAGTGGTAATATTAATTAATAATTTTATGACTATGATCATTACTGGTTGCTGATGTCACAAACAGAAACCAAGATCATATGTGTAGACTGTTGGAAGTTCACATCACTACCTGTAAAATAGTTTTCCCCCACTCTTCCCTAAAAAGTCAAATTGAAATTCATTCTAAACTCTGACATTTTATGGAAAGTACAAGGGACAGAGGAGCATGTTAAATGGGACTGTGGAGTTGCATCACAGAGGCCAGTCACTAGAGGGCCACAGGATGTATAATGCTGCTCCTACAAGAATAATTTATAAAGAACAAAATTAGGTAAAGATGGACTCTAGAGATCAAATATAACTTAAAGAGCACATCAACCAATTGCAGTGTGTGGCCCTTATTTTAACTATAATTCGCACTGTAAAAGTAAAACGAGATTCTCATGAGACAGTTGGAAATATACCAACTGAGTAGTTGATATTAAAGAATAATTTGCATTGTGTGCTGGTGGCTCAAGCCTGTAATTCTAGCTACTCAGAAGGCAGAGATCAGGAGGATCAAAGTTCAAGTTGGTGAGACCCTATCTTGAAAATGTCCAACACAAAAAAAAGGACTGGCAGAGTGGCTCAAGTGGTAGAACACCAGCCTAGCAAGCATGAGGTTCTGGGTTCAAACCCCAATGCCACCAATAATAATAATAATTAGTAATATTTTAGGCATAATTTATTAAGCTTATATTTTAAACATGAGTTTTTATCTCAGAGGTACACACTGAAAAATCTACTGATGAAAATACATGAAGTCTTAGATGTGCTTCAGTTTAATCTAGATGAAAGTATAGATGAAACAAGATTGTTCTTCTGTTGATAATTATTGAATCTGGTGAGGAGCACATGGGAGTTTATAATTTATAAATTATATAATATATGAAAATTATTCATTATAAAACATTTTAAAGATGGGATAACAAAGATGAGTGAATAAATAGCATCAGAAATGAGTGGATAAGTAAGAAAAGCTAATGGCACATCTTAAGCTAAAAATACATTTAGTTATTTAAGCATGTTACTGAAATGCTCAGTGGATGGATAGGTCAGTTGGATTAGACATTATTACATAATTGGGGTCTTGCAAGCTTTGTGTAAAAAGAATCACCTGGATTCTATCTGTCCAAAGACTCTGTGCTAGCAAACTCAGGTCTCTTGGTAAATGAGTGATACACTACTTACCTTTTCTGCTTTGCCATTCCCTCACTACACTGTGGACATTGCATCACTAAATAAAGCATTAGGCTTTAAAAAAATTATCTGAAATATGGAGACAGATAATTGAATCAGCAGACTCGGGAAGCACTATGTATCCTAAACTGGATAAATAAAAAAATACCCATGTCCAGATCCATTATAACCAGGCTACCAAACAGCAAAGACAAAGTTATCTTAAGTCATTTATTTGAGTTAGGGGACTGTCAGGAAAACAGAAATGACACTAGGTGTTCCAGAGGACAGAATTTAATTTAGAGAATTGATGACATTGTGGAGGCTGAAAGAGACAAAAGGGTACATTGAGGCCGTGGATAATAAGCATAGCCAGTTATCTCCCATCCCTAGGAACGTAAAAAGACAAGCAGTGGGCTTTGAGAACTTACTTAGAAGTTCACAGGAGGCACTCTGGCTAGCTAGGGTCTCTACCTGTGAACATGAGGATGGTTCAGGGAGGCCAAGAGAGCCTGAAGACTGGTGCCCAGCACCAAGTGCTGCTGCTGGAATGACCCTGATAGGAGCCCTGGGCCAACAGGAAGCAGGAAGGCCCTTCTCTTGCTTTCCAGTCTGCTGGTGGTAGAAATCTGCTTGAGGGGAAAATGGGATTTGCAGAGTTCTTGCCAAAGTATCACATGCAGATTATAGAATTTGGATTTGGACTGAGAAAGAACAGCTTAATAAACATCACAACAGCCATTTGTTTATGCATTAAATGGATATGTAGGAGAGGCTTACTATGTGTAAAAGCCAGGTGACAATTTTAAATGGATACTAAACCCCCTAGAACTGTATGACCTATAGTCAGGGGAAAGTAAAGATACTTAAGGACAGAGAACTAGAAAAGTTTCACTTCCAAGAGTCCTGCCCCAAGGAACCTCTCCGTACACTAAGCACTGGAGACACAAGATTGGCTAAGCAGGTAAAATGATAAAGGTGTGCAAGCCCAATCAATCATTGCCTATGGAAAACATTATTTTGTGAATTTTAAAAGAAATGACTAAACTGAAATACTTACGTTAGTCAGACTTTTCATTGCTGTAACCAAGTACCTGAGATAAACATCTTACAGGAGGATAGGCCACACTCAGGAGACTGAGGCAGGAAGAGCACAAATTTGAAGCTAGCCTGAGCTACACAGCCAGAACATATCTCAAAAAAAATAGGGGAGGGGTGGTTTATTTTGGCTCATAATTTCAGAGGTTTCGTTCTGAGTGTGGCTGGATCCATTGCTTCAGGCCTGAGGCAAGGCAGAAGATCATGGATGCTCACCTCATACAGCCCAGGAGTTAGAGGAGTAAGGGGCCAGGGCCAGGATACACCCTTCAAAGGCATGCCCCAGCAACCCACTTCCTCCACTAGGCCCCACCTTCCACAGTTTACCATTTACCAATAGTATGTTCACATTTTTAATCCATCAGTGGAAGATACAGAAACTATAAACAAATCAGTTTGATTTGTAAGGTCAGTGCTGATATAATCAGATGAATTTTTAAGGAAGGACACGCAGTAAAGAAGAGACATGGTGCTCTTGAAGAGAAGAGCTGGCAGTTCCTTAGTGCATTTTAATCCTTACCTCTTATAGAAATGCTCAGTTCCCAGCTGGGATGTAGCTCAGTGGTATAGCACTTGCGTAGCATGCACCAGGCCCTGGGTTGATACAAAGCACTGCAATGGAAAAAAAGAGAAAGAAAGAGGAAAAAGGAAGGGAGGAAGAAAGGACTCAATCCCACATGAATTAAGGACTAAGGATTAGAAACAAAACTTTAAAAACTAGAGTAAATATGTGGGAGGTGCTATTTTTGACCATAGACTAGGGAAGGGTTTTTTAAAGTAGAGATAGAAACACTAATTATAATATGAAATGTTAAACTCAATTATATGAAAGTTTGGATTTTTTTTTTTTTTTTTTGGAACTGGGTTTGAACTCAGAACTTCGTGCTTGCAAAAGCAGGTCTATCACAATCCAGTCCATTTCAGTCTGGTTTTTTTGGAGATGGGTTCTTGGGAACTATTTGCCTGGGCTGGCCTTGAGCTGTGATGCTCTCGATCTCAGCCTCCCAAGTAGCTAGGATCACAGGCATGAGCCACTGGTGCCCAGCAAAGTTTGAAATTTTTTAAGTTCTAGAGAGAGAAGCCAGAGTGAGAAAATATATGTGAAATACATTTAACTTCCACAAATGGTTAAGATATGGAACACATAGATGATGAGAAATGTAAGTACTCAAATAGAAAATGCTTTGGGTTGGAGATGATGCCCAATCATGGAGTGCTTCCCTGAAGCCACTGAAAAAAATAGAAAGATATTAACTCATTTCAGAGAAAAGATCCGTATGAAACAATTAATCCCACTAATAATCAGGGAGTGTAAAACAGGACCACAGTCAGATGTCGTTTTACCCCCACCGATAGAGTCAAGGGTTAGGAAGATGCAAGGACTCACAGGCACGTTTAAACTACTGCTATACTGGTGGGGCTGCAGATTGACACAGGTGCTTGGGAAACAATTTGGCACTCTCTCTGTCTTTGAACACTGGTGTGTCTTGTCACCCTGCAGTTCTTTTAGTCATTTACTCTGGACTAGATAAACTGCACATTTATTTGCAACAGGAGACATAAAAACAAAACAATTCAAATGCCCATCTATAGAAAATGGATAAATGCATTGTAATAAATTCACTTTGTGGGCATTTAAGTGTATAGCAAAGAAATTGAATGAACTAAAACTACACACAATTACATGGATTAATCTTTTTTTTTTAATTTTTATTTTTTTATTATTCATATGTGCATACAATGCTTGGGTCATTTCTCCCCCCTGCCCCTACCCCTTCCCTTACCACCTACCCTCCCTCCCCTCCACCCCCTCGATACCCTGCAGAAACTATTTTGCCCTTATCTCTAATTTTGTTGAAGAGAGAGTATAAGCAATAATAGGAAGGAACAAGGGTTTTTGCTAATTGAGATAAGGATAGCTATACAGGGAGTTGACTCACATTGGTTTCCTGTGCATGTGTGTTACCTTCTAGGTTAATTGTTTTTGATCTAACCTTTTCTCTAGTTCCTGGTCCCCTTCTCCTATTGGCCTCAGTTGCTTTTAAAATATCTGCTTTAGTTTCTCTGTGTTGAGGGCAACAAATGCTAGCTAATTTTTTAGGTGTCTTACCTATCCTCACCCCTCCCTTGTGTGCTCTCACTTTTATCATGTGCTCAAAGTCCAATCCCCTTGTTGGGTTTGCCCTTGATCTAATGTCCACATATGAGGGAGAACATACGATTTTTGGTCTTTTGGAACAGGCTAACCTCACTCAGAATGATGTTCTCCAATTCCATTACATGGATGAATCTTAACAGTGATGAGTAAAAATCCCCAGTTCCAGAAGCCTGCACACAGTAGGCCATTTTTATAAAGCTCAGGAAGAGGCAGTCTAACACATTGTTGAAGCAAATTGGTGCGTATACAAGTGATGGACCTATATTTAAAAGGATCAGTGGAGCTGGACGTGGTGACATATGCCTGTAATCCCAGTATTCAGGAGGCTGAGACAGGAAGATCATAGGTTCAAGGCCAGCTTGGGCTACAGCTTGAGGCTCTGTATAAAAAAAAAATTTTTTTAAGTAGACTATCATGTGCCTCTAGAAAAAAGACAAGAGGATATGATAGTGTAAGAACACATACATATGTGCAAGTTCTTTCTTTAATAAGGAGGTTGTTTCTGGGATATTCATTATTTTATGCTTTACAATATAAATATGTCTTATAAAAACCTGAATATTACATAATTACATATAATTATACATGTTATACAATTATATATTTACATAATCATAAATAATGTCCTTTTGTAAATTAGAGATTGGCATTAAAGAAAGATAATTTTAGTTAAAAAATAAAAGCCCTGGGGCTGGTGGAATGGCTCAAGCAGTAGAGCTCCTGCTCAGCAAGCATGAGGCCCTGAGTTCAAACCCCAGTGCTAAATAAATAAATAAAAAGTCCTTTGGAGAACCCAGTCAAAGGGATCAAGTCACCATGAAGGAAGAACAACTCAGGCCAGCTTCAGATCTCTGTCACAGCTTGCACACCAGGAGGCGGTGGAAAAATGCCAGCAGGTTATCTGAGGGAGAATACATTGTGGTTTTACATCCAGCCAAGCTCTCGTTCAGGAACCTAAATAACAGAAAGTGATTTTTTCTGTGCTGGAGGGGTTAGTTTCCTCTGAGGCCTTTCTGCTCAGCCTGCAGGTGTCTACCCTCTTGCTACCTCGCCACATGTCCTGCTGTCCACACAGGATCCTAATGTGTTTCTTCTTATACTTCCTTCATATAAGTCCAGTCATACTGGGGTAGGCCTGGTCTTCATAGCCTCATTTCTACTTTATCTCCTCTTTAGAGACATCCACATACAGTTCATAATTTTAAAATACAAATTTTAGGAGAACAAAATTCAGCCCAAAGAATTCTCAAAGAATATTGTTCCCATGAACCTTGTTCAGGAAGCTACTAGAAGGTGAATTCAACCAACCAGGATTGTTGGAGAAACATACACAAATAATGTCCATGATCAATCACTGACTGAGTACATCTTTTGAGAGCCAGTGCTACAACAATGTGGGGTGTGAGGCAACATGTCAGAACAACATGCTGTGCCCTGGCCACACAGCTACAGAATTACCAAAATTGCACTGCAAAGAAGACAGGAAGTGGGGTAGCATTTCTGATCACCTCTTCCATGATGGTTGGGAATCAAGAGACCATAAATCCAAGTGGACAATTCCAAAATTAAACCTAAGTGCAAAGTTAACCCTAAATTAAATGCTGCTAGGACTTTGTGTGAAGTCCTAAAGGAAAAGGTAGCATCTCACTGCGGGGAAAGGTGGATTTTTTCACTAAATATTGTGTGAACAGTGTAAGAGGCTGACCTGGCTTGTGCCACAGCAAGCCTGCAAATTGTCCCCACTAGCGTGCTCCCTGCCCCCACCTCCACGAGGTAGGACATGAAGAAAGGTCTTCACAATCACCATAAGACGTTACATCACTTGGTACCTCTTCTACTAAGTAAGTTCAGAGCCACCATTGTTCAATGAATATACTCACTAAGTAGGCAGCCTCCCAAGAAGTCTTTCTAAGGTTACTGTATACTCTTTGGGGCCTGGAGGCCTCTTATACTGTTCACTTGAACTTGTGTCCACTCAGAGACAGGAGAAAATTTATATTCCTCATGGACATTGGCCAATTCCTGCTCTTTGTCTCACTTTACACACACATGCACAGATGTGCACACATGTACCCTCTTCTGCCAGCTAGCCCTGGATAACAGTCTTTTTCAAAAGGCCAGATACTGTTATGGCTGAGAATGCCTGCCCCCACCTCCACAAGGAATAGGGACATTTTTGTATTTCTGGCAAGACATTAAATTGTTGCAATCCTATGGAGAGCAATGTGGCAGTAGCTATCAAAAAAAAAAAATATATATATATATATCCCCTTGACAGAGCAAGTCCTCCTCTCTGCACTTGCACAAATGTAAGATTACACCTATGCAAAATTATCTTTGCAGTAATGGTGAAAAACCGGGAAAAAGGGAAATATTCATTAGTAAGGATCCAGTTAAATAAATAAAGTTAGGTCCACATACAAGGAAATACTATGCAGCTGTGAGCATAAGAGTGAGGAAACTTTTAGAAAGATCTCCAAAGCACATTGTTACTGGAAAATGAAAAGAGCTAATGAATGCCACCTCTTACATCAACAATAGCTTAGCTCATATGAAGAGGTGGGAGTATCATCCTATATTCATACTTACATGCATAAGAAACTGAAATTAGTGTTACTTGGATGCAATAGAGATGTGTAACTTTGTGTACTTCCTGGATATCAGCAAATGAATTAGTTACCTATTTGGAAATTTCAGTAAACTTAAACAGAACACGGATGTGGAAATAGTCCTGCTGTTTTAGTACTTCAGTGGCCTTGGGCAAGGTACTAACTTCTCTAAATCACAGTGTTCTCATTTATACAAAGTCTGTCTCACAGCACCAAGCTCATGGAAGTGTTGTAAGGATTACTGAGAGCACAAAGAAAGTGCTTAGCCAAGTGCTGGCACCCAGTAAGAACTCGGGTAAGTGGTAGTGACCTGCATTACTGATCTTAATCTTGGCTATTTAGAATGTTATTCAACAGACACCAACCTTAGCTGGTCATTCCTTTGTAGAACCAGACATCCTGGGTCCTTTCCAGCATGGCAGCCCTCTATTGGAGAGTGAAAGGCCAAGGAAAGAAAGCAATTGACTGCCTCCGCCAGGCCCTCCACTATGCCCCACACCAAATGAAGGTGAGTGCAACTCAGAAGGCAGGAACTTCCCTCCTAAGGCCCTTTCCATTGCTTGGTGGTTTATTCTCAAACATGCAACCAGCACGGAATTGGTGCCAGGAAATCCCCTGACCTGGCTTGTGCCACAGCAAGCCTGCAAATTGTCCCCACTAGCGTGCTCCCTGCCCCCACCTCCACGAGGTAGGACATGAAGAAAGGTCTTCACAATCACCATAAGACGTTACATCACTTGGTACCTCTTCTACTAAGTAAGTTCAGAGCCACCATTGTTCAATGAATATACTCACTAAGTAGGCAGCCTCCCAAGAAGTCTTTCTAAGGTTACTGTATACCCTCTGGGGCCTGGAGGCCTCTTACACTGTTCACTTGAACTTGTGTCACTCAGAGACAGGAGAAAATTTATATTCCTCATGGACATTGGCCAATTCCTGCTCTTTGTCTGACTTTACACACACATGCACAGATGTGCACACATGTACCCTCTTCTGCCAGCTAGCCCTGGATAACAGTCTTTTTCAAAAGGCCAGATACTGTTATGGCTGAGAATACAGTTTTTTTAGTAGCATGTTTGTGTCCACATGTGCCAAGTTCTGCATTAATGTGGATCTCATACTTTCTGAAGACCCAGCTTACATCTCATTTGATTGTCCAGGCTGTGTATAGGACGGGGTGGAGACAGCAGATTTCTAAACACAGTTCAGCCTCTTACCAGCTTTGTGGCCAGTTATTAAATTCCATGACCTCATCTAAGGACATGTGCTCTATCGATGTCCTTTTTTCTGTTTCTCCTGTCTCCTGTAGAACTCAGCACAGTGTGTGAGATAGGCAACAATAGATCAGGTAACATGTTTAAAGGGAAAATGATTTGTGATGTCAGTAGTGTTGCTACTTGTTCAAGCAAGTAGCTACTTGTACAAGGAACATCATTGTGTGCTGCTTACTATGACACAGCAAAGAAGGGCTAAGGCTGGGTCAGGAGCTCAGCAGACTTTCTGTAGGGCCAGACAGTAAAACATTTAGGCTCTGCAGACCAGATAGCCTCTGTTGGAACTGCATGCTTCTGCCATTGTAATATGAAGTTAGAGTGTAGTATAAACAAACACACAAAGGAATGGGAATGGTTATGTTTCAGGAAAACTTTACATCTACTGGTAACAGGCTAGATTAGGCCTGTGGGCAGAACTTTGCCGCTGGTCTAGGTGATATCAGTGGTCCTTGCATGAAATACTTTATCTCTATTACAGCTTCACCCAAACTGTGGTCTGTGGACAAGTGTCCATCCACAGACTTTTATTTCTAGTCTGGAATGATACAAAAGATTGCACCAGAATAAATGAACTATAGCTGACACATTTGTTTTATTTGTATTTTTTGTCGGTGAAAGAAGTAACTGATTTGTATCTTGGTGTAAACCCCTATTTTGGTCTCCTGTCAGAGTAGTAACACACAGCAGACTAGCACTGTGAATTGTACTACTCTTATCATTTACCAGTTAACACTGAGTGCATTCTTTAGAATCAAAAAAAATCCAGAATGAAAGCTCGGTATTCTCTCTCTACATTCTCCTTCCTTCCCCTAGGATGTGCCCTTGATTAGCCTGGCCAATATCTTGCACAACGCCAAGCTCTGGAGCGATGCCGTCATCGTGGCTACTATGGCGGTCGAGATTGCCCCGCACTTTGCTGTGAACCACTTCACACTGGGCAACGTCTACGTGGCGATGGTGAGGCTGGGGTGTCTGCGGATCATACCACCGCTGCTGTGGCACAATGGCACATCTTTGATTTCAGAACTTCAGAATATGTCACTGCCCTCCACTTTCCCCTAAGTTTTATGTGTAAAATTACCAGCTTCACTGAGGGTAAAATTTATGGCTAAGGGATTTGAGAGTTTGAGGATTTTTTAAAGTTTGTGTAAGTATGTACAACTCTAAGTTTCTCAGCGTGAGTGTAACACCTGGTAGCAGAGTCAGATTTATCTGCAATTTTCTGGAGATTCTACCTGTTCCAGAAAAACCTCACCTGACACTCCGTGTAGACACACACACACATGCCTGCTGTTGTGCTTCCGGGTTGGTTGGGCTACATTCCTGTTGTCGCACTCATGATCTTACACACGTGCTTCTCTTGCTGAATTTTCACCTTGTTTTATAATTTATCACTGAGGCGTTTCTCTCTCTCTAGACTACAAACTCCTTAGTGACAAAACTCCTCTTCCTCTCCCTATTCGCAGCACCTCATAGTGTTGGGCACATACTAGGTGCTCATTAAATATTTAATGAATGACAAGATCCCGGGAGTTTCATGGATACCATTTTCAGAGATGACGGCAAAGCCATCATGCACATTCCTCTTGGTTAGAACCAAGGACTGGTTTCAGAACTTAAAATCCTAGGCGTCCCCGCCCCCCCCCCCCAAAAAACCTGTCACAACCAAGCATAATATGAGATTCATGCCATCCACTTTCATCAAAGTGTGGGGTCATACACGGGGCTCTTCCCAAGCTGCTCTCAGTAACAGTTAATAGAATGGGCAGCCGTGGGCTATGAGCTTTATGTGTCATCCAGGACTCCCGGGGCAGGAAGTGGAATCTGGCCAGGTTGGTATTATTGAATGTGCAGATTTCCCTCTCTGCTTCTTAAAATTGAAGAATCTGTTTTTGTCCCCAGTAACTGTGAAATGTGCTCTGTGAATGAACAATTCTGTCTCTCACTGGGCTAGAAGGAGTCATTTAACCAGTTGGTTAGGGCCCTTTTTCAGAGTGCCACTCCAAATAAAAGATTAATGCCTTCAGTATGGCAGTGGTCATCTCCAAGCCCTGTTAGTAATTTTAAATGTCAGGAAGAGTAAAAAGTCTTCTGAATTTACAAGTCTAATTGGGATACCCAATGATGGGAGTTTACTCCCATCATTCCATCTATAGGGAAAAAAAAAAACAATCCAGGTAGATGTGTTATGAGCATTTTCCAGGCATGATTCTGGAGGTTTCGGAGAAGATTAAATGGAAGGATTTCATAAGGCACCTAGCACAGTGCCTGGCATTTCAGGCTCTGATGTTGGTTCTTAGTAAGAACTACTGTTACTCCCATGGCTCATGTCTCCCTTTGTACAAGCTAGCCTTTCCCTTTCCATTTGCTTCTTGACATTGGCCATCTTTTGCTTTGCGATGAAGTGCCTTGTGAATGGAGTCCACTGTCTCCTTCCTGACCTCAGCTCTCTGCAGACTTGAGTCCACTGAGAAGATGCTGAGGACTGTCACCAGCACAGAGTTGCTTTTCAAGAACACAGAGGTCATGCCATGATTAGTCTGCTGGTACCATCCTCTCACATTTGACCCTTTCATCTCACAGGAGGAGTTTGAAAAGGCACTGGTGTGGTATGAGTCGACACTGAAGCTGCAGCCTGAGTTTGTCCCAGCCAAGAACCGGATCCAGACCATCCAATGTCACCTAATGCTGAAGAAGGGACGGCGTTCTCCGTAGTGCACTCCTCCTCTCTTCCCTTCACTCACGCTCTCAAAAACAGAATCAGAACAGAACCCAATCATTGCCAGTATCTACTTTAATGATGTGTGTAAAAATAACCAAGTAAGACTTATTACAGGACTTTTATGTATGTGGGAATTGGTTTGGTTTGGTTTTTAAGTTCCTTCTTTCCCCTGCCAACCTCAGAAGAGGAAGCTCCAGAAACAAAAAATTCTTAAAAGGAAAAATGCAGCTTAATGATATTGTGTAAATACTGAGCCAAGACATTTCAGGAGCTCTGCTCTGCCTCCAAAACCTCCAAGCCGTTAGGGCTTCTCTCAGTGGTCCAGCCAGCCTCCTTGGAGGCCAACCCGCACTGCACATTGTCTGCTTCTGTTGTAGGCATCTTGCCACTGGAAACACAGAGTCCATCTGGTGGCTGTCAGTGAGAGACGGTGCCCGGTGCTATCTCCACTAGCTTGCCCTGCTGTCCTGTCTTGTCCATTCCATGCTGCTAGGTGACAAACTCTCAGAGTAGTTTGCAGGGGACGAAGGGGGAATGATTTTTAAAACAAAATATTTACAACAACAGAAACTCTTAGATCACCTGACCTTTGTAAGTTATTTATGTTGGGGAGGGAGGGGGGCTGAGCAGGGGGAGTCAGCAGTGTGAACATCTTTATCATTTGTACTTTAATTAAAAATCAAAGGAAACAATACATTGAAATCCTATATAACAGGTTTATATATAGAGAATATGTATATTTGAAGCTCTCTACAGACCAAGTCCATGTTTTACTAATTCTTTGTTCGCTGTGTTACCCATCTTGGAATAAGGCGTGACTGCCAGCTCCCTCTCCGAGGAGAGCCGTGAGCCAGGGTTGAGTGTCTCCATACAATGCCTTTACCTGTGGCCCCAGGAGAATAAGAAACTCCAGCATTTGGGAATCTTCAAGGGCACATACTGAGAACAAAAATAAAAGTTGCTTATGAGCAAAATAGGTCTGGAGTGTATTTTTCTTTATTATTGGGCTGATTTGAACTACCCTGGAACCTCACTGTAACTCTGCCCTGACCTGCCTAAGTCCTGGGTTTTCTTTATCTTCCTTTCCACAGCAGCAAGGTGAGGGATGACACAACCAATCACCAGATTGGTGGCAGATGGACTTAGTGGCACGATACATTTGACTGGGAAAGACACGTCATCAGCAGGTGTTTAGAGTTTGGTGTATAATTGACCTTCCCAGAAAAGGAAGAAGAGTCTAAGTACAGAGTCATAGCTCCTCAGATGAACACTGCTCCTAACTAGGCCCAGCCTCATCACAAGCCGTGCAGAGAGTCGGGCCTGTATTAAGTGGAGTGTTCCCTTTGGAACAGGGTTCCACTAAGTCTGCATCTGCAGACTTTCCCAGAGCGTAAGTTCATCATCCCAAGCATGGGTTCACTGCACGGGGAACACTGGTTCTGGCTCACACTGTCAGTGATAAGATACCCTGTGAATTCTGTCCTGTATGCAGCTACAGTCCAGCTAGTTCCACTTTTATCAGATGTGTTTGGAGAACAGAAAGCTGACTTCTGAATATTGTGAGCTTTACACACCAGGAGGATCCTAATAAATGAGTGGCATTTCCCACTGCCCCACCTCACTACAGTTACGCCTTTAGTGTTTCTGGAAGCCAACAGTTGCTTATTGGTATCTCAAATTTAAATACAGTGAAATTCACTGTTTGGTGTACAGTGCTATGAGTTTTGACAACAGCATAGATCTATGCAGCCACCAAAACAACCAGGATACAAAATTTCCATCATAGGATAGGGGGGTAGCTTAGAGGTAGAGTACTTAATGGGGATTTAATCTCCATCACCACAAAATAAGTAAAAACATGACTTCCATCACTCCCAAAAGACTCCCTCCTTCTACCCCTTTGTTGTCAACCCTCCCATGCTCTTTACTCTTGGCAACCATTGGCCTCCTTCCCTACAGTTGTTCCTTCCTCGTGTCATAGAAACAACTTATACAGCCTGTCTGCTGCTTTCACTTAACCATACTACACCTGGGATTCACCCATGCTACATGAGCCAGAGTTCATCACTTTTCATTGCTGAGTAGTATTCCATCATATGCTTACCTGCTGGAGGACAATGGGAACTTTCCAGCTTTCCATGATTATTAATAAAGCTGCAGTAAATATCCGCGTGTAAGCTTTTGTGTGCACATGGGTATTCATTTCTCCTGTGTAAATGATAACCACTGTTTTCCTGTGTTGGACCTTTTGAAAGCCAGAGAGGTCAGCCAGCACTGAATGGGGGCAGCTCTGAGTCACTTTTATACAGTAATGTCGGGTGAGGTAAGTCTGCTTCTCTGAAGGAAAAGGGAAAGAGCCCAGCTTTTCTTTGAAGTGACCATGACTTGCTTTTGCAGCTTTGTTCCCAGCTTCATTTCAGATGCCAGTCCGAATCACATATGGTGGGAAGCCACCCGGGCCATCAGAGCCCAGCAATGATACTAGGGTGCCTGTCACCAGCAGGCCCAGCAGTTACCTGCCCCATCCCTGCCTGGCAGCTCCCTGCCCTGCTGAATTGGTTAGAGGTCTGACTTGCACTAGATTCACACTGGAGCCAACATGCTGAGAGCCCCACTCTCCAGTACAGGGGCAGCAGTCAGTCCTGCCCCACGTCCACAGGGGCCTGAGAGCTTCCAGGAAGGAAGGCCGCCAGCCATGAACTTGGGCCACAGAATGGGCCCAGCCCTGTGGAAACTCCTTTGTGGCAGAGCTGTTACCGCTTCAGAAAGCCCAGCGTGGGTTCCACACACCTGGGTTCAAACCTGAGTCCTGCCTTTTACCAGCAATGAGAGCCCGAACAAGTCATTCAGCCCGGAGATGAATTTCACACTGAAAGAAAGTAATCTTGAGTGTAAGAATATGCTTCACAGGGAGTTGCTGTGGAACTAAAGGTGATTAAAAAAATGTGAAGTAGTTAGCACAATAAGTACTCAGTAGAGAATGAACCATTGTTACTGGCACCATGGTGTAGAAATTGGGTACTTTAAAGAATTTTTTGCTTGCTTGCTCACTTTTGAAGACTGGGTTCTGCTGCATAGCCCAGGCTGGACTGGAACTTGTGATCCTCCTGACACAGTTTCCCAAGGACTGGATTACAGGCACACACCACCATGCCCAACTTCAAGAATTCTTAATTTTAAAGAAGACCCAGCCATCCAACTCCTTTAAGTATATCTTTGCTCAGGCTAGCCTTGTCCTGGTTTCCAAAGCTTATTTAGTCTTTTCCATCTGATGTACACTCTCCTTCCTCTATGATTTCTATACCTTTCTGGGCCTCTTTCTCTTGAGCTTTTCCTGATATCTACAGCGAGCACTGGTCTACATCTCTGATAAATAGAACATCTATGTATTGAGCCAGGCAGGAGACTATCTGCAGTCATAAACATGGCAGATTTCTTGAATTCTTCATGTTTTCCAAGATTATTCTGAGAGCTTTACATAGGATAAAACTCTTCAGTTTTCATGCCAACTGATGGTGGAAGCCGTGTTGTTACTCTGATTTTAAGGCCCAAGACCACAGGTAGGAAATGATGGAGACAAAGCCTGAGCCTGGACAGTCCACCCATGCCATCCATCTGTTAGCTCATTTAGTCCTCAGCACTACACACTTTTTGTTAGTGTATGGATACACAGTTGAGGTTTGCATATTTACTGCATAGCCTGAAAAAAATAATTCTGATAGATTTATCAAGCAAATGCTTGGTAATCCTCAAGAAATCAAAGAATGGAAGAAGTGTTGTATAATTGAAACTAATCTTCTGAAGTTTCATATACAATCTCTTTAACAGTTACCACTTCAGAAGCACTACCTTCTGAATTTCTTTCTCCTTTGAAGAACATGTTAATTATGGAGCTAAATTTGCTCTGGTAAGCACTACAAACTTACCTCCTACAGATGAGGAGACCAGGACTCAGAGGTGAAGTAGCTCGCTCATACTGGCACAGTTAGTGTGTGGTGAAGTCCAGATTCAAACCAAGGGTTTACTTGACACAGTGAGTGCTCCTGACTTCTCTGTTAAACTGCTTTCATGTACAAATTGTCTAGTAAGTGCCTCCTTAACTCTTCCCTACTTTCAGGTATGTTGATCTTGTCTGTCCTGTGTGTCATATGTCACACGCCTGTGTCTTATAGCATTAAATGCAGATCTAGTGTGTAGTAAATACTCATTGAATACTACATGGTTGACAGGTTGATAAGTTCCTCTACCTCCTGCTGCTGGCATGCTGAGAACTTCCGTCCACACCTCACAATCTTGGGAGAAGCCAGTCTCAAGAAAGTGAAATATCTTACATCTCTGCCATAGAACTTGCCAAAAAAAAAAGGGGGGAGTTCCTCCATCTGTCTCAGGCTCCCTAGTCTCAATCAAGCTGATAGAGGAGAGCATCCAGTTGCCTGCAAACCTCTCGGGCCTGTTCTACTCTTCACTGTCTTGCACCACAGGCTGAGGAGAAAGTGGGGTCACTCTGATATAGCCAGCTTTGTGAGGGGTCTGTCCCTGTCCTGGGCCTCCAGTGACTCCACTCTGATATCTGTGTGGGCCATCATCTACGAAGTGGCCCAGCCAGCCTGGCTTCTAAACTTAGTTTTTGTGGCTATTCTGATGGTCAGGCGGGCATCCCTAGATCAAGTGCCATGTTTCCCCTTTTTGTGCAGATACAAACAGGCAATTCCTGCTCTTCCTACAAGCAGACATCTTACATCACACACAGTGATGTGAACACTGGGTGAGACACTGGATGTAGTCTCGTTCCTCAAAGAGTCAGGGTCTACTTGAAGAGATAAGGCTAAGAGAATTAGAAGGCAAAAGTCTACTCCATCAGGAGCATGAATATGGAAGACCCACAAACTAAATTCTCTGATGGATCCACTACTCTGCGCCTTTGGGATGGTGAAGCTTTTTCTAGGTGTACATACCTCAGTTTGGACAGTTTAAGCAGATTTCCATGGCTCAGCTCCTGCCTGCCTTTCCATGCTTTGCTTCTACCATTCATTTATTCATCCAACAAACATGTATTGAATATCTACACTGCACTGACCACAGTAGGTAATTCAGTATGGTAGAAGAATAGAGGTGGTAAGAGATGGGGTTGGAGCCAGATCATGAAAGACATCATCCTCAGAGAGAAAGAGTTTGGACTTTGTCCTGAATGAAATTCAGAGACACCAACCCTCTCCCCGCAGCTTGCACTTTCAGCCACAACTTAATGTTTCTACAGTTCCATGCCTGCAATCATGCTGGTTCCACTACTGGAATGCCAGTCCCTTGCAGTTTTCCCCAGTTTGCTTACATAGTTCTCCTGTTTTTCTAAGGCATAACTCAGAGGATGCCATGGTCCAACAGCATCTGTGAGAGACCCTATGGTTACAGTCATCACACCACATTGAAATGAGCTCATTGTATATCTTCAATCAGATGCTAATGTCTATATCCCCTGCTCATACAATAGCGGCCTGGCACAAAACAGTTGCTTGATTTAAAAAAAAAAAAACAAAAAACCACAGTTACTAAACTATTGAATTAATGTCAAACACACCCAGCAACCCCTTAGAGAAGCTATAGTGACATTGGGAGAAACGACACAAGGAAGAACTCAGCAGATGTGTGGAGCAGCAGCTCTCATTTCTCCTACAGTGGGACTACCTGGCCTTCATCCCCACCTCTGACCCTCCACTGTTCTTCACCCAGGTGAAGCACTTTGGTGGTCCTGGGCTTTGAACTCATGCCTCACACTTGCTAGGCAGGCGCTGTACCACTCAAGCCCCTCCCCCAGCCCACCCACGTGAAGCACATTGAATGGGGAAAATCCCCACTAAGCTGTCAATAAGTATTAGCTCTTCTCAGTACACAGGCCTTCAATCTGCCACTAAATCTTTCCCCAGTTCTAGAAACAAAATTACCTTTTCCTTTCTGTTAAGATTTTTGTTCCCTTTCTGGACCCCGATTCAAAAGTGTGACATAGATTTTGAGCCTGGGAGAGGGGGAGCTTGGTCCAGAAGAGCACTAATAGAAACACCTGGGGAAATGTTTATGGTTTAACTCTAGTGGATTTCTTCCATTCTGTCTTCCAATTCACTAACTCTCTCTTCAGCTGTGTCTAGTGCACCATTTAACTCATCCATTGACATTTTTATTTCAGTAGTCACATTTTTGACCAGTCAGGTTTCTACCTTGTTGTTTGTATCATACCCACTGGAATACATTTCATAATCTCTTTGTTTTATGGGTCCTGATCTTCCTTTTAACCACTTGAACAATGTTAGTATCCTTACTTTTCAAATTGATGTATTCATTATTTCTTATTCACCAGGAATGTATTCTCCTGTTTGTTGAATGTGTGTTTTATAATATAAAAATCCTAAAAAAAACTACCCAAATTGGCTTACTCCTGGCTTCATCTGGTATTACTCTCCCTCTTGCTTACTCCTCCTACCCAGATACACTAACCTCCTGGTTACTTTCCGTTAAGCTTCTGCCTTAGAGCCTCTGCATTTGCTGTTCCTTTTGCCTGAAACTCTTTTCCCACTCACCCTCTCACCACCTCTTTTTGCGGGGCTCCCTGGATGATATTTTAAATTGTGACATCCTCCTCCACAATTTCCTAACTCTAGGGTTTTGAAATCTGGTATCCTGCCTTTCTACACACTGGAGCTGGTAGCGGAGGGGATTCCCAGGTGTGCTCCATATGTCATGGGACTGTAAGTTTGGAGAGGCCACCATATGTGACCTTTCTCCTGAAATCTGCAATCTTCCCCCATGGGGATGAGAACACCTATGTGGGAGGCATCCCTACTGACAGACAAGAATTGTATCTGTCGTGAAGGCTGAAATAGAAGAAGGCCTCCAATGTACTGGCTTAGTAAAGTGAGACTGCCTCCCGTTTTATCTAGAGTTCACTGCTTCCAGAATTAGGACATGCCCTTCAACCCCAAAATCTTGGCAGGCACCTACCACAAAAAGCCTGGCTTTTCTGGAAATGTCTAATCCTTTGGGGAGGTAACTTTTATTATTTTTGAATGAGCCTTGCATTACTCAGGGTTCTCCAGAGAAACAGAATCACTAAGGTGCACACACACACACACACTTTATTATAAGGAATTAACTCATGCAATTGTGAAGATCTAAAACTCCCATGATCTGCTCTCTGCAAGCTGGAAATCAGCTTTCTGATTCAGAAAGCTGGTGCCGAGCTGGATAGCCACAGAGCTAGGGAGTTGATGGTGTAACTTCAAGTCTCTGAGTCTGAAAGCCTGAGAATCAGGAGCACTGAGGGCAGGGAAAGATTGATGTGTGAGCCAGGCACCGGTGGTTGAAATCGGGAGGATCATGGATTTGAGTGCAGGCAAATAGTTCATGAGACCCCATCTCCAAAATAACCAGCACAAAATGGACTGGAGGTGTGGCTCAAGCAGAAGAACACCTGCTTTGCAAGCATGAAGCCCTGAGTTCAAACTCCAGTCCCACCAAAAAATAAACAAGTAAATAAAATGACGTTCCAGCCCAAGCAGTCAGTAACCTTCCCCTCATTTCCTGTTCATTCAGACCCTCCACAGACTGGATGATGTCCACCCATCCCATGCTAATCTCCAAAAAGACCCTCAGAGACGTGATTTCTGATGCAGAAATCATACTAACCCAGGAATCTGGGCATCCCATGTCCCAGGCCAGTTGGCACATAAAAGTATCCATCATAAACGGGAGACATGTCTCAAGTGGTAGACTGCATGCCTGGCAAGCATAAACCCCTGAGTTCAAATCCTAGTACAGCCAAACAAACAAACAAAAAACTAACTATCATGGACCCAAATCCCTTTTATCCCTCAGCACACTTACACCTCATAAAAATGGCTGGCAGGAGCCAGGGGCTTGTCCACTAAGTCCTTCCCAAGAATTGTGAGAATGAGTCCAGCGTGGTTGTCGCCAGCCATTCTCTCTACCACCAGGTGCACAGGGAGGGAAGCTAGTGGGATCAATACCACTTCTGCCCATTGCTCTCTGAATCCTGCAGGGGGCAGCTGGACACAGGCTGAGGATCTGAACACCAAGCTCAGTGGCTAAGGGAACAGCGTTCCAGGCTGCTGTGTCCTTAGGTACAGTGGCGCTCACAGTCAGGGCCGCTTGGCTGGCTCAGGCGTCGTGATCCTCACATCTGCTGGTCACAGAGGACGGAGAGGTGATGGAGCCTGTAACCTGCACTGGCCAGTGTGGTAGCCACTGACCATCTGCCTGTTGACATTTACATTTAAATTCACTAAAATGGAATACAATTTACAGTTTGGTCCATCAGCTGCACTGGCCACACTTTTAGTGCTCAATTTCTAGTCACAGTGTCCACTGTGTGGGACAGTGCACATATGAAATTGGAGAGCCCATAGATAGCACTGTCCTAGACAATGTCCACCCTAGCACCATGCACATTACATCCCAAATCCCAGAGTCTGCAGTGGAACTCGCCCTGGAGAGTGCTCTGTCCAAAGCCCCAAAGCCCCAAAGCCTGGGCCTCTTGAAGCCACCTTTCCTCAATTCCTTCTTGAGAAATAATGATTTCCTCTCCTGGGTAGACAGAACTTAGGGTTCAGGTATCCAAATGACACTGATGTGAAATGGGACAGGACCTGGTTCTTTTGGCCAAGGAAGCACTTGGACGTGGCAGCAGGTTCAACCGCTTGGGCTCCTTGGGGCCTCTGTGCCTTTGACTATGCTGTCACCTCTTTCCTCACATCTACTTACCAAACAAGTAGCATGTACCAAGGCTGTAGGTGCTGCCCACCTGCCTCGGCATCCACGTCTACCTGCCAGCAGGCGGATGTCTGGCTCTTGGCCCACAGTTGGCCTTTGCACAGATGGATGGTGTGGGAGACTTAATGGTCCCAGGAGCAGCCCTCAGTCATCAACAGATGAGGTACCCCCCGGAGTGACATCACCCTGAGGCACATTTCTTTTTTCCAGAATCCTTTAGAGGATGGAGCTTTGATGGCTGGAGGCAACTGTCCTGACTGGGCCTCCTTCACCAACTTTCTCCACTTCCCTGTCTTACTCTCCTTTCCCTGTCAGAGTTTTATCAGGCCTTTCCCAAATTAATTATTTGCACAAACTATAAGAATTTTCTTCAGGACTAACCCAAGCCAAGACAAGGGCCTTCTGTGTACCAGACACAGTGCTGAGCACAGAGGCAAAGAGATGTTTAAAAACCAATGAACTTGCTGAGGGGGTGTGGTTCAAGTGGTAGAGCTCCAGCCTAGCAAGCATGAGGCCTTAAGTTCAAACCCTAGTATCACCATAAACAAAAACCAGTGAACTCAGTTCCTTCCTCATGAGTTTGTAGCAAAATGGGTGGAAAAGAGGTGATTAGCAGCCTGGGGACAAGGGACATTTAAGGAGCCCCTCCCCACAAGACACCAGCATGGCCTGGGATGGATAGGGTAGGAGCTGCTGTAGGGGGAGGAAGGGGCTAGTAGAGCAGATGGACAAGGGAGAGATGGGGCTCCAGACAGAAGCATACCTACACGTAAGAAACAGGGAGCCACCAGCTTCTTGCAGGCTGGGACCACTAGGTGGGGATGTGGAGAATGGACTGGTGAGGTCACAGGAGGAAATGCCAGGTACCCACCCAGGAGACTGGAGCACTGACGAGGAGAGAAAGCCTGGAGTGGGTGGGGCCCAGGCACTGGGGATGGGCAGAAGATGAAGGGACAAATGAGGCTTGATGAAGGACAGTTGCCAGCACCTGACTGAAGGACAGTGACCAGTTAGACAGGAAGCCGAGGGAGATGCAGGTTTCAAGCTGACTCCCAGGTTTCTGGCTTAGGAATGGTGCTGCCATTCCCAAAACACAAACACAGCAGGAATGAGTATGAGGAAAGATGATGGCTTTAATTCTGAACGTGACCTTGAGTGCCTGTAGGTCACTAGTTCTCAAATCAGGCAGCCCTGATTTGTAGTGTTTGCCACTTCCAATGGTGTAAATAATTCCACCATGACCTGTTCCAAGTTTCCAATCTGACATCACTAAACATCCGAACACAGACTTAGGAAGAGACTCAATTGTCTCTTACAGGCAGTGTAGATGGGGTCCAGGTGACTCTAGTGCATGCCTGGGTGCCCTACAACCTCTGCCCTGGGCTAGTGGAATGAGCTGATCTAGTTAAGCAGGTAGAATCTAAAGCGCAAAAGAGAACCCAAATGCAGCACAGGCTTGGGAGACCTCAGCACAGATCGCAAACACCTGCCAGGTAACAGGGAATGCAAAACTGAGTAAGACTTGGTCCCTCCCCCAAAAAGCTTGCAGTTATATGGGAAGAAGAATAAGCCAATGATTGATCAAAGCAGAAGGAAGTCATGGTGCAGGTTGTTGGGGGGACCCAAAGGGGAGGAGACTCTACCATCTGGGTGAGAGAAGGCCCTTGGAGGAGATGGCAGCAGCTGAGTCTTTGAATTTAGCAGGTGGAGATGAGAGAAGCCAATGTCACCACAGAAGGGAAAGCCAAGTAGAGGACACAAGGACATGAGTGCAGGTGCCTGTGGCTGAGCAGCTAATGGGAGGTGTGCACAGCACTGTGATGGGTGGTGAGACCAGCACAGTCAGGTAAGAAGGATCTCGGCTCAGAGCTGAGGAATCTGAACTTAATTTCGAAGCACAAAGAACTCCCTTGATAATGTGAAGCCATTGGGAGTTACCTGGCCTCCAGGCACAGCTCTCCCAGCTCCCAGTTCAGGACACTTGGCCTGATCAAAGAGGTGACTTTTCGGCTAATTATTATATCATCCAGTTCAAGGTGGTCACTTTAAGAACAATGTTCAATTAGCCAAGGTTCTTCCCTTTCCCTTCTCCTTCCCCTGTCTTACTTTTCAGCTGGCACTCAGGTGAGGAGTGACACAGGAGGAGGAAGAAGCTGAGGGGAGTTGCCCAGTGCCACCCTCTGCCTTTGCATCATGTGCAGGGAGGGGGTCTGGACCTCCCAGGAAGAACCCAGCTTTTGTCGCTGACAACTGTGTTCTTTGCCATCCATTGCCTTGTCCAAACTCCTGGCCCCTTTATCCCTGAACTGCTATTTCCTCTTGCTGTCTGGAAGGGGTCAACCCTGACAGCAGAGCTCCCTTCCCTTTTCAGTGAGCTTAGTCTGGGCAGTGTCTCCCTCTCCATCCCTATACCAGTGAGTGTTGTGGCCTAGCATTCATGGTGGAATGCTGCAGCAGAAAGGGGATGGAAAGAAGCAAATTATTGAAAGGGAGTATGTGCTAGTCAACTTTGCAGTACTACAGTAAGATATCCAAGGCTGCTCTCTTGTAAAGAGGAAAAGGTTTATTTAGCTCACAGTTTGGGAGGCTCAAAGTACAAGATTGAGTGGGTAGCCTTGGGCTGGCCTCCAGTGACAGGCACCGGTACAAACAAAGGGTCACACCTCAAACCGGACCAGCGAGAAAGAGAACAGACAGACCTAAGCTTGCTCCTTTTATAATAATTCTCTTGAAAGAACTCAAGGAACCCCATGAAAACTATCGAGAGGTGGCGAGGAAATTTATTATGGCCCCATTGTCCTCAGGACCTCCTACTGGGCCCCACCTCTTAAAGGTTCTATTACCTGCCAGCTGTGCCACACTGTGGACGAAGCCTGCACATATGGGCACTCAATACCCAAACCATAGCAGGAAACATCAGAGTATGCTAAAACCACTTTCCTGATTGCATTCATGTGTGTATTCACTATCCCCATTTCACTGATAACATGGAAACCTCCTCAGGACCAGGCCCTGTCTTGTTTAATATGTATCTCCCCTGCCTAGGAGAGTGCCTGGTTCATGGTAGGTACTCCATACATGCTGTTGAATAAGTGAATGAATACATGAAATAATTAAATCTGAACTTGGAAAGTTAAGCTGTAGATGTGGGGACAAGGGCCTGGACTTAGGTTATGGACTAAGCAAGTGGGACAGAGAAGAGAGAGTTTCATTAAGAATAATTGGGGGCTGCACATGGTGGTCATACCTGTAATCCCAGCTACTCAGGAGACAGAATTGGGAAGATCATGGTCCAAGGCCAGCCTGGGCAAATTTAACGTAAGATTATCTAGCTCAAGTGATAGAGCACTTGCCTAGCAAATGCAAGGTCCTGAGTTCAATCCCCAGTACAGAAAAAAAGAAAGAGAATAATTGAGGCATAGACAGAAAAATCCAAAATGGACTTCACCAAAATTAGTAACTTTGGTGCACAAAAGAAGCTATCAACAGAGCAAAAAGACAACCAATAGAATGGGAGAAAATTATTTATCTGATAAGGAATTACTATGCAGATTTTTTTTAAAAACTCAGAAACAAAAAAACACCTTATCTAATTCAAAAATAGGCAAAGAAATTGAATTGATAATTAAATTAATACATCTCTAATGAAGACCTTGAAATGGTAAATAAGCACATCAAAAAATTGCTCAATCTCAACCAACAATTGGAGAAACGTGAATGGAAACCACCAATGGGATACCACGTCCCACTCATTAGGATGGCTTTTATAAAACCACAAAAAAAACACAAAAAAAACCCCAAAAACAGAAAACAAGTGTTGGCGAGAATGTTGAGAAATCAGAACCCTGTGCATGGCTTGTAGGAATTTAAAATGGTGCAGCTGCTGTGGAAATCAGTACAGTAGGTTTTCCAAAAAACACTACACAGAATTAACAGCAATTCCTCTTTAGAATTTCGTTTCCATAAGAACTGAAGCAGGGGCTCAGATAGATAATCGTGCATCAGCTGAAAGGTGAAAACAACCCATGTGTCCATGAAAAGATGAACAAACAAAATGAGAGATATACACACAGTGGAACGTTCTTCCGACTTCTCAAGGAAGGGTGTTATGACGCCTGCTACAACATGGATGAAACTTGATGACTAAGTGAAATAATCCAGACACAACAGAACTGTTACTGTCTGATTCAACTTAGTGAGCCATCTACGGTTGTCAAACTCGTAGACACGGAGAGTGGAATAGAGGATGCCAGGGCTGGGGGAAGGGAACAGAGTTATTGTTCAGTGGGATGATGAGACGGTGCTGAGGATGGGTGGCAGTGATTCCACAATAATGTAAATATGTGTAATGTCTCTGCTATAGCTTGGGTATGAAATGTCCCTGCAGTGTTGAAAACTTAGTCCTCAGCTGGTGATGCTACTTTGGGAGGCTCTAGAAACTTGAGGAGGCAGAGCTTAGCTGGAGGAAGTAGGTAACGGGGCGTGTGTCCTGGGAAGATGTACCTTACCCCATCCCTTTCCCGACATGCTTTCTGCTACTTTGCTCTCTTACCTGCTTTCCGCCATGGTGCTCTGCTTCACCATGGTCTAGAAGCAACAGAGCACAGGGACCCCAGACTGAAAACTCAGAAACCATGAACCAAATAAATCTTCCCTCCTTTGTTTAGCAGGTATTTTGTCACATCAGTGAAAAAACTGACACTGTCATTGAACTATATGCTTATAAATGGCTAAGAAAGTAAATTTTGTGTTAGGCATATATTTTACAGAGAGAAACAGAGGAGCAGGAGGGAGAAAGTTCTTCTGACTCTTGGCTGTCACCCACTGGACATAGGAGAGGGGAAAACCTAGAATGAGGCTCATATTTTGGGCTTGAGTAACTGGAGAAAAGATGGAGCCACTCACCAAGAAAAGAATTTCCCAGAAGAAATTCAGGTTTGGGGTTAAAGGTGAGTTCGGTTTTGGACAGGCTGGGTTTGAGCTGCATGGGGCTCCCATGCGCTGATGTGTGTGAGGCAGCTGACACTGTGAAGATGCAGGGACAAGATATCCACAGCATCCACATGGGGGTGGTGGAATGAGAAAGAAAAAAGTGAGAAGAGACCAAGGCCAAGCACAGAGCCCTCCCACCTGCGTCTGCGTGGAGAAGCCTCCAGGGCCCTTAAGTCTCACGGCCTCAGCCCTCTTTCTCTAGGAAGTCCTCTGCACCCTCACGGAGCAGAGTGGAGCATTCTGGCCTTCGGGGCCCACCATGCCTTGCCTTCACTTTTGCTCTGCCACCTGTCACACTGCTAGAATGACGTTCTCGTGCATCTGTCTACCCCTCTTCTGAGCTCCCAGTACCCCCCAACATCGGGGAAGCATTCTAGTCATTGTGAGTCCCTGGTACTTTAGCACAGCGTTCAGTAAAGGTTTGTTGGATGAGTGAATATCTGAAAGAGTGTTTTTGCCAAGGCATGTAACATAATCCACACTTCTCATCCTTTTGGAAGGAGTCTACTGCTTCTGCTTCTGGGCTTTGGCTGGTGGTGGGGTTCTTCTTTAGGCTGAGCTGGGCTGTGTACCTTAGTTGAAACAACTCCATTCCACGGCTCTCATTCTCTTCCTGGGACCAGAAAGCTAGCCCCAAATGTACTTCTTGTGGCAATGCTGGGGGCTCTAGAAAATCATTCAAGCTGAATAATATGAGCCCTTCTTCCAGGTTTCACCATTGGTGGATCAGAGAATCAGGATATTAGTTGCATGCTCTCTTCCACTGCACAGCTCTGGGAAGATGTCACTTTTGGGTAAACTTAGTTTTGGGTAACCTTAGTGCCACATGCGTGAACTTTTGGTGAGTCACTTCCTCAAAGACCTTAGTGCA
This sequence comes from Castor canadensis, assembly GCF_047511655.1. Taxonomy (NCBI): domain Eukaryota; kingdom Metazoa; phylum Chordata; class Mammalia; order Rodentia; family Castoridae; genus Castor; species Castor canadensis. The sequence goes on from NC_133386.1 coordinate 179,706,485, forward strand.
CTGCATACCCCTCTGTTGTGCCATTCCACAGGTTCTGCAGCTAGTTGCATACCTGTCTCCTCTGTTGTTCCAGGAGTTTCTGTTTTACTCATCCAGCTCCCAGAACAGGTGTCAATATCTCTTGAGTGCTGTGACAGCCACCACAACCCCTTCATTCTCTGACTTCCTCTACATATGCTTTTGACTCTTTATTTCATCTTCTGAGTATTGTCAGTAGGCTATTATGTTTATAATTCATCATGATAAAGTTACATGACTCACTTTTTACCGACTAATAAGACCCTACAAAGTAGTTACCTCAAAAGATTATACTCTTAGGCTGGGCATGATAGCACATGCTTGTGATCCTAGCTACTCAGGAGGCAGAGCTAGAAGTATTGAGACTCAAGGCTGGCCTGGGCAAAAGTGTGAGACTTCATCTGAAAAGTAAACTAAAAAGCAAAAGGGCTGGGGGCATGATTTAAGTGGTACAGTGCTTGCCTAGCAAGCGTGAGGCCCTGAGTTTCATCCCCAGTAAAACACACACACACACACACACACACACACACACACACACACAATTTTACACTTTTATATGCTCATTTCTGGCTCTGAATTCTGAAGGAAGTTTCAAGAACTCTGGCAGGAATGCCATCATGTTCATTTAAATACTCTTGAGAGTGACAGATCTGTGTCTTGTTAAGGTGGATGGAATTTTTGGAAACAGTGAACAATCATTTGGATCCAAAGCTGGTGACTAAGGTGGGTAGTCAGGCTGGGTCATTCTGGGGACAAAAAAAATGAAATATGGTTAAGAAGAAATGAGCCTGAGGTTCTTTCATAGTTTTAAAGCTGTCCCCGAGGACAGCCCACAGGAGCTCCAGGAGGAAGCAAAGACATGTGAGCACGTCTGCATCTCTGCAGGTGACTACGGTGCGGGGGGGCCACTGGATGATTCTGATTCAAATGAAATTCTGATTTCATTTTTCTTAGCTGAGGGTCTTTGTTTTTTAATCTTTTGAGAATCCAATGACCTGTCTCCAGAAAAATGTTCTAAGCTTGTAGTTCACTTATTACTTCAGGGGTCCACGGACACCAGGTCAAAGGCCTCAGGTTTAATGCAGTAGAGAGTAGCAAGTATGATTTTCTTAGTTTCTTGATTTCTGCCCGCACACACCGTAATAAGCACAGCCCAGGAAGGTAACCTAACAGGTCTGTGAAATTTTACACTATCTTCTTCACTCTGAGATCACATTTGTGGTCCAGTACCTCCCCCTGTAGGGGGACTGCCTTCTCAGAATGCCAATTTGACCTCAGCAAGATTCATGCGTGGGAAGAGCCTCAGGGCTCCACTCAGACTCAGGGTCCTTTGAACCCACAAGGACCAAGCCAAACCAGCTCAGAGTCCCTTGTGTCTTTCTATTCGGGCCCTGTGTCCCTTCCCTGGCAGCTTGTTTGCTCTGAATTATCAGCCAAGGGCACAAAGGTGGAAAACAGTTGGCTGTGATGTGAAGCTGTGCAGCCACAAGAGGGAGCCATGTGTTCTGAAAGGAGTCTGGCTGTGAACGTTCCTCCCACCTTCATTCCTCCAACACCTACGCAGGCTCCCCAGTCATAATGTTGGGTGCTGATTGTAGAGATGGGCAAGACGTGGGAATGTTGGGCTCAGATGGGCCACCAGCCAAGCAGGTTCTCCCCAGACACCTGTCTCTAGGCAGGTGTAATGGGCAGAACACCCAGCACACCTTTGGGGCCCAAGGGTGTCACTCTCAGGCCTTTTTCAAGGAGTGCTTCATCCATCATTAACCTTTATTTTCTTGGCAAAAGAACCCAAGTACAAAGGGGGAAATGAAGAATCCAGACAGGCAAAGGACACAGTAACCACCGCCTTCTCAAAGGTACCCCATCACCATGATAGGGGGATGTAATTCCCACACACAGTTCCTCAGGGAGCTAATAAGCACTAAGGGAGTCTTTCAGGAAGTATGATAAGGTCGTTTGTATTCATGGGGTGTCTGGGCAGTTGTGTAGAGTGGACAGACACCTCTGGGGTTATGAGCAGTTGCCTAGAAGGAGGAGCAAGTGGACTGAGCAGGTCCAGAAGGAAAGAGGGAACACCCTGCCCCAGTGTGTGCCCCAAGGATATAGGGGGTGTCCCTTTTATTCAATGTAGAAATGCCATGGCTGGTATTATTCCTGATTTACAGCTGAGGAAACTGAACTCAAAGAATGAAATGACTTCCCTGGGTCTTGTAGCTGGCCTGATGGAGCCAGGATCTGAAGTCAGGATTGTCTGCCCCAGAAGCTAGTGCCTTTACAGACTCCCAGGGCCTCTCAGAGCAAGGGTCTACTCTCAGGCTGGGAAAGTGCAGCCCTATCCTACTATCACAGTTGCACACTCCCCACCTCTATCAACAGCATCTACACACATCCCACGGTCCTTAGGACACCCCCAAGGTTGCAGTCCCATCTGTCAGCCCCATGACCTGATTTCAGTAGCCTTATCTGACCCTAAACCAGACCTCCAGAAGGTTCTGGGAGCAAGGGAGTGAGCACCAGGGGAAGGTCCTCATCAGACCCTGAAGTGAGGTGTCCAGCCTCCCATCCCTCCACACCAAGGCCTCTGTCAATGGCTCTGAAGAATGGGCCAGCAGAGACCCTGATGTCTTCTCTAGACAGAGGTCCCCCTGCTGCCCTTCCTAGGGAGGCAGACAGCTCTGAGAACAGCACAGACCCCTCCATTCCCACCTCCCTTTCTTAGGACACCTTTTCCCAGACTCAGCCTTGAGGCCCAGGGAGAGGTGGCACTTGGTTGCTAGGGCAACGGCTCCATTGTTGAGCTGCATGAGTTTAGCTCCAGGCCCCCTCCATTCCTGGACCCTACTCTCCCTACCATTCCTAAGCCAAGGGAGCTTGGCTGGGCCCCATTCTACTCCTCAGGGTCTCTTTGTCACCTCAAGATGCAGAGGAGGGGGAGACAGGCTGGCTGGTCACCATGCCAACATCACACTGCCCACATCCCTGAGGGGGAGGGGAAAAGGGAGGGAGCAGTGGGACAGTCTACAGTCTAGGGAGCAGTTGGTGAGTCCCTCGGCATCTGTCCAAGGGCCCCTTTCTGCTGGCCCAGCCACAAGCCTTACACAAAGCTTGGGGCTTAGTATAACTCTTGAATTTTCAGTAGCAGGCAGGTCCCTACCAGCTTTGCTCCTGAGCGCACTTCCTCTGACTCTCATTCGACAGCATTCACTGAGGGAACTTGGAACCATCCTGCAAGTCAAACACTATAAAGCCATGTTACACCTCAGCAAACTCTTGCGAAGGCAAATGGTCCAAGGTGCCCCAGGTAGCGAGTGTCAGGCAGGATTCACTCTCAGGTCTGCCTGGCTCCCACATCTCTGCATTAAAATGGAGAAAAGATCACATTCTGCCTGCCATTGATGGCGTCTTCACTACTGCTGTGCACAATAAGTAGATTGGTTATTGACTAAAAATAAAGCCATTTCAAGGAAGTTAAGGACAGGGCATCTTGCACGTTGCAGCTGCTTGGTAACTCTTACAGGGAACGAGCAAATAAATGTTCAGGGTAACTCCTCAACAACCTGGAAGGCAGTCACTCACTCACTTATTCATTCATTCATTCATGCCCTCAGTAAATAAACACCACAGATTTGGTGCCAGACACTACACAATAGTAGTGAGAACCAGACAGGTACGTGCTTCCTGTCTGATGAGAGGCAGACAAGTGAACTGCCCATTCTATGCAGAGTGCTGACAGCAGGTGTTAGGAACCATCCCCTAACACTGTATCTGTGACTCGAGGTCAGTTGCCTCTCAGGCAGACCACGATGGCTCTTCTCATGTTTTGAATCACAGTCACAGATTACGTGAGTTCAACCGACCACGAATCTTCTAGTTCAGTTTCTGTGTACTTTGGGTGCTTTCATGTCCCACCATCACTATCTTTGCCACACCTATGTACCACCTTCTATTATTTAACTAATATTTGTTACACTGATGCACTTACTAAGGTCTTAAAAAGTGTGAGATGGACACTTTACGTCATTATCGTGTATTTTAAATCATAAAATACACACATTGTTGTGAAATTCTAAGGGGATAACATCATAGCTTGGTCCCTGATTCTACGACTCACTGTGTTTATTGAAATGGGAAATTAGCAGCTACTACTGAGGTGCTGGACCCATATGCCACCATCCTGGCTCTTTTTTTGACTTAAAAGGCTTGGATGAGAATTAAGAAGGCAGGAACTGTCCTTGGTGGGCCATTTAATGGCCATTTGGGTATGGGCTGGCATGCCAGAGCCTCTGAACTCCATCTTGGAGGCACTCAGTGATGTGAATGCTCTGAGAAAACACTGGTAAGTCCTGGCCCTTCCCTGCACAAGTTATCATGTTCCCATAGAGGACAGTCTGGGGCCCTCAGATGACCTCTCTGCACAGTCCTCTCTGTGGTCCTCTATCACTTCCATTGATCCTTATTTAATAATGACAATTCTGTTGTGGACTCCACTCTCAGATTCCCTCTGCCACCTCCACATCAGCGCTGTTTGGTCCCTTCCTCCTGTGCCTCCACGCAGTCAGCCAGTCTCCCTCCAGAGGGGCGCTGCAAGGACAGAGGTTTCCCAGCCTTGTTTTGTGCGGTGCTCAGCAGGGCCTCAGTCACTACAGTGACTCACTGGCTGTCTCCTGGATTCTGTTGTTGGTTGGCTTTTGACATTTTCCCTTCTAAGCACATTAGAAGAGGAAAAATAAGCAGGAGATAGCATTCTGCTCAGAGGAAGTAAGATCTGTGTCTCCAAATCCTGCCCCCTCCCCACCACACACACCTGTTGTTTGTGCCTGAGACGCCAACATTAATGCTTCACTTCTTTGTATTGAGGTATTCTTCCAGCTAAAATAAAAAGAAATTTAAGAAAGGAATTTGCTTATCATACATTCTGATTCCATTTATATGAAATGTTCAAACCAAGTGAACATGTAGAGACAGAAAGTAAATTAGTGGAATCCTAGGGTTCAACAATGAGAATTAGGGGTGATGACTGAGGATATTGGAGGGTTTTTGTTTGTTTTTTGTTTACAGTATTGAGAACTGAATCCAGGGCCCCACCCATGCCCAGCAAGTGCTTTACTGCTAAGCTACACCACTAGTCCTTGTTTTGTTTTTGAGATGATGGAAAATGTTCTATAATTGATTATAGTGATGGTTGCACAATTATGTGAATATACTCAAAGCCACTGAATTGTACAATCTAAATGGGTGAATTGTATGGTATATGAATTGTATCTTGATGAAACTGTTACCAAAAGATGAGGGTGGGGAGGAGAAAAGAAAGGAAAGGAGAGCACAGCCCTCCTTAACACTGTGATAGGAAAAACCACGGTCAGTGGTCAGTGCCTCTCCTTCCCGGGCCTTTATTACTACAATCAGACCTGCCCCTTCATCAGCCTCTCTTCTCTGCCTTCACTGAGACCTTACTTTAATAATAGTCAACACTAGCATTTACTGAGTGCTGACTATGTGTTTTGCAAGTCTATTCCATTTAATTCCTTAGTGAGGCCAGTCCTTCACAAAGCTGACAGAGGTCTACCCTTTGCCCCAGTGCAGAGATGAGAAGAACTGGGTTATTTCTTGACTTCCTGTGATATTCCCAGGCCCTTTTTCCAGCATGTTGTCTTTATAAAACCAGGTCATCCACATAGCACCACTGCCCACTCTTTATTCTTTGGTGTAATCTATCAGCCCACAGGATCCCCTCCAATCCCACCTTCCTCCAGTCTGTGCCACCTGGCTGACGTACTGGGTCCATGCCATGAGGAATACAGACTGTGGAGTGGGCTGGCAGATTTTCCTTCACGAGAGTGTAAAGTAATAACAAGCTTAGGGCCTTGGATTCATAGCTCAAGATACAATCAGAGAACCTATAGAACAAACATCCAATAACTGTCCTAAAAGAACATCCTATGGTTGCACTAATATAACATCTTATTTCTTCTGCTAGTGAGTTCATGTAGCCAGAAATCAAGTATAGACTTCTATCCTAGACTTGTTGACTTACAAATAGATTGAATTCACAGCCTCGCCAATTTTCTTGCACAAAAGTTAGACCAATGGTTAGGAAAGACCACAGTCTCCCAAATTAGAATGTTAATATTTAGGATAACTCAGTTAAATATGAAAACCCTGGACCCCCATAACTCCCAACAAGTTTCTCTTACCAGGAGAAACAAACTCTTCTACCCTACCTAATACAATGGATTCTGCCTTGCTTTAAGACTCTGTGGCTGTTCTCTGCCCCAACACCTCACGTGTTCTCTAGATCCACAGCTTAAAATACAATCTCCATGTCCAGGCAGCTGATTGTAAAATTGCACCTATGAGATCCTTACATACCAAAACGTGTAACTTTATATATCAATGAAAACCTGGAGAATTGCCAGGAAAAGGAGACGGAGGAAGGGGCAGGAGAGGTGAGGGGAGAGGAGGGGAAGGGAAGGGGAAGGGAGGGGAGGGGAGGGGAGGGGAGGGCACAGGAGGGGAGGAAGGGGAAGGGAAGCAGCCACCTTTGAAAGTACTACAGTTGCAGGACAGTATGTGTGCTGGTGATAATGATGGAAGATATGCCATTGAAATTGTTCCTGGGTTTAATGAGGATAATGATATCCTAGCATTGGCCATATAATAACATTTGGTGACCACAAATAAAGTGGACACAGAAGGCAGCAGAGGCAAAGTGATCATCAGAATTGACTGACACATGGGATCTTTGGTAGTAGCTGATGGGTGAGGAATACTAAGGATTAAAATATATGGGGCATTGCATTATTGATTTATTAAAAAAAAAAACTCTAAAGATCTGACACTTAGTCTGAGGACATCAGAGAGTCATACGTTTTCCCTAAATTCCCAGACCTAAGTCAGGTGAAGGTGAAAGTTTACATTGTAAATCTTCCTCTCAATTTTCCCCCTAGGGATTTGTGGTCATTTAGTGTAGTGACTGTGCACTGAGAAAAGGGAAGTATCAGACTTTTCAGGGCTTATTACTGGTCCTGGGCTAACACAAATCCTTGGTCATGGGTTGACTGGGAAACAACAGGAGTCTGGAAATAAATAGAATTTGGGAACAAACCATTTCATAGTGGGTCAAATAGATTTGTATCCATCCCGTGGTTATTCCTCCAGGTCCTGAATGTCCAGTTAGTAGGTAGAATCTCCATACTGGCTTCCTAACCTATAGACTATGGGCTGCCATAACAGGAAGGACCAAGTGAAATATCCTAGTGAAGCCTCTCCTTAATAAAGTAGTAAATCAAACCAATGCCATGGTTTTAAGAGGACCAGTGCTACCACAAAAGATTTGGAAAATGCAAGACTGGTGACCCAGTGGTGAACTGGAATCATCTGGGACAGGCTCTTGAGAACTGTCTTTGTTACAGTGTATTCCTGGGGTTATTATCGCGAGATCTTTCACATGACCTCACAGCTCTTTAGTAAGGTCACATTACCAGTATGAAATTGGCCATCATGGAGTTACACTAAGGAAATTGACAAACACTACAAATCAGGGCTTTTTTTTTTTTCAGTTTTTTCTTTTCTGAGAGCCAGCTTACCAGCGAATGACTGGCAACCCTGTCACATTTCATTTAACTTACTGTTTGGCTTGTGCAGCTGTTGGAGACTTGGAGAATGATGGCAGAATATGTAAAAGGAATCAGATTATGATTTCATTTGTAGCTGCTCTTCCAGATCTGGTCTCTTTACTGTACCATATCTACACAGCCTCTGACACCTACTCTGGACAGGTAGATGGGTGGACGGATGAAGGCAGGGAGGGTTGTCTGTATGAAAGGAGAGTTATGTTAGGTAAGAGCCTGTTGCATTGCTGTTGTTGCCTTATTAGAATTTAAGTAGGGGAATAAAGGTGGGCATTCTGCACCTGAGTAGTGCAGAGTAAACTCAGGGCTTCACACTTGCTAGAAGGTGCTCTACCGCTTGAGCCATTTCACCAGCTATACTGCAGATATGTTGAAAAACTAAAAATTGCTCAGACTTTCGACTGTGACTTAGGTTTTGCCAATGAGAAACACTTGGTGAGACTTGAACTTGAAACCTTGGCTTCATATCCAAAAGTTGCAGCCACAGATTCCTGATTCCCACATCACAGCTAGAGGGCACATTCCTAGATTCAGCAGTTGCTTGCATGACTTCCAGTCTCCTCAAGTTTCTTCTTACTGTGGCATGGGTGTGAGAGACTCCTTTGGGAGGATGAGATTCCCTGGATTCGTCATTCCTGCAGTCTCAGAGCTTGGCCTTCCAGCCTTTCCAATTCCCTTCCTTCCTTCCTTCCTTCCTTCCTTCCCTCCCTCTCTCCCTCCTTCCCTCCCTCCCTCCTTCCTTCCCTCCTTCCTTCCTTCCTTCCTTCCTTCCCTCCCTCCCTCCTTCCTTCCTTCCTTCCTCCCTCCTTCTTCCCTCCCTCCCCCCTTTCTTCCTTCCTTGTTCTGGGGTTTGAGCATCACTTTTGCTCCACAGGCACTCTACCATTCCAGCCACACCTCCAGCCCTTTTGCTTTAGTTATTTTTCAAATAGGGTCTTGAATTTTTGCCCAGGCCAGCCTCGACCATGATCCTGCTATTTATGCCTTCCAGGTAGCTGGGGTGACAGGTGTGTGCCACCACACCTGACTTATTAGTTAAGATGGGATTTCACTAATTTTTTAGCCAGATTGATCTCAAACCACCATCTTCCCAATCCCCATCCTCCTAGTATCTGGGATTACACACCTGAGCCTTTGTGCCTGGCCCCCTTCCAATGATTTTGTGAGCACCCAATTCGCTATTTTAAATGCTTTCTGCTTAGAGCAGCTATAATGGATTTTGTTGTCTACAACTGAACTTTAACTAATATGCCTCCATTTTAAGTTTTATTTTCCCTCCTCAATTTTTGACTCTACTGAACAATCACCTCTCATCTTACGCCCCAGAGATACACTCACTTCTTACATTTTAGGGGGACTATACACAATATTACTTGGAAAATTCTCAGCTTCCACCTACAACCACTATCATCTCCACCATAACTTTCTTAGAAAGCTAATGTCCATCTCTGCTCTCGAGTCCATCCTTTTCCATGACCACAAACCTTCCCACTTCCCTCTGTTCTTTTTTTATTATTTTGGCAGTTCTGAGGTTTGAACTTAGGCCTCACGCATTCCAAGCAGTCACTTCTGAGCCACACCCCAGCCTTCTCTGTGTATTTTATTTTATTTTTTTATTATGTTTTTTCTTTCCTTTTTTTTTTTTTCATTTTTCTTTTATTATTCATATGTGCATACAAGGCTTGGTTCATTTCTCCCCCCTGCCCCTACCCCCTCCCTTACCACCCACTCTGCCCCCTCCCTCTCCCCGCCTTCTCTGTGTATTTTAGACCTCTCCCTCTTGTTACTGTTTACTCATTAGCGAGAACACCACCAAGCCTTCCTCATGAAAAACAAAACAAAACTCCACAGTCAGATCTCTAAAAGAAGCATTCACACGTTCCCCGCTTCCATGCACGCCTTTCTCCATGTCATTTAGCCTTTGTTGTTCTTACTCCACTGAAATTGACTTCACTGATAAAGTAGTGACCACTCATGGCCAAATCCAAAGAATCCTTTTCATCTCTTTTCTTACCTGATCTTTCAGGGACACTTGACATCAACTCTCTCTTCTGTGACTATCATGAGAACACACTCCCAGGCTTTTCTCTGGGATCATCTGCTTGGTCTTTCGCTGCCTCCTTTGTTCCTTATTCTACTCATACATGAATGCTCATTTCCTCAAGGCTTTGTCCCACTGTAATAGTTCACCCAAGTCCATGACATCAACTACTCACATCTATCCAGGTGTACAGCTCTACCCCAGACCTCTTCCCTGATTTCCAAACTATATGGCCAGCGACTTTCTGTTCTTTCAATAACTTCTTCTCTATGTCCAATAACCGTGACATCTAGTTCTACCTGTACGTCCTGTACACATCATTTCAGTATGTCCAAAACAGAACTGATCTTTCCCCAACATGCACGCACTCTTCTCCTTAAGTCCTATCCTGCGAATGACACCATTGTCAACTTGACACTCAAACAAGATACCCAAGAATCATATTAAGTTCCCTTCTCCCTTATCCCTTTTCAGCAAAATTATCACTAATAGACTTCACCTCTACCACAAATACTCTGTCATTGGTTCTCTCCTCTTCATTCCTCTGCCCTGATCCAGCTCTCTCCCTCTCCTTCTCCTTCTCTCTCTCTCTCTCTCTCTCCCTCTCTCTCTCTCTCTCTCTCTCTCTCTCAGCTTGTGCCCACTCTCTTAAATCCCCTAAATGAAGGCTGGTAGAGTGGCTTAAATGGTAGAGTGCCTGCCTAGGAAGCTTTGAAGCTCAGAGTTCAAACCTCAGGACCACAAAAAAATAAAAAAAGAAAGAAAGAAAAAGAAGAAGAAGGAGGAGAAGAGGAAGAAGAAGGGGAAGGGGAAGAAAAATTGGAATAGTAGGAATGCCACACTCTGGTCCTAGATAGACACCCCTCATATCCTGGCTTTTCTAGTCTCATTTCCCACCATGGACCCTGAGGCTCTATATTAAACCACATGAGCACAAGTCACTCACTCCATGGTTTTCCCTCTGCATGGAATCCCCTTCCACTCCTTCACTTGTGCCACTTCCTTGTGAGACTCAGCTCATATCAGCCTCTCTAAGAAACTTTCTTCAATCCTTTAATTACCTTTTCTTTGTGCCACTACCATGCTTTATGTATACCGAACTTATGTCTCATTTTACATTAAGCTATCATACATTCGTAGCTCATAGAGGTAAATATCTCTCATAATACTGGTTAACCTGCTTTATGTGTTTTTGCATGTGGGCCAAAACCACACTTCCACAGTGCACCAGTGGCTCACATCTATAATCCTCCTTACTTGGGAGGCTGAGATAGGAAGGATCACAGTTTAAGGCCAGGCCAGGCAAATAGTTTGAGACCCATCTCCAAAATTACCAGAGGAAAATGGACTGGAGGTATGGCTCAAGCAGTACAGTACCTGCTTTGCAAGTGGAAAGACCTGGATTCAAACTCCAGTCCCATCAAAAGAAGAGGAAGGAAGGAAAGGAAGGAGGGAGGGAGGGAAGGAAGGAGGACATTTCCCAGTGTGTGTGGTACAGAGTAGGCACTAAGTTTTGCTTGAATTTAATTTACTAGCTGTTGTGGGTTGAATTGCATTCCCTAGAAACAAATACGTTAGGGTTCTAACTCCCAGGACCTCAGTCAGTATGTGACCTCATTAGGAAATAGGGTCTTTTTTTTTCTAAGGTACTGAGGCTATGAACTCAGAATCTTGAGTTTGCTAGGCTGAGTCTCTACAACTGAGCCACATGGCCAGCCCTTTTTTGCTTCAGTTATTTTTCAGGTAGGGTCTCACTGTTTTTGCCAAGGCCAACCTCAGACCGTGATCCTACTTCCTATAGTCTTTGAGTACCTGAGATGACAGAGATGTTCTACCATATCTGGCTTACTGAATGAGATGGGGGTCTCACTAACTTTTTTCTTGGACTGGCTTCAAACCACATTCTTCCCAATCGCTACCTCCTGACTAGCTCCAATTACATGTGAGAGTCAACATGTGGCTTTAAGATGAAGTCAAGTTAAAGTCAAGTCATTAGGGTGCTCCCTAGACCACTATGACGGCTGTACCTATGAAAAGGGGAAGTTGTATGCAGAAACAGACACACAGAGAGAAAATAATGAGTAACATACAGAGAAGACAGCCATCGATAAGCAATGGAGCAAGGTGTTCCACAGACCCTCCTGTGCAACCCTCAGAAGAAACCACACTTCTGCCACCTTGATTTCAAACTTTCAGCTTCCAGAACTTCGAGAAACAAAGCTTTGTTGTTTAAGCCGGGAGTTTGTGGTACTCTGTTAAGGCAGCCCTGGCAAACTCATGCAGCAGTGTTTCCTGTACTCACTAGTCACTTTTGTTATCTTTGACTCTCTAACCAGAAGCTGGGAACTCCTGTTTTCTTTCTGAAGTCTGTCAGCTTTGCTTTTCCAGCATATCTCTGTGTCTCTGTCTCTGTCTCCCCCTGCCCACAAGATCACACGTCACTTTCTCTCAAGAACCTCCCCTTTTCCTCCAGACCCCTCTACTTTACCATCAATTTCTTCCTTGTTGGTCAGAATTGGGTCCCAAGTAACAGCTCCCCTCATTGCTTTCTCATCTTTCTGAAAAAATTATATAAAACTAAGAATTTAATCCATGGCAATGTTGTCGATGGACAAGATGCCCAATGGTTGTGCCTGTGAGTCCAGCTGGCATCTTCCCTCCAACCCTGATTCCAATTTCCTGGACAAGGAAATCAACTCATCACTGTGGGCCAGGCCAGGGTTCAGGACCTGCCATAGCAATATCACTTGTTTTCCTTTCCATGCCAGCCAGGGCTTTTCATGCTACCACCAACTTTTAAGACATTAATCCATGCTACTCTCCTGTTCAAAACTCAGCACTTAAGAACAAATATCAACATAGAGTAGCCTCTCCTAGATTCCCTGGACAACTATAATGTGCCTTCCGCATCTTTAGGCATTCTTTTCCCTGTTTTCCATATTCTTTTTCCACCTCCTTTACTCTCTGCCTGCTAAGCTCATGTGACATTTCCAGAGAAATGGATGCTTTCAGGGAAACTTGTGGTTACCTTGCCAAGGATTTATCATGGTTTCTACCTATATATTTGTTAGGGTTTGGATATGAAGTGTTCCCCCAAACGGTTTGTGTATTGAAAGCTTGGTCCCCAGCTAGAGGCTCCAGTCGTTGAGATCATTGGTGGAGTCAATCATTGACTTCATCAATGGTCTATTAGGAGGTGGGGCCTAGTTGGAGGAACTAGATCCCTGGGTGTGTTCTTGGGGGCTCTCTCTTGTCCCAGGCCTCTTCTATGCCTGCATCCTGGCTTCAGTAAGGTGAGCAGCTTACCAAAGCTCCTCTCCACCGTAATGCTCTTCCTCACCACAGACCTGCAGCAATGGAGCCAAGTGACCATGCATTGAACACTTTGGAACTATGAGCCAAAACAAATCCTTCCTCTGTAAACTGTTTCTCTCAGGTACTCCTAGCAATGGAAACTAACACAATATTTATATTTGATTAACATTTATATCCCCCCACTAGAATGAAAACACCACGAGGGTTGAACATTTGTTTGTTTTGTCCCCCAGTGACTCCCCAGACTTTAACATAGTGCATGGCATGGAGTAGATACTCAATATTTTCAAAATAAATGAATGAACTGAGTTTTACTCTTTGGCCCATCACAATGAGACCAATTTATTTCGATGAAGGGAATTCTTACCACCATAGAATTCGTGACAGACATCTCACCAACGAAGTCTTCTTGATGACTTTGCACTCATATTAACCTCGTGTTACAATTACAACTTTATATGGTTTATTAGATTATTGCATTGGTCAGGGTCCCAGTAGGAAGCAGATGGCACTCTCAGATGGAGTAATTGAGGACAGTTTAATAAAGGGACTGGTGAAATAGTGTGTGCAAGGTTAAAGAAAACCAGCAAGGGATGGAGCTTGCAACAATAGGGATCTGTTAGAATTCCAAGGCCTGAAAGAACAAGGAAGGGGTAAACACCAGAATTTGAAGAGAGATATTGACACAGACTACCACTTGACAAGAGCTGTGGTCCTGAGAAGAGGGATGGAGACCCAGTTAAGATGGAGCCAGAAAATAAATATATCAACTGTACTTTCCTCCTACCTTCCAGTCTCATGTTGGTTGACCCAACTGGCAGAACACAACAGAAGCCAGAGGACATGAAAGTACATGGATCCATGGATGATCAGCCTCCAGAACACAGGACAGATTAGTAAACAGATAGAGAAACGAACTTCAGGAGAAAGTAAAGATATCTGACCCAAATGTGAGGCCCCATAAACATTTTTACTTAACTAAATACTTTTTTTTATTCTTCTATTTTTCACTGAAGCTAGGCTTCTTTTTAAAATTCTCTTCCAAATTTTAGCCTTAAGTTCTGTTGATCATGTGGGCGATTTGTCTACCAAGTGTCACTGTCATGATCCCCCCCATATACTGTCCCAGGTAAAGTCCATCTTCTATAATGCGTCTTAATTTACAAGACCCAGTTCTGATCTTTAACGCTAGCTGGCCACCTCCCATGGCTTGTTCTCTCTATCAGAGTTACGGCTGTAAGAGTGAGAGATGCTAAGGGTCCTGCCATTCCCAACTCACTCTCCCATCCCCTCAACTCATGCAGCTTCCCAGGGTTTCAAGTTATGAGGTTCCATTGAGAATCAAAATCTGTTCATTCCCTGGTCATTTCCTACGGCTCAAAGTACACAAGTCAGCTGAAGTAGTGCATCTCAGGGCTATGGGCGGACATGATTCTTACTCTTCTTCAGGGGAGCAGGCATCCTTAGATACACTCATGTGCCTCTTCCACCTCTGGCATTCAGTGTTCAGTGGCCCTGTGCCTTCATTTCTGTCTCAGCTTCTGGCTCCGCATTGTCACACTCAGGCATTGCCTCCCCTGCTTCTCACCTGAGTCTAGTGCTCAGCGCCTTTTGCTTCAGACTAATGACTCTATACAGAACCCATTGGTCTTGGAAAACTCAGACCCCTATGGCCATGGGCTGAACATGTAGTCCTTCTCCACGTTATGACATTTCCTTTTGTATTTATCTTTTTTTTTTTTCTTCTAGGGCTTGAACTCAGGGACTATACCTTGAGCCACTCCACCACCCCTTTGTTGTGATGGATTTTCAGAGATAGTGTCTTGAGAACTATTTGCCCAAACTGGCTTCGAACCTCAATCCTCCTGATTGCTGCCTTCTGAGTAGCTAGGATTATAGGCATGAGCCTTCTAAACAGCTGTCTGAGATGCTCTAAATTGTCATTGAGTACTCAGGCTACTTTTACCCTCATTTCTCTAGCCTGATCTCTTACATCTTGCAAGGTGGCAGTCCCATTTCCCTTCTCTCACGTTCAGAGAGCTTGTGTCCCACTTTTCCTTCATGCCCTTTTTTCTGGGGTCGGCAGAGAAGGAATGCCCTCCAAAGCCTAACAAAGGCTCAGATTGCTGTTCAGAGGGGTGTTTATGTCTCTTGAAGCTTGTGTCTCTGAGGAGTTCATGTCTCTGAGGGCTGGTGGTCCCTATAAAGATAGCTGTCCTCATGGCAGACTAGTAGACCAAGGGACTCCAAGCAGGAAACCTGACTGCCCAGGTGGCAATGTTCAGGGTTCAGGTGCATGGAGGGATGGAGGGATGACAGGTAAGGGTGGCTCTTCTTCTCCTGGGGCTGGGCCAGAGACTCCCAAGGGACCTCCCAGTACCCCACCTTCAGGCCTGCTTGACTACTTATCCTTTCACTGGGATTAGTTGTTTTCATCCCCCTAAATATTTTAAACACTAAAAAGAAAAAAGCCAAACCCCAGAATCAAAACACAATAAAAAGCAAAGACATCAGGAAAAATAACAAGGATAAAAGCTCTCAATCCAAGCCACAGATGAGAACTTGCAGTGACATCCTTGGATGCCTGAGGGGTTAACCCTATGTTGCCTGGGAAAGTCACCTCCCTGGCTCTGCCTCTCTCCCTTCCTCTCCTCTGCCCTGCCCATTTTCAAAGAAAGGAAGGATCAGTTGCTTTCTGCCAGGCTAGCAATGGGTAGATGAAGTACTCTGTCTTTGCTGGACCTCTACCCCACCCCTGCTCCCCACCACTAAACCTTTTGTCTCCCTGCCTCTTCCTACACCAGAGTCAAAGACATCTCCCTGGTGGGGCTAAAGTGCAAGCTCCCCTGACTGGGGCACAGAGTGAAATGGATGCCCTGGGTGTGTTCTCACAAACACCTGCTTTTTCTTAGCCTCTCCCTAGAAGCAGGAGACAGTCCCTCCCAGCACCTTCAGCCTTCTGTCTTTGTGTCATTAATGAACAGCTTTTATTGTGTGTAGACACCAAGCAGTGGACAAAGGACAGTGATGACTTAAGCCACACTCCTTACCTCCTGGAAAGCCAGAGGGAGGCTCCTCCGGAAGAAGAGTGGGGAATCCTTCCAGAGCCCCCATTTTCTACCCAGTGCTAAGTCAGAAGTACAGTTTACCTAGAGATCATTTTGCCACTCTTTAACATCACATTTGCGTCACTTTTTAAACAAAAGAGAATTTGGGTTGGGATTCCTGACCCCATCCCCCAACACCACAGCACTGTGGGGTAGAGGGCTACAATCAAGCAGCCTCCTGGGGCTTTCCTAACAAAACCTGACTGACAGGCGTCCAAATCTCCCCTCTTCCATGCCAGAGGCACCCCCACTGTGTTTCTCACACCATGCAAGGACCAGGTGCTCCCTGAATTATAGGGTGGAACCCCACACTAGATGGGGAAAATGTGTACTTCTGGGACTTTGGACAGAAGTACATTGGAAAGCAAGGGCCTTGACTGAGGCTGACATTGTTATCACTGAGAAATGGATCAAGATCTTTCTGTTTATCCAGCTCCCAGGGAGGGGAGATGGACAAGAGGAATGGAGAAAAAGAAGAATTACAGACACCAAGACTTTATTCTAGAGGCTCTGTTAAGAGTATAAAGCAGGTGCAGACACATATACAATTAGCCTATTCTTTCAAAACATGTGGACTGCATTCTGGTCATGTGTGCTACAGATACATCAACAGTAGCCACAGACATGACCACTGTCCTCAGGGAGGTGACAGCCTAGTTTGGGAGTCCATGCCCAAGCATGGGCTGTGGCTCGGGTTCCCACCCCTGATCTGCTGCTCAAGTGTCTATGTCTGTAAAATGATGCTCTTTGTTGCCTTACAGAACACAGAGAAGAAAGAAGTGGAAGTTGACTTTTAATTGAATTAAAATATGACAGGATCATGTATAACCTCAAAGAATTGGAAGTAGGACACCAATGAATACTGTACATCTGTGTCATAGCAACAGTATTTACCACAGTCAAAGGTGGAAACAACACAGCTGTCCATCCATGGATGAATGTAAAAACAAATATGGCACAGTCACACAATGAAATATTATTCAGCCAGGAAAAGGGATGAAATTCTGATGTGCTAAAACATGCATGAATCTTGAAGACAAGATGGTGCTAATTGAAATAAGTCAGACATGAAAGGACAAAAATTGTAGGAGTACTTTTATATGAGGTTGCAAAAACAGGCAAATTCATTTAAAAAAAAAAGTAAAATGGAGATTACAGGGACTGATGGGACAGGGAAATGGACAGTGGTGGCGGGTTGCAATATTGTGGATGCTCCTAATCCAGCTGACTTGTACACTTTTAAATAAGAAACTTTGTGGTATGGCTGATGTGCCTCACACACTTTGTCTGTGGATGCAAGTATGTAGATGTTTGTGAGAGTAGGACCCCTGGAGGCCCAACGCAGCAGAGTTCATAGTAGGACCCCAGAACTCAGCAAGGAGCAGGTGTGAGGGACTGTAAATAAATGGCTCTGTGCCAGGGAAGACAGTGTCCCAAAACACAAGACCAGGCTCTCAAAACCAGGAGGGAGTAGATCTTGGATCAGTTCGTACTGGAGGCGATGCATATGATCAAATCTCCCACCGCTATTCCAATCTTCTTCTATAGGTGTTGCAAATGCAAAACCATGGAGGAGCCAGGTAAGTCCCATAATGAGAAAAGAGGCCTTGAAGAAGCTTCTAGAGAGAAGAGGGCATAGCACGCAGCTACGTGTAAAATGGGCTCTGTCTTTAAGGAGTAACCACAGTCCAGCTCCATCAGTGGTATGTAGTGTTGTGGGTCTCGAGTTTCCAGATCTTCTAGCTCTGCAAAAACCAAGCAGTAAAAGCCAAATGTGTACATTGTTAAGCAAAAATCTAATTTGTTAGTGACTCATTGGAAAATTTTAAACAATAGTTATAGTCCAAACAAAATACCTTTGCAAGTGAGATCCAGCCCAGGACACTCATTTACAGACACATTTCTTCCAGTCTTCTGATTCTAAATGAACGAATATTCGGGATTTGCCTCAAGGCTTTTCTGATAATGGAGGAGCTCTCTGCTTATTAATTTTTTTGATAAATTCTAATTCTTAGAAAGATGTCTTAAATAAAAATACTCCCTTGTAATTTCCCCTTGTTCCTATAACCACCCTTATTCCCCAGTCATCTTAGCTAAGAGAATAGTTGTATCCCTATGTAGACAGCAACATTTTTCTCCCAGGACTCTAAGTTATTTGAGGACGGTGGCTAAGTTATTTGAATCTTTCATTTCAAAGTAAGGATAATAACAGCTGAAGTTTATTGAGCACATATGTGCCAGACACTAGTCTAAGCACTTTACAAGTATTAACTCATTTACCCCTTGAGAGAACCCTGTGAAGGATGGGCTTTTATATCCACTATATCTTATTATGGTGAGAGAGACTAAACAGTAAAGGGCAGTCCCAGAATCAGAACACAGAAGATCTGGCCCGTGGGCGTGATGGCCATGTCTGTAATCCCACTCTCATGAGGTGGAGGCAGGAAGGTCATGAATTTGAGGACAACCTGGGATAAGTAGCCAGACCCTGTTTCAAAGAACAAACCAAAATGAGACCAGCTCTTTCTTCTGGAACCACAAAAGAGATAGATGTCACCATACACAAAGATGTGAAATATGGGCAAGGAGGATGAAGTCACAGTCATGAAGAATCAAGTCAGACACTCAGCAGAACTTCTGTTGTTGAGAGCCACTTCTTTTCTTCCCATCCTCCCTTCCTCTTTTCCTCCCTTCTTTCCTTCCCTTCCTTCCTTCTGAAGCCCATTTGAAAAAAGAAGAAAAGGAAAAGAAAGGATGGGGGCAGACCATTGTTTCCAGGATGGCTTTTCCACCTGAGGCAAAGGTAAGCATTACAAAGAAAGGTGGCTTCTAAGAAACTCGCCTTCCTAGTCCTCAAGAGTTTCCTCAGGGAAGACAGAACAGGGGTCTAGGAACCTATTGCAGTCTCATGCTTTGATGGATTCCAGTCTAAGATCATTGGGAGTAAAGAGACCAAAGATTCACAGGTGAAATACTACATGCAAAAATCCAACTACATGTGGTCAGAAACTAAGATAGGATATCCAGGCTCAGAGGACCTTGGAGTGGGAAGGAGCTCAAGAAGTAGCCTCATCTTGTCCAGTCTCCCACACTCAGCAAGAATGCCTTCCATGACATTCCAGATAGGTGGGCATTCATTTGTTAGCAACACACCCCAACACAGCTTCTGTATCAGCCCCTAAAGTTCAAAGAGAGGCAAAGTGAATCAGTTTGCTCAGGAAAATCTAGAGGAAGCCTGAATGCTGGGAACAGGCTATAAGAGAGGACAGAGCACTTGACATGGAACTTACTCAGCACAATCTCTTATGTCCAGATGCACAATTGTGAATAAAGCCACAGGCAGGTGGAATTTGGAAATTTGCAGCAGCCTCTTCTAATCCTATTGTTGGTCTCACTTTTTGTAACAATAGGATAACAGGATTGTTTTTTTCATGCATTTCTCAGTCTCAGTGATACTGGACTTGACAATGACTCCTTTTGACCAAAGGAATATGGGCAGAGCTAATTGCATGGCCATTCTGAGACAAGGCTTTAAGAGGTATGGTGTGTTTCTGCTCCCTCTTATATATTCCTGCCGTTCACCATGAGAAAAACATGCCACACTGCCACACAAGGCTCCTGTTCCAAGGCAGATCACAGAAAATGGACCAGATTGGAGCCAGTGACTAAGTTTCACCAACCTGGAAAGCCTGCAGTAGAGATATTCCAACTACTCCACAAATGTGAGTGAGTGAGAAAATAATTAAGGTGCTATATATATGAGGGAGAGAGAGAACACACAAGCACACATGTCTAATTTAAGCCATGCCTGAAGTTGAATTTGCCCTACGGACTTTTCAGTTATATGAACTTAAAAAACAAAAACAAGCCGGATATGTTGGAATTTTCATTTGCAACTGCAAGATTCTTGACTCAGAATGGTCGCCTTCCAATTAACCACCCCATTAACAAACCTTGAGGGGATCAGCCGATACAGGGTGGGAGAATACACCCAGGCCCTTATGATACCCTGAAGGAAAAGCCAAACAAGGTTTAAAGAATCAATTTGTATTTGTTCTTGCTTTGGAGCATTTGAGGACAGAAAGTGAAAGAGAGGGACGTTAAGTCCCTTCTTGACCAGGCTCACAAGGTGAGAGATGCTGACTTGCACAGGCACTATCAGAATCCTCAAACTGCTCCATGAAGATAAGTGAACTCTCAGAAGACACCTACAGGGGTCACTTGCAGGTGACCCACACCTACCAATCCAGACCCACCACAGGCCAGTCTCCAAAGCTTCAAGAATTAAAATGTCATAGCAACCTGTAGATTATTTGGTAATTTTAAGGACACCTCTCTGCTAGAGATATTCTGCACTCGTGGAGGATAACAGTCTTTTTGAGTAATTTGGTTCCATTTTCTATGGGATAATGTACAACAGCCAATCAGCATCCTCTACCCCAGTATCAACCACTGAAATGGGCCCAGGGAAAGCCCTTATAGAGGGATCCAAACATGGCAGGAGAGTCTATATTATGCAGACTTAGGGGAAAAGATTGTTTGTGGGAGATGACTGGCTTGTCCTGAACATACCAGGCAGTTTTATGCCTCCATAACTATGACCAACAAGGTTCCCTCTGCAGAAATTTCCTCCCTCCTTGTCTGCCTGCCAGCTCTAGTTCTAATCTGCTTGAGGCACCACTTCCTCTAGGAAGCCAAGGTAGGCTGTATTATTGGTCAAGATATTCCACTAGCCCAGCCCACCAGCCTGACCATGTAGAAGGATTAGTCTTCCTGCTCCATTTATGCTGGCCTTAAACAACATGATTTGCTTTGGCCAGTGAATGCAAATGGGCCTGACATACAGAACTCTGGAACAGAGGCCAACTCGTAGATCTACCACCTCTATTTTCCCTCTGCCAAGAGAGAAACCCAGCAGGTACCATGTAGAGACAGCACCACCAGAATCATAGGAGACTTCTGGTGGATGCAAATGTTGAAAAGATAAATCCTTTGTTTTTTAGCCACCAATGTTGGCTCATTTGTTACAGCAACATAATATAGCCCAAGTTGACTGATACACTCCCTGGGGCAGATTTCTGCAGCTTTCCCTTATGTTCTCATTACACCTCATGAATAATCCAATTGTATCAATTGCCTCACTGTAATATAATCATTTACTGGTTTTCTTTCCAGGGGACCCAAAGCTCCCCAACATCACAACCCATGTCATTTTAACCGTTCCCTTATTACCCTGCCCAAGTCTTAGAACACAGTGGACCCTCAGGAACATGAATAAACAAATGATCAAGGATCCTACAGCTCTTCCTTCCCTAGGAGTGTATCTTTCTCGAGGCCTTTTGCACATAAAGTCCTGCCTTCAAGGTGACATCAGCTGACAAAATTAACCCAAGTCAAAAAACGAGTTGCTGCTAAACTGTATGGAATGGCTATCCTGAGCAACAAGAACTCTGGGGAGCCCAGGGTGCCATGGCAGTAGGCTTTCTGAAGGATGCTCTGAGCCTTCTAATGCTAAGGACATCACATTCCACATTTCCCATTAGGCTGCAGCACAAGTGGCAGGAGAAGAAACTGAGCCATCTACTCTGACTTCTGCCCGAGAGCTGAGTTTGTTGGTAAGGCAGGTCAAGCTCAGATAGCTTCTACTACTAGAACCTGGAACAGGGCACAGTTCAGAAGCCTGGCCCTGTCGCCTCTCTCCTGGTGACACCTTACTTCAGGTGACTGACACTTGGAGGAGAGTGTATGGATCTCTCATGGCTACATCCCAAATCAAGCACAGACTAGGAGAGAGGTGGACTGGCACCCTCTAAGGCAGGGTCTTCACATCAGGGACAGCATCTTTTTTTTTTTTTTTTTCCTCATTTCCTCATCTTACCTCTCTGTGTCCAATACACACTGCCTTACCTCGGACCCTGCGTCAGAAACACTGCATCCCAGAGGTGGAAACTCCCAGGTTAGGCCTTCCACTTACCAGGGGCAGCAGTGAGCGTGTCTTGTGGGTGCTGAGCAGAACCAAGCCACAGTATTTACCCTGGGGTACATGGATGGTCACGGGCTATGTGATCAACTCAAGGCGGTGGAAACTACCTGGTGTTTGGGCTTCATGTCGGACTCAACAGTTCCTGTTTATTTTTCCACTGCCATGTTCCAAGGTGTCCCCAGAAGGGACTGTATGTACAGAGTGTGCGCATGTGTGTCCCCATTACCCCGCCATACCCCTCTGCTACCCCTTCAAGACGTGAGGATGTGGGAATCCGAAGGAAGCAATATGCGCTTCCAATGCTGAGGGAGCAACTAAGCGCAGGATGGACACAGGCCAGGAGTCCCGTGGGAGGCTCAGGACGGAGGGGTGGGCAGGACCGAGGGGTGGGGGTGGGGGACGACCTGCCCTGGGCAGCCAGAGCAGAATGGAGGAGAGGAGGGCAAGCGGGGTGGCTGGGACCTCGGCAGGCCAGGGGGTGGACAAGCTCACGGGGCCACCCCGCCCCCGCCCCCCAGTGCACGCTGCGGAATTCTGCCAGCACGAAGCAGAGTCACGAGCCGAGCTGAAGCAGCGGAGCGGGCAGGACATCGTCAGCGCCAGAAGAGCACGCGCGCGTGGGCGGACAGGGGCACGCTCCCACTCCATCCCCCAGCCCGCAACTCCATCACGCACCCTTCCCCGCCTCCCCTCCCCGCAAATACAGGAAAAGACCAGGGCGGTCCGCGAGTCTTCAGAGGGACAGGGGAGAGGGCTTCCCGGGCAGCTGGGGAAGGGGTTGCGCAGCCCCTGTGGCCTTCACCTGTCCCCTCCCCGCTCCTCCGCCCAGCTCCAAGGCTCCGCGGCCGCCGCCCCCCCCGCGCGTGCTCTCGGGGCGGGGGCGGCGCACAGCAGCGCGGGGGCGGAGGCGCCGGGCCGGAGCCCGAGCTGGCGGGGGAGGGGCGGCGCCGCGCAGCTACGTCAGCAGCCGCGAGAGGGGATCCTGGGCTCGGGCTCCGCCCCCTCACGTGCCCACGGCGCAGGGCCGCGTGCAGCCCGCGTGACCGCTGCCTCCGCTGGGGCGGAGCGGCTTCCACGCGTGGGAGGAAGGGCGCAGCGACGCGAAAGTCGTGCATCTGCACCGGCTCCTTCGCCGCAGGCCTCAGGACCCCCGCCCCTGCCCCTCTTTGCCCAAGAGATGGGGGAGGCGAAGATGCTGAGCGCTATGCTGGCCTAGATTGGAGGGAAGAGTAAGGAATTTGTTGAAAGAAGGTCTCCCTTACCTGACCCTCGCCCGCCCTTTATTCCTTATGGAGGAAGGAGGCTGCATACAGGGGTTCTTAAACAGGGGAACTAAACTTGAGGGGGAGGCTGGGAGAAGAGCTTTTGAAATGAGGTTGGGGGCACGGGTCCCCCAGCACCCTTCAGCCTCTGTTGGTATAGCAATGGCCTGGCATCACGCGTAGGTCCACCTTGACGGGCCCAGCTGTGTGTTGCTTTGGGTCAGTTGGAGCCTGGATCCAGCACAGGGCTCCTAGCAAAAGCACGAATCCAACCTCTTCATCCTCTCTGGGTTCTTGACTTCAGTGACGCCCCATCTCCTTCTAGCAAATGGTAGAGATTTGGAAAGAAACAGACCAAGGACAGGCCAAGCACCAAATTGAGTATCCACTGCAACAAAGTAGAAGGAAACCTATTATGTGTGCCTTTGCAATATGTCCTTAGGTGACCCGTTTTTTGCAAGGTGTAAGGTGCCAGGGTTGTCCACATAGTCTTGTTGCTGACTCCAGAGCAGAAGCTCCCTGAGGCAAGGAACAATGTCTCCAGGAAAAGCCATCCACAGTATGGGACAGAACGTGGGATTGAGGAGCTACCTGTCAGGGAATGCCAGGCTCTGGAGGAGGGCAGGGCTGAGGTGGGCTGGTCAGGGCAGGACAGGACACTGAACCAGCCCTGGGTGCATTTTGTTGTCTCCCTAAGGGAAATAATGAGCTTGCTGTGTTTGAGTGGTTTTTATTCTCTAGGCAAGGGTAACTCCCATAGGACTGTTCTGTGGAAGGCAAAGCCTAAGTGTGTCCAGATCTGAGAGTGTTCATTTCTGGGGTGGCCAAGAAATGGGGGAATAGAAAGAGAAATGGGGGCAGGGAGATAAGTCCTCTTTGTGTGTCTGGATGTCAGTATATCTGAACAATTGCCTTTTTACCATTGGCTCTCCAAGACGCTCCTTGACTCTAGACACTGATGTAATTAGGTATGGGAGTGGACAGTGTAACTGAATGGCTATTGAATGCCAGAAACAAAGGGAATGCCAAGTAAGGTCCCTGACCCAAAAGAATTTATATCTTGGAGGGGAAGTTTTATGTTCTTGAACTACACATTTAAGGAAACTGCCAGTATGTGAGGTTAAAAGACAACATGAACGGTATAGACAAAAGCTTTGATAGGAGGGCAAGAGCAATAGAGGCCAAGGAGCCAGAGAAGAATGGGGAGGGTTTGGATAAGTGGACAGAAGCTTTAGGTGTGTGCAAAGACAGGAAGGCTTGTTGTGGCCAGCTCACTGGTCAGGCAGAAGGATATTTGTCTGGAACAAAGGATAGGAGCCAGGGAATCAAAAGGTCTCCTTGAGGAATGAATCTACTGAGGCCCAAAGCACAGACTCCTGGGTTCTTCTGCAACCCCAATACTCTCAAAAGCTCAGCTCTGATCACATAAAACCTTTCTCAAACACATGCAGTGGTTGTCCATGGGCCAAACTCTATCATAACATTCAAGGCCCTGTATGATTCATCCCGAACCTTCCTGTTCAGCCTTATCTCCTAGTCCTCCCTTGCAGGCTCATCATATCCACAGAATTACCCAAGCCCCCTGAACATGCCCTTCACAGTTCCCTTTTCGTATTTGCACTCACATGCTTTTCCCTTTCTTAGGAATGTCCTCTCTTCCCTCACCATTTCTGCCCACTCATCCTTGAAAATACAGCTCAAGTGACAGCTCATCCCCCAGCCAGTTGTAATTTTTGTCTGAGTTCCCACAACATCATGTACTCAGTCTTGGCACCTCACATTGTACGTTGTATTATGGTAGTGTAGAGACATCATCCTTCAAAGTCAGTACTGTTGATCCCACCACTTCTCACCACTTCCATCCATGATCCAATAGGCTTATCACTCATTCCTGTTCCAAACAACCACCATCTCTTGTCTGGACTGCCGTGAGAGCCTCCTGACCAGCTCCTTTGCTCCCTCTGGTCCTCCTCAGTAAGCTTTTTCCTCCGGAACCAAGAGTGATCCTTTTAAAACATAGATCAGATCACTCTGCTGCTCAAAACCCTGTGATGATCTCTCATCACATCCAGATATTATTTAAGATTAGTGTGGTGGTCAAGACCTATGGTTTCTGGTCCCAAGTCTACCTCAGCTGCCTGACACTCTGCCTTGCTCACCAAGATTTGGCCATCCTGATCCTGGCTTTCTTCCTGTTTGTTTTGTTTGTTTTCGTACTGGGGTTGAACTCAAGGCCTACACCTTAAGCCACTTCACCAGAACTTTTTTGTGATGGGTTTTTTCGAGATAGGGTCTTACAAACTATTTTCCCAGGCTGGCTTCAAACCACGATCCTCCTGATCTGGGCCTTCTGAGTAGCTAGGATTACAGGCATGAGCCACCAGCACCCAGCGTTTTTTCCTATTTCTGGAACATTGTAGGGTCATTTCTGCCTCAAAGCCTTTACACTTTCTGGCTTCTCTAAATGGAGTGCACGTCTCTTGGAATTTGCATAGTTCACTCATTCACTTCATTCATGTCTCTGGTCAAACATCTCAGAGAACCGTTTCTTGACAAACCCATCTAGACTAGGCCTTCCTACCAGTCACTCTCTATATTCTTATGTTTTCTTCAGAACCATTACCATTCTCTGAGCACTGTGTTTATTTGGTTGTTATTTATTTACTTATCATCTGTCACTACCACAGAAGGTAAGTTTTGTGAGGTCAGGAACCTCTGTCTTGTTCAGGGATGTAGAACAGAGCCCCCTCAGCTAAGTGTTCAGCTTGTTAAACGTACAAAAAAGTGAGTGAATCTTAACTCTGTTCCTAAGCTATAAGCTCCTTGAGGACAAGTTCTATGTTTTAGACATAGTTTAATTTCTAGTTTCTTCCACATAAGTCCACTCAAATGCTTGTCGAGTGAATTTCAGATTCTGAAGAGAACATCCCCGGCTGATTTTTTCCCCATTAATGTAATAACAGTAGTCCATCTTATCCATGAGGAACATGTTCTGAAACCACAAGCCGCACTGAACACTACATGCAGCTGTGATAGCGTGTGTGCTCCTAACTTAGAAATTAAGCACGGGAAGGAATTAATAACAATAATCATACAACAGAGTAATATAATGCAATAAAAGTTTTATGACTGTAGTCTCTCTGTCTCTCAAAATCTTATGTATTATACTTATCCTTCCTCCTCCTCCTCTCTTGTGATGATGTGAAATGACAATGCCTGCATAATGAGGTGATATGAAGTGATTGAAGGAGGCATTGTGAGGTAGCTAAGCTCCAATGATGGCAGTGGATCTGATAACCATGGTAAACCACTATATAACTAATGGCTGCGTACCATCCACAGTGTGGAAGCACTGAATAAAAAGGTGATTCACACCTGGACCAAGATTTCCCCCTGCCACTCTGAACACCTTGCAAATGGAAATTAATGAAATATCTCTGGAAATTTTAATATTTTCCAGCCATGGCTGACTGTGGATAACTGAAATCAAGGAACACAAAATTGCAGATAAGGGGAGATAACTATTTAGGGCACATTTGGAAATAGTCTTTACCTACCCTGTCACCCTCAAAGATGACCCAGTCTTCATCGCATTGATCTCTAGAAGGTCTGCCACGTCACCATTCCTCAGTGTGAATGTCAGCTTGTTAATGTGCTGCAACCCACATATTTTGCTGACATAGAATGAATGAGGAAATATCAGCATGCACTGTAGATGTTAAGGCTAAGTATTCTTTTCTTTCAAGGGTGTGTGTGTCTGTCTGTTTTCAGATCAAGGTATAAAATAAATATTGTTGATGATGGTACAAAAAACTGTAAAAGTTCTATATGCCCTATAGATGATTATTTATAGAATGTATGCTTATACTCTTCACAGTCAAGTAGCTAGAATGTTCTGTGTGTTACCCCTGTGCCAGGCACTGTGTTACAGTTTCCCTTGCATTATCTTAGATAGCCCTTATCACAAGTCTAAAAGCAGGGTGATAACTATCATTCTCATTTTACAGAGGAGGAAACTGAGGCTTAGAGAAATTAAGTACCTTGTCTATGAACACAAAGCTAGTAAGCAGCTAAGTGGATGGCCCACTTCTAGAGCTCTCCTAACCACTGCTCTGCAATATCCATGGCACCCTCGATTCTCTGGTTCTACATACTTAACAGAAAAAGCTCCCCTTGGTTCATGTCAGGAAATAAATACTACTTATCAGCATTCCAATGGAAGATGTTTTTTTTTTTAGGTAGTCAGTAGGTGTCAATGAAATGTGTGGACTTCTGTCCTAATTAAGAGTTCCACAGACCTAGACAGTTTGACCATCACTGGTCTAGATACACACACACACACACACACACACACACACACACACACACTCTGACACAGCCAGTTAACAGGACCTGTGGTTTTAGTAGAGAGACACAGCCACTGACAGCCCTAACTTGATAGGGAGGGAGATAGGGGATAAATAGCCTACCATGTTTTCCTCCCATGTTTAGATTCTTCTCCATGGCCCCCCATTATCAAGAGAGTCTGCTGGTGCCTTCTCTAGAGGCCAAACTCTCTGGGCACAGAACAGGTGGGGAGAATGCAGGGTGGACCTAAAGGTGCAAATGGAGAATCCCAAGCTTCCCATCCTAGGCACTGGTGCAGACCAACCAGTGTTCTCACACCCTGGATTCCCAATTCTTGGCTCCTGCAGGACTTGATAGCTCACCACAGCCCTCACTTCTCCCCAAAGGACAACATTGGAATGGGCCAAGTGGGGCATTGTGTAGTCTTGGGCCACATTGCAAGCCCCTCCCTTGGCACTGTCTTTATTCACTGGGATGCCAAGGGAGAAAAATTAGGCCAAAAAAAGAACTGGCCCCCCTCATCCACCTAGGCATTTGCAGCTCTGCCAGCACTCAGGCATCTTGTCCATAATCTAATCAGAGGTCAGTGGGTTTTTATACAGGCTGGGAATTTGACTGTCTAGATGGCAGAAATTTATTCCTGCCAGGATTTTGTACCCTCCAGAGCTAAAACCCCATGGGGCAAAGTGTGTGTGTGTGTGTGTGTGTGTGTGTGTGTGTGTGTACACCATATGTGCACATGTTAGGATGCAAAGGGAGCTTTGACAAGGCATGTTCCTGCTGTGTACACTTGGAGCCTTTGCAGGCAAATGTGTGGCTGCACTTGTGGCTAAAATATGAATGAATGTGGCTTCGTGCAGGTGCATGAATGACTGTAGTTTCTGTGAATGAATGCATTTGTGGTGAAGGGTGTATGGAAGCCCCTGCAAGCAGGTGCCTGGCAGGCTGGAAGCACCCACAGCTCAGTGTCTTTACCGAAGTCTATGACGTTGGGCTGGGGGCAGGGACGGGGAACACCTGTTTTTTCTCATAGTACCTCCCTTTTGCTGCAGCTGCTGTGGCCGTGACAGCATGAACCATTGGCAACTGCCTGGTCCACTGTGAAGCCTCGGAAAAGAAAGGGTGAGAATGACAAAGGGAAACACGTGGCCAGCCTCTAATCAGTTGAAGTCTCCTCTGGCCACCAGGAATTGTCCTTAAATAAACTGTAGCTCCACAGCTTCCTCACTGGCCCTATATGCTCATCCCTGGGGCTGGGCCAGGGATGGGGTGGGGAGGGGGTCATAGATGGAATATGATTTTCCCTCAACTCCACTCCCCTGACCTACTAGCCAGGCATGGGAGAATTAAGCTTATTCTGTCCTTTGATATGTTGATGTCCACCAGATCTTACCCCCTTCTCTCTACCAACCAGATTTCAGACAATCAAAGAAAGGGCCTCATTATTTGAGAAACAATGATAAGCAAAAATTATTGAGTGGATATGAATTGAAAACTTGAACTTGTGGTATATATTTAAAAAAAAATTAAGGTCCTCTTATTTTTAAGGCGTATGATTTAAACATGTTTTGAGCTCTCCTCCTCCATCCCTTTGTCTTCCAAGTGGCCCCTATGCACAATGGACCTAATTAGTCCCCTCATTAAGTCTGGCAGAGGCCACAGATTGAATGAGTTAGAGAAACCAAAGTCTTTGATCATCCAGAGGCACAAGTGCTGCCCATTTGAGGAGGGTGAGTCAAAGAGAGGGGGATTGAGAAGCAAGAAATGTGGGCTTGGTGGTCACACCTATAATCCCAGCACTTAGGAAGCTAAGGCAAGGAGGATCAAGAGTTTGAAGCCTGTGTGGGCTACATAGTGAGCTGCTATCTTGACAAACAAAAACAAACAAAAAAATCCCAGAAATGGGAGAAATGAAGACCACAAAACAAATATAAACTGCCCCCTCTGGAAACAGAACAATCTAGCCCCACCCCCAGGATCTGCAAGTAGCGTGTCTTGTCTCCTCCACGGGGGAGGCATGGTATTTTCATGAATATGTCATAAGCATATATAAAAATGTATGACAGAAAAATAGACCTATTAAAACTGCCCTGTTAAGTTATGTGAAGGGGACTGTTGCCCTACAAAAGTATATTTGAATACATGCAGATTTTAATAATGAAATCTAATGATCACATTGCCTATTTAAGTCCCCCCACATTAAACCTAACCTTGTTTGGGGGGCTGCTGTGCTGTTTCTGCCAAGCAGCCATGAGAGAACATCCCAGAGCCTTGCTTCTGAATGTACTGTCTCAGCTAAGTGTGAATGCACCAGGGCTTTGTGTTTGCATGAATGGGGGTTGCATGTGCTGGTCGGAGGCCCCAGGGACACGTGGGATGGGAATAATGTCCTTAAAAACAATGAATTGGAAAAAATTCAGGGAAGGTATGAATGGCAAGTCTCCTCCCCCATGGCGCCCCTGCTCCACAGTACCCACCACCACCATAAGGCACACCTGTTTCATTAAAATTAATCCTCGGCTTTGCAAATATCAATAGATCAATGTCTATACTTGTGTTCCACCCTTCAGTGAGGCCAGACTGCTAAAAACACAGGGCTGCAACACAAAAGATACTGCAGTCAGCTCAAGCAGGGAGTTATTTTTAGATTAGAAAAAAAAAAAAAAAAGAGGGGAAAGGGAGAGAAAAAAAAGACAGTTCTGGGTTTTGCAATCTAATTTGGTCCCTTTTCTTAAGGGAAAAAAAATCCCATCAATGGCATTTTCCATACAATCTGATTTCTATTTGGCTCCTAGAAAAAGAAGGAGAGATCTAGGGCTGAAAATTCTGGAGTTTTATGGCTGATTCTAGCTAGTAGCCTTTCTTCACCAGGCTCCAACTGAATTAATTTGATACTATTTTTGAAAGTCAGTGTTTCTAAGGGAGACCTAATGACGCACTGACGTCAATGCAGGTCAATAGCACACAGTGCTGGAACTGGGCGTGCTACACCAAGCCAGAGTTGGAGCCGTTCCAACAGCCCCAACTCTGCACATATTCCAGCTTTGCCGGAGAAAAAGAGCCAGGGTTTTGTAAGCAGTGAGACCCCTACCATTTTTCCCCAACATCTTCAAAATTGATTTATGTTTTCCTGACTCGGAAAAAAAAAAAGAAAGAAAGAAGAAAATCCAAACAGATATAATCAGTCGCACTGCAGTACCAAAAAAAAAAAAAAATCATACCTGTCAAAGGAACCGTACGTAATCCAGGCACACACACATTTGCGTTCAGAATGCAATGCATATCATTAGGGCGTGTCTATAAATAGACCCGAGAGTGTGAGTGCATTGAGACTTAGTCCCTGATAGGGGTTTTCGAACGTGGGTGATGAGTTCTTTGCTCAGATCACTTACTCAGGAGGTGTCTGAATGTGTGGGGGTGGGAGCGTGGGAGGGGGACTGCCTCCTCTCTCCTCCTCCTTCTCTCTGGATCTCCCCCTCCTTTCTTCTCTCTCTCTCGCTCGCTCGCTCGCTCGCTCGCTCGCTCTCGCTCTCCCTCTCCCTCTTCCCCCCTCCCCACCCCTCTCCTCTCTCCCTTTCTCTCTTCTTCAGCATCCCCCCCACCCTCTTTCTCTCCCCCCTCCCTCTCGTCCCTCCCTCTCTTCCCCTCCCGCTCTCTTCTCCCTCTCCCTCCAAGTCTGGCACTGAACGCGAACTGTTTTGCTTTGCTCCGGGAAGAGTGCAGACACATAACGTGAAACCCCGAGCTTTTTGCGTGGTGCATGTAAAATGCTTCCTTATTTATATTACCCTCATTCCCTCACCTCTCCCACCCCCTCAACAGTCCTTCCAAATTTCCCTAGAAATCTGTGTAAAGCATGCGGAGGGGGAAAAATTTGCACAAAAAGTGAAGGAGCTCGCCAAGGTAGGTTATACCGTGCACTGTCTTGTGTTTGGCTTTTGCAAAGTTTATGATGTCAGTTGGTGAATGTTTGCAGGAGTAGATCTGTATGCTTGGCCATGATTACTGTCTTTTTCATTGAACAATAATGTTTGTACCAACTGCCTAGACTTTTGGGGCAGGTTTCCTGAGGGCTTGTGTGTGCATCGTTCTTGCCGGTTGGAAGAGACATTGAACTGGATGGGGAGGGGGTGTGCTGTGTTTCCTCCCCTAGTGTTTTGTGGTGTGGGGGTGGCAGAGTGGAGGGGGGGCCCTGTATCAGGAAAGTGCCTCTTCCACTTTGCCACATTTTGGATTGATGCTTATTCACTAAGTGTCTTCATTCTTGTAATTATTTTGCACATGAAAATTTAGTTCAAAAAAGGTTTCATAAAGTCAGAACAAGCTGGGGGGAGTTTGGGAGCTAAAGCATGGTGGTGAGGATTGTGGCAGTGTTTCTTGCAGGGACAATTTAAATCTCTCTCTCACTATTTGGAGCAAGTGGTAAGTCTTTAGAGGGTGTCAGCAAAATAATTGTTTTGGTAAAAATCTTATTAGTGGGTAAAATTGAATTAAAAACAAAAACAACAACAAAACGTTGCCACTGAAAGAGCAAAAACTGCTACAGCTCACAACCACCTGTAGAGGGAAATCTTTATGCATGATTTCTTAGGGCCGCTTGTGTGGAAGAAAGCCGCCAGCCTGGCAAACTTTACAGCAGGAAGACAAGAGAAGCTGGCCCCCGCTGGGTAAAGGGTTAAATCACAGGGGAGGCTGTGAAGGAGGGGGAAGCTGGAGGCCTGCCAGGGTCGCTCACAGTCTGGAAAGATGCCTGGTTGGTATCCCTGCTTGGAGAGCTGGTGCTGAGATGGGCGAGCCTGAGATGAGCTCAGTGGGAGCGGGGCTTGCAGGGTGTGTGTATGGGGACCGTGCATGGGAGGGAGTTGGGGAGGCATTCTATGAGGTCAGGATTGTATGGTGCCTGGTGCCATGTGGAGATGGAGAGGTCAGAGGCCAGGTTTCCCCTCCCACCCTCATTTTTCCTGCCGCTGCACAAAACGAGGTGGTTATCAACAAGTGTCTTGGGAGATTAGTTGACAGGGACATCAAGGGGTCTTCTAATCTGGGTAAATCCACCAGGCTTCATTGTGTGTTGCAGAGAGTCATTCTTTATTAGGACAGAGCTTGGAGGAGAGAAGTGGAGTGATGGAGGAGGGGGCTTTTGAACATCAGCCATTTGACCTTGGGGGCCAGAGTTCAAATCCTCCAGAGAGGTCTGAAAAGGTGTCTGGATCCCTTCTCCCACCCCCGCATCTTTCATCCTGAGCTTTACATTTAATGAGGAAAATTCAGCGCCTGGTGTTGGCCAAACCTTGTCAATGGGAATTCCATGTGTCTGAGAGCAGGATTTTTTTTTTTTTTTTTAAATCTAGGGAAGCAGGCAGCACTCTCAGCTGTAGTACTGTATTTTTTTTTTTTTTCCCTGCAAATGATCTTCTAGGAAAGCTGAATCACCTCCACACTGAAGAGCAGCCACTTCTGGGAGGTGGAACACAGGTCTCTTGGGAGGAGGGGGATACCCTCAGGGTCTTTAAATAGATATGTGGGGGTACCATTTGCATATCTGGTTGGACTGAACTTGAAAATAAGGGAAAGATAAAAGGCAATGGGTCTTTGGATTGGATTGGTAGAGAAGGCCACCTGGGAGGGGGTGTAATTCTGAGTGAGTAAGTTTGTGGGTTTTTTTTTTTTTTCCAGCTCTTTGGAGGTGGCTGAGTCACCAAGTTCACAAGAAAAGGGAATCTCTTCAGCAAGGAGGTGGGAGGTTTGGGGTAGGTACTTGGAAGTTAGCATCAGCACGCCATTGCTATGCCCTCTCCAGCTACAATAACCAAAAGGCAAGGAGGACACACATGGAAGGGAATAGAAATAGGGCCCAGGCTGCTGGTAGTGTGTAGCCTTGTCTGGCTAAAAAAACAGAGGGAATGGGGACTCTGTCCTTACCCACTTGCAGGTGTGGAATAAATCCAGGCCATCCAGGCCAGCATGCCTGACACTCATCACCCACATCACTTGGGGTCTCAGTTAATGAAGCTCCCCCATAATTTTTGACCAGTAAAAAAAGTTTTTCACAACCTAGGAGACATTAAGGTCACTTGGGTTGCTCTCCTCAGAAGGAAATGATGTTCTTTACTTAAGTCAACAAGAGAAACCTGGTTACAAGAAAAAAATCTGGTCTTGGAAATTCAACCACGTGTCCTTTACAGTAGCACAGATCCATCCATGTCTCTTTCTGCTCTCATCTATGGTCTTCTGAGGACCAAGTTCCAGGACACCAGACCAATGTATACTCCTTGACACCTCTTTCTCACTAAAGGTGTTTTGTGTCCATCAGCCAGCCCCTCAAGTCCAAATAAAGGCTACCTCTCTCAGGTGCTACTGTGCCCAGGCACACGTCACATGCAGACATGTATGCACAGTGTATGTGTACATGTGTGAAGAGAATATGCATGTGTGTGCCTAGGGTTCTCTCCACCCACATGTGAGCTCCCGAGCAACATACAGGGAGCTGACCTTCTTCCTCTTCTGTCAAGTTCAAAGATGCCAGTCAGGAAATGCCACATCCGGTTTAGGGGTGGATCTGATGTCCCTGAGTGTATGTGGTGAACCTGAATTTGCCTTGGGTTTCCTCATATTCATTCAGGAGTGTCAGTTGCCCCTTCACACGACGTTGGAGAGCCCTACTTCATGCTGAATTCCACTTATTTACAAGAAGGAAGCCCAACTTTTCATCGCCTTGGATGTGTCCTGGTACCTACCTTCTATTTCTCAAAAAAATAAATAAATAAGGGGAGGAGCAGAGCCGGCTATGCAATTTGTGGGACTTTGTACAAAATGAAAACATAGGGCCCCTTGTTCAAAAAGCAGGAGGAAAGGTATTAAAATATGAAGGTTTTTTCCTTTCTTCCACAGTCTCTTTCTAGACTTGTCATGGGGTTTCTTATTTGCTGTTTGATGTCGTGCTAAATAAAAATTAAGAATTTTAGCTATTAGCATGAATTTTATCATTCATCTTTATATCATGCAATGACAGTTTTAAATGCAAATATGAGTATTTAACTCATTTGCAGAATCACCAGAATTACACAACACACATTTTATGGGTTGTACATGCATAGGTACTTCATTCATACTAGAACAATGAGCACATTGAACAAAATGAACTCTGCTACTTCTTTTTTTGTGTGTCTATTTCACTTCTTGGTCTCAGCGTACTCCACCAGCACTCTCAACCTTCAGTGTGCTGTCCAGTAGGGAAAGTCTGAAAGGAAAAGGAGCTATGGGTTGTACTATCTTCACCTTTCCCTCTGTGTCATCATTTTCAGTACACTGTAAGTGGGTGGCCTACCCAGGGAAGGACCAGAGATATATAAGGTTCCTCGGTCATCTGTGATGTTGAGGAACCACTGCCTTCTTTCTGCAGCAGATTGCCTGGTTCCGACAGAAACAGCAGGGTCTCCATTTCCTCAATCCCAGATTTACAGTTTATATGATGGGGCAGCAAGGAAAGGTGGGCACACATTGTGGATGTCTTCTCTACTCAATCACATTCTCCCGTACAATACACTTAGAAACCACAAGTTCAAAGATCAACTTGGTAAGAATTTCAAAGCAATGAGTCTTAAGATTCTTAAACCAAGCACACAGCCCTTCTGAGCACAGGACCCGTTGTAATGACTACATGTTTCATGCTTTTGAAGCCAGCCTGTGCAGAAAAAAGTGAGAAGTTACCCAGGTTTCAGACTGAGCGCCCTATTGGTTCATCTTCCTTCATCGAGTAAGTAATCCTATCTGCAGCAGAAAACTTCACCATCCTCCATTTTTGAAGGATTGGGTCGCTTTTCTTCTCTAACCAAGTCCCACTCCAAAAAAATCGCCACGTCTGTTGAAAGTGTCACAACTTTGAAGAGAAAATTCATCTGCTGATTTCTTCAGGGTCCACTAATGCCTTGGCCAAGGGACCAGGCCTTAGAAATGAAGCATCCACTCCAATCCCTACCTACCATTTCACACTTGGTCTATGAAGCGGATGTCCTGCCTGATCTGTACTTAGGTTTCACATCGAAAATAAATGAAATAATACTGAGCTTGCTTCGTGAATGGTTGTGCTAATGATTTCGTGCTTATTATTTATCACACTACTGCATCCTGGCCTAAAGTGGCAACTTCTCAGACGTTATTTTGGCAATAGGTTCAACTGATGTTGATGTCAAAGAAATAGAGCTTGAGGCTCAAAGGGTCAAGGGAAGACAGTCCTACTTTCCTGATGGACCCCAATAAGAAAGGGATTTTTTCCTTCCTTCATCAACTACCTTCCTGCTCTTCACCCTCTAAGGAGGAAAGCTAGGACTATAGGGTAAACTAGAGTTGAAATAAGAGAACATTAAAAATGCATCTAACCCAGAGAAGGAAGACACGATTGACCCTCCAGCATTGCTACAGGGAATTTGAGAGTTGTGTTTTCCAGCCTTAATCTAGCTTTCCTTTTTGCCTGTTCTTTACATAACAACAACACCCTGGTTTAAGTTATTGAGTACTTAGAAAAAAGAGAAAGGGAATTATTCTTGTTTATTCTCCTATATATAACCTTTACTAAGACTTGGAGGCTGCTTCGGTGATAGTCCAGTTAGTAGACTGGAAGACTAATCAATGACTTACTATTCACTATTTATGAATGAGGCTAGTACCATGTTTGACTCCTGGTGGGTGACTAATGAAAGCTGACTTTCTGAGTATGGCTCATTGTTATTGTAGTGAGAGAGCCATGGATTTTGTTTAAGCAACCAAGTAGATGCATGATTTTGAGCAAATCGATTAGCTTCCTTGTGACCTCCTCACTTCACCTGAACAATGGGAATATTCACATTCTAATATATACCCTACTAGGCTACTTTGAGAATGAAATGAGATTCCTCATCCAAAAGCACTCTAGGGTGATTTGCATATGTGTGACACATGTGTTTGCACAGAAGGATATAGTAAAATTTCCTTAAATCCTATCTTGTCTTTCACACCTCACTCAATAGAAGTAGGCATAGGTCTTTGTACTCAGTGTCTTGAGTACAGTATAAAGATGAATAGTTCAGGGTTTGCAACTAAACAGACTGGGTTCAGATCTTGGCTCCTGTACTTGGTTGATTGTATAGTTATAACTTTCATGACAGTTAAATTTGATATTGATATTTGCACATGGCTTGGCACAGTGCCTGGCACATATCAAGTGTCTAATACATTGTTTTTATTTTTTATTGTTACTTTTATTATTGTACCTCTGGCTATTCGCAAGCCCAGATTAGCATCAGAAAAGTGACTTGGGAACAGCTTTCCATGAGGCATGTTGTGGGTAGCATTTCTACCATAATCCTTTCTTATCTGAGTAGATTCTTCCTTTTCTGAAGGAAGCAGAGTTATTCTTAGGCCTCTTCATATAGACAGATTCCTGTGGGAGATTTAGGTAAAGTCTAGCTTCCTCATTCCCTACTGAAAGCCAAAGAAATTGCTCTCCATTAACCCTACTAAGCAAGGCAGAGACCTGAGGAACTTCTCTGGAGCTTTCACCTCAACTCAGAGCCCATTCACTTTTTTATTCTAGTAGCCCCCAGCCCTGAAAGAGGAGGCATGCAGGTAAAAAGAAAAGCACCCAGTCAATTCTTTTCAAAGGTCTGGACCTCAAGAGTATGGGTATAAGAAGCCCATCTGCATCTGATGCTCAGGAACCTAGAGGCCAGATGTGATCTTTCTCTCCACTGAGGCAGATGTGCCAAGTCCTCCTTGGACATTGTGAGAGCCTTTCAGGGATTCCTTGGAGGCAAGTATGACTGTTTACTCCTGATCCAGATTTTGAGTTTCAGTGCCTTCATTCTCTAATGGAGAACACATGCCCTCTGTCTCATTAAAATTGGGAACTCACCAAAAGTTTATGGAGAGGTTTCCGGATAGCAGGCCATATACTAGGGTCTAAGATTCCAGTGATATCTAAGGCATAGATCCTCCTTACCACCATGGTACTTAGATTCCAGAAGGTGAAAGAGATCTTTAACAGTCCATATTCTTCTTTCAGAGAGACTTTTACCAACTCTGGGTTCTTAGGCAATTATAAAGCCCTTACCTGACAAGAAAGCCACCACAGGCTTCCTTTTCCTACTCCAAACTTATCTGTCCTATCTCTGCCCCATTCTACCAGGAATTCCTGAGTTTATGTGAGCACATTAATTCATGTCGATGTATGTACCAGTGGAGAAAGAAGAACAAGCTCCATTCATCAAGAGCCAGATTCTTAGTTCCAGAGATCCTTGGTGATATTTGGTGGGAGACCAGGCTTCTATGGAAATTTATCCTATTAGAAGTCCATGGGCTCATTATAATACAGGGCATGAACCCCAGAACTGTAGGATTTACCTTAACTATCATATCTTGGGTATTAAGAACCATAGAGCCAGAGAAGACCTGCTTTGCCTCAACCTAGCTTCAGTGTGGGGCAGGACTTAAGATCCCAATGCACTACAGGGGTTATTTGCTTCTACTTTTCTATTCTGCATTTGCACAGATTTGGGAAACAAATGGTTCAGCAGAGGACAAGAGATCAAAAAAACCACTATCCTTTCTTGAAAACCACCTCTTCCAAATCAAGAGGGCTTCTCCTATTCTACATTAATTTACTGGCTTATAATCACTTGGATTTTTAGAACCTTAACCATCTTTATGCAATTTGCAGCATGATGAAGGCTGATCCCTGCTGAGTCCTTGGTGCATTCCTATCAGAGCCTGGAAGTAGACTGGACCAACAGTCTCTAATCAGAATTAACCTATCATTTGTACGAGTCCAAGATCCTATCAAAATGTTAGTAATTCTCCTGAGTTACAACTCAGACCAAACTTGTGATTTGATTTGTAACCTGGCACACTCTTTCAAATCAATTGGAATCTACATGTTAACACTAGTGGCCTAGGGTAGTAAGTCATTTCACAACTCATGCTCTTTGTGGCAGTACATGTACTAGAAATAAGATTAGTATGGGCCCTACATGAAGATGACATGCAAGTTCATGAAGCTTTCTGTATTTCTAAAAATAATCATTTGAGACTAACCCCAGAGTTGGGGGATGAGAAGATGGGCCATGACAGACCTGAGTCCTGAGTCCTTTCTTCTTCCTGAGGCCAGTGGTTCTCAGTCTCTTCAAGGCTCTTCATTTTTTCTTCTCCATATTGTCATAAGCTTGCCATCTTACTGGACAGCTTTCTGCTGTTGACTTCAGGAAGTGGAGGATGAGTAGAGGCAGTCAAGCTCATTGAGGTACTGAAGGCAGGGTCTTTGCCATCTGTGATAAAGGAGAGGTGCTTCTTGTGATGTTAGCTATACAGCCTCTACGTCCCCTAACTGGTCCAAACCCCCATATCAAAGGAGTCAATACTGACCCTTAACTAGGAGTGGGTGAGCAGATCCCAACCATGATATGTAGAATGATGACTCAATGGCTACTAATGAAATACATCTCCTACCCCACATTATTCTTGGTGGAGTTCCCTAAGAGTATCTTTTCCTTTAAGGTATAGTACTTAAAGAATTTTATTCTGGAGCTAGGTCCCAGGTTTCAGTTTCTAGTTCATTCCCAAATTATAAAAATCCAATGCATTTTCCAAAAATGTAATGAGTCCTGTTGTTCTGTGTGCCTTAACCAGGTATCTCAGGTAAAGTACTTCATCCTGGTGGTAATGTGT
This sequence comes from Castor canadensis, assembly GCF_047511655.1. Taxonomy (NCBI): domain Eukaryota; kingdom Metazoa; phylum Chordata; class Mammalia; order Rodentia; family Castoridae; genus Castor; species Castor canadensis. Next base: position 179,745,889 of record NC_133386.1, read on the forward strand.
TCTTCCTGAGATAGATCACACTTGCTTTATGGAAAAGAGACAAGATGGAACATCTGATGCTCCTGTCTGTCCTACTTTGCCTTTAACAAGGTGTGTCCCACTCTTCAGGTTCCTCAGACCCTTGGAAACCTCTTTCAATACTGAAACGAACACCACTACTGTCTGTGCTGGAAAACCTACCCAGCTGGGGCCCAAAGAGGGGGCTGCTCGGTATTTCAGAATATTAGTTACTAGACTTAATAGGCAAATTACTTAACCTCTCTAAGCCTGTATTTCAACTGGAAAATGCACATTGTAATAAGAACTATTTCATTGAGTTGTCATAAGGATTAAATGGATAATGTATACATACCTCATAGCACAGTACCTGAGGCTAGAAAATACTCAATAGCAATTACTACTTTTGAGATCATGTTAGCCAAAAGAGGGAAAGGAGCTCTCATCAATTATTTTTAATCTTCTTGGATGGCAAGTCTTTGCCTTATTCTGGGTTCCTTCTGAGCTATGTATCATCTTGTAAGTAGATGAATTACAGAGTCTCTTGGGTACCCTAAAAGAAATGAGGCCACTGCTAATCAAAATCAGGCAGTGAGAAATGTTAATTGTAAGAAAGATAAGAATGCTCTCTCATCATCTCTTGGGCTCCTACTATAGCACTGATTAACTGTGAGCTAGAAAATAAATGTGAAAAAAAAAGGGTTGATCCCTGGTAGGTCAACCAACTGGTTGATCAGATGAATTTGAGCAGGACTGGAACTGAAGAAAAGCATGGTTCAGAGCCTTAGTAGAGGTCTTTCTGTTGGCTTTGGGTGGCCATTTTAGGTCTTTTGTCTAAGAGGGATCCCATGTCTGCCTTTTAAAGGCTCCTGAAGACTGTTTGCTTTACCCTACTGATATTAAGTGGACTACACACCCACTTTGATGCAAATCTTTTTTGGGAGGGGAAGAGAGTTCCAGGCTCTATAATTCCTTTATAACAAGTTTACAGTAATAAAGCTCATTAGTAATTGGGAGTCTAGATATTTGTAGGATGAGGAAGACTAGGAAGGAAGCATATATTCAAAACTCTAAGGGCCAGAGAAGTGTTAGCTTTGAAATCTCAGCCTCAGATCTCATGGGATCAGCTCTATAGGAACTATCTTTTCTTTTCCAATGGAATCCAAGAGTTGATCCTTGATTCAAGATGTCTCTCAAGTTCAAGAATCTATAGATTCTCTAAAAGCAAGACGTGGCACAGGTCCTTTACTGAGGGCTCCAACTTTCTCTAAGTAAAAAAAAAAAAAATTCTGGTGGAGAAAAATCCAGGGCCTCTGAGCAGAGATTTGTTTTATAAAGAAATGAAGGAACTGTGGACCAGAAGTCAGTGTTACTTGAGAGCTCCCTCTTCTGGCTCTTTGGTAGAAATTCCATAGAAGTCATCCCTTCTGCCCTGTGGGTGTTTGAAGCATCTTGGGCTTGGTACCTTGAGCAAGGAGAAAATAAGGTATTCTGAGGCCCCAACAAGATGAAACTCCAAAGAATGGTTTCTTCTGCTTCTTTCATAGCTTCATCTAATGTTTATTGGGTGCCAACACAGTGCTAAGCATTTTACTTGAATTATTTCACTTAACACTCACCATAAACCTCAATGGCAGGGTTTTACAAATGAGGCAGCTGAGACCTGAAGAGATTAAATAAGTTACTGATATCACCAGAGATTGGTAACCCCCCCACCTCATTTTAGTGACCATCATCGTTTTTAGAATTTTCCTGAGTCAGAGCTCAAGAAAAGCAGGAACATGAGTTGGGAAGTAGAACCTTTTTCGGAACCTAACATAAATAGGTTGTACTGGCTCTGAGATGGCTCTGAGATGGCTTCCTGGATCCCGGAGCATTTCTGCCTTGCTTAAAAAAAAAATCAGCCCATGAGGCTATTAATTAGATGGCATTGCCTGTCCCATCTGCAGGGTCACTGTGATACCCAGACAAAAGAAAGCACAGCAACCAACATAGTGACCAAGAAGAATTTCAATAACAGAGGTGAGGTCTTTTCAAATCCGTGGAACAGGTCCACACTTATGTTTCCAAAGGTAAAGTCCTGTGAGGTATGAAGGGCAGGTAGCAGTACACATATTTTATGAGCTGGGAACTTAATGATAATGAGTGACTTTCTTTCAGATTTTGATTAGAAGAAAAATGGCAGTATCAAGACCAGAATTGTCATTCACAACTTACGTTCTGAATTTCTAGTGGGTGTTGGTTGGAAATGAGGTCTAAGTTGAGCCTTTTAATCAGAAAATAAAGACTGTGAAACTACCTCTTTCTTTTATATGCAGATTCTTTCCTGAGTTGCTCCTTTCACTGGGGTTGGTTCAGTAATCAAGCTTCCTTGGTATTGAGCTATTTGGAAATTAGAAATTATACAAGCCACTTTTCCTTTTAAGATTGCCCTCTTACCTGTCCATATTTTAGAGTTATGTAGATCTTAAATATTGCTTCAATTCTCCTATACCACATGAAGATGTAAACTTTTTCAACTCAGCCAGGAGAACCTCAAGCATCCCCACATTGATTCTTCCTGGGGATATGAATAAGGGTAAGTAACAGGATCCCCATTCCTGCTTTGAGTGGGATGTCTCCAATTTCACTGTCCACATATCTCTAAATCTATACAATAAGACAGTGGCTACAAATAGCATCCAGCTCCCCTACCCCTAACTCAGGATCTCCTATTAGCTGCTTTTTCCTCTATAGGCAGAGTGGTGTCATAATAGGATCAGAATGATGCCTACTGATAACACGGACCTAATAAGAGCAGGTTTTCTAAGGCAACTTCTGAGTGATTAGTTAGATTGCCATCATCCTAAACAGAGTGCTTGGGTTAAATATTTGAACATGATGTAACCTTCTGGCCCTCAGCTACTAGTGGGAACAGCTGTTTCTGGCTTGACCTTGTTAATACTGCAAACTCCATTTTGCTACAAATATGATTTCTTGATGAATCATTGGTCCAGATCTACCAATTGGGAGTGAACTCATATTTGAATACCTGCTGATGGTCTGACCATTCCTTTGCCCAACTATAGGCTTGAGCATTTTCCCCTCATATTCTTATGCCCAGGAAAGCCAAAATGATGCCTTGAAGGAGGGGAAGGGAGAGCCTGGAACTGAATGCATACAGGGAATTGTGAGTGATGGAATGTGGATTGCTGACACCATGTCCCTTTCCTCTTGCTTGTTGTAGGAGCGCCAATGACCAAGAGGATACCAGATGAGTTTTCAAAGCAGTGCTTATACACCCAGGACACATGCCATGCTTTACCTCATACTTTCTGCAATGTTGCTGCTCACTTTCATCTTCCTGTTAACCCTTGCCATAATAACCCCTTCCTGAGTATCACCTTTCTTCCATCTGCCACCCAGTCAGTTCTTCTCTGAGGAGTTCCTCCTATGGGAAGTGGCAATTATCTCTGTTTGGCAAGCTCCCCTTTGAGTCATAGCCAGATGACTACCATTAGTTTTCTTTTCTTCTAAATTCTTCTCATGCCAGACTCGGGCAACACTCAGCCCCTTGGTCAGGTAAACCAGAGCAAATCCTACTTCCTCCAAAATGAAGTGAAAAGATGTTCTATCAATGCTGTCACTCTCAATGACTAGACCCAAAGTATATTTGAGTGTGATTTCATTGAAAGCAGATGGAAAGACCAGAAATCTGTTAATCCCAATTAGGCATAGCTTACTCATGACTGGACTGATTAAAAATGTGGGGGCAGGGAGGAGAAAGAGAGCGAACCTCCATATTGGATGGCTCCTGAATACAGGATGGAATCCTCTAGATTTTTTTTCTCCAATTAAATTTGCATTTCATTCTATCACATTGTGATGCCTTCACTCTAGACATTTTCATTTGAGACCCAAGGCTTTTCTTCATGGGTCCTGAGCTACAGGCTCCTGGATGATGAGGTAAGTGACATTAGCTAGCAATATCTAGGGTAAGTTGTTGTGATCTCAGAAACTCAGTGCTGATGAGCTGGATCCACCTTGTTAGGCCCTCAAATTTGTCCTCTGTTGGGTCCCCATTGATGTGAATGCCCTATAGGAATCCTTACAACAGCCATAAACATTAGTCCAGCCCACAATTTAATCTAGACTTCTGTAAAACAAAACGTACCCCAAGGACTGACCATATCAGGATTTGATGAGAACAAATTACATACTTTGGGGCTGGAGGTAGCTCAGTGGTTGAGTGCTTGCCTAGCATGTGTGAGGCCCTGGGTTTGATCCCAACACCAAAAAAGAAAAGACAAAAAAACTATACTTTGAAGAGTATAGTTTTTGAAAATCCACTATGGCAAGAGTTTTCCCCTCCCTTTTCTCTCTACCTGTAGGAGCAAGCTAGAACTGATGGGAGATGCTAGATTTCCACTCATGAGCCTAAAGGTCACCTTTCTTATGACAAGATTCAGATCTAATTCATTATTTAACTAACAGAGTTGCCAGGAAGTAAAAAAAAAATACAATATAGCAGATATGTTAGCTGATTTTCCTCTCTATCCCACAGCCCACGCTTACTGGAGTAGAGATTACAGAAATGAAATCCCCATTCTTTATTGGCCTATCAGACATAGTGATTCAACCTTAGTAGGTCAGCAGCTAATGGCAAGTCTGTTTTAATAAGTTCAGCTAATTCAGACGTACTAGACCCCTATGAATTCATGATTGAGCTGTGTCTGCCTGCTAGTATCACAGGGGTAGACAACTAACAGTGCACTGACCACAAAACCAAGGTTAAACCTGCACAGGTGTCTGTAAGCATCCTCTTAGATTGTTCCTTTCTTTTCAAGCTCTGACACCTTGCTATTTAGCCTTCAAGATACACTGGTTTCCTGAGCCCTGCCCTACTTCACTCCCTTAGCTTCTCCTTCCTATCATGTGCTCTCGCTCTGGCTTCCCTATCTTTGCTGAGATCTTCACTGTGAAACTTACTCTAGGTATTCCTGGGTGACCCTCTAGTGCTCATTCTCCCAATGTGCCTTTCATTGATGAGACATGGGAAAACTTATCATCTGGTTCCCTGTGATGTCCAGCAGTTAGAGAGACTTAGGGAGGGGAAGATGACATTTGAAACAACTTACCCCTTGACAATGGAGCTGTGCACAGAGTAGGTGTTGTCTTACTGTTCTGAAGTTGAACAATGGAACTACTTTCAGGAGAATAGAGTTGAGATTTTTTTTTTTTTAGTACTGATGGCAACCAAAAAGGGGAGGTGAAATTCCAGTCACTTTCCCCCAGCCCCCAAGTGGTCATTAAAACTTTCATCCTCAAACCTCCAAATATGCTGGCTTGTATAAAGTGTTTCCCAAGACTGAATATACCTCTTGATCAGGGTAAGTGACAAAAACACGCATTTAACAGGGGAAGGGGATTGTGGAATAGCTTGTGTTATGCCTCTAAATTTTCAGAATCAGGAAAATGATCAGGGATGCCAGTTTCTAGAGGAGTAAAGGACAGCTGGGATGACTGGCCACCTCAAGGTGCAGAACTGCTATTCTCACTTTAAGACAGCTTTCTTAGACAACTTTTCCTGACTTCTCCTTGAGACTACCCTAGGAGCTGCCTCCATGGGGGTAGAAAAATGGTTGGGTGCAGCAGTTTAAATAGATGGAAAGTTCTTCACACCCCCACCCTAAGCTGGCTGGTTTCAGACAACTCCCTTGGGTTTTAGATGAGGCTGAGGCCTTCCTTAGAATAGGATGGAGGGGTTTCTTTGCACAGGCAGATAGCTTTGCAGAGGATAGAGAGGTGGGCAGTGTCTATTAGCTAACGGTCTCTTTAGCGGGAAAAATCAGTTTCATTATTAAGGTCACTGCTGAAAAGTTCCAGACACCTCCACCTCTAAATAAAGGGAACTTGAATACTGAAGAGCAGAGACTGGAATAGAATAAACGTGATGGAATGATCGTGACATGAGTATCGGAGACTTGATTTGATTGAGTCCTTGGTTTACAACTTGAAGCTCTAAGGCTTGAGACACGCCATGTAAACTTTCTGATCTCCATTTCCTCACTTTTAAAATAGGAAAAATAATAACCAGTGGTTCTGGAATAATCTCTGTGCTCCATGATCCTATGGGGTAGATACCATTATCATGATTAAATATCATTAAGGAAGGTCATTTATGCTACAGTGCCCAGCACAGTGTCTGGTGTAGAGGTGGTGCTCAAAACTGTTGGTTTTGTCTCTCTCTTGTTTCTTTAGGCCAAAATAGTTCTGGTTCTTACTGATGTCACCTTTAAGCAAAGAGGAAACCCTTTCCTGAACTTCCTGATAGACTCCCCTAGGTTGATTTTCTAAGAACTAGGTTTTTTCTTCCTCCAAACCCAGAACTTTACTCACTGACTTTGTGTGTGTGTGTGTGTGTGTGTGTGTGTGTGTGTGTTTGGAGAGGAGACAATAGGAGACTCAGTTCTTTTCAAGGACTATGTGACAAACAGCCTACTCCCACAGACTCTCTGGGGGAAGCATCAAGGGACATGAGTCTTCTTCATGTTTGGGATGTACAGGGATGGGATGGCAATGCAGAAGGCGGTTTTCATCTTGGACAGGTTCCACGTCAGCCTATTAATTCCCTGACTCTTTAGCTTGACTGCTTAGACAAGAATTGGGCACCACAGCCCTAAACAAAGGCTGATGGGACAGTTCTGGAAGCCAAAGTCCCTTGCCACAACTCAGGTATGCACCAAAGGACCTGACTGAGGAGCAGGGAAAATAGAGATGCTGGCTACAGAGGACTAACTTTCTGCAAATATCTGTGTCTCACTATCACCTGTCAGCTTTATTACTGTAGCAAGACAGAAAAAAGGCAGAGTCACCCTCTTCTGGAAGGGAAGAGCAGAGAGACTTTGAGGCCACCAGGTGGCCAGGGTTACATTATAATTTTGGCTTCTGGCCTCAAAGTTGTGATGGGCACAGTCTGAGCACATTTCTACCATTCCCAACTCTATCTTACTCAGAATTCTCTAAAAGCTGCTAGAAATCTTAAATGAATCTGCTGTGGTCTCAACATCAGACCCAACAGTTCCCACTAACACATGGAGCATGGAAAACAGATAACATTATTCTAAATTGCTTGCCCTCTATACAGTTTATGCAGTCCATGTAGAAGCTGTGTAGTTACAGCCATATAGCCCACGTGCATGAATCTATGCTTACACCCAGCCTCAAACCTAAAAACACAGCTACTCCGTGTCTTTCAAAACATGCTTAGCCTGACATTTTTTATTAATCCAAGATGACTTCATTGAATCGCTGCCAGCATTTCCTGTCTGCCTGGTCACATCTGATGACCCCATGTAATAAGCCATGGTCAGCACAAGAACCAGGGCCTCTTCCCTTTCATTGATGTTCCTCCTGACGGCACACCTCCCTGCTGCAGCCCACATTCTCACATGCAAACATGCATGCATTCACAGAACTAAAAATAAACAGCTGCTGATGGGCTGTCAGAGGGTGTCCTCAGTACTGAGCAGACGTCCTCTGTCTCCCTTTAGTAGGTACAGCTTAAGCCACAAACAGCAATTGAGGGTACTGTACAGGCTTAAGCTTGAAACCAAATCTCTAAAGCAAGTTACAAAGGCTAGGAGGGCCTAAGGAGGGAGATGACGGGCTGACCTCCATGATCAATCCTCTCAGTGGCCTCTGGATAATTGTTTATTGGCATCCAGAAAAACCATTGTCAGGGAAAGTTGATAGAGTTAAGAATGGAAAGAGCATGCATTCAGCCACATGTAGATAGCCTTCTGCTTCCTGGTTCCCCCCACACCTCCAGGTGTATATGAAATGCTATGTGGATTGGAGGAGCATGATTTGTGTGCATGTCATTTTGTTCAAATCTTCCAATCTGCAAGAATTACTCCCACCTCCATGGCGCCATCCATCAATAAGCCCTTTGTCATGCTGAGGTGTGGCATTTCTTCTATTGAACACCTCAGCTTCAGACACACATCACACACCCAGGAACACACAGGTACACACACAGAGGCTCTGTCACCTTCATGAAAAAAAAAAAGTGCTATTCAAAGTGGTTTAAAAATAGCACTCATCCATTGAGCTCATTTTTCAGGGATGTTATTTTAAGACGAAGAAAAAAAGATCTGGTCTTTAAGAGAGAGAAAAAGTAAACTGTCACCTTGCCTTAAAAAGTCCAAATAATGTCGCTCAAGACAGCATTTGCAGCCTCTGTTAAATTCCCTCCTCCTCCTCCCATTAAAGGAAAGTTGTTTATTCGCTAATACCCTGCCATCTGGGTATTTATAGAGGTGGGTTTCCTGTTCAGTGGTGAAGAGGAAAAGACATCAGGAACAAGCCCTGGCCCTCCCCTCTCCTTGCTCCCACCTTCCCACAGCCAGCAGGGACACTTCAAGGCTGGTAGATTTGTGAATCAGTTCCTCCCTTCCCCCACAGAGGGGAGCCCCCAAAGAGCTGCTGGCCATTTGCAAAAGACTGTGTGCATGTGTGTGTTTGTGTTTTTTAACTGCAAGCTTATTTGTCCCTGCTTTGGGAGTCTGTCTGTCTGTTTGTCCCTCAGATCTTTGCTCTCTGGGAAGTTGTAGCTCGCTGATTCCGTGGGAGACCAAGCAGGATGCGTGGGCGCAGGAAACAGAAAAAGAGAGAGGAGGGAGGGAGTAAAGGGAGCGGGGGGGGGGGGCGTAGAATATGTTATTTGCGTCACTCTGGAGGAGCTGGAGCTATCTGCTCAACAAACCTACAGAATTAATCCGAGTTATAGCCATAGCTGTCTCTGCCTCAGTGGCCAGATGCGAAAGGGCGAGGAAAGGATGCGCGCCGGAGTCTGTGCCGCCGAGTTTGCAGTGGGCGGCGGGGGACATTTGGGAAGGGGGCTGTCCCTCTGGACACGCCCCTCGGGGCCCCCTTACGCCCGGTGCAGACAAGGCTGCAGCCTTCTCTGCAGCTGCCCAGCCCAAGCCTGGGGTGGCGCCCGCCCGCCTAGGCCGCCTCGCCTGCTCAGTGGCTGCGCCGAACACAAAGCGCTGTCTCCGAGCAGAAGCCTCTCCGCTGAACCAGACCCACCAAAGAGGAGAATCTGCACGTGACGTCAGCAGCAGATGGCTGACGCAGGCTGGCAAAGGAGACTCAAGGCGGCTGCTCCGCGCTGCCTTCATGAGTCTATTTTCTCTCAGCCCCCTCGTAGTGAATTACTAGAACGCAAAACACACACAGAGACACATATGCAGCTTTCAAAATATACATTTTCAAAGGCAGTGTGTTGCAAACACCACGCGATTTTGCAAAGCGTGGGTGGGAAACGTGGGAAGGGCATGGATTTTTTTTTTTTTCCTCATTGGGAATCTCCATCCTGGATAGCATTAGACTCTAGAGCTCTCCTGGGAAGCTACTCTGGGGAAGGGGCTGAGCACCCCCTTACCCCAGCATGTAGGAAATCTGGTCAATGGAGACATGCAGCTCTAAGAATACAACCACTCCAACGCTTTCGGCTTGGGGAGACTGTGAGAAGCTTGCAACAGGCAGAGGCAGACGGGAGTTGGTGGGAGGGAGGGAGACTATAAGAAATATTTTATTTTTTGCTTTGAAAAACATCCTCTGCAGTAATGCAAAGTGAGTCTGGTGGTGCAGAAAAAAGTGAGGAGGGGTCGCTTAATGCACAGTTAATGTTTTGGACACAACGTTCCAGCGAAATGCCTTTGTGTGTGGAGGTTTTTTCAGTACTTGCTAAAAATAGCATCAGGGTTTGATCGTGTTCCAGAAATAGACCGAGGGCTGTACTGGGATAAAAAGCCAGCGCGGGTGGAAGAAAACCTGGACATCACCGCATTCCTCCCCCCTCAACTATGTCTGGAAATTAATTGTTGGATTTTTCCCTTCCTCTCTCCTTTCTTCATCCACTTTCTCTTCCTTCCCCCTATGTTTCTCTTTCTCTCTCTTAAGGAGTTCCCGTTTGGGTAAGTAATATTATGTCATGTGCATGCCGCAGACTGTAAGTATGAGCTGACGCTTACTTTGTGCATGCTCCCGGGTGCTTTCTTGGCTGCCTTTTACCCCTTTCTAAAGAGGAGAATGAGGATGAGTTGGGGGGTAAAGGGTGTAGCTGCGTGTATGTGTGTGTATGTATATATATATAGATATATAATGAATTTGGGGCTGCATGCAAAGGAACTGAGAGAGGGAATTCTTGCAGAGCCGGGAATCACCCTGACAAATCTCTGAATCAATAGCGGCTGCAACTCACTCTCTTGTTATGGGTCGGCGCTGTTGAGCTCGGCTCTCTCGACTGCCCCCTCCCCTCCCTATTTTCTCTGTCTTAAAGGGTGGCCAGACGCGACTTAATGGGCCATCTCTCTGCGAGATTAATGGAAACGGTGCAATATAAATCAAAATTGCATGGGGCCGGGGAGGTAAAGAGAGAGAAAAATCCCTATTCCTTTGACAAACCTCCCTGTTCGCTCCGGTCGCGGAATTCGAGGACCAAAACCCTGGTCCTAGCTGGCCCAGGTCTCGGTAGCTGTCCACAGAAGATAGGTGCTGAAAATTCCTTGGTCCTCAGCGAGTTCAGTTCCGAGCGCCAGGAGGCGGGGTTGGCGCCAGCTGCGGTTAGCCCCGCCCTGGATGCAGAAGAGGAATACGGAGAGGAGGGGGTTAAGGATGTTCAAAGGGGTTAGTCGTGACTTCGGTGAGAGCTTTGGGGAAAGGAGGGGTGAGTTAGAAGGAAAGGGGGAAGGAGAATTTAAAGGAGAGGGAGCGAAGTGTTAGATTCGAGGATGAGCTAAGGCCCGACGCTCCAGGAACAGAAGGCCAGGGCCGGTGGCTCACCGTCTTTCCCTGCAAAGGCTGGCCACTATCTGGGTCTCCATTCTCAGGCTCCCACACCTTCCCGCCAGTGGGTTTGAAGGATTTCTCCCTGATGATACTGACTCAAAATAAGAGGCTATAGACTGCTTTATTCGGACCCTCATCCCGTCCCACTGCTTGTCCTCCCAACACACTACATTCTGCAATTCCTGGGAGGGTGTGTGATATGCAATTTTATTATTCTTAGTTTCTTCGCATCCCCTACAGCCATAGGAGCCCTAAATGACTTAGTGGAATGACTGTATTAGAAGCCAAAGCACAGGGGTTGCTGTTGCAATGCCCAGACAATCTAGGCTTGGAAATATCTCCCGGTGTCTAAAAGCCAAAGGATTGTAAACCAGTACCGAGAGGAATTGAGGACGGGTGTTTCTCAAGTTGACAAATGTCCTGGGGAGATCACCAACTCCTTGGGGTTGTGAGCTCGACCCAGAGTCAGAAACATTGCAATCAGCTTCAGTCATTTCGGCAGAACCTGTAGCCAAACAGGTGAAGAGGGAGGAAGGTATCAGAGGCGAAAAGGGGATGAGTTATCAAGAGCACATAAAGACATTCATACTGATTAACTCCTCAGAGAGGAATAAGTCTCATCCTCAAACTGGCCCACAAGGGCGGGCTGCGGAGGGAGGAAAGCACTCTCGTAGGTCTGCAGTAAGTGTGTGTGCATGTAGGGGTATTTTATACATAATGTTGAAAAAAAACACCTAGGGAGGTTGAGGTAAGTATCTGTGGGGCTAGCCTACAGGAGCACGAGAAGGGGAAGACCAGGTACTCTCTGCTCCATCTATCTGGCAACAGCCGTGGCTTCAGTGACCTGTCTTCTATGCAGGGCATCTGGGTTGCAGCCTAAGCGGGGCGGGAAAGGGTGGGTCGAGATATTTTTAACTTAGAAGCAGTTTCTCTCTGGGAAGGCTCCCTTGCTGAGGCTGAGTATTCATCAACTCATAATAGTAACGAGGGCTGTTACTGATGTTGTGGAGAATAACACAAATAACCTGCAACCCACACTTTGTCTTGACAATTCAACTCAAACCAAAGCTGCTCACAGCCTCTCAGCCCACCCCTCGGCCTCCTCGTCATTCAACAGGACCTACTAGTTCCTTTTCACAAGCCTCGCCCCTCTCAGTCCCGCAAGTTGCATGGGTGTGTTTACAAATTCTGCCACATTTGCAAAACAAATTGCAGGGGGTGGAGGGAGAGGACGGGCGGGGAGAGGCGGTATCGCAATAAAACACTTGCAACACGTGGAGCCCTGATCGTGGCGGTGGGGTTTCCAAGAGTCCTGAAGGGGACGGCGGGGCGCCCCATGTCCTTATTTCCCTTCACCCCGCTCTCCCCCTCCCCTTCCCCACTGTTTGGCACAATGCACAAGTTTACCCCCGAACTGAATCCTATTAAATAATTCAATGGTAGCGGTGTAATTTTGGTTGGAACCAGCACGGAGTCCCAAGTCGTGACTGCAAAAAGTGAGTAATGCGCGCTGGCTGCGTCATGGCTCTAGTCACAGTTCATTCCGAGCTGAGAAGGAATCGTGACTTCGCCTGGAGACGTCCCCTACATGGGAGACGGGGGGTGGAGGGGGACCAAACCTGGAGGGGAACGGGGGTGGGGAGGAAAGACCTATCCAATGAAAACGGCTGCCAGGGGGACATTTGAACTCTGCTGCTTGCGGTGTCTCTCTCCCCTCTCTGCCCCGCGCACCTCTCCCCTCCCTCCCGACCAGCGCTCTCTCAGGCGCGCTCGCTCTCCCTCTACCCGACGACTCCTCAACAAGTTGGAGGGAGGCAGTAGCGCAGGGGTTAAGCTCGGGAAGCCGCAATTACCAAGATCGTGACCCTCCCACACAGTACAGTAACTTATATACTTACCTGGAAGAGCCCGCTTTGCCGCTGGGCAAACACTTGTGGGGGGCGGGGAGGGACGGGAGGAGAGCGGGCCAGCTGGAAAGGGCTCCTTCAAGCTGGCTGCAGTGCAATCGGGACCGGCGCGCTCCCGAGGCCCCCGGACCAAGGTAAGCAGAAAGGGGCTGGAGTTCTGGCTGGCTGGTGGTCCGTGGGCTCACTGGTCGACTGAGCAGAACTTTTTTTCCCAGTTGCCCCGCGCCGAGGCGGCGGGCGCAGACTGAAGAGCCCCCTCTGGCGCGGCGGGCGCGCCGACGCTCGAAGGGTGTGTGCTTGCGTCTGTCGGTTGCCGAGCTGAGCCGAGGGGATGCGGTGGGAGAGTGGGTGGGTCGCAAAGCTGCAGGACGGTGATGGATGGGCGGAGGGGGTGGGCCAAAAGAGACTGGTAGAGACTCCATAGTCTAGAGACGTGTTCACTTGGCATGCTGGGCAAGGGCGTGTGTGTGCGCGCGCGCCCGCCGGCACGTCGATTCCAGGGTAGCAAAAAACAAACATGGCAACTCCCCCCCTCCCAAGTTTTTGCAATGTTTGCAGTATCCCACTGTGGCTTAGGTTTTTCCCACTGACAGGGGGGACTATACCCTCTGGGGTGGGGCCAGTAGACGTCCATTTGATCACACCCTTCCTTGACATTAATGGGGTGGGGGGAGGCCGGACAGGACAGGGGAAAGAGTGGCGCTGCACTGGAAAGAAGAGAGCAGCCCTTCAAAGTTTGGATGGGTGGGATGGGGTAGGGGATCTAGAGGGAAGGAGGAAAAGGAGAAGGAGGGAAAGGGGGAAAGAGATCTTCCTCCCTCCTTCCTCTCTAGTCTCCCTTCCCCTCCCCTCTCCTTCCTTCTGCAGACTGGAATCTCCCGTCGTAGCGGGAGCTGGCAGTCAATGAGAGGCTCGCCCCTTGCTGTTCCCTCAACATTCTGCAGAATGGGTAGGGAGGGGGGGCTGCAGCAATGAAAGGGCACCTGAGGCAAATGGGCCATTAGACACCAATATTTGGACAGGTTTCAGGGAAGGTGCGGAGGGAACAGCTTCACCCTTACTGAGCATTCAGAACTTTTTTAGGGGGGTGGGGGAGTTGAGATATTCTCATTTTCTAGAAATAGGCTGACTAGAATGGAGTTTGAGTTTATTTTATGTTCATCTTTGCCTGTCATTTTCCGTCTGGATCTTCTGGCTTGGGTCCCGATGGGAGAGGTCGCTCTCTTGAACCCCTCTTTCCCAGTGTATCGCGTCACCCCCTCATCTGGGTTGGAATCGGGGAGAGTCATGGACAGCTTTTTTGCAACAACAATATTTTAACGTGTTCCAGTCTAGGTTTTGTTGAATAATTAGAAATGGAAATATTTTTTTCTCCCTCCCCCTTCTGAAAAAAAAAAAGGAAATGTGAGCTGTCTTCTGATTGGTGGGTGACGATTTTAGTCCACACCAATGAGCTGGCGGCCTCGTCTGTATTTATTTAGTGCTCTGGGGGAGTTTTTCTCTTTACGCAGCGCCTGTAGTCACGGCTGGAGCCTCTGCTGGGGGACTAGGAGGGATAAGAGGGGATTTGGGGGAAATCTGAACTGTACCTATTCAGAGATCCGCGACCTTGCAGCCTGGGCTGGCAGAACCCTGATAGGGGAATGCGATGATAGGATAGACAGGCGGGAGGCTCTGAGTGCTGAGGCGACGGGAGAGGGGTGGAGGCTGGGCTCCGGGATCCCTGGTCCCCCTCCGAGCTTCCCTTCTTGCCCTCCACACACCTCTTTCGCTGCTGTGCTGGGCTGAGTTAGGGGACCGCGGACGATTTGGAGAAATAGAGGGATGGGCCGGGGGGCGCCAGGAGGGGCGGGCAGAGCGCAGGGTGGGGAGGCTGAGGCGCGATGGAGCGCGCTGGGAAGACCCAGCCTACTCGGCTACGGGGTTCAGAGACATCCTGGGCTGAAGGCGGCGGCGGCGGACCAAAGAAGCCGGCAGACTATGCCCTTCGCGAATCTTTTTGCGGTCTGGGCTTGCTGTACATAACTCAATAGCCGGAAGCCCTTACCCCAAAAAGCATTCGCGGAGGGCGCACTCGTCAAGAAGACAGCAGCCACCAGCGATCGCTAGAAGCCCACACCTTCCCGAAGCGGCTCCATCCGAGACTTCCCCAGCCCTTTTTCCCGTTTTCCACGGAAGAATCAGTCTTTTCTCCGCTACCCGAGGCTTTGGTCACCCGCCTTCCCTCTGCACGGGTCCCCCACCCCCAACTTTTTAATCGACTTTGTATCACAGGGGGAATTGGAGAGGGTGGGGTACGGGTATTTTCGGAGAAGTGGGAAGAACCTGAAATACAATAAAAGTTTACAGAAGTTGTGTCATCCCCCCGCCCCCTGCCCACACCCCGAATAACCCCATTCACACATTGCCAAAAAGAAAAGAAAAAGAAAAAAAGAACCTGGTCTCATGGCCAAGTTAATACCTAGAGTATGAATCAGTTTAGGACACATTATGGTCATTTTTTGAGCCTAACGATCCGACTCTGCAATATAGGGGTGGGGAAGCCCTTGAGGGAGGGGCAGTAGGCCCTCAGCATCCTCTGTCCTGGTGCGCGGGACCTGGAGGTGAGGCTAGCCGCGGTGAATCCCGTAGCTCCGAAAAAGAGGGAAAACACCAGGCACCGCCCGCTCCCCGGAGTCTTCCTCCCGCGCCTGCTTGCAACCTAATTTCGGGCGTTCTGCAGGCACGGGTACCCCCCATCTCCTCTTTTTCAAAACTAAGTAGTACAGAAGAGGGGAAAACAGGCGAGAACATGGGAAAGCCCCGCGGGGAAGGAGCTGTAGAGAGCTGCGGTTGTACCCGACTCAGCAGCTTAGCAGTAGAAGCAGCAGCAGCCCCATCCTGGCCTCTCCAGGCTCCCGGTCCTGGGGAGGGAGGCGAACTGCAGGAGTGGGGAGAGTCTGTGGGTTCCCCTCCTCCCCTCCACCCATTGCAGTCGTGACCACTCTGGTTACAAGTGGCACAAATCGGGCCTTCACCACGTTTTGTGCCCTGTGTCCTTCGCCAGCTAAGAACCCTGCTAGACGCCCTTGCCCTTAGGGACTGGGCCAGAGGACACGCAGACACACACGAGTGCCCACGGGAATGGGAATGGATAGAGGATGGGTCTGGGAATGTGAGAGTCCGATACTCAAGGGCTGCGAGGCTTCCCATTTTCGGGGAGGGCCTGAATTTCCCCTGCATCCCAACCATCGTTCTTTCAACAAACTAAATAAATGACCATCATCATTCCTCTGTCGGTTAGTTGAACACCAGGACTCTACCTTCTCCGGAGGGAGGAAAGGACTGCCGGGTATGGAAAGTGCTGGACAGAGGCAGTGGGTAATAGCTGAGTCTGTGAGAGGCACAGAAGGTGAGGACTCCAAGCTCCAGGGCTAAATCAGAGCCCCTCTCCCCGGATAAAGGAGATTTTCCTTCCCTGAATGCATTTTCTGAAAGAGTAAAAGGGTCCCTAAGATCTGCACAGGAGATAGAGCAGAAGCAAAAGCCCTGGGGGATTTTCCTTCTGCCTCTCACCTGGGGCCGTCTGTGGAGCGATAGCTCTGCGGAGGAGAGGCAGAAGAACCACGTTAGATTAAAAATAGCTTCACCCTGTGTCCCTTCAACTCCTCTTTTGTCTTTTGCTTCTCACATCCCCATCCTCTCCCCAGCCAGAAAGCCCTTCTTTCTCCAAAAACCTGAACCTTCACCGGGTTTGGGAGAAAGGTGACCTAAGAGAAGTGAACTTGCAACAGAAGGGCTTGAGCAACCGGTGCGCAGGCTACTCGGGGGTCCTGTGCCCTTAGTCCCTTCACCTCTTCCAGAGAGGCTAGATGTGGGACTGGGGTTCCAGGGCCCGGGAGCTTTCGCCGGCGTCGTGAGGCACTAAAGCGAGCCTTCGCCTCGCCTCGCCTTAGCTAGACAACTGTTGCTGCCTTGCCTCGAAGCTGCTGCTGCTGCTGCTGCCCAGGCAGCTGCTGAGGCGGCTGCAGCCCGGTGCTGAGGCTGCTCACTTGTGGTCGGGGCTAGGGGCTTGCAGAGAGGGTAGTTATTCCGGTGGGAAGGGAGAAAGGACCCTTCCCCTTTTCCTTCCCAATAAGTGAAAATTAGTGGCATTTTTGTAGCATCTTGCGTCTTTCTTTCTCTCATTAAGGTGGTTACATCAGCTTGAGGCCAGTGGGAGCCGATTGCCCCCCTTTCTCCCCACTTTGCTTTCGCTGAGGGAGGGGGGAAAGAGAGGGGAGTAATTTCCTCCAGTCGTCAAACTGCAAATGCACACCCTTGTCAGAAAAGCCACTTCACCTCGTGAGTCAAGGGCCTGATGGAAACTTACAAGCACTTGCATCTTATACCAACCTCTGAATCCCCTATAGGAGAGGGGGCAGCCTCACCCCCACCCCAATCTACTTCTCTTTGGAGCATGGAAAGTATTGGGAATGCTGCTGGGGAAACCTAGTCTCTCGGGCCAGCCAGCCAGCTTAACTTTTGCCTGTGTTTAAAAAAAAAATCTAGAGCAGTGATAGTTCCTAGAGCTAGGGAAGAGGTGAAGGAGTCACAGAGCCCCCTCCAGATCACCTGCTCCCAGTGGGAAGAGGAAAGTGACCTGAGTCAGGCTAAGCCATCCTACATGCCTTCTTTCTCAGACCCTCTTTGACTGCTTCCCACACATATTGCTCCTCTCTGCCTCACCGCGCCCCCCCATACACACACACTTCCTGAGCCCCAAGCCAGTTTCCTTCCCTTTGTCTGGGCCTTTTGTCCCTTCTGTCCTCTTTCCAGAACCTGTGGTTGCTGTAAGCCCCTCCACCTTGCCTCTCTCAGATTGGAGGCAAAGGCAGGGGTTGATTCCAGGGTTGTAGGCAGACTTGCTGAAGACTCAGACAAGGACCCTTCTCTCCCTCCCAGACACTTCTCAAACTGGAGGGCTTTCTGGGCATCTCTGAAAAGCTCTCCTCTTGCACCAGCACCTTGACAGCTTTGAGCTCAGATGTACTTCTCTGCCCTTTCCCTTTCCAGCAGCCCTCATACCTTGGTTCCCTGTAAAATGTCCCAGCCCTCAACCTCTGCCCTTCTCCTTCTTAGCCAGCAGAGTAACACTGCCCATCTTTTTACCCTTTCAGGTGATCAAGCCTATCCAGACACCTCAAGGTCTGCCTGAAGGGTGGCCACCAAGGGAAGAGGTCTCAGAGGACACAGAGCTGAAGAGACTGGATGAATGAGCTCAGGAGTTCCAGGTGAGCACAAAGAGACATCAGCCCCTGGTCCCTTTGCTCAGGCAACCTTCAGCAGCCTCCACATACACTCCATATGTGGTGATAAGAAGCCTGGAAGCCAGGGGTCCAGTGTTTGGCCCCAGTCCTCAAAGATTTAACTCTAGGCAAAGATAATGCACCCATCATAGAGGTTATGAGGAAAGACTCAGTACCAAAGGAGGCAGGCCCACTTCCTGTCCTGCTGCCTGTGCAGGACTTGGGCATGAGTGTTTGGAAGTTCCCCAAACCCTGGTACTGAGGTGCGCAAGCCCCTCTTCTTCCTGGGCCATTTCTGGTCTCCCACAGGCCCAAGGGGGCAGATTTAAGGAGTCTTTTGCTGAATTCAGTTTATCTGAAGATGACATTTTGACTTCTCCTGAACCAGAATTTGTCATAGAATGGACAGGAAAAGTTTTAGGCTAACTTTCTTTTCTTTCTTTCTTTCTTTTTTCTTTTCTTTTTTTTTTTTTTGAGGGTGAAGGCATTAAATTGTAAATATATTTACTCTTTCTGTTAACTAGCAAAATCCCATGCTACAGAGCTTTTGTTTAGCTGGCTTTCTGAGCTTCAGAACCATTCTGTGATTCTTATTAGGGAATTGAGTTCAGAGCTTGGCAGAGAATTTCAAACTCCAGGGCTGTTAGATTTGTGAGGAAGGGAGAAAACAAGCTACCTGACTAATCCTGGGATGTCATGTGAGCCAAATGTAAGATGTTGCCAAAAATCTTAGAGGCAAACTCTAGACTCAAGAGCAGAAGCACATTATACTGAAACCTTTAGATTATAATACCACAGATTTATTTATTATCTTAATTAAATGAATGCCACACAAATTTCTCTTTTGAAATTGTTATGCTTAGAGTAGAATTAAAACAATAAGCAGACTGACTGGAATACTCTATACAGCTAACCGTGTCAAGGGAGGAGGAGGTCATGAGATTGTTGGCTGCACCTAACTTCTAGACACCTTCGGAGCATAAGGATCTGAAGTTTAGAGTGTCTATCTTTGGCTTGTTGGGTTGTTAATTCCAAGAGGTTAAGATCTTCCATCTCCTCTCTTAATTGATATTCCACCCACACTGTGAGGACATCTAAGAAAATAATATTGGGGACGAATAGTTTTCTTGCCTAAAGGACGATCTCTTCTAATTATCTTTGAAGAATCCATTAAAGGGTTAAACCTCAAACTTAGATCTAATACGGAGCATGCAAAAGCTGGAAAGAATTATACAGTATGTTGATACATATCAATTGCTTCATTTTATAAATCAAGAGGATTTATAAACTCTCAGAGGAGTTAGATGTTATTAGCAAGGTCGCACACTGGGGCTCTAACCCACAATGTGTATTGTCTACTCTGGGTTGTTTTCTTATGTACTAAAGATTTCCTAATCACTGCCAAATGATGGAGATAATCCATAGACATAATCTAGGATGTCATAACAGACTTCCTTCCCAAATGACTTACATTGAGGGTGCCAGCGTTCAAAGAAGAGTTCACAGGAAGTCTCTTCTGCTAGGAGTCAGCTATTCGGGGGCATCATTAGGAGCTGAGGCACTGCTCTCATCTCTCCCCTCTGACACCCACCACGTTGCTTTGGGCTGCTGGAGAGTCGTCAGCACAAGAAATTTGCTGTGTCATGGAGCCCCAGTGTTGGTTTCCTTCAAAACCTCTTCTAGCATGAAGCAGCTCTGTGAGGCCTGTGTCCCTCTCCTTCACTCTCCTCTCCTCTGGGAGGACAGTTTGATATTCACCCTGTGGGTGAAATCATGAGCTGTTAAGAGGGCAGTGAGGCCCAGTTTAAATTTCCCCAGGAACTCTTTTAAAAGCATGAAGATCCTCAGCACTTTCACACCAAGGAGAGATCTGTTGGCCTCTTGTCCCTCAGAGGTTTTTGTTGTTAATTTCTATTTTGTTTGTTTGTTTGTTTGTTTAGAACACTGTAGATCACCTGCTTGCAGAATAGTTGGTTGCACTGGTCAGTTTTAAACCTCAGATTAACTGCCACCCCTTCCCTGCCGAGATCTAACGTCACTATTTCAGCTCCATGTATTTCTACCAATGACAGCCATTCAGATGCTATATTAGTCATGTCCTCAGCCATGCTGTGTGAGCTGTCACATACAAGTTGCCTGGTGGCCTTTTCCATAGACTCTCCCGCTGTTTGTTTCCCCACTCCCCTTTGGGAGATGGACTTGCTGATAACTTCTGACTAGGAAATAAGGTTCATCTCTCTCTCAGAAAGAAACATTGGAAGGAAGAAAAATGAACTGGGGTAAAAGATACAGTTGTTTAAAATCAGGCAGAACAGGAGGGCTAGCTGTGGAAAGAATTATCCAGTTTTGACTACTTAACTTTATGAAGTTGAAGAAGCAATTGTATTCAATCTAAGCCTCAAGTTCCCATTTATAATTTAGATGCTTTGGAGTTCAGACCCCTGTATGCATTTACTCAACAAATGTTGAATGTTTATTCAACAAAGGTACATTGTGTCCTTATAGTGTGTATCAAGCCTTATTTTAAGTGCTGGAGGTATAATTTTTCTTCCTTCGATAATCTAATGAAAGCTATGGGCTTTCTCTCCAACAAAAAGAAAAATATAAACTGTTTATTAATAATAATTTAAGGGATTTCCATGAGTTTCTAAGTCTCGTGGACCTCAAGACGAAACTTTTTTCATCTTGTCCCAAGGCCTTCATTTTACAATATTAAGATTTGAGATTAAGGTACATGGTCAAGTCATGGTGTTTAGTTGCTTTCTTTTTATCTTTTCCTAGCAACACTGTTGCAATTTTTTGTGATTTTTTTTAACCCCCTTGTTTAGAGAACAAGTATTTAGAAATTGATAATACAGTAGCTAAAATAACTCTTGACCAGCCAGCCAGTAACTGAGAGGCAAGGCAGACATAGAATTGAGGGGCAGAAGCAGATGATAAGTTTGATGATCAAATCCGGCACAGGCCTGCAAAATTTCAAAGAGATGATTCATCTGTTAGGTTGTGTCTTGGCAAAGTTTGGTGATTTGGTAGAGGAAAGAAAGGATTGCGCTGGAAGTGGATAGTGTAAGGTCACCACCTCAGGCCTCGGAGCAAAGATGGATCTCCTCCAGCGCTTTTGACCACCCGGTGAAATCTCAGCTAGCCAGACCTTTGCAAAGGATTTCATGAGAGAGAAAGACTGGCCCATTTCTGGCCCTGTGGGGTTGGTAAACTAACAGCTTTCCCATAGCACAGCAAGGGGCTTTATAGCAGCAGTTCTGTTGAAGTCTTTAATGAAGGAAGAACTAGACATTTTAAAGGCTTGGAACAAACATGGAGGTCAGTGTGCAAAGGTTTCCCCCTAGTCCTGAGTCTTTCAGAGGTTTTTCCCTTCCCTGCCTTCAGTACCTGAGCTTTACATTCAAGCTCAGGGATCATTAGTACTGATCAGATCCTAATGCAAACTGTACTTTTAGAGGGAGTTAGATGTTCCTACTCCTGAACAGCCAGCCAAAGTCACCTGGAAGTGAAATGATCCATCTTTGATAGGACCAAGTGAGGATCTGAAATTGCAAGAGCTTTGTGTTAGATCTCAGGAGGGTAGGGTGAAGTGAAACCCTGCTTAGGGAAGAAAGCAGCAGGTTGCTGCAGGTAAAGCTCAAGTGTAGGAAACACCACATAAATACAAACTGGTCCCTTTCATTTTCCCGATTGACTCATGTGTACAATGAGGATAATGATCACACACACACACACACCGTAACATCCTGGTGAGGATTAAATGAGATTATGCATGCTTTGTATGCAGTCAGTGCTCAATTACTATCATTGTTAGTATTATTATGGTCTTGTGTCTTTTTTCCTGCCTGACACATATAGCAATGTCATACAAGGCTTAGATCATAGAATCACTCTGTCCCAGAGTGACAGATAAAAGATAATCTTTTCTGGAAGCATCTGTCCATTTGCTCCATAGCCGGCCAGTGCCCAGGATTACCCAGCTGGTGACAAATCAGAAGGCCTAATAGGAAAGTCTTTTTTTTTTTTTTCTACTTTGTGTAGTGTCCCTACACAAAGATTATCTCTGTCTAGTTTCATTCCCTCCTTAATTCCTTGCTTTCATTCTTTTTAAAATCTATTGAATTTAATCACAATTGTTTTTGCAAACCTCTCACCTTTTGTTCTTCTTTTTTTTTCTTACTTTTTGATCAGAAGAAAAAGCAGTTGACCTAAGATTCTTACCATTCACCTTTTACAATCAGTTTATAACTAGTCCTACATTTGCAGAGCTTCAGTGATTTCCACCAATGAAAGAATTCATGAGAAACAGAAAAGCAATCCTGCCATACGTGTTGGTTTCTCTTGCCTTTTCATGCATATTTTATCTTCCTTCCTTCCTTCTTCCAGCTTCACTTTTCAATATCTTACAAACCTTTCAACTTTGCTTATGACACCCCCATCTTCCTCCCCAGAAATCTTTGCTCTTCTCCTTTTGGTTCTAACAGACATTGCTTTTTATTTATTTATTTTTAAAAATGTATTATTTTTTTGGTGGGGCTAGGATTTGAACTCAGAACTTCACATTTGCAAAAAAGATGTTTCACTGCTTAAGCCACACCTCCAGTCCCAGATGTTGCTTTTTAAGTGTTGGCTGAAAACCATAGGTGTTACTGTAGAATGAATTTGATGTGGTCTTTACATTTTCTGTGTTAACACTAGAAAAAAAGAAAGAAAGAAAGGAAGGAAGGAAGGAGGGAGGGAGGAAGGGAGGGAAGGAAGGAAAGAAGGAAGGAAAGGGGAAAAACAAGGGGAGGTCCTAGGGCTGTCTTTTATACCTCAAACCGATCAAATACAGCTGAGACCATTCCAAAGAGAAGGAACAGATATTTTTGTTGTTTTCCTTTTTCTTTATTTAGTTTTCAGAGACATTGGAGCCTTCTCCACAAACCTTTCTTTGTTTTCACTCTTCTACATTTAAACCCAGAGCCCACCCATTGCTTCCACTCAACTACTTTTCTTTCTTTTTCTTCCTAAAATTTACAAACAGAAGCCATGTCAGGTACAGCCTAGAAAGTGGTCTTGCCATTTCTTTGCAGCCATGATGGTGGGGAGGAAGAAAGTTGCAGTTTAAGGAGGCAGTGAGGCTTCATGGTCAAGAGCAACAGGCTTTGAAGACCAGTGAATTAGGTTTTTTGGTCAGATGCTGGAAATAAGGAAGCAGAAAGGCGAATGCAAAGTCACTAGAAGTCCCAAGGGAGGAGAGGAGTCTAAGTCAAGTGGTCTCCACCAATGTCTGTGCCATACCAAGAGTTTTCAAGTGTTGTATTGGACTGGCCTCAGTGTGGAGCTAGACAAAGGGTGATCCACTGGGACAACTCCCTCAGGGCTTCTTGGCCTCTATGTAGTAGACTCAGATAGTGAAATTGCAGTGATTTATTCTCCACTGGACCTTTAATGCCTCAACAGGTAAATTGCTTGGTTAACCTTGTAAGGGAGTCATGACCCCCAGGGGCAACTCATCTTTAATATCCAGATTTGAGGTTCAGTTTAAAAATAAAATCAAGAAAAGAAATAATTCCACTATTAATTTCAAGATGGAGTGAGCGATTTTTGTTTTTATTGCTGCTTTTTGATTAAGGGGTCTTCTTCTCCCTTTGAAGGAGGGTAACATGAGCATTTGGGCCAGGGATAAGAAAAAGAGGACAGAAAACCTATCCAACACAAGTGTGGGGATCTGTGAATCAAGATAAAATTGTCTGGAAAATTCTGTCATTCTCAGCTATTAAAGGGTCAGTAAGTAAATTGACATACTACAAATTAATTTACAAGAAAGAGGTGAATGACATACAGGTCTCCAAACCTTTACCTCTAGGTTTCTACCAGTTCTGAATCTTACAACCACATTTAATGAAATAATGTGTAAATAAAAGAGGAACACAGTTTGCAGTCAGTAAATTTCTTTATACCTAATTTAAATTTTAAAAAAAATTTATAAGTAGTAAGGGAGCACAGAAACTGTCATTTAGAATAAAAAATTTAAAAGAAAGAAAACATTTTTATTGAGTTTCCTGAATTAAAATTTGCTCAATGATGTTTCTAAAACAAACATTTAAAGAAATATTTTAAGCTGCCATAAATAGATGTCTAATCTAATATTTTCCTGTATTTGCAGGTTTACAAAACCCTCCAAATACAGGTATTTCCCTCCATACCTATCCCTTAGGCACTTTCTCCAGAAAAAAAACCTGTCTCAGGTACTTTTACACAAGAAATATCTGCATTTAAATATGAAACAGTCAAAAACAGTGGCTATTACTCCAAATAACAAACAAATGAGATTCTCAAAATACAAATACATGTTCATTGCTTTTTTGAGAATTAGCTGTCAGCTTTTGATTTTTTTTTAATGCTGCTTTAGAATACTGGGAGAAAGGGTAAAATCTTTTTTAAAGAAGAACCTTTTGTTTTAAATAAGCTATATAATTGTTTTTCATTTTACAATTTAAAATCTTGTTTCTCAGTGAGCTGCCCCTCAGCTAACCTGAGATTTAAAATGATATTTTATGTTTCTTTTTTTTTGTGTTTGTTTTCTGTATGGTCAATTTGCACCACACTAAAGATAATCATTTTCTTCAAAGCTAAACATCTAAGAAGATATTTTATTTATAACTACAAAATATTAACTTTTCATATGTCCAAAAGGAAACATGACTTTGTGCAGAATTATGTGGTAATTAATTAAATGCTTATTTGGAGGAGATGTACTACTTTCTGATATTTAAATTCATTTCTTCATTAGAAAATAGAATTTTTTTTCAGTGCATTTTTTTGGTTAGAAATACAGCTTTTGGTTAAAATATTTTTCCAGATAGAATTTTAAGCTAAAAGATTTTTTTTACTACCATAATTTTTAAGAATTTATGTTTTAGCACTAGTCTGATTTCATCTCTTTTTTTCCTTCCTGTACATGTTCATAGATTACAACATTTATAGACCTTAATATAGCACAACAGAATAGGTTGTTTTATTATGATATTTATAGTTACAAAGGGATGATACATGACACTAAATAGTGACTGTTTATTTTCTGCTTTGTCTTTTGGCAAAATTTTTTGCTTTTTTTTTTCCTTTGAGTCAAGAAGTCCTTATAACAAATTCAGGTGGTAGATTCTGACAGTTGCTTGAGGAATCATGTTATAGAATTAATGAAGTTTATGAAAATTTCCAGAAATAATTATAACTCAATCAATTTTTTAAAAAAATATAAAAAACCTGAATGTCAGGATTGCTCTGAACTAATTTTTTTCCCAAAATTTCACAAATCTTGAATTGTTTTTCATACTTTGCATTGTGTTAGCCCACCTGTTGCATTTAAATGTGTTGTCTGCTATGAAAAGAAAAAATGAGACACGAGGTGATTAAAATGATGAAATGTGCAGTACAATTGCTTACATCTTTCTTGCTGTCATTTTCTGAGCAAACTGACATAACCTGCAGTATAATCTTTCCATGTACACCTTTTTTTTTCATTCTTTTTATTGGCTGCACATATGGGACCTTTGGGGGAAAAATACAGCTTACCAAGCTATTTTTTTAATGGAGTCATATTATGACAGGGAGGAAAATGGATGCTTATTAATTCTTTCTCTTTGAGGGGAATCAAGTTTTTTTTTAAATGTCCTACACTCTTGGAGGCTAATGAACATTTACTGAGGATAGAAGAAGGAGGCTGTGATCTCAGAATATCCTCAATGGATGAGGGAGAAATGTGTCATGAGATAGGAAATAGAGAGGACAAGGCAAAGAAAGCTACAGTGAGCTTATTCCGACATCTTTCCTCAGTGATGTGATGGAAACCCTGAAACTGTGTATCAATACATGCGCTCAGAGATCCTAGCTCATCTTTCTCACCTACTAGGGAGAACCCTTGTGTCTGAAGTGGTAGATCTTTTGTAAATGAAAGTAACCTGACATGAAAACACAGTCTTATTGGGCTCAGCTGTCCAGTATAATGGAAGATAGGAATTCCTCTAAGTTTCATTTAAAATCAAAATGGAGTCTATCTTCCACAGAAATAAAGTATTTAGATCACTCACCAAGCAAGTGCAGGGCCCTGAGTTCAAACTTCAGTACTTACAAAAATATAACAAATATTGACAGTATTTTTGACATGAGAGAGTCTTTTCTTCAAAAGTAAGTTACCCTCAAACCTGAAGTAAAACTCAGAACCCTTTTCCCTCCTTAAAAGGTTTGTTGCAGGATTGTACAATGCTGACAATGCTAAACCAAAATATCTTTAAGTAAAATGTTAATCTCCAGTTTTGAATATAGGGAAATCCTAACTGTGAGTTAGAAGAAATGCTGTCTGGAATAGTTTTACATCAGTGTCATGTTAAAAAACGCAATTGTCAAATTTCTAAATCCTGTGGAAGGGAAAAAACCTGACTTTATCTTTGCAAATTACCTTGAGATCCTTGGAAGGTAAAAAGTTGCTATTATAATTGTAACCTTCAGTGTTACTCTAGCCATTATTATTGACAGATTTTGTTATTAAAAGATACTGCTAATAAGCAAAAAAAAAAAAAAAGGAAAAAAAGCCAGAATAATTTTTAAAAATATATAAAAAGAAAAAGGAGAGAAAAATTTTGACTATAGGAAATCAAATTTAGAGAACTGAGTCAGGTCTAAACATTTAGTATAAAAAATCAAATGAAATTCGATGTCACTTTTGTTTCAGGAACTCAGGTACATAAAGCCAAATTTTATACATAAGAAATATTTTTAATTGACACACCAGGTTTATTTAAAACTTTTTTATTGTTAAATTTGTCAACATATTTTGGTAAATGTATAAATTAGGGCTGTCTGAAAAATATGGAAAATGTGGCTTTTAACACACTGGGAACAGGTTTGAGCCGAGGGAGAGGTCAATGTATCAGCCTGATAATTGAATTAAAGGCCTCTGAGTCATAAAAGTGGTTCACTTTTAAAAATCTTAATTATAATTACACAGTCCTTGAAAAAGTAGTAATCATTTTTAAATGTCCTGAATAAAAAAAAATACAACTTTAAGAAATGCTCCTTTAAAAAAAATGCTAGCAATTTCTGAAAAAGCAAAATTTGGAGGGAAGCACCCTTTGAAGAAAAATCCTCAATAAATAGAAATATATATATTTGATTTTAGGAGAAGCATTTAATATAGTGAAAAATACCCTAAAAAAGATACTATATATTTTCTGAGAAAATTGAATCTTTAAGATATTCTACTGTATTCTTTAATCAAAATTTTATTAACCAATTTAGTTTCCTTTTTCTTTTTAAAAAAAAATTGTATTGATGTAGTGGCATTGATCTCAAAGCTGCGCTGTTCCTCGTGGTCTGGTTATTAGTTTGGTCTTTTGAGAGCTAAAGAGGTACCATCTTGGATACTTTCTGTTTTAGTAAAGTCCCATACTCTTCTGTGTTTGTATTTAAAATATAGTTTACCTTGTGAAGCACATTATAGCACTTGCTTTTGTTTTCATTTTTCTTTCTGGATATTTTCTTTTTCTTCCAAATTCCACATCATCCTGCCCCACCCTGCCAAAAGTGCCTGGTTAAAAGAGATTTTGGTCTCCTTTGTTTCCTTTTTCTTATTTATTTATTTTTCTCTTGCAAAGCAAGTACCTTTTACTTAAAGTAAACTAATAATCCTTATGGAGTCAGAGCCCTTCTATGGGGCTATTGTGGGATCTCTACCTATGAAGCCATGATGATACAGTTTTTGGTGAAATATCAGAACTACACCAGGGTTTGATGTAAGCGAATGTGTGAGTCTGGTCCTGACCCCAGTGGTGCTGAAGCCCCTGTTTATTCTTGGTTTTCATGGCAGCCGAACAGTTGAAAGGTCTGTGTTCTTGAGATGTATGGAGGTCTGTTGTGGGTTCCACCAAGATCAAACTGAAGGTTCTTGGGTTTTTATAGAGACCCCCTAAAATGGAGCTTATGTTATAGTATGTATGTGCATGTGTGTGCCTTGTATGTAAGTGCATGTTTTCACCCAGACTTGTCTGAGGGGAGGATTAGTCCAGTCTAATTGCTACTTTTGAGTAATTGCTGACTGCAGTTCGACTGGCAAGTGGTGTACTTTCATTGATGATGTGACTGAAATCAGTGACCACATGCTTCTGCACCTCCGAGGGTGATTTGTTTATTCATGAGTTCAACAGGATCTCCCTCTGGAGGATTAGTCAGATGTCAGATTTGTTGATATTGATCATTGGGTTCTGTAGTTCTGAGGATCACTTAAAAGTGTTCTTGGGGCCGGGGATGCGGCTAAATGGTAAAGCACCTGCCAAGCAAGCACAAGGCCCTGATTTCAAACCCCAGTACCACAAAAAACAAGAAAAACAAATGAAAACAAAACAAAACAACAAAAAAGTGATCCTCAACTGTAAAGGTAATGTATTTAAAATTAACCTTCACTAATTTGCTAACAACATCAAAATGGTAACCCCTAGTAGGGAATAACCAAGCAATGTTTTTACTATTTAGTTATTCATTTGAATAAATAAAAAACCAATTCTTGATAATCTGCTAACATTGATTGATTGACAGCTTCCCACCTCTGCACTGCACACAGAGAAAACATTCACAGAATATACATGCAGAACACACACCACCATCTCTCACACACACATGAGAGTTAGTAACAGAGAGAAAGGGAGAGGGGAGGAGGGAGAGCGGGAGAAAAAAATGAGGGAAAGAGAGAGAGACTCTGTTGCCCTATTGCTCTTTTTTACACAATCTTCCATTAGTGTTTGTGGATTGACCTGAAGTATGAGCCAATTCTCATGTCGTTTTGCATGTGTTCGTTCAATGTAGAATCTTAAACTTTTTATAGAAATGATAAGAACCCTGGAGACCATCCAGCCCAACTCCCTGTTTTATACAAGGAAAAACTGAGGCAGTCTGAGAGACACCACCTTGCCTAAAATCAACAGAGACTTAATGAATTTGTGGCTGGTGAGATTAGAACCTTGTGATGGGAGGTAGATACAAATCTGAGCAGAGCAGAGCTGGGCTGTTGAGATCCTGGTAGAGTAAGCAAAAATAAACAAACAAAAAAAAGATGGTGCCATTTTCTGGTGAGGGCATTTTTCTAAGACTGACTTATCCTGGACTAAATAACTGTCACTGTTGTCTACCTGCCATCCAGTTGGATTGATCAGTCTAACTTGCTTCAACATCAAGTCATCCGCAGGAGACATATTTTAGTGACCTCTCATTTGCAGAATTTCAGAATTCAAACAGCCCCCTCTTGTAGACTAGCACAACATTTCTGAACACATGAATGTGTGAGCATTCTGCTAATTTTAGCAACACAGGATACAATAGATGGTGTCTATGAAAGTACCTAGCACCGTAGTAGATGTTCAATAAATGCTCCTTTTTTTTTTTTTTTACTACCTATGAGGACAAATTTAACTCACGACAGATTTTTATTTATTTTTTGGCAGTACTGGGATTTGAACTCAGGGGCCTCACATTTGCTAGCTAAGCAAGCGCTCTACCACTTGAGCCACTCTGCCTGTTTTGTATTGGGTATTTTCCAGATAGGTAACTCCAAACTTCCAACTGTGATCCTCCTGATCTCTGCCTCTGGAGTAGCTAGGATTACAGGCGTGAGTCACCAGCATCCAGCTCAAGACAGGTTTAAACAGCAACCAGTTCAAGGCAAAATGAGTTAAGTACTAACTAGAGGTTAAATCAAGTACCGTGGCTGAAAGGAAGGGATGTTTACTGTGATGGGAACTCGTGTGAGCTCTGCTTTCGAGATTGTGGGATTTCCAACTGGCTGTTGAACTCCACCATAGAGGCCTTGTGATGGGTGCCGGGTATGTCATGGAAATGTTGGGGAATAGATTGTGGTAGGAACATTCAGTGCCAGGAATGATGAGGTGTAAAAGGAAAAAAAAAAAAAAAAACAAGGATAGGAGTCCTTAGTTATCAGAATGTGGAGGAAATTAAATTGAAGTAAAAGACTTTGAACTGGGCCAGGGGTGTGGCTCAAGTGTAAGTCCCTGAGTTCAAAACCTAATGCCACCAAAAAAAAAAAAAAAAGACTTTGAGCTCACTGAAGGCTGAGAGAGTCTTTGGAGTAGGGGAGTTGAACTCTGGTGATAATATTAAGGAGTGGTTTTTGAAGCAGTATGGCTGAAATCAGTCTTGGCCATTAAGAAAGAAGGACTTCTTTTGGTTGTTTTAAATTGCTTAAAGGAGAGTCAGGAGAGTGTGACAATGCTTGCTAGAAACTTAAGTAGGATCTGGGTGTGGTGGCCCTTGCTTGTAATCCAAGGAAGTCAGGAAGTGAATGAGACCCTATCTCAAAAACCAAAATACAAACAAAAGGGATAGGGATGTGGTTTAAGTAGAAGAGTGCTTGCCTGGCCCAAGGCCCTGGGTTCAACCTCTCAGTACTACAAAACAAACAAACAAAACACTCACGTAGGGTGACCTGATTCATGTGACCAAGAGTGACTTGACAGCCACGCGGCTTTAGTTAGGCTTGCCTGTAGAATCCTGGGTACCAAGTACCAGTCAGTGCCACTAAAAAGCAGCCAAGTTCTTGGGCACCTGTTATGTATGCTGTGAAGTGTCCCTTCTGGCAAGGTGAAAGTTCACAGAGTGGGGGAAAGAATGACCTCTACATATCTAATAGCTTTGCCCAGAGTTTTGTGTCTGGCCTCCTGGGTCACTTATGATCCTTTGGAACTGTTTCCCTAAATAAGGTAATAACTCCTTCCACTCAGCACGAATCCTTTTGTTCAGCCAGCTGGACCTATCAATTGTCCATGCACCATCTTGGCCTAGGTATATCACCTGTAAGCCTCTCTAGGAAGAGCTGCTTTTTGGTCTTGTGCCCTTTTAACTAGTGAATCAAGCTTGATCTCAGTGAAGTTGATTCTTTCCTCTTGCATTTCCATTTCCGTTCATGCCAGTGTAACCCAGGAGGAAACTATCTTTTTTTTGGACCTCAGAGTGGAAATCAGACCCTTCCTCCGTTTCATCCTATCTTGCAGTTCTCCTCTCTTTGCCCTTTGTTTTTTTGTGCTCCATGCATGCTTTTTTCCACTTCTGCCCTCTAGGACTCAATTACTGTCCCTAAACCTGATTCTCTTAACCCTTGGCTATAACTGCCCTTTCTTTTGAAATTTTTCTCATACCTGCATCTCAGGTCTTTGGTGTGATGTACCCATATCAGGTCTTCCATCTCAGAATGGGGCATGACAAGCCTGGCTCTTCTGTGGGTCAGTGAAATTTCGGGATAAATTAAGATCACCAGGCAGGTAGGACAGGTGTTAATGTGTGCAGGCAGGACTGTGATGTTACATATGCGTATTGACGCTGCGGAGGAGGTATGTTAGAGAAGCACATGTACATCATTTAGATCCTAAACTAGACATTTCAAACTCTGGGTTTTATTGCTAGCTCTGCTACTGACTTCATACATTGCTTTGGACAATATCATAGTTCAGGAATTAATGGAGTCTTTTTGTTAATAAATGTGCAGCACATACTCCATTTTTTTATAAAATTATTTCTATCGATCTTCTCAATTCTTCACCCATCCATTCACTAATTCTTGTATCTGGATAAAAAGTGCCTAGAATAATGTTACTTCTTGATGGTTATTTCTAAATGAAAGGATTGGGTATAATTTTTTTAAAACTTCCTTTTGTATACTCTTCTGCACTGCTTGAAATCAGAATTCCTAGAATAGAATGAATGCTGGCTCAGGTCTCAATAGCCTGTGTGATCCTTAGCATTTAGTTTTCTTTCTCACCCTCTATCTCTACCTCTTTCTCTCTGACTCCCTTGCTTTGCAGTATCAAGAGGAGATTTTATAAGTGCCATCCAGCTCACCAATCTGTGATTCTTAACTTATATAAAATCACCTTATTGGGTTTTGCTTAATTTTTTTTTAACTAATGGGCTGGAGGCATGGCTCAAATGGTAAAGCACCTGCTTTGCAAGAGTGAAGCTCTGAGTTCAAACCCCAGTCCCACCAAAAGAAAAAAAAAAGTTGATAGCCAGGAGTGGTGACCCATGTCTATGATCCCAGCACTTAGGAGGCTGAGACAGGAGGATCCCAAGTTCAAGGCTAGCCTGAATTCCAGGACAGCCTGGATTACATAGTGATGCTGTGTCTCAAAAAAACAAGGACTGAGGGATGTAACTCACTGGTAGAGCACTATGTGCAAGGCCCCGGACTGAATCCCCAGCACCACCAAAATAAAAATAGTTTATGACTTCAGTGCATTTCTAGGCACCTATAAATAGAAGGATGGTTGTATGATTCGTACACACGTGTGCATGCATAGACGTAAACACTGGAGATATTACTACCCTTGTACACACAGAAAGGTTTCTTTTAAACCTTGACATTATATTTTGAAGTATGAGCTTCCCAATTTAATAGTCTGTAACCCAAGGAACCCTTTTCAGATTCAGTTCTACCTGGCTTTTTTTTTTTTTTTAGGGGAGGGATCTGGTTCCCATGAGATGACTGTTCCTGCTCCAGGGTGTCTACCTGGCTTAATAGTAGTCACTGTAGGAATTTAGCAAGTTGCCTAACTTCTTTAAGCCTTCTGTTTTTGTTTTTGTTTTTTAGTGGAACTGGGGTTTGATCTCAGGGCTTTGCACTTGCAAAGCAGGTACTCTACCACTTGAGCCACACCTTCAGTCCATTTTGCTCTGGTTATTTTGGAGATGGGGGGTGTCACAAATTATTTGCCTGGTGGCCTTGAACCGAAATCCTCCTTATCTCATCCTCCCAAGTAGCTGGGATCACAGACATGACCCACTGGAGTCTGACTTGTCCTACTATTTTTAAACAAAATTATTACATTAAGTTTTAATTTTAATTTTAATGAAAGTAGAGAGAAAGGATTAAAGGAATTGTAAAACTTCAAATAAACATTTCTTTATCACAGAAGATATCATTTCTTAAAATGTCCTTTCTAATGTTAGGAAGAGATGAGGAAATAGTTTAACAGGTTGTAGCCATTATTTTTTTTTATCCTAAATAATTCCATTTTAGGCAATACTGATTTATTCCCTGCTGTGCAAAATTGAGAACTTAACACTTTCCTCTCCTTCAACCTCCTTCTCCCTCACTTTGATTTTTGTTATAATACTTAGAGTATTTTATTATTGATATTTAGCTATTTATTCTTAGTCATACAATATCAAACTTTATATCATTTCTGTTCTTGTGTTTTGCCATAAGTCACAGCTGGTGTCTAGTACTCATTCTTTTTACCATATTCTCTTGCCACAGCTTTTCTATTCCTGACTTCTTTATTTGGGTTTATTATTTAATTGGCTAGGTTTCATTGTAAACACTTTTTTTCTTCTAAAATAGTTCATTGAGTTCTTTTATAGATGCTACCTTATATTTGAATAGCAATACTGTTCTTGGGTCACACTGTTTTTCAGAAGAGCAAATGTAGTCATTCCTCCTTTGTATTTCTGGAAGTGAACGTTACTGTGGAGAAGGCTGTCAGCATGACTAGTTCACATTGCTGGTGATTTACATTTTCCCGGCTGGGTATCTGGAAAGAGGTTTTTTTTTTTTAACCCTGATGTTATAGTTTGAAGTGTGAGCTTCACAATTTAGTATTTCTAGACCCTAAGGTACCGTTTTCAACAAGCAGATTCAGTTCTACCTGGCTTAATAATATTCACTGTAGGAATTGTCAACTTTCTTTAAGCCTCAGATTTTTTTATAAGTGTAAATAACTTTATACATGTATAGTAGAGTCATTGAGATCATTTGACTCAATATATATAGTGTGTAGATCTACTTAAACAGTTGCTAATTTTTTAGAGAGTTTCTTGTGTTACTTCTCTTAATATTTTTTCCACCTTATTTTGTTGACTTTGCTGCTTGAAAGACATTATTATTGTTATTATTACTGATGATGATAATATTTATCCTTCATACCTATTGGCTTCTCCTTAATTTACCTTAATATATTTGTCTTTTTCATATGCATATACTTTAATTGTTTCAATTCTAGAGTCTGTGGCTATAATTTTTTGCACTGTGCTCAGTCTTTTCTTTTGGCATTTTTATTTATTTGCTAATTTTTAATGTCATTGTTTTGGCATCCATTCGTTTCCTTAGGTCTGCTATTTCTTTTTTGACTTAATTCTGTTATTTTATCACCTTAGGAACTCATGCTTATATCCGGCTAATTTTTAGTCAAATGCACAAGTGAAGAATCTTTCTTTTGTAGCTCTTTCATTGTTCGTTTGTTTTGCTATATAGCACAGGCTGCCCTCAAGCTTGCAGATCTCCTCAGGAGTGCTAGGATTATAGGTGTGCACCACCATGCCTGGATTTCCTTTTGTTTCTTGAGGGTTTTTTTTTTTGAGTGGGGTTTGAACTCAGGGCTTCATGCTTTCTAGGCAGACACGCTAGCATTTGAGCCATTCCACCAACCCTGTTTTATGTTGACTATTTTTGAGATAGAGTCTCACAAACTATTTGCCCTGGCTGGCCTCAAACTTCTGTCCTTCTGACCTCTCTCTCCTGAGTAGCTGGATTACAGCAACAGCTGTTTCTTGAGTTTAACTTTCTAGGCTGGTTATTTGGGTGTTGTGTGTATGTGTGTGTGTGTGTGTGTGTGTGTGTTACATACTTATGTTAGTGTCATTCAATTTCTTATTATCTTGATTATGTGTTGGGAGTTGTAGCTCTGTTATGTTTTCTTCCCTGTTCTTTTTCATAGTGTTTGTGACATCTTGACTCCCATTTGACAGTATCATCAGTCTTTTCCTTAGATCCACAATTAAGAGCTATCTGACACTTTTTTATCCCCTGAGAGCAAGGGGACAGTGGAGGCTTGCCTGAGGCAGTCTTTGCTAGATAGATTGGGCCCTGCTTAGCCTTCGAGGTCTTCTTAGCTGTCCAGTGCCAGTGCTCATGTGCCTGGTTTGGGTGAGGGGCGTATCTCCTTTTGATGGATAAATGGCCCAGTCAGGACAGAGCTGGGGAGGTCTCCACTTCTGCCAGGGTCAGGCTCCTGGTACTCTTTCTCTGTTTCTCTCACATAGCTGTTCACATCTGTTTCTTCTACTTCCCAGTGAAGAAGAAAAACACTAGGCTTTCTTCACAGTTTGCTTCTCACAGGGTTTGGAGATTTCTGTGAGAATTCCCAGGACTGGCTTGACTTGTCTCCAGAGCTTGTGAGGTGTCAGGGAGCAGTTGGGAGCCCTGCCATTCTTCTGCCCAACTCTACTACAGAACAGATTTTGCACCTGCCAGTTTTGAGCCTAATGGTTTGGCTAAATCCCTTTCCTTGTTTGTTGCTACTTGGTTGTTACTTCATTATGTGTAGGGAAGGTGTTTCTATGAGCTAATGCTTTTTTTTTCCCTCTTGACTGGGTCTTTCTTTGGGTCTTCTTCCCTCCCATCTGCCTTGCTTCAATCTCTCATGAATATTGAGAGGCCAATAAAACAGTTAAAAAAAACTTTTATGGAGTTGCATCTAATTACAGAATCAGTGCATGTTCTTTTTAATCAGTTAAACAATATATAAGGAGATATAAATAGATAGATAGATATAGATATACAATTTGTAATCCATCCCTCAAGTGCCCCATTTTCTTTTTTCCTTCCTTCCTTCTTTCCTTCCTTTTCTCCCCTTCCTTCTTTTCCCCTCCTTCCTTCCCTTCCTCACTGCTTTCTTCCTTCCATCCTTCCTTCCTTTCTTTGACAGTACTAGGATCAAACCCAGGGCCTCTCCAATGCTAGGGAAGGCTGTCCCACTGAGCTACAGCCCCAGTCCATCGCCATCTCCATTTCTGTGAGATAACATCTTGCATGTGGGAGGTAATTTCTCTTTTTTTTTTTGAGGGGAGATTGGTACTTTCTTTAAAAACACAAGAACATTTTAGAATCAAGGTACAGTGCATGATTCCATTGTACTATTGGTGTCTATATGCACATAAAAATTGAGTTCTTTCATACAATTAGTTAACTTGGTGGCATATCCCAGTGTGGTTTTGGAAGACAATATGTGGAAGAATGCAAGCCTTTTGCAAGCAGGGACGTGGGCTCCCCCACTCCACCTCCTGCTGTATCATCAGTGCCTACAGCAACTCCTAGTACAGAGCAGCACTCAGTACATTTTTTTTTGAATAAATAAACAAATAAATGAAGAATATGCCTTGGGTATTTTTATTTTGAAAGCCACTTATACTGCCTTGAGGGCAATAGGTAAGGCTGGAAAATATGAATAGCTCTAGCTATCCGAGTTAATGTATGCAGCCCTGCTGTATTCTCTTGGCTACGGACATTGTGGGTTTATGCTCCAGGAAAAGGATGGAGAAAAGCACAGGAACTGATGGGATCAAGGTAGAGGCGAGAACCTGGACCTGGGTAACTCCTAGCAAGAGGAAGGTATCATTTCCTCTTTGTGTGGTCTGTAAGTTCATCGTGTTCCGATACTATGGGAAAGATCAGAGTTTCAGATATAAGCCTGGACAGGTTGCTTCATTTCAGAGACAAGATTTTCATCACCAAAGCCTCTGAAAAGCTGTCCCACAGGCATAGTTAGGCAGAGTGTGGCTTGAACATGGCCTCGTGCCCCCCCTTCCACAGCTCCACTACCAGATACATAGCTCATCAAGACTGGCAAAATGCTAGTTTAGTGAGTTTAGGGAGATGCAGCTGCAATGGACTCCACTTAATATTTTTTTCTTGAGACATTTACTTATTTTCTTGAATTTAATTTGGTTTTAATGACTCAAGTCCAGAAGGACAATGATATCTGAAGTATACTTTTGGTATTAATCAGATCCCATATTTCTTCTGCAGGAATGAACAAACTTCAGTAATGAGTAAAGTCAATCTTAGTTTGGTGACCTTTGATATCTTTTTGAATGGAAAGGGCTATACAAATATGACTTCATTTTTTATTCATCTTACTATTTAAAAAATTAGGTTGTAATTTACTTTATTTATTTAAAAAATTTTTTGGTAGGACTGGAATTTGAACTTAAGGCTTCAAGTACTTGCAAAGCAGATGCTCTACTGCTTAAATCACTCGTCCAGTTCATTTTGCTCTGGTTATCTTGGAGATGGAGTTGGTCTTGCAAACTGTTTCCCTAGGCTGGTCTCATACTGAGGTCCTTCTGATCTCAGCCTTCCAAGAAGCTAGGATTACAGGGGTGAGCCACCAGTACCCAGCTGAAATCTTATTTTTTATACATGATTTCTAAGCACTTTGCCATATTAGGGTAACGTGTTTTTGGTTCTCATTTAAAAATCCTAAAGGAATTAGGTTAATGTAGGGGGAATTCATTCTGAGCAGAGGTACTATGCAGAAAGAGAGGTAGACTACTAGGCTTTCTGAAGCAAGCATACGTGTTGGCCAGCTTGAAGAGAAAGATGCTGTGTGTGATGGTGAGGTGGCTCATAGAGTCGAATTTGGAATCATGATTATTCATTTTTTGAAAGTACATGGTTTAATCTTAAAAAATAAAATCTTGTTTTGTTTTTGCTTTCTGCTGATTGAGTTTTGTTTTCTTGCATTACTTTGGAATCTATATCAAGTTCACATAAAACTTTATCTTAGTATCTCATTTCTAATAAAAAAAAACTCTTCAAAGAATCAGACCAATATTTGTCCATACTTTTTTTTAGCTCAGTGGTAAAGTTATATAAGAATTTAATCCAAATTTGCCTCTTAAAATGTAGACATAATCTGTTAATGCTGAGAAATACATATTACTGATGTACTAACCTGATAATTTTGTGGCCAACATTTAAAAAACTGTTATGCTGTTTGAGAAATACTTGAAATAAATGGAAAAACGTGGATCTTTTGTTTTTAAAATTCATCGTTGTGTAACATAGGCTTATTTTGAATTGTTACATTTCTACTACATGTTTCCTTCACCATATTAATTTCCAGATATATCTTACCATATGTATTGTACATGAAAAATTTGTATTCTTTAAAAATAAACCACAATTCTGAATAATTTATTTCTTCTCTTCTTTCATATTATTAGGAATTTAATATTTATCTAATTTAATAAATATCTATAGATGGATATTTATTTTGGCCTAGACTGGTTGATGCTCAAAATTTTCTGGGCACATCATCTTCAATTAAACTACATATCCTTTACTTTATAAAGGAGGAGAACGTTAAAATAGCATTAATGGGTTTATATGAGGAAAGGCCCATTTTATTCACTTGCTATTGTTGGAATGTTATTTTGTCAACGTTGACCTACCTGAAAATTGTGTACTTCAGCTTGTTTTTCTGATTTTTAATGGGCTCTTATTTTTTAAGGGCCCCCCAAAGTAATGTGAAAGCAGCTACTGTTGTTAATAAAATGATGGTGTCAAAATTGAAACACAAAATGGGAAAGATAGTTAAAGCTAAGGTTTGCATCATCATCCATTACTGGCACCAAATATGATTTTTCTAATGAGTTAGTATAAGGCCACGATTCCACAAGATCTCTCAATCTGAAGTGCATCTCATACTGCAAGAAGAATTTCGACCTCCTAGTTATAAATATAGTTATGACCTGCCTTCTGCCTCTTAAATGAGTGTGTGTGTGTGTGTGTGTGTGTGTGTGTGTACATATATATTGGCAGTACTAGGGGTTGAATTCAAGGCCTCATGCTTGGTAGGTAGGTGCTCTTCTACTTGAGCCACACCTCCATTCCTTTTGTGATGGTTATTTTTTATATATGGTCTTGCTTTTATGCCTGCCCAGCCTGGATCACAGTCTTCTTATTTGTGCTTCCCCTTTTTAGCTAGGATGACAGGTGTGTACCACTGTGACCAGCCACTGGTTGAGATGGGGTCTTGCAAACTTTTTTGAGATGGGCCTTGAACCACCACCCTCCTGATCTCTACCTCCTAAGAAGTTAGGATTACAGTCTTGAGCCACCATGTCCAATTACTGCTTTTATGTTTTGTATCTATTACACGTCAAGTTATAACTGTCCTGTAACCATGGCAGGCTTCTAATTCTGTGAGTATTAAGGCAGACTGGAAACTTGGGCTTCCTAGAGTTAGGTCACTTGTCTGGGGTGGTATTTCAAAGAAAATTCTGAAATTTGCTATTGGGAGCTATATGTATAGAAAACCCCCAGGTAGAGCCAG
Source organism: Castor canadensis (assembly GCF_047511655.1). Classification (NCBI taxonomy): domain Eukaryota; kingdom Metazoa; phylum Chordata; class Mammalia; order Rodentia; family Castoridae; genus Castor; species Castor canadensis. Next base: position 179,785,057 of record NC_133386.1, read on the forward strand.
TAATGCTTGGCCAGGTTATCTGTGGTCAGAGTGGGCAAAACACCTTGTTATAGGAAACCTGGTTTAGTTAGAGTAAGTACCTGGAATCATTAGGGACTGAAAGAATAAATAGCCCTGTGAGCCCTGGCCTGGAATTCCTTGTCCCTTCTCATCCTACTTCTGTCTGAGGGGGTCCATCAAACAACAGTAGATTTTTTTCTGTGACTGGTGGAAAATCTTCTGAATACAGAAATCAGCTCAGTTACCAACAGGCTATTGCTAAATGTCTGACTCTGCTTTGTCTTCTGTAAAATATAGACCATAATAATTATCTTCTTATACCATAATCATTGCTCTGAGATCTAATATAATAGAGTATACTGGAGGATATAAAACTATATAAACTATATTACTTATTATCCTAAGTAATAATCACATACTTTTTCTACAGAAACTGAATACCATAGTCCCTGCATTCTGAAGTATAAAAAATGGATATGTGTTCCTTAGAGACTGTACCTACTTGAAAATACACCAAAGAAATCAGACTGTCTTAATGAGTTGTCTTTGGTATTGTGAATGTAGCTCACCACCAAGGAGTCCTGAGCATCTAAATGAGGATGACTGACACCACAGAGCAAAGAATTCTAGCACTAGAACATTCCAGCAGGCCATCAGAAGGAAAGGCCCTCTTTCCAGCACTATAACAAAAATAGCTGAGATAATTAGCTTATAGGACAAAACGTTTATTTAGCTCACAGCTTGGGCGGCTCCAGTTCAAGATTGGGTGGACCTATTGGGTGGACCCATTTGGGCATAGCAAATAGCAATAGCAGGGAGTGGGTGGCAGCAAACTACTGTCTTCTTGTCTAACAAACAAAAGGGAAAAAGGAAGCAGCCACTGCCTGACAGTTCCTTTTAAGGGCGTGATCCCAGTGACTAAGGACCTCCTATAAAACCCCGTCTCCTGACCCACAGCATCCCCCAGTAGCAGCACCCTAGGGACCAAGCCTTTACTACAGGAACTTTGGAGGACTCAGCATCCTAAATGTAACATCACCAAGGTCATTGACCTCTGTCTCTGGTGTGGTCAAACCCTGGAATATTAAAGGTGAAAATACCTATTCTATTTTAAAATATCTCCATGAAGGTAGCTCTTACGAAAGGAGTAGTACTTAATCTATTTAATCTACTGAGTGTGGAAGATCTTCCTGATGGCTGACTATACCTGTTATTGCTACAATTCAAGCCCATTTCTACAGAACAGGTATTTTGAAGATACGGGGTTCAATTCAGTCACATCCTTATGGAGTCTGACTCTGGGAACATCCCAAAGAGCCCCAACTCTGATGTTTGAGTTGCAATCATGGCCATGACGAGGCTGCCATATTGTTGAGGTGTTGTCAGTGATCACAGTGTGATTTTCTTGAGGACCGTCTTTTTTTGTTTTTTTCCAACAATCACCCTACCTCTAGCTATGTGTTTCCTAAGAAACTTTCTCAAGCATTAGTAAATTTGGCTGTCACAACAAGCTCAATTGTCACTGCCTCCACTCTGAATATAAAGAACCCGAAGCTTAAAGAGTTTAAATAAAATCAGTGCACCCACCAGCAACGAAAGACCAGGTTCAGGGGACTTTTGTCTCCAAGCACAGAGCACTAATCAGTGGGTCCTGGAGAAGTTTCCCATATTCCCATTGATTCCTTAACCAAATTAAATAGCCGGTGCTCTACATGAATTGGAGAGGAAGTCATTCTCACCAGAGCCTTCTAATCTGGGGCCAAGCCAAATAATTAATACTCACTCTTGCTTGTGCCTCTTCTGGGGAATTACATGCACCTGTGTAACAGTAGCATGACCTGAAATTTCAGGTCTTCCGAGCCTCACATCCAGAGTCCCTGAGTGATATTGGACAAGATATTTTAACTTCTCCGGGTCTTGCTTCCTGTCTCTGTAAATTGGCAATTGTAATAGTCCCTGCTGCAGGTAATTGTTGGGGAAGTTAAGTGAGTTAATATATGTAAAATGCTTAGGTTAGATAGGAGTATGTTTAATGCATGGTATATATTACGTTGGTTATTATCGTATTGAGACCTTTGCTTCATTATAGAAATGTCCTATGTGGGATATCATATCCTAAATTGTCTTCCCTCCTTTTGTGAATTTTTGACTATGAGACCACAGGGGATTATAGAAGGGAGAGAAGAGGAAGGATGGTGAGAGCGCTGTCTGTCTGTGTGTCTGTCTGTGTGTGTGTGTACACTGTGTAGAACCACGTGGTATAAAAGGTCTGAGAACAATGAATTAAACTGCAAAAGTCTCCAAGATGGCAGAGGTCATTCAGTCCCCAGTGCTCAGCATTACGCTGTGGATCCCAGAGATCACTCAATAAAGCTCAAGCATTTTATTCATAGGGAAATCTCCCACGCAGTCTGGGGGTGTGGCTCAAGTGGTAGAGCACCTGCCTGGCAAGTGCAAGGCCCTGAGTTCAAACCCTGGTACTGCCAAAAAGAAAAGAAAAGATAAAAAAGAAAGAAAGAAAGTCCCCCAAGCTCTAATTCAGAATCCATGTGCTTTTATTTTCCCCTAGTATTTTAGTATTTTCCCTTAGCAAAGTGCCAGATACTGGTTAAGTGTCTAACCAGAAATTACTCATTTGATCTTCATAACAACTGTATAATTTAAGTCCTTTAATGCACCTACTTCACAGACGAGGAACTGAATCACTGTAACATGGGTAGAAATGAATATACAGAATAATATAAAAACTACAAAATAATAACTGTACTATATATTTGCAAAGTACTAATTACTTCCTCAGTGAGTTTCACATGCATTTCTTTTAGAACTGATTCTAAATTCTGATCATCTAATTTCCCAGGCCATTTCCGACTAGAAGCTCTAAGGTAGAAGTTAGGTGTGTTGTGTGTGTCGGGAGGTGGGAGATGAGACTGACAATGATGCTGACAAGATAGCTGGTTTTGAGACAGTAGACAGACAGCTGTGAGAATTCTGAGGCTATGGTGATATGAGGCTATAATGCAGTGGAAAGGAACCCTTACACAACCCAGTGACTCCTGAGTGCACAGCCCTTGTCTGAGTTGTAGTCAAGGTTCCTGCTGATGGTGGGGCCATCGGGAAGATGAAATGATGTTCCTTTGAAGAGCATTGTACATATTTTTTAAAAGTAAAACCAACACTTTCTTGATTTAAAAAGCAAACTGGGTGCCAGTGACTCACGTCTGTAATCCTAGCTACTCAGGAGGCAGAGATCAGGAGGATCATGGTTCAAGACCAGCTAGGGCAAATAGTTGGTGAGACCCTATTTCTAAAAAAACCATCACAAAAGGGGGGAGGAGCTGGTGGAATGGCTCAAACAGTAAGAGCACCTGCCTAGCAAGCATGAGGCTCTGAGTTCAAACCCCAGTGCTGCCAAATAAAATAAATAAACAATTAAACAATGCCCTTTCTTTGGAGAAAAATTAGGAAGAACACTTAATCAAAGAGAAGAAAAAATACCCATAATTCTGTGACTCATTCAGGACCTTGCATTTGCGAGGCAAGTGCTCTACCACCTAAGCCATACCCCCAGTCCAGAAATAGCACCTTAGTGTATGCTTCTGTGTATGGTTTTGTTGGTTTTACAAAATGAGGCTCATGTATTTGTTGTTTGCTTCACAGATTGAGAGCAGTCTTTCCTGTAATATCTACCACTACAACTTTTTTTTTTTGGTGTTAGGGATCAAAGCCAGGGCCTTGTACCTGCTAAGCACGTGTTCTGCCACTAAGCTACATCCCCAGTCATATATGACATAATTTTAAATAGCCATGAAGAGTTTTGATATATGCATGTATCATAATGTATTCAACCACTGCTTTTTTTTTTATTATTCATATGTGCATACAAGGCTTGGGTCATTTCTCCCCCCTGCCCCCACCCCCTCCCTTACCACCCACTCTGACCCCTCCCTCTCCCCCCCACCCCCTCAATACCCAGCAGAAACTATTTTGCCCTTATTTCTAATTTTGTTGTAGAGAGAGTATAAGCAATAATAGGAAGGAACAAGGGTTTTTGCTGGTTGAGATAAGGATAGCTATACAGGGAGTTGACTCACATTAATTTCCTGTGCATGTGTGTTACCTTCTAGGTTAATTCTTTTTGATCTAACTTTTTCTTTAGTTCCTGGTCCCCTTTTCCTATTGGCCTCAGTTGCTTTTAAGGTATCTGCTTTAGTTTCTCTGCATTAAGGGCAACAAATGCTAGCTAATTTTTTAGGTGTCTTACCTATCCTCACCCCTCCCTTGTGTGCTAAAGCTTTTATCATGTGCTCAAAGTCCAATCCCCTTGTTGTGTTTGCCCTTGATCTAATGTCCACATACGAGGGAGAACATACGATTTTTGGTCTTTTGGGCCAGGCTAACCTCACTCAGAATGATGTTCTCCAATTCCATCCATTTACCAGCGAATGATAACATTTCGTTCTTCTTCATGGCTGCATAAAATTCCATTGTGTATAGATACCACATTTTCTTAATCCATTCGTCAGTGGTGGGGCATCTTGGCTGTTTCCATAACTTGGCTATTGTGAATAGTGCCGCAATAAACATGGGTGTGCAGGTGCCTCTGGAGTAACCTGTGTCACAGTCTTTTGGGTATATCCCCAAGAGTCAACCACTGCTTATTGTTGGAAATTTTTCAACTTAAAACAAAAAAGGTTTTTTTGGCTATGGTAGGTAACACAGCAATGAAAATATGTGTAGCTAAATCTTTGTGAACATCTGTAAGTATTTCTTAGACTAAACTATTGCCAAATTGTTTTTCATAAAAAGTTGGTCCAAATATTAAAGCTCTTTGGAGGCCAACCAAGGGCAGTTAAATGAGAGTTAAAGCATGGGGAGAGAGAGGGCCCTAAGGAAGTGAGTCTGCTTCAGTTAACTGGAAAAGTCCTTAGATTGAGAAATAGCTTATTTCTCCATGAAGCCAGGATCTCTAAGGCCTCAGAGAACAGGTTTTGCCTGCTTCAAGTTCAGTGTGTAGGAGTAACAAGAGTAGTGGACTGGAGTGAAGAACCTGGTTGAAGGCCCTGTCTCTGTGACGTGCTGTGTGACGCTGGGAAAAATCTTATGACTTCTCTGAGTTTCATTTCCCAGTGAGGTAAAATGGAAATGACAGTATCTCTCCTGACTGCATTACAAGAACTGTCCAAGTTTTAGGATCTCAAAATTGAGGTGACATGTGTACACACCAGCACAATAGAAATCTTTACATGTGTAAACTGTAATGAATGTAATTCAGTGCATACTTAATCTTCTGCAGACTCTGCACCGCTGGTAAAGGAAGAAGACCCCCAACTTGGAAGGAAGTGTGGGTTCTAGTCCCAGATCTGCCACTAACTAGCCCTGACAAGTTAAGCAATTCACTTTCCCTCTCTGGAACTAGTTTTTCAATTTGCAAAATTGGGAGGGGAGAGATTGGACCACATGGTTTTCCTCATCACAACTTTGACATAATCCTTAGTAGCAATTCTGAGATAGACTCACAATAGGAACTATTAATTTCAAGAAGAATCAAGATCCAGAAAGGGTAAATCTGTACCTCTGATGGCCTACTTTGTGGCTTTTTGCTTTGATTCTTTGCAGTGCTGGGGATTAACCCAGGTCCTCATGCATTGCTAGGCAAGTGTTCTACTACTGAGCTACACCCTATGAAAACATGAACTACTTGCTCATGTTTTCATCTACCACTTGCTGCAAGGCTGGTAGCAAGGAATAAAATAAGAGTCACATCCCCACCCAATTCCTTTCTCAGTGTCTTTTTTCCCTTTTAGCTACGTAAATTGCTTCTTTATTGTTTGCTTACATGGATTCAGAAATAAAGAACTTTTTTTTTTGGCAGTATGGAAGTTTGAACCCAGGGCCTCACACTTGCTAAATAGGTATTCTACAACTTGAGCCACTCCACCAGCCCTGAAATACAGAAATTTTAAAAATATTTATTGCTGCAGAAACCCAGCATAAATCTGTGTTCCTTACCACATCATGAGATTATTGATGTCAGGGATGGCATATTCCTAGATTCTGGCATCATGTTTGTATATAATTGATGACAATAATCCTTGTTATTAAAGACTTATTAAAGATAGTAAGCAGACAGGGATCCAGATAAAATGGCAGATATCTGACTTCTAGTCAATTCTTGGTACTAGACAACTAGCTCTTTTGGAGTCTTAGGAAGTACTGAGAGGTTACAAGGGACAAGTTATAAGGAGGAAGACTAGTAGAAACAGAAGATATGGATTCAAATTCTGGTTCTGATATTTACTAGCTGAGTGGTCTGAATCTCAGTTTCCTCGTGTGCAAAATGAAGAAAAGAATACCTCCCTTGTCCTAGATATACACATATGATACTCATTTACAAAAGGGGTTCCTTGAAGATGAGTTCCACTTCAGGAAAGGAGACATTACAAATGCTTTCAAAGGGACTGTGAGCAGTCGGGGAGATCTTAGGGACTTTTGTTTGGGCATATTTAAACTAAGGTCACCAAAAGTTTATTTATTTCTCCTTGCTGCATCCACCAGTAGAAGGTATCCATGGGCCACCCTGAGTATGCATTCACTCTTCAATATCTCATCTATAAATAATACCTGGGGAATATTTAAGTGCTTCTAGAGGAACATGGTGTTTTCTTCCTCTGGGCATACTTCAAGCACTTCAGAAATTGCCACCTAGCAGACGATGAACACATTTTCTTGGAAATTCATTAGGGAAGTTCAGTGTTCTAACAGTTTAAAATTCAGTCATTCCTAAAGCCCAGTGTATTTGGTTTGCTGTTATTTGCATACAGACTGTCTGTATGATGTATAATAGTATATGATTCTATGAATACAGCCTATATTCCCCCCAAAAAAACCTTTTTGATATCTTCAATTGATAGATGATCAGAAAATGAAACTTAATTTAGTATCTTTTTTTTTTAAGAAACATAAACCATCTCCAACAACGTGCCAGAAAAGTAAATCCACTTGAAAAATATGTAGATGGGATTCCAAATATTTTATGTCATACAGTGCTGTTGAATTACTGAGTTATAATTATCTCTAGAGGCAAATTTTACCCATCCTTCCTGGTCCAGTTCAAGTGACATTCTCTTTATGAAGCCCTCCCTTCCCCTAATTCCACATTGGTCCATGAGCTGTTGCTTATGACAAATTGTAGCATCACAATGACATTAATTTGTTCATTAACAATGAAGAATGTAGTTGTTTTTTGTTTTGTTTTCATCCTTCAGAACTTCAGATTCCCACATAGGTGGAAGCCTCACTGATTTTAGCTAGTGGGGACACGGGTCTCCTCAGCAACAAAATAACTGCGGTCAGGAGCATGTAGTAGCTGGCCTAGAGCGGCCATTTACTTTGCTGCAACAGACTCCTCTAAAGAATCTGAGTTGGGGCAATTATTAAAAACAACAGTCAGCCAAGTGTGGTGCTACATACCTGTAATCCCAGCTAGGTGGGAGCCAGAGGTAGGAGGACTGAAGTCTTAGGCCATTCCTGGGCAAAAAGTTTAAGATTCTACCTGAAAAATAAACAAAAGCAAAAAGGGCTAGGGGTGTAGCTGAAAAGGTAGAGTGCCTGCCTAACAAGTATAAGACTTTGAGTTCAAAAGAAAATAAAACAACATTATGTTTTAGTTCTCATATACTAGTCACCCATCATACATTATTTCAAGTTCCGAAATTACTATGGAATATTTCACCATGTCAGGAGTGAGAAACTGAGACTTAAAAAGGTTAGGGTAGGACTGGAGGTATGGCTCAAACAGTAGAGCACCTACTTTGCAAGCACAAAGCCCTGAGTTCAAACCCCAGTCCTGCCAAAAAGCAAAAACAAACCAACAACAACAAAAGGTTAGGGTACTTTCCCAAGGTTGCCCAGCTATACATCATTGCATATTGACTCTGAGTTAACCATAAGGCATAGCTTCATTCTGCCTGGGCTCATAGTGGGTTCTTACCAAACAGTAGAATAAAATGAGGGTCGCATCTCCTAATTGTTACTAGAAAGAAAAATTTCGAATCTGGTTTTCCCACCCGATTCCTTTCTCAGTGTCTTTTTCCCTTTTAGCTTCTTGGGTTGTTTCTTTATTGTTTGATTCAGATATAAAGAAATTTAAAAAAAAATTAGTGCTGCAGAAACCCAGCATAAAACCATGTTCCTTACTACATCATGAAATGATTGAAATCAGGGATATAGGATGCATGTACATATTCCCATATATATTTGCCATATAATTGGTGATAATGATCCTTTTTATTAAAGACAGGTAGTATGCAGACAGGAATCCAGATAAAATGGAAGGTATCTGACTTTTAATCACTTCTTGGCTCCAGACAACTGGCTCAGTAGGAGTCTTAGGAGGTCTTTAGAAGTTATAAGGAGGAAGACTAGTGGAACCCCAAATATGGATTCAAACTCAATTATTCTCATTATTATTATTTTTAAAGTGATGAGTGTAGGTCTTCTAGGGAACTGCAAACCCTGTGTTTGTTCTCCTGTATTAGGGTCCTCCTTGTCTTCTTTCCTTTGCTTCCTGATTGAAACTAATGTGAGAAAAAGAAGGTTACTACCTTAGTATTAAATGATATGGTTCATAGGAAAAGTCTCTGAAAACTCTAGAGTATTCTTAAAATTTTATGTGTTATTATCATGTTAATTTAAAAAGAATCTTATTAGAATTAATACTACTACTAATCAATAACATGTTAATAATTAGATCATTATAATTACTATTATAGTTATTGCCATCATAATATTGGTTTTGTTATGTCTTCATCATTAGGAATCTTGCTGGTAGGAATCTTGTCTTTTTCTTTGCATCCACAGATCAGATGATATTTCATAACAACATTGTGCACAACACAATTGTATTTACTTATTTAACCGGCAGACTGGGAGCTATGGAATAGTCTGGATTTGGTCTGGGCTAACCTAGACGCAGGTTGGATCAGTGGTAACTCAAATGTAAATAGGGAGACAAATTAAAATGAATTATAAGGGTTTACCTTACAAATGTAACAGTGCATGCCTATAATCGCAGAACTCGGGTGGCCGAGGCAGAATTGTGAGTTCCGGGCCAGCCTGGGCTACATAGTGAGACCTAATCTCTAAATAAATAAATAAATACTTATGCCAATTTTATTTTTATTTTTCCTGTCTAGCAATTATTATTTTTGGAGAAAATGGTTATATGTTTTTTATCGTTGTGCTGGGTAGGGTTGCACTGTGGCATTTACAAAAGTTCTTACAATATATCAAACATATCACACTTGAATTCACCTCCTCCACCCTCCCCCATTATTTACATTGTTAATTTATAGCCTCCCATGAATAAGTGTGATGTGATTTTACTATATTGTAAGAAATTTACAGTATGATATTTTCATATATTTTACTTCTCTCTATATATATACATATATATGTATAATACACATTAATACATATTTACATATTTATTTTTACATATTTTTTAGGAAAAACTAATGCACATATTACATGATTTTTTTTTTAGGAAATCCACATGTTTTAGAGACTCTGCCCATAACACTTCCTTTAGCATATCTTATAATGCAGATCTGCTGGTAAAGGATTTCTCAGCTCTTTTTAAAAAACAAAATAAACAACAAAAACAACTTTATTGTTATTTTACCTTTTTTGAAATGGATCTTCACTGGACATGGAGTTCTTGGTCAGCAAGTTGTTCATGTGTCCTTTCAGCACTGAAAGGATGGCATTCCATTGTCTTTTGACTTTCATTGTTTTAGATGGAAGATCATCAGTTTTCATTTTTGATCCTCTGTATGCGTGCCTGATAATTTTGAGGATTTTTCTACTTATCTGTAGATTTCAGTAATGTGACTACAATGTGCCTTGGTGTGATTTTTGCTTGTAGTTTTGCCTCTTGAGATTTGTTGAGTTTCTTAGATCTGTGTGTTGCTATTTCCCATCAGATGTTGAGAGGAAAGGGTCAGTATGTACTCAAATTTTTTCTGACTCAGTCTCTCTTTTCTCTCCTTCTGAGATTTCAGTTACACCTACCTTAGATCATTTTTATTGAACCTCAGATACCTGGAATCTGCCCATTTTTCAGTTTTTTTTTTTTTTTTTTTACTTTCTGTGCCCTAAATTCTTTGAACTCTTCATCTGTGTGCAATCTGCTGTTAAGCCCATTCAAAAATCTTAAACTTTAGATATTATAATTTTTACTTTTAGAATTTCTTTTTGGTCCTTTTTATAGGTTCTATTTCTATATTGAGATTTCTCATCTGTTCATCTGTTAGCCTAGTTTTTGTTTTAAGTTCTTGACTTTTTTGAGGGGAGAAGATTAAAACAGTTCTTACTAACTAGCTCAGGATGGCTTTGAATGCACAATCCTCCTGCCTAAACTCTTGAGTGCTGGGATTACAGGCCTGAACTGCCATGTCTGGCTTGACAAATTTTAAAGTCTTTGTAGACTAATTTCAACATCTGTATTATCTATGGGTCTATTTCTTTTGACAGTTTTTCCCTTTGTTTGTGGGTTATATTTTTGTCTCATTGCATAGCCAGTGAACTTTTTACTGTTTACTAGATGGTGTGGTTTTACATTGTTGCAAGATTTGTCTTGTTCTGAAGAGTGTTGAGTTTTGTCCTGTCAGATGGTTAATTTACTCATATTAACTTGATCCTTTTGAGCTAGTTCTTAAAGTTATTTTTTTTAAAGTGGGACTGGAGATTGAACTTGGGGCTTAGCACTTTCAAAGCAGGTTCTCTACTACTTGAGCCACACTTCCAGACCATTTTTCTCTGGTTATTTTGGAGATGGGATCTAGTGAACTATTTCCCCAGGCTGGCCTTGAACCATGATCCTCCCAATTTTGACATCCCAAGTAGCTAGGATTACTGGTGTGAGCCACCAGCACCTGTCTTACTCTTAAAATTTTTTGAGAGAGAGGATATACTGTAACTCTTTTTCTAAGGCTAGCATAGCATTACTCTTAAGATCTTGCCTTTCTGAGGTTGCAATTAGTATCCAATATGTGCAGTGAGGTTCCTCTATTCTGGCTGCTCAGATCACCAGTGTTTTCCAGCCTAATGCAATTTCTGGAATGTGTGCCCAGTTTGTAATTCCTCAGTGATTCTTCTCCACCAGGACTCACAGTTTTGCCCTATGCATACACAATTTAGTGTTCAGTTAAAGATTCAAGGACAGTTTTTTATTTTATTTTTTGTGGTGCTAGGGATGGAAAGCAGGGCCTTGCATATGATAGGTAGATACTCTATCCCTGAGCTACATACCAGCTCAAGGAGACTTTTATGCCTATTTCTGGAGCATTTTCTCATTCTCTCTCTCTCTCTCTCTCTCTCTCTCTCTCTCTCTCTCTCTCTCTCCCTCCCTCTCTTTCTTCTTCTTCTTCTTCTTCTTCTTCTTCTTCTTCTTCTTCTTCTTCTTCTTCTTCTTCTTCTTCTCCTTCTTCTTCTTTCTTCTTCTCTTCTCTTTCTGGACAGCTCTTTCCTCTCCCATATCCATTGCACACATTGCAGCCACTTCATCAGCCCTCCCTCCCACATCTCCCCATGACTCAGTGAGATAATTGTCCTCTGCTTAGCCCTGCTCTTAGCACCATGGTCCAGAAAGTCTTCCAGGCAGAAACCTCAGGCGATTGTGGGGCTGACAGGGTGTGTTTTCCTTTTCTCATGGATCACATTCCTTCTCTGACTATTGTCTAAATTGGGAAAACTTCTGCATCAGTTTTGTATTAGTTTACAGCAGGAGGACTAGTCTGGTGCTAATTATTTCATCTTGGTTGACAGCAGAAGTCTCTAGTACAACTGAGTCATTTATTTTCAGTAGCTCATCCCCTCCATCCATTTTAGATGGCCATAGTTTTATCTTTGAGAAATGGGATCTCTCTGAAAAGACTTTTGAGATGATATACCTTTTTGACATATATATCTTTGTCTGACTTTATGGTTGTGAAGTTTCCTAAATTTGTGTGAGAGAGAAGAAGAGTGAGGGAAAATGAGTATAATGAAGGGGGAAAGAGAAATCAAACAAATACCAAAAATGGGAGAACACTCTGATAGTTTCAGAACCTTTATTTTTTAAAAAACAATATTCAGCATGAAAGTCATTTCAAACTTAAAAAAAAAATCAACTCTAGTAATATTAACTAAAATTTTGAATGCTTATCATGTGCACATTTTATTCCAAGTGCTTCACTTTGTGTGTGTGTTGGAGAGGGGAGGTTGTGACAGAGTATCCATACATATCACTATGTATCCAAAGTTAGCCTCAAACTAGAGATCCTCCTGCCTCTGCCACGCTGGGATTACAAGCATGTACCACTATGCCCAATTGCTTTACATATTTTAAATTATTTAATCTTCACAACAATCCTCTGTGGTTGGTGCCTGTTTTTACAATTTTATAGATTATAAAACTGACATAGATAGATGACACACCTTACCCAAGATTAATGGTTAATAGGTAAGAGTTGGGATTTGATCCTAAGTGATCTGAATCCCAAAATTGACCTTTTTAATGCCTATACTGACTTCATGTTAGAGAATGATCTGGACATTGTCCCTTGTACCAGTGTTCTGTGCCAAACTATAGAAAATTCCATATTAAGTTTTCGTGAACTATGAAAACCTCATTGTGACTTGCTGCTGGTGAGAGATGTGTGACAGTTGAAAGGACAAGTATTCTGTTGACCTACAGATTTTTCCTACTGGACTCCTTTAGCATTCTCCATTCCATTACTTCAGTTACCAGTATTCTCTTTGGCCAAATGACCTGTAAGTAGTGGCAAAAATTGATGACTCCCTCGGAGATTTTCAGGGCTTTGTTTTTTAATCTGAGCTCTTTGAGAAATCAGACAACTGATGACCCATCCTTGTTAAGATATAAGAAACTGCTTGAAAAAAATTACTTCCCTAAATAATTCACTTTAGGAGATCTTCATCCTCGTTCTGCTTCTGCCTTTGAGATGATGAGACTGGGAGAGTGGATGGACATCCAGACCATAATGCCTGGGTCTTGATAAGATTTTTTGTTTCCATTTCTTTACTTGAAAGTTGAGGTATCTCTGGATGAGTTCTGTGATCTTTCAGATTTGCAGGAGGAAGGAGCTAGCAGATTGCAAGCCATTATTACGGCATGATCATTTCTTTTTTGGTCACCACACACTTGTTCCCTGAGTCATGAGCCACTCAATTCAGTGACTGTCAAAATCCAGAGGAGAAAGTCTGTGTGTGTGCACACCAAGCCCCTGAGTCACCCAGCACACGACAGGAAGACAGCAGTAAACAGAGTCAGAAGTGGAGCCAGGACCCTGTGGTGATCGTGGACTTTCAATGCCCAGTGCACAGAAACCATCCCAAGTTATAAAATCTCATGTCCTCACAGACAGAAGGTACCATCGTCAATTTCCCCCTTTATCTGCAAGGTTCCTATTAGTGACTCAACTCCCTAAGTATCTTTTTACATGGATCAAGCCATGTATCAAGGAGATCACGTTTTATTTGTCATGTCTAAGGAAACTGCATTAGACATTACAGTTTATGAAACTAGATAGGTGGAGTTTGTACTTGGAAATGTAATGTCATATTTACTAGGAAGACCAGGATTTAGATCAATCACCCATGCCCAATTTAGAACAAGAAAGCTAGTCTTATCTCTTATATACAACAGTTGTGCAATTATTGTATATAATTGTTTTTTTTTTCTCTTTGGAAGGAGTCTCCTGCTGAAGAAAGAATCTAAAGAGATGCATAAGTTCCAGGGAACCAAGATAGATGTTATTTTACTTACTTATGTTCATAATTTTTTCCACATGAAAAACATGTATCTTCTTCAGAGATCCTGGGTTAGAATTTTTTAGTTTCCTGGTACTGGGTGAAGAAGAATCGCAAACTCTGATCCTGTTGTTGTTTTGAGTTTTTTATTATTATTATTATTTTTGTATTTCATGAAGAATTTCAGATTGTATTTGACAATGTATGCCTCATATAAAACCAAGAAATACTCTCTAATGCTGTATATGTGAAAGATATCTTCCAACTAACATTTCACCAAACAAAGAAATTGAGCTACCTTGCTCTATACATTTTTAGTGAATTTGGGGGAAACTGTTACTTTGAGAGTCACCCACAGTATTATTAGTCAACTCTAAAAATGTTCTACTGAAAGGTCAGCTTGATATTGGCTCTCAAGATTTCTCCCTTTTTAATTTTTTCAAAAGAAATCGGGCTATCCCACCCTCTAGCAGACTGCCTACAAAATTCCACGTGACCAAATGCTGAACTTGACATAATGAAGCATCATCATCAGTTTTGGAGGATTGCAGGACTAGACGTCAACCAGAAACTCCATGGTTTTGGGCTCAAGGGCCTGAGAAAACAACTTCTGAGCTGCAGTGTGATAGGCTTCATGGTTAAAAATAGAGGCCCACAGTTTTATTGCCTTTGATTATGACATACTCCACATGAACGTCAGTAAGGCTCAAACGTGCGTTGAATGTAGCCAAAGGGTAAATAAATTAAACTGAAGTGACTCAGAAGGCACATAGGGAGCAAAGACGTGCAGGGTAACAAGGCACTTTGCTTTTGAGAACAATTCCTCTTAGAACTCAAGGGAAACAGCGTCACTAGAAAACCCAAAGAACCATAGTGCCAAGATAAATTTCATTTACAAACCATCTCAACAGATGGAAAAGAATGCATGCATGTATGATTAGTTAAGGGGACTGCCTTTTCTGTTTTGGAACCCCATGGACACTTAGCAGTCAGACATTCAAGCTAATGTATTTTTCCTTTTAAATCAACAGAATGGCTGGATCATGTGTACTAATTATGTCCATTTTTAAAGATGTTGATGTAAAGACCTTGAGACTTTCCCCAATCCTACATTAACAACTTCTTCAAAAGCTTCTTGCTCTGGCCATGAGCTGCTGCTGAAGCTTCTCTTTGTCCAGTATTTTTGCTTAGTGATCTGTCTTTAGTTACTTTTTTGATCTTGCTGTGTTTTCCTGAAGCAGATCATGGCCCAGTTGTCCACTGGCTTGCATGAAGGTATCCATGGAAGGTTTTGAAGTCACTTGTTAAAGTGCTTTTGCATTTGATCAGGATGAAGGTAGCTAGAAACAATGCTGAGTCACACTTTCAAGCAGCTGTGGTGCAGAGAGAGAGAGATTTACCCTTGGCTTTGAAGTCAGCAAACTTGGGTCCTGGCCCTAAGCTGCATGGACAGCAGGGCTCATGGTGTCTCTATGCGTCACTCGCTTTATATTTAAATACCAACATCTATCAAGTACTTACTGTGTATCACCATACTCAGCCTTTTGTTAATTAAACCTCCCAACAATCCCAAGGAGTACACATTATCACCCCCATCTTACAGATAAAAAAACTGAGGCTCGAAAAAGCTGTAGAGCTCACTCCAGGTTATATAGCTAGAAAATTAAAGAGATTCAAATTTTTATCAGTCTCATTTCAGAGCCTGAGTTCCTAACCCTGAAGTGGGGCTAATAATAGCATCATTATTGTCACCGAGGATCAAAAGAGAGAATGTTTATAAAAGCACCAAAGTCATATGCACATGTAAGGTGCTGTAATTGTTAGGATGAGATCATTAAAGAAAGGAAAAGTACATTCAAATGCCTAAAACCAGAACTAACTAGTTCTAAGTAAACCAACTTAGAATTCCTGAATTTAATATTTTTCTTGATAGTACCCTCATGAAAATATTCAAAACAGAGCCACCAAGAAGCTTTCTAGATTCATAGGTGTTGTTTTTTAAAAAAAAAAAAAACAAACAAGAAAACAACAAAAATTTCCAAAAGATTTATCAGAGAGGTCAGGCATGGTGGGTCATACCTATAATACCAGCACTGGGAAGACAAGAGGCAAGAGGATCTCGAGTTCAAGGCCAACTTGTGCTATATCGTCAGACCCTGTCTCAAAACAAGAACGCACATAAAAAGATTCAGCCGAATGCCACATATCTTTTCTTTTCTTTTCTTTTCTTTTTTTTTTTTTTTTTTTTGGTTGCTTTGAGCAGGGTCCCACTATGTAGCCCAGGCTGGCCTGGGATCCTCAGGATCCTCCTGCCCCAGCTTCCCAAGTGCTATGATCACAGATGTGGCCACCACATCCAGCATGATGTACCCTTTCTTCGAAGCGTGGCCCAGTGTTTGGGCCACAAAGCCAAAATATACTTTTCTCTGCTTCTCCTTCATCGGATTCCTCACATGAAGACTGTGCTCAGCGCTCTGCCTCTGCTCCATGGATTTGCTTCTCTAGTTTGAACTCTCTTCACAGATGGGGTGAGAAGTACAAGGAGGCTGAGGTCCTTCCCAGCCCTGCTTTGGTTGGCTGCCTCTCAGAGTCCACAGAATCTCCATTCATCTCAGGAAGGCTGTGGCTCCATGAGACAACCACATGGTGGCGTGGCCTGGGCAAATGTCCATCCTCACACACTCGAACAATTGGCTTGTCTCCTTCTAGTTCCCACGGTACTGATGAAGTCGATTTACCTGAGGGGTTACTTTAAGGTTGCTTAGATAGATATTCATTTAAATAATAGATAGACCAAGAGGAAATGGACTGAGTCATCTGTAATGTCTCAAAATTAAAATGAAAATCCATACCCTGGTTAGTATATAATGTATCCTTTTGGGAGACTGGGTCCTGAAAACTTAGAATTCATGATTATATCCCTTCTAAAACAATGTTTTTCCAAATTCTTAAGTTTAGTGATGATAATAATTCCCTAGTTAGGAAAGGGTTATTTGGTCTGACCCATAACTTTTTTTTCCAGATTAGGAGTCTGTTGATAGAAAAAAAAAAAAACAACTTCATCATACTTAGTGCGTATTTAATAACATGTTTTTATTAAAAAGAATAACATGAAATTGGGGCTGCATCAGAAAGACCCACAGAATGGCCTCCACACTTGAGGGTTATCTCAGCTGATTACTGTCTGCTGAGGTGCAAAAACTTCTCTGTCATAAACCCAAACTGCCTCCTGCTAGAGGTTTGGTTGAATTGCAGGACCAGTTATGTAGCTGATGCTCTAGCCTTCTTCCTTTTGTTCAAAAGGAGGAAGGGGATTGTACCCTAAACAGTTTAAAGCGGTTTTTGTTTGTTTGTTTGTTTTTTGGGATTTTTTTTTTTTTTTGCAGTACTGAGTTTGAACTCAGGGCCTCATGCTTGCTAACATGTTACCACATGAGCCACTCTGCCAACTTGGTTTGTAAAGCTACATAGCTTTCTGTCCCATGCAGAAATGGATGGATTATTCCCGGGAGGGACAGACAGGATCAGAGAGCTGAACCTACTGCATAACATTTTGGGGAAAAGGTCCCTGTTGATCTCTGCTGACCTCTCAGAGTTCCTCAATCCCCAACTAGTCAAGGCTAGGTTTTATTATCTGAAGTTGGAATCCCACTTTCCTTGTATCAGACAGACTACTGAGAATTACTTTTACAATAAAGAGAAAAGTTATAAACAGGAGAGATGATAACATGATCAGATTTTAGGAAGAGAAGAACAACTAATGGATAGAATTTGCAATTGTTTGAAAACCGATATTGTAGATTTCCTAGCCCCGCCTCCTTTCCCCTAGATTTATACAGAGCACCAACAAGGAATCACCACATGGAAAAATGAAGAAATTAATCCCCTGGGTAACTTTTTTTTTTTGCGGGGAGTTATAAGAATACATCCAGGTAAACCCTAACTCATGGCTTAACAAAAGGCCATTTTCAAAAGGCAATCATAGGTATTTTAACATCAGGATGGGCTCCACTGTTCTACAAGGTTTATGATCAAAATCGCTTTTGTTTTGAATTTCTTCTGGTTAGTTCAACTTCATTAATGGTTGACAGGTTCCATTTGTGATGCCACGGAGTGTGTTTCCCCACACCCATTTGTGGGCCTCAACAACACCAACGACAGGAACAACAAAAAGGAAAAATAAGCTGGGTGGTGCAGGTGGCTCACAACTGTAATCCTACCTACTCAGGAGTTAGAAATCAGGAAGATCGCAAGTGAAAGCCAGCCCAGGCAAATAGTTCAAAAGACCCTGTCTTGAAAATGCCCAGCACACAGAAGGGCTGGTGGAGTGGCTCAAGTGGGAGAGCGCCTGCCTAGCAAGCAGAGATCCAACCCCAGTACCACCAAAAACAAACAAACAAAAAAAAAAAAAAAAAAGGAAGAAAATAGTGTTGCCAGAGTATTATTTTAAGCCCACTTGTTTAATAAAATTCAAGAGGGGTTTATGTTTTGAGATCATGTGGCTACAACTTTGCTTCCCAGATTTTAATCTGGAGAGAGAGAAAGTAATTTAAAGTAGCTAAAGATGAAGAATTCCATGCAAGACCAGGACAGCAATAGTAACTGTTGGAGCAATAGCTGACATGTGTTAAAGATTCTGATTCAATCGTATTTTTAACTCTTTGTAGTCAGCCATTAGCCATTTGGAAGAATGATGAATAAAAATTTAGGCTTTTTTTTTTTTTTGCACATTCCTCTTGTGCAAAAGCATGTCTTTTTTTTTTTAAATGTATATATATTTGTCTTGTGAAACAATCATTAAATTTTTAAAGGGGTTCAGCAAAATATAATTAACAAATCTTATGTTTTACAAATTAAACCATTCCTGCATCCAGTTTTCTTTTCTAAAAAGAATTACCTTTAAGTAGTAATTTAGCACTATGTTTAACAAAACAAAGGGCTTTTTTTTAATTTACTTTTTCTTTTTGTATAATGGAGGTAAAATACTTTTATTTGTTCATGAATACTGGAGGGAGAAGAGGGCAGTAATTCACATTTTCCTGTATGTAACTGCCAAATTTAGAAAATACAGGGTGGACTTTACAAAGAGGAAAAGTAAAGCCCTGGTAAGTTTTAAAACATATATTCAAATTTGTGGATCATGACTTCGTAAAATGTCATAAGATTTCTGGAAGTCCACAGAAACATCCATGAGATCACATGTGAACATTAGCAGGAATTACAAATTCAAAATGCAGCTGTTTTTAAAAATCACATTCTTTCCCAGCCTTGTTCAGTCTAGTTACCTGTCTAGACACTGAACTGAAGAGTTAAAGCAATTATTCAGATAATTCAAAGGGGAAAAAGAAAATCCCCTCACTGAAAAAAGATTTAGGGAACTGAAGCTATCTAGATTGTTTGTCTTTACTGATTAATTCACTACGTAATCGAACTTCCCTGAGTTGGAAGAGGGTCACAAGATTTGAATCAGGGAGAAATTTCTTAAACATTTCTTTTAAAATTTTTTTTCTGTGCATTCATCCTCAGTGAAATGTGCATAATTTAAAGGAAAAGACAGTAAGAGTCTTGGAGAGTCCTCTTTCAAGAAAATATGCTTATTTTTGGAAGGGACAAATGTTATATTAGGAATGCCTCCCTCACTCCCCCAAAAAGTTTACCGAAGACTAACCTTCTCAGTACCTTTCTTCTTCAGATGAAATGACAAGATTTAACCGAAGAGAAATGAAACTCAGGAAGCTAGCTGTAAACTGGACTGGACGCCTTACAGTCCAGATCACTTGGTGTTTGTATGTTCTCGTGAATTACACAATTTAGCTAAAGGGGGGCATTACTGCATTGTTGCCTGTGTATCTAGTTCACAGGGAGGGTAGTTACTGATAGATGTAAAATAACAGTCAAGCTATGACATCCATAAAGTTCAGAAATTCAGAAGTAATTACATCAGTCCTGTCAGTTCAAGACAGATGATTCTTTGAAAATCCATGATGAACATTTTTTTAAAACTTCACAAAGTAAACATTTACATAAAACCAAACTGGATTGCAAATTTTAAGGTAAAATCAGGTAAGTTAATGGTCCATGAAATATGTCAGATATTTAAATTAAAGTAAAAGTTGAAATGCATTTGTACCAGAAATAACTACTGCCAAGGCTTATCATATGTCCTATTAGAAAATTAGAAACATAATATTTAAACCAAGAATAGTTTAAATGAGAATAAAAAAGAAGCTTGGTATTTATCTCATTTGTTTTCCAAATATAAGCTTGTAGCACACCTTGAACAGAATCATATTAATTTTAATACTGCTCCAAAGGAAGGTTGAGGCACTCACAAAATTTAAAGGACAGCTCCTCTACAAACAAAAATATTAACAAAACAGTGTCTCCAAATATCAGACAAAATGGCTGACAGCTGTTCACAGAAAGCCTACCCTTTATGAAATTAGATTGACAAAATATAAAAAGAATAAAACCAAAAATTAAAATTTCTCCAAAGTTAACTTTTCAGAACTTTACTTACAATTGTGTAACATTTGAAAATTTCTTTTTCACAATGGCATATTTAAATATTTTAAGCTTGTAACAGAAGCTTTGTTAAGCCTGCAGGCATCATACTGGCTTTAATCACTAAAAGCTAAACTATGGTATTGTTTAAAATTACTTACCCATCAAATACATGAAAATACATGAAATTAAAAGATATTTTTAATATTTTCAGGATTAATGTAAAAATAGATTTTCTAGAATAATCTGAAAAACTAAACTTTGGTGATTTATAGTTTGATTTACAGTTCAGAAGAAAAGCAGATTATGTCCAAATGTTTTTTAAAGAATTCTACATACTATATTGTAAGCATACAAAACATTTTGCCACATTTATGTGAATTTTTTTTAAAAGAAACAAAATTCTATAAAAAATAATGTTATCCTTGAAAATTATATTATTTAAATTGTTGCCAAGTAGGAATATTCAGATGAAGACAAATTGATCACTACAAAATTCACTGTAAATCCAGTCCTAATAAAAGGGTGAACAGTTCATAAAAATGTTAAAAAGATCAAAACAAATAATTTTGATTTAACAGTTAGCATATGATGCTGTTAAAAATCAAAGTGATTAATTTCCCTCACAAAAAATTATTGGCAATTTCTCAATTTAATATGAAGTATTTCTAATTCCCTAAAAATACTCCTAAAATAGTTTTAGGAATAAGACTATTGTAAAAATTTAAAACTGTTGTAAAAATTTAAAACTCTCTTGAAACAATTTAAATTTTTGATATTGGACCAAGAACTAATATTTGAATTATTAAAGGGAAGATAAAAAATTGTATTAGTTTTATTTCCATGGAAAGCAAAAAGTTATTAGGATGGTATAGGTTGCTTAAGATTTTCTTTAAATTAAACAAACTTTGAATCAAATTTTAAAGATTCTGCATTGTATCTATTTATAAGATAATGGAAAAGCATACATTCTTCATAGAAATACTATTTTAAAACACTTACTAAATACTAAAAGTAATCTTAACTGAATATAAAATTTTTAAATTATTTTAGTTAAGTTCTTTTTACATTTGCAAAGCAGAATGACAAAATTTTACTTTCAATACCAACCATTTAAGTAATTTGGTATTTAATTGCTCAGATTTTTGTACTCTAGTTCAAATATATACCTTCTGCTTATTTCAATTTGTTTATAAATTCTGAATATAGAGTATAGATTCTAGAACTTGTCACATATTCATTTGTTGGTTTTGAAAATGCTTAAAAAATAATGTACCCTTGATTTTACAGACAAATAAATGAACTGGTAGCAAGAAACAGAAACTATATACCGAACTGAGCTTTTCTTCATTTTATTTTTTTAAGTTGCTAAAATGATTTTTTTAGGAAAAGGAATATTTTTATTTTATCTGAAATGCATATTATTTTAAGTAATTTTTTCAAAGGAAAATGGTAATACTCTGCAAACTTGCCATTCTGCCAGTTCTTAGCCTTAAATGAAACAGCTGCAGTCAGTTACAATTTCAAAGCAAAATGTAACTCAAAACAGAGCTCATAATCATATCTTACTAGACTAAATATTTATATTAATATAGAAATAAATGTTATACATCTCATGGGGGTTTAAAAAAAAAAGGAGAGGTATTACACAGAAAGTAGGAACTGTCATGGAAAGAACCAATGCAAAGGAAACTTTAATGCAGTTTGAAAATCTTCTAATCCATAGCTGAAAAGTTGCATTTACTTTACTTAATTAACTAATTAATTAATCTCACAGTTTTGAAAGTTAAGGAGGGGTAGCTTGGCTTTAGAAGGTGCTAAAAGGTTAAATGACTCAGGTCTGTCTAACTGAGCTCACATTCAATTACTAGATTTTGCCCTGGCAGCAGAACCCTGTACATTGAAAATTTTTCATCCAGATATCTTGACATTATAAAGACACAACAATTACAGTAATTATTATACTTTAATATACCAACATTTTAAAAAGTTAGGGATAAGTCCTATATACTGAATTTACTAAGTATTGAAGTATTAATCTCTGGGTTTTTTTTTTAAATTAACTTTAAATGCAATAAGTACATTAAAAAATGTTTCTGAGTTAAAATAAATGTGAGATGATTTAACAAAAAAATAATAGTGATAACTCATCAAGTAGGGGCCACAGAGGAAAACTAAAATGGCATTTTGCTCTTTCATTACTGGTTACTATTATACATTCACTAGATACTGAAAAACATTCTTTAAAAAAAATGGCGATGTTAGATCTGTGAGCATGTAATTTTTAAATAACTGTCAGAATCTTCATAATATTAAGAAATCATATTCTAGTCTCTTAAAATAGTGTGCCAATATCAATGAAGACTTAATTATATTCTGTTTGTTTCTAAAGTATATTTTGAGATATTCTGGATGATATTCTTTTCTTTAGATTTTGATTGAAGAATTCTTATTTACTGCTAATCTTTAAAACCTTGATTATGGCAAATAAATCTTTTAAAAGTTTTGAATTTTGTCTATTGTAAAATTTTTATTTGTGTTAAAATAACATTACTAAAAACAATAAAATAGAAGAACATTGCTAGAAAGAATTCAAATGCACTATCCATCTTTTCTTTTGGTTATTTTTAATGCAAATAATATTTTAAAACTCTTAATATTGGTCCATAAATTTTTGTTTTTATGACTTTTTAATAAAATGTCTATAAGAAGAAATATAAGACTATAGGTTAAAATGTTTTGCAACATGCTAAATAAAATATACAAGGTATAATTTTTTTAATTGCTAGAGAAATTAGACTCAATCTCAACTTTCTTTTCCTCTTATAAGCAATTTATAATTTTCTTTTTTATCAGCTTCCTATGTCTTGTTTTTGTAGGGATATCCCATTTTGCTAAAGAAGTTTCTATTTGTAAACTACCCCAAACAAAAGATTTAATTTAGGCATTCCTGGTGATGTCATTATTGGCCCTTGTTTGGCCACTATTGGCTATATCTCTTTTGCTATTTAAATGTTACAAAAAAAAAATCCACTCCACAACATTAAACCCTTTAGTCTTAATTTGCTTTCCTCTGTCACTATTGACTATTATTTTTAAAAGCATTTTGTGTGTGTGTGTGTGTGTGAGTAAAGCAAGAAAATTTATTGAGATAGAAAAGTAGCAAAGAGTAGAGCTCCCATAGCTGGGAGGGGTCCCAAGAGAAGGTGCCCTTAAAAGTATTTCTAATTCTCAAGATTTGTCAGGCATTCAGATGTGCTTTTGCCCACAACTAAAGGTAGAAAGTAAGTCAGCTACCCCAAAGGATGCTGATCGAATATCAATGTTAAAAATGAACAGAAGACTCCAAATTTCAAGCTACTTAAAAAACACTATGTCCTAATACACTCTGGCCAGGTTAGAGCTATTCTGCAGAGCTATGTTAACTTTCTAAACTTTTTTAAAACCTGTGTCATAGCCAGAGCCAAAGAAAGGAGAAATGAATGAATATATGGAAACACAATCTCGCATTGTTTAGATTTAGTACTTTTATTCTATTCATTATTCTAGCTAAACTGTCAAATTGCCTTATACCCTTGGTAGGGATATCCCCAGCCTCTCTTAAAAAGCTTATAGATGTCAAAACGTCACATCATATACCATAAATAAATATAATTTTATTTGTCAATTATACCTTTATTAAAAAATAAATAATTTTTACCTGGGCATGGTGGTATCCACCTATAACCCCAGCACTTGGAAGACTGAGGCAGGAAGATCATGAGATCCAGGCCAGTCTGGGCTACGTGGCAAGACCCTGTCTCAAAAAAAATAGTTCATAAAAAAGAAAATTTCAAAAGGATTAGAGGGTCATCTAAGTAATTTTCAGATAAACACTGTTGACTTTTATAATATCATTCGACTGTTGAATCAAGTGTTATTGAGTATATAAGCATTTAAGAATGACCCTTCTCCTGACCCTGACAAACAATCCATACCATTAATCTTACAACCACATTTCACCCAGTTTCTGGGTCTATGTTTGCAATTGATACAACAGTTACTTGGCTAAACATGATCTCATGCCTACCAATTGATGGCATGGGTTATATCTGAAAAACATCTTCATTCTTCTCTATCTGCACAGTGTGGAGGAGTCTAGTTAACTGTCAATTCTGACAAAATTTATTTGGAAAGGCTGGATCTCTGCATCAGAAAAACTTCTTGATAAAATATAATACGTTTTATAGCATGAAAATTTCCCAAATAATCAATGTCAAATTATTCTAATGGGGTCCGGTAAGGACTTGTTATTCAAGTTGTGACCACCTGTGATATTCTTATTCATGACAGCAGACTCAACAGCCCCAAATTCAACTTTGACAAGCTACTATTATGTTTTTGTTTGTTCTTGGTATATGCTAAATTTTCTCTGCTTCTAACATTTGAGTGTATTGAGATCTATAGCCCACACAGATGAAGGAGGCTTTGCACTAGAATTGCCCAGTGGTAGAGAATGGTTAAAGCCTTTTGCTCTCACATTCATGGGGTTGATTGGGTTTGCCTACTGAGGCATACTTCTTGAGCCTCCGAGGACGTACTTCCTTGGTCACATACTCAGCCGGCTTGAGCACTAATTTTATTTGGTTAATTATTTGGTGAATGATCACTATCAAATAGAAGAACCCATAGGATTGGACTTTTGGCCATGGCAAAAATGTTAAAGCCAGAAGGGAATTTATTAATCAACATATTCTCCATTCTCCTTAACTTTTAAGTAGGAGTTGGATTGGGTGTAGTATTGGAATTCTTTTTTCAGGGTAACTACTTGTATTTTGTTTGATCTCCAATATAAACAGCCTATTTGTTTTTGTTTTGTTTTGTTTATGGGATTACTGAAGAAAAATCATAATATTCTAAGTGTGAATGAAGGCACTGAGCCCGTTTGTGGAGTTGACTGAGACTACCTAGTGAGGTCTCCTCCTCAGACACAGCAGTATTATTGTCACTGTTACTGTTTCCACATCTGATTCCATGTCAGAAAACCTGACTTTGATTGTGGGTTTGGCAGTGACTCTTGGTATAAATACCTATTCTAATGTTTTTGTCTTGAAAATGAGACTAGCACTCTTGTCTTCCCTCAGAGGATTTGTTACTCTATTAAATGACGTGACATGTGGTGGAATGTTTTAGAAAGGTAAAATTGCAGTCCATAGGTGAGCAGATTGGATGGGGAGGCAAAAATCCTGAGTCTTCATCCTGGTTATATGACTTTGGACAAATCATGCCCTTTCACTGGATTCTGGTGTCCTTATTTACAAAATGTGAAAGTTAGATTGGATGATCTCTAAACCCTCTTGTAGCTTGGATGACTTGTGTGTGGGGGGTGATGATGACCATTAGGGCAGGTGTCTGTCATTTGCCAGA
Organism: Castor canadensis; assembly: GCF_047511655.1. Classification (NCBI taxonomy): domain Eukaryota; kingdom Metazoa; phylum Chordata; class Mammalia; order Rodentia; family Castoridae; genus Castor; species Castor canadensis. The sequence goes on from NC_133386.1 coordinate 179,810,782, forward strand.
TAGCTAAGTGTGAGCTATTCTCAAAGAGGGATTTGTAGAGTGCCCCTTACTTTCTTTGTGCTGAGATTAATGTCCTACTTTTTTTAAGGAATGAATTGCCGGATTCATTTCTTCCTTTTGAGTAGTTGTCAGAAAGTCCAGTTCTTCATCTTTCACTGGGGGTAGTTATTCTTTTCATGTCCCTGGTTTATTATTTGACAATTCCCTCTTTGGAGGTCTTTGTCATCGATTTAAGATGATAAGCAATTTGGCAACCTCTGTGGTCTTGGAAAGTCATTTTACCTCTGTTGTCTTCATCTATAGAGTAAATGAATGAGACTAGATGCTCTCTGAAACCCTTCTAATTTTAAGACCAGTGTTTCTAGTGCCAGACACGTAGAGATAATCTATGTTTGTTTGCATTTATGAAATGAGGAAATGATGCTACAGACACTCTGTTTCTTGGATGGTAGAATGCCTGAAAAGGATATACAGAATTGTTTGTACTGAAAACTTTATTTTTAAAAGCACTTAAAAAATCCCTTTCTTGTGAATTATTTAAAGTTTTCTGGGGTGTGTGTGGGGAGATGGGGGTGTGTGCAAGCATGTGTGAGTGTGTTTTAGGGACTATTTCTTGTGGCATCCTATTGAGGGATGGCAAAAAGGCATCCAAAGCATGACCACCTGTGCAGGTATGTGTGCACAGCCCTTCTGTCTTATCTGCTCTATGTCAGACCAGCAGACATCTTTTTCACCTCTTCTTCACTCCTTGCTTATTTATCATGTTTTTGCTTTAATGACTTTATTCAGAAAAGTGGAAAGGGAATTGGGCAACCACTAACATATTTATTGATTTTTCTGGAAAGTTCTTGGTGATTAAAGGAAAATTTTGAGGAATGTCTTCAGCTTCTAGCTACTCATGCTGTCTCTTGGCCTCATTATAGGGGGAGTTCACTTAGACTCTACGTTAATTATATTTTGTAGCTAAATTATCATACATACATTATTGTGTATGTACATCTGTGCATGTTGGCATCTCTCTTTGAATGAGGCTTGTAAGGAAGCAGCATATGTGTCTATGAGTTGATAGACATCATTACTAAATTCTGAGGCTATCAGTAAAGATTCTGTACTTCATATTTTTAATATATTTCACTTATGAAAATGAAAAAAATGAGAAAAGCATAATATGGTATGCCTTGGTTATAATGGAAAAAGGAGATATCTTGATCTTTTCCCCATCCAGTTTCAGTTCTGTGAAATAAAAAAGGAGAGATCTTTTATTCTGGTCTCTATGACTGAGCATGACTTAAAATATATATCAGTCAATCTCTAGTCCTCCCCTGACCATAATCCAAATAATATATCTATTTTACCCCACTGGATTACAAAAATCCCACATTTTCTGAATTAACTAAATAATGAAAGGTAAAGTGCATTTTTTCCCTCTGAGCCTTAATGGACCTGATTCTGTAGATGTCACCACCTTTATGTCTTGAATAACTTGGGTTTCTTAGACCTGTACTGAACCATTAGGGGGGAAAACCCTATTTTAGACTATGTTGTGATATGTAGGTTTTATTATCCCTTTTCCCTACTCTCCTTGCTCCCTAATGCACACTGACTATTGAAGTAACGTATGTTTGAAATTCCACAGCATCTTTTATCCAGTTTCCATCCATGTTTGGTGTAAGATGCCATCTGCAATAGGCATAGGGCAAGATTGTATGACATTTGGTGGTGCAGCAGAGACCTGTCTCAGTTCTCTGAAAGCACTGGTTCCTTAGCAGAATAGGTTGGAGTTAGCCACTTTAGAGGTGGCTTCTATAGAAGAATACAGGTGTAATGTTACTAGTGACAGATTAGAAACTTATAGATATTATCAAGAAAATCAAATTCCAAGTGGAGAAATGAGAATATGGCCTGGGTATCAGAGAATTAATTTTATAGGTGTGTTGGTGGGATTGTGGAGGAAAATATTATTTTTCGCGTGTGCAACATGAAGTACTTGGCAGTAAAACGTTATGATGTCTGTAATTTCCTCAAAGTAATTTAGCAAAGGAAAAAAAGGATGCAGTAAATATGACAGAATGTTAGTAACTATTGATATGAATGATTTACTCATGGCTAATTATTATACTCTTCCTAATTTTCTTGGTATGAAATTTCTGTAATAAATAGTAAAATAAAAAACCTTAGGATTTAATATCTTAATATTAAAAATGCCACATATATTAATAAAACAAAATCTTATTAAGATAATATGTTGTGTGCATGAATAAGAGGAGTGCTTAGAGTTAAGATTTTTTTTTTTTTTCGTGGTACCGGGGCTTGAACTCAGGGCCTACACCTTGAGCCACTCCACCAGCCCTTTTTGTGTTAGGTATTTTTGAGCTAGGGTCTCATGATCTAGTTGCCTGGCTGGCTTCAAATCATGATCTTCCTGATCTCTGCTTCCTGAGTAGCTAGGATTACAGGTGTGAGCCACTGGTGCCTGGCTGGATTTAAGATTTTTTTTGGACTAAAAAGTAGGACTTTAGTTCTTAGGGTATCACTAACACAAAAATTATTATGAAATGAAAATCTTTGCAAACATACTATTCATTTTATTTTTTAAATGCATTTTTTAATTCTAGAATTAAATCTACAAGAAAAGCAGAGTAGATAAAAGAAAAAAAGAAAAGAGAGACATAACCATTTTTATTTACCTGAGCTAACTGATGAAAGGATTGGAGTTCTGATCCCAGAGCTAGGGGAAGAACTGTTTAAAGTTGGTCACAATCACAAAAAGGTTTGAGGACCTCAAATTGGCAGATGAGAACTGGAGAGTGAAATCAGACTAGCCAGTATCATGAAACAAGCTAACTGAAAGTTTAAAGGTAATCACATAAATTATGAAAGTATGTTTCTAAGGTGATATGATTTTCATCATCTTTGAAATTACCAGATCAATGTATTTCTTTAAAATGTTTCTGTTGTCTTTCTATAGTAGCTATGTCCTACCTAAGCAATGTATCATTTTTTATATATTAGTATAGCATTTATTTATCACAAAATATATGTGTGTTTATCACCATAAGGACCAGAAAGAAAACAAACCTCTAATAGTGGAAAGTTTATTTCTGTGTAATATTCATGAGCTTCAATGGTGTTGAAGTTAGGTCCTTTGATTCCTTGGTGTACATAGACACAGTCCCCATCTACTATATTAAAAATATTAGGGGCTTGGACTTGATCTCCAGCTCTGGAAACCGAAAGATTACCTGTATAACCCTTTCAAATCCCACTTTTGTTTATGAAGGAAGGAGACATGCTTATTTTTTTAGTTAATGAACACAAAATGGGCTTATTTTAAAGTAGTAGGTCTCTGGTAAGAAATAGGTTTTACCAAATCAAAAAGACATTAAACTTAACACTCATTATAGAGGTGACTTTTAATAGATCTGAGGCCATTGATAAATTGTTAATCTATGGTGGCAAAGCCAGGCAGGGTGCTAGGAGGAATAGAGCAAGTGAAATCAGAGCCTTCAAGTTCTTGTTATTTGTCTTTTAATAAGAGGAGCATAGTTCCACAAGAAACACAAGTTACAGGATATTGTAAAGTCTTAGAATTGGAGCAAGTCTTTGAAGCTTAATAGGTGGTATTTTTAAAAAGAGGATGAATGTGTTACTTCTGGGTTCCATTCCTGGGTTTTCACTAAGTACTTATCTCCGTCTTCTTATGCAAACTGAGGGATCTTATTAAATAATTGCTGATACTTCTTCAATTTTTTTTTTTTACTTTGTGCCTGGTACTTCTGAGTTAAAGGATTGAATTTATTTAATTCTTACAACAATTCTGTTGATATTCTTATTATGATTAATTCATCAATTAGGAAGCTAGATGTTCTGATTGTGCTGGGTAATTAGGGAATTTTAGAGGTGGGAGGGTCCATGAAAATCATCTAATCTGGAAGGCAGTGTATTGTCATTAAGGATGCAGGTACACCCAGAGTGTATGGCTTTCAAATTGGATCCTTCAATCATTAAGCCAAGTCACCTTAAACAAATGTCTTAATTGTTATTTGTCTCAATTTCCTCATTTGTGCAATGATGATGATGTATTATGAAGTCCCTCCCAGCTAGCACCATCTCAGTCAATGTTACAGCTAGTAAGGAAGGGTGAGGATAATCATAGTGGCTAGATCACTATTGTTTTTCTTAGAAGAATGTGTTGTAGGAGAATTAAGGGATCTTTGATTGTGTCAGGAAAAAGGTGCTGGTGGTCACTCTAGCCTTGATGGAAAGAATGAAGTTTTCTTCATTCTTTGAAGCAGAATGGTTCCTTGGAGAAAGAAGTAGATTGAAGGAGAGTGAAGAAGTGGCTCAATCCACTCCAGAAAAATATGTGATGAGTTGCTGTTCAGCAAAACCTTCATAGAAACAAAGTGCCCATGAACTGCATAGGTGTGTATATTTTTCAGGTTGTTTTTAAAGTGGTAAAATTCAAATAATGTATAGGACAAAAGTAATATGTAAATACCATTATGAGTGGGCAAGGTAGGGGTTAGATGGTTAACATTTGTCAATGCAGAACAATTAGCAAAAATGATCCATGGTCCTCTCTAAGTTTGAGGGCTCTCTGGTGAAGTTACCTTAGATTTGGATTCTGTGGCATTTGTTGGAATGACGATTTTCAGTGAAGGCTTTTGCTAAATCATCATTTGGGAGGGGCAGAGAAGGCACACCAAGAAAGACAGCAGGAACGCATATGAAAATGAGGTCCAAATTTGGGTGCTTATGTGGAAATACTCCAGTTTCTCTGTCATTATGGACACATATAGAATGTTGGAGCTAAATTGGACCTTGCAGATTGTCCGAACAACCCCCTCATTTTACATTTTACATTTCTATGAGGATAGAGCTTGGAGAAAATTGGCCAGGATTGCAATACAGTGAAACCAGAGAAGTATGTGGTGTGTTTAAAAAGGATCTTAAGTAAGGATGAAGGGAAAGTGGAGATTTCTTCTGTTTTAGAGTGATACCCAGGTAGTGAGTAGGTAAGACCTTGAATTTTCCCAAGTTAATTAGAAGAGGGATGGAAAGAAGGGGGGAGAAAGGGAAAAGGAGAGAGAATCTAATTTTATACTGCACAGTCTTAGATTGGATTTGTAGTTTATGTTTAAAAGTTGATGATAAAGAAAATTCTCATCATTTCTAGGAACTTTTTCCTTAAAGGGAAAGGAAGCTTGGAGGAGAATTTGGCAGTGCTGAAATTTCAAGCAAATGAAGACTTCATTCGCAGCTGGTGTTGAACCTGGTAAGCAGTTTATGTTAATCTGTTACTGTTTAAGGTGAATAAAACTTTTAACTGAGTTTATGCTCAGTACTTTCTTTTAAATAACTGAGTGTCTCAATAGGAGCTAATGAGTAGGATTAATTTGGCGTGGAGTTCTGAGCAAGGGAGGGGGCAGGAATCCTCTTTTAGAACATTAAAAATGCTTTGCTGGGTGTTCTTTTCAGTTCCCTCAACCAGAGTTGGGTTGGAGTGAGTCTTTCTGAAGGATTTAAAGGCTTCCTGCTGTGCTTGTTCCCCCCCCACCCCAGTTACAATAGCTTTGGGTTCCTGAATGAGGACTAGTGGGCAAGTCTTCATCCCTGGTTTGTCAGTTTACATGGAGAAAAAAAAGCCAGCCATAGTGAGGATGAAGCAAAGACGTTTTTGTGGCCCTGGGTCCACTTGTGTATTCGTTCTTTATAAAAAGCATTTACCTTCCATTATCTGCAAATATTTTAGAAAGAGATGTGTTTGGCATTTAAAATTTTTATCTTTTTAAAAATATTGTACTCATTTCTTACCATTTTACGTAAGGTTTGGGGATATTGGAATCTCTCCATATTGTACCCCTCAACCTTGCCTAAAAGGCACACCTTACCTCCACTGCTGGGAAAAAAGACTTGCTTTCTTACTGAACAGTAAATGCCATCTTAGCTTAAGTATTTTTCTCTCTCCTTCTTACCTTTTGATTCTGCCTCCCCTAAATGCTCTTACTTCTGTGTCTGCTCATTGTGCTGGGTGATGGAATTAAGTTAGAAATGAAGAAATTGAGGTACATTGTGTTTCTGCCTTGTCTTCAGTCCCTTAGGAGAATGAGAGGTAGGACTCAAACTTTTAGTCTAGGTATCCCCTTATTTGGTTTAGTGCTTCACCTCTAGAAATTGGTTGGGCCTCGGAGTGGCCAACACTTCCACCCTTAAAGGAAGAGTTGAGCAAAGTTACACCTCTGCATTCCACTTATAAAACTGTTTATATCATTAAGGTTGCATTCTTTGGGAAAAATTGGCTTAGGTAATCAAAAGTCACCAAGAATTGCTTAAAGGAAAGGAATTTTTTTAGTGTCTATGCATATGGATTTTATGGGTTTTAATGTTGTTAGAGTATCAAGGCCAGTTCTGAACAAGATGCCTTCAGTGATGGGAGGGGTCATGTCTGTGGTTTGCATACTTTCTTGTGGTTCTACCTCACCTGTGCTCTCCAACTGAATTTATTCATCTATGAGGTTAACAAGAAATTCCTAGGGTCTGGCAAATGAAGGACCACGAGTCACTAGTCAGGAATGAATGTTGGTTGTTGGGCGTATGGAGAGATAATCTTAGCCAGACTGTGATTATGCACCCAAATACAAAAGCAAAACCAGAATATGCTTTCAAATGTTAGGAAGAAGAAAGTTAGGCAAATCTTCTGTCTGTTAAAAAACAAAACAAAACCCTAAGTGGGGTTTGATGCAATCATGTAGAGGGAAGAATTAGAAAACAGGTCTAAGAAAAGGAATTTGGGGGATTAAACAGTATAATACACATTTCCCCACTGTAGTGTTTGGAATAGCAAATCTTTATGAGAAATTAAGGGAACTTGTAAGGAATCTGAAAGTTTTCTAATGAGAAAATTTTTCCTTGGAGAGAAGAGAGGTGAATTAATGAATAGCACCCCAGATTTGAGAGACAGTTTTGGACAGAAAGGAGAAGGAGAAGCCGGATAATAGTTTCTTAGATTTTTTTTAATTAGCCTAAATTGTACTCCGTCTTGAAGTATTTAGTATTTCCATCTTAGAGTATGTAGTGTTTTAAATGTCTTTTTTGAGGAAATTTATTTGAAGCTAGAAAAGCATTTCAAAAGTTAGATATTTTAGAGTTTAGATTTTTGGTCATGTTTATCTGAAGTTTGGACTATAGAAACTATGTATTAAACAGGCATTATTACATACTAGAAAATATCTTAAGACAGATAAGGATAGTTAATGACTTTAATATAGTGAAAAGATATTACAGCAATCATAAATAATATCAATGTCAGAATAAAAATTAACAGTAGCTGATGGTATAAGAAACTAGTACTTTGTGTGATAGTTCCCTGATAAAATTTAAACAGGATTTAAAAAAAAATTGGCAGCATTAATTCTATTATGTTTAAGTCTTGCTATCTAAAATTAAGACTCAAAAAATTCAAGTGTCCATCATCCTGTTATTATTTTTCTCAGGGTTGAAGTGATTGTAATCATTTACTCGTTTTTTTGGTTTTTTTTCCATTTCTATAAGAAAATATTTGAAGTTTTACCTCTTGAGAACATGAAGATCCCTTTTCCCTTCCTTTGGAGTTTTGGTTCTTTTTGTTAAAGTTGAAACTATGCTTCTTTAGGTGAGGAAATGTTTGCTAGTATTTATTTGTCAGTTGAAAAGACAGCATTTCAATTAGAGGAAATAAATAACATGTACTTAAACTCTGCTTATCCTAACTGAAATAAAACATTATCAAGATGACAGAAAGCAGTATTATTAAGTTAAATAAAACAAATTAGTTGGAGATTTTTTCATTTAAAATATTAGTTTGTGGGTTAAAAAAAAAGACAGACCTTTTTTGCACTTTGTCACGAACTGACATAGGATTCTCATGAGCTATCTTTTTAAAGTATTTGAGACTAACCAAATGAAAAAGAAAGTTGTATTTCTGGAGCAAAGATGTAAAAATATTTGCAAAGTTAGAAACGGGATTTTTTTTAGGCATCTAAAATATTCTTAAACACAAATGTAAACCAGTTTGATAACAAGAAATAGACTATTTTGATAAATTTGAAAGATTGGTTCTTGTTTTAAAACAGGCCAGAAAGTTGAAGTTAATTAAGATTTAGGGAGTAACAGAGGAGAAGTTTAAACTCTGGTTAGGAAATTATTATTTTGCAGAATCAGAATGTAAATATAAACAATTTGTTTAGTCAGGCAAGAACCTGCACTTATTGTGTGAGCTCTTTTCAATTTTGGGTAATTATGTTATATTAGTAATTCAGGAAAAGAAAAGATAGACTTTTGTGCACATTATAATATAATATTAGCAATTCATTTTATTTTAGGTAATAATTTTATTAGTGCAGTTTACTTGCATGAACAGCATAACTCACATAACTCAAATCATGTTTTAAAGCAGATAAACTAAAAATGCAATTAAAATGTCTTAACAAACATTTTAAGATGCTCTATAATATTATACAAAATTAAAAGAATAAAAGAAGTCATTATAGAAATTATACATAGAATCTGTTGTAAATATGCAAATCTGTACATTCTAGCTTTGTCACCAGCACCACATTTAGAAAAAGAAATAGGTTCCAATGTCTATTTCCTATTAACATGTATATTTTCAAAAGTGCACAAGATTTCTCCTAATTTTAAATGTATTAGTATAGTTACATATGAATATTTTAAAAATCTTAGAGCGTTTGGGTTTTAAAAAATGCATGTTAGAAATATATGCAGTAAAATAGAATCTAAAAACTTTGAGAAAAACATGCTAAGTTTTTTTTGGCATGATGTTGAAGAATTTATTCCTAGAATAACTTTGTTTTCTTATAAGGATATTTTTATTAATGTTAAGTATTTAGGATAAGACTACTTTAATTACTGAAATAGAATATACTAAACTCCTAAATTATTTTTAAAAGAAAGATTATGGTAACCTGAAAAAATTAGAAGGTTCTTTTTATGTACTCTTTACATAAAGTTCTTTAACATACTACCTTTTAACTCTTATATTTTAATCATTAAAATAAAAGAAAAACAAGACTAAACTCCTAATGGAAAATATAGTCTCATAGCACTGAGAGTTGCAAGCATGTAATACATATATGAGATCAGTTTCATTTCTGATTTGTTTTTTATACTTTCATATGAATCATATATTCCAACATCAGGAGAATAATATATAAAACATGCATGAAATTTCTATGTTCTGACAGCTATTAAAAATAGAGAGAAAAATGCAACTTTGTCTAGCTAGATATTAACTAAAATGCTAAGTGAAAACTAGAAAAATATAAAAGCTAAAATAGTATAATGAACTAAAATTCCAAACAAATGAATATATAACATTTTATATCTTAGTATAGCATTTGTCTTAATTGTTTATGAAACTACAAATTGTACATGAGTGAAAAAATGAATGATGAAGAAATATTTTCTTACTGCAGCTTACTAGATAAAAAATTTATCAGTAAGCTAATTGTACTATTAAAGGACATTTAAAACAGAATTTTGCAGAATTTTACCAGACATATCTTTCTAACAAGGCTATGGACTTTTATGTGTGTGTATTAGGATTTCTGAGTTTTGTGATTTGAAATTTATGATATATTTTGAGTGCCCTTTCAAATGGCAAAATGTTTCTGTGGAAAAATCAGATATTGTGTACATTTTATTTTATATTTGGGTATGGGAGAAACAGCAGATACTTTAGGAGAATTTTAGTGGTTGTTTTAGTGCATGCATCAAATACCAAACAATTATTTTTGTCTCTTAGTCAGTTATACGGCTGGGCATGTTAGTTTGTGTAAATACATCTTGGAAATTTAACTTATATTGATGATACAGTGATCTCTCAAAAAGACTGTTATTCTTTATGAAATTATGGGTAAAATATTTAAAAGGAACGCATTTTCCAACTCTTATTTTTAATTAAAATGACGAAGGTTTTGAAAAGAGAGTTCATTCATGAGTAAGATATGTCATTGTGCAGTTTCCTCAAAGAATGGACTCATATCATTTTTCAAATTTTATTAGAATGTTTCTTTACTTATTTGTTAACATTTTAAAGCCAGAAAGCAATAAAACAGCAGTATATGTTATTTTTTATTTTTTTTGTATTGAGAGAGAAAGGGAAAGCAAAATATATTGTTGGCACATTAGGGTTTTCTTCCCCAAAACATTAATTTGATATGTTGTCCATAATTAACTTTTCTTATTATGATTTACTTGATGGTGCATGAATTTTTTGAGTCAATATATTTGAAGAAAATTGTCATAAAAGGCAGGTACAGGACATTGTGGGCAGTTAATAGCACAGTCTTTCCCTCTTGTTAAACCTCAGAACTTAGAAAATAGATTTAACATTAGTAGTGTTGAGTACAGGACTCTCTGGGCCATCATAATTTAGAAAAGTGCCGGAAAATTATAAAGCCAAGGGAAGATTAATTAAACCTAAGTGTACCCCTCAAATTCGACAGTGTGAGTAGTTCTCTAGAGATTAACAAAGAGTCCTGTGTCAGGGAAAATGTTCTGGGCAGCTGAGGCTGTGTGTGTGATAAGAGAAGGGGGTGAGATACCGTAACTGTAAGTTTTTATCAAAAATTTCGAAGTTACTTTCGGATTGTGAGGTTGAAAGCAGGTGCAACAGTTTGGTTTTCAGGAGAAGGAGGGGTGCAGGGCTCGCCAGCCCGGGCGTCAGGACAGGGTTAACAGCAGTGCCGCCCGGTGCACTCTGGGAGTTGTAGGCCGCGAGCATTGTGGGAATTGTCGTAAAACGCCTGCGTTCTTACCGTCATGGCCGCCACCAAGGCATGGGTTTGGGCGTTTCTGCCTTTCTGGGGGTCTTGGGAGGTTGTCTGTCCCGTCAAAAGGCCACCAGCAGCCCCCTCGGGTGGCCGAGGGGCTGTTAATCGTGTTCCTGGGAGGTGGCGGGCCCCCTGAGGGGTTAACGTTGGGACCTGCCGTCGTTACCTCGGCCGAATGGCTTCTGGCCGCGGTGGGCCTGGTGAGGGGGTCGTAGCCGGCCAGACCCTGGCCGTCTGGCCTCCTGCTTTTGAGATATGCTGTGGCCAGGCCCTGGGAGTCCTAGGGTTGTGTTTTATGTTGTTACGGTTTGTTTCCTGCACTCTTCTCAGCATTTGGCTCTGTCCATCTAGTTTTTGGCCCTCACGACCCTGTTTGGGGTCTGGTCAGATTGTTATTCTTGGATCTTGTGGGACTTAGGCGCGGGAGGAGGTTTTAGGTGCGTATGTTGTTGTCTTGGGGGGGGGTGTTGAGAAATTGCATGGGCATGTCCCTTGCTCGTGGTGGACTTCTCCCTTGCTTGTTTATGTCCAGAGACAGTGCCAGGCCGTTCCTACTTGGCAGTGCTGTTAATATTGACTTGGACGTGTACTTAACTCTTTGGGAGCTTTTAGAGCAGTATTGCGCAGTTTGTAGAGAGTTAATGTGTGCAAAGTTGAATTTAAAACAAGGGCCAGGATCATAAATCCCTATGGTTCCAGGGGGTCAGCCCCTTTGGTTTTCCTGGTGCTGTGAAGGTTTGGGGTCCTTTTATGGAAATTAGGTGTGCGTTTAGCACTGTTACCTTTCTTTTGGCGCCCAGGGTTCCTTTGCATGCTCGCACTCTGATATTTGGTACACAGTACTCTCAATATTCAAGGCAAAATGCACTGTGTTTTAACAGGTGACTGCATGTAGCAGAATTTTAGGATAACATCTGATTGCCATCTGATGTCAGTACCTGTCTTATCTGTTCATACAAACTGGGCTCTCACTATTTCTTCCACCATATACTGTTCCATAAATTCTGTCCTATTTCATGGTCTGGGTGTTGTTTACATAACTGGAGGCCTCACCAGCCATAAAAAGTCATTTCTCAGACAATATTATTTAAAAACATTTTCCATACAAGTTGAATTAGCCTTACAAAGTTTCACTCAAGTTTGATGAAGTAAGGTATTTGAAATAAGGTAAAACAGGGTTGTGGAAGTCAGCTATTAATTTTTTGGTTCTAGGGACAGCCACAGAACAGAAATGATTTATAGAGAGGGTGAAAAATACTTTGTATTTTTGTTGGTATTTTTAGAACACGTAAAAACTGTTTCTCTGTCATTGTATTAGACTACTTTCATAAGTAATAACTTAAGAACTCCTTTGATGTGTGTGAGGAATGGGATTTTCATAGCTCCCCTCTTTGAGTTTGTTTAGTATTTGACAACTTGAGAATGTGGTTGTGTTGAAAATAAATAAAGCTGGCTATGTGTATATGCATGATTCTGTGGAAAATGACACCAGCTTCATATTTATAGACTGGTTTTGTTGGCTTGCTAGTCAGGTTTCTGGAAGGCATTTCTTAACTTTTGACCCCACCCTAGAGTCTTAGAATATTAACTCACTTGCCTTATGCACTTATCTCTGCATTTGCACAGAGCCCATCTAGACATTTATATAAGTCGATACATCTCTTCTTTGTGAAATAGTTTTGTGCCCAAGTATTCTAGCATTTAATCTTTCAGGCCTCTATTTGGTACTCTTCTTTCCAGTTACATCACTCCAGTTCTGCTGCTGTTGCTGTGAAATGGTTTTTGTAATATACATGAAAAACAGTACTTGTTTTAGAAAAGACAACATGGTGAGATTCACTTATATTTTCTGGAGGTATTTCTTAAGATTATCTATATGTATTTGATAGGTGTATCAAAAACTGTCTTTTCTTCCCACATTCATTACTTGGGGTACATTGTTACATTTACAAAAGTTTTTCAATATATCAGTTGAATTTACTCCCTCCATCATTCTCCTTTATTCCCTCCTCCCCCCATTCCTGGAATAATTTCACCATGAGTATATAATAATTCCACCACATTCACCCTCCTTCATCCTTTCTTTATAGCCTCCCTGCTCCTATTGGTTCCAAACCCAGACAGGACCAGTTTTACCTCCCTGTTCTCTGTATTTGAAAAAAGGCATTTTTGTTTAAGGAAACTAGGGGGTTTCCTTGTGACATTTCCATATATATATGTATTATAACTCAAATTGGTTCGTGCACTTTATTTTTCTCCTTTTTACCTTAGTCCCCTTCTTATGGTGATTTCAGCAGGTTTAAAAATTCTATATTCATTCTTATATAGAAAGTACAGCACCTGCTGAGTGCCATGGCTCACGCCTATAATCCTAGCTACTTCAGGAGGCAGGGATCAGGAGGATCGTGGTTTAAAGCCAGCTCTCGACAAATAGTTCGTTAGATTCTATATTGAAAAAACCATCACAAAAAAGGGCTGTTGAAGTGGCTCAAGGTGAAGGCCCCGAGTTCAGACCCAGTACTGAAAAAAGTACATTACCCATATTCACCTTAAAGTTCTTCTTTTACCCTCCCTTTCCTGTGAATGTTCTCCCCTAGCGTAACCTGTTTTTCTTAATGTTGCTTGTATTTGTATTGTGTCTGTCTGCCACATATGAGAGAAAACATGTGGTCTTTGTCTTTCTGAGCTTGGCTAACTTCACTTAATATGATGTCCTCCAGTTGCATCCATTTACTTTCAAACCACATGGCTTCATTCTTCCTTAGAGCTGAATAAAACTCCATTGTGTGTGTGTGTATATGTGTGTGTGTGTGTGTGTGTGTGTTTGTACATATATCACATTTTCTTAACCCATTCATCAGTTGTAGGGCATCTGGGTTGTTTCCATAGCTTGGCTATTGTGAACAGTGCTTCAGTAAACATCAGTGTGCAAGTGTATTGTATCTTAATCAACATTCTTTTGGGTATATCCCTAGGAGTGGTGTTGCTGGATCTTAACAACAGTTCTATTTTTAGTTTTTTGAGGAGCCTCCATATTGTTTTCCAAAGTGGTGGTACTAATTTACATTCCCACAAGCAGCGTATGAGGGTTCCTTTTCCCCCACATTCTCACCATTTGTTGTTGATGATAGCCATTCTAACAGGAGTGAGGTGGAATTGTAACATTTTGATTTGCATTTCTTTTATGGCCAGGGATGTTGAGTATTTCTTCATGTGTTTGGACTTCTTCCTTTGAAAAAGCTCTGTTCAGTTCCTGTGTCCATTTCTTCATTGGGTCACTGATTTTTTTTGGAATTTAATTTTTTGAGCTCCTTGTATATTCCGATTAATTCCATGTCAGATGTATAGCTGGTAAAGATTTTCTTGCTTTCTATGGGCTGTCTTTTCAATCTGGTGACCATTTCTTTTGTTGTGCAGAAGATTTTTAGTTTCATTTAGTCCCATTTGTCAGTCCTTTCTCTTAGTTGCTGAGCCATTTGTGTTCTGTTTATGAACTCATTGCCTGTGCCTATTAGTTCCAGTGTATTCCCTGCTTTTTCTAGCACTAGATTCAAAGTTTTAGGTCTTCTGTTAAGGTTCTTAATCAACTTTGAGTTGATATTTGTACAGTGTGAAAGCCATGGACCTAGTTTTAGTTTCTGCATGCAGATATCCAGTTTTCCCAGCAACATTTGTTGAAGAGGTCGTCTTTTCTCCATTGTATGTTTTTGGAACCTTTGACAAAAATCAGGTGGGCAGAGATAGCTTCGTGGATTGATATCTGGTTCTTCTGTTCCACTGGTCTTCATGTCTGTTTTTGTGCCAGTACCATGCTGTTTTTATTGCTATGGCTGTATGTATAGTGTAGTTTGAAGTCAGATCTTGTGATACCTCTAGTATTGGCTTTTTTGATCAGTATTGTCTTAGTATTTGTTGTCTTTTGTGCTTCCAAATGAACTTTAGGGTTGATTTTTCAATCTCTGTGATGAATGTCATTGGGATTTTGATGGGGATTACATTGAACATGTAGATTGCTTTTGGTAGTACAGCAATTTTCACAATATTGATTCTGCCAATCCATGAGGATGGGAGATCTTTCCATCTTTTATAGTCTTCAATGAAAAACTGTCTTTTTGAAGCTTAGGCTTTTATGGTTTCACAGAAACTTGAATGCAACATAACACCAAAGGAGACATATATATATTCATTTATTTATTTTGCTGAGACTGGGGTTTGAACTCAGGGCTTCAAGCTCTTGGAAAGCAGGCACTTTACTTCTTGAGTCATGCTTCCAGTCCATTTTGCTCTGGTTATTTTGGAGATGGGGTCTTGAGAACTGTTTCCTTGGTTGGCCTCAAACCTGAGATCCTCCTGATCTAAGTCTCCTGAGTAGCTAGGATTACAGTGTGAGCCTCAGGTGCCTGGCTAAGGATAATTTTCTTGACTAAAGTTTATATATGAAAGCTTTTGGTTCTAGTGTTCATTCAAAAAAGAAATGCAAATTTAGATGACAAAAACTGTAAAGTTTTCATTTTACGCTGTAAACTCTAGAGACATTAGGGAGGGATTTTGGTAAAGACATCTGTTTGGGGTCTTTACTCAGATCCTTTGCATGTGGTTTTCTTAAGTTTACTACATTTTGTTTTAGATTGTAGTACTCCCTGCCCTCCCAGAGGATAATGTTTCGAGACAAAGGGGTAAGGCATTTAAAAAATCCCCATGCCTGTCTGAGATAAAGTTTATTTTTTGATTCTGTCTACATGCATTTCCAGGATAGAATACATTATCTCTGCTCTGCTGGGCTCTATTTTTTTAAAGTTGATATTATATGATTTTTAAGGGCAGTACAGAGCAAACAACAATTACTTCAAAATACTGAACAGATTAAAAGACAGTAATTTGAGCTGGAGCCATCTTGGGTTACATACTCCCTCAGTGTGCCTGTGTGGTTCCAGAATTAAATGACATTTTTGTTTATTTTAGAAAAAAATTCCAAATCATTTGCTTTAACTTTTTAAAACCATTTTCAACTAAAGTATTCACAAGATTTCAATAAGACATTCTTGTCATGCTGTATGTTTATAATTAAAAGGCGATAAATACTGTATTTCTATTCTGGGGAAAAAATGAGCCAGTGACTTTCTTAAGCCTCATCACAAAATGCCAGAGTTTGGCCTGCAAAAATAATCCTGAATATATGGCTGTAGTTTCTTTTCTTTTCACAGTCTTTTGAAGACAGTATATGACTTGTCCTTTTGAAAAGGAATCTGAAAAGCACTTCTTGTCTGTCACTCTTACAAAATATGGACATTGTAAAAACTTAATTAGAATGATGTAAGAAGTCCTTGAATTTACATAAAAGAATAGAAGAGGCCAGGCACAGTGGCTCACACTTAAAATCCCAAGTACTTGGGAGGCAGAGATTGAGAGGATTAGGGCTGGTAGAAAGGCTCAAGTGGTAGAGTGCCTGCTAGCAAACATGAGGCCCTGGGAAGAAAGGAGATTGAGACATGCTTGAGGCATGTCTTGGCAAAAAGACCCTTACCTCAACATTATAAGCTGGGTATAGTGGTCATGCCTATAATTCCAATTAGGTGGGAGGTATAGGTAGGAGGATAACTGTCTGAGGCCAGCCCTGGTCAAAAACATGAGACCCTATCTAGCAAATAACTAAAGCAAAAAAAGGGCTGGGGTGTGGCTCAAGTGGTAGAGTATCTGTCTAGCAAGTGCAAAGCCCTGAGTTCAAACCCTAGTCCCCAACCAAAAAAAACTTGTTTCAGTTTATTTTGGTATTGACCAAAGGTACAGAGTATGTACAGTTTAGAAGGGGAAAAGGCCTATTGCACTAAAGGGTTAAAATGAAGACATTAATGATTTTAAACTGTACTACTGTCATAATTATTTTCTAGTAAGGTTTGAATTTTCAATAATATATTTTAATGGGGTTACTTAAGTATTTATGAAACAACTTATTCGTAGGTAAGTTCCTGTCTATTTCATATTAATACTGTGTATTTCATATTAATTTTTGAAACTTAGGGCTATATAATTTTTCATCTAAACAAAGGGTTTTAAAAAAGAAACAGCTGAGTGTCAGTGGCTCACACCTTGTAATCCTAGTTACTCAGGGACCAGAGATCAGGGAGATTGACATTCAAAGCCAGCCCAGGGAAATAGTTCGAGAGACCCTATTGAAATACCCAATACAAAACAGGGCTGGCAGAGTGGCTCAAGTGGTATAGCGCCTGCCCAGCAAGCATGAGGCCCTGAGTTCAAATCTCAGTACCACAAAGAAAAAGGAAACCAATAGTAAATTAAAAAAAACTTACTCCTGTTCTTTTACTTAAGAGGAAACATTCTAAAATGAAAGCTTGAAAAAACAATTTTTTGAGTGCAAAAGATTTGAGAAATATAGTTTTTATAAAAAAGTAGGAAAAGATGAAAAGTATGAAATAGCATACTCCCAGTATGCTATTACGCAATGTGACATTGATACTTTGTCATCAAAAGGCTGGGACATCATATGCTTAACATGCTGAAGGTCTTGGGTTCACTCCTCCGTGCACTAGAAAATAGAGTGGAGTCTCTCTACTCCCTTGAATCTGGGTGGGTCTTTTTACTGTTTTGACCAAGGAAATGTGGCGAGTGATGTGCCAGTTGTAGGTGTTGCACGTACCTGGCCTGACAACTTCTTTCTGTATTTTGGTGGCCAACTGCTATTTAAGAAACATTGTTACCCTGAAGTCATAATTTTGTGAGAAACCGGCAATCATATGAAGAAGGCCTGAAGGATGAGATGCCACATGGAGAGGTGAAGGAGCACCAAGAAAGCAGACCTGTAAGTGAAGATGTTATTTGGGAAATGGATCTTCCAGCCCTTGCTGCCCGTTACTATGTAAACCTCATAAACCATGAAGTGGAGTCCTTCCCAGTTTCTGACCTGTAAAATTTTGAGCAAAAATAAAATGGTATCTTGTAAGCATCTGAGGTTTTGGGTGGTTTGTTATGCAGCAATAGATGACTAGAACGGGTACTGGGGGAAAGAGTTCATATTTTATGATAGGTAACAGATGAGAGAATATATCCACATCTCTAAACTTAACAAATAACTAGTGTTTCCAGTAAAGAATGCCTAGGTGGACAAAAAAAAGCCCTAATAGGAAGATCTGTCAAGGTTATGAATAGGCAGTTTTTACAACAGCCGTTCTAACAATCTAACAACATAAAAAGACACGATCAAACTCTTTAGTAACAGGACTTAAAACACCAGTAAGGTATTTCTTTATACAGAGGACTAACTGAGACCAGAGGGTAGACAGTGAAGAATTGGGGATTGGGAGTGCAAAATGGTTGCGCCGTTCTGAGGAACAGTCAGGCAGAATTTAGTTAAGTGGATATACACATTACCTTGTTGGGGCATATGACCTCAGGAGATCTTAAAACTTTTAACGCAACAAATACAAGGATAATCATCACGGTGTTTTTGGTGGCAGAGGCTTAGATCCGACCTGGGATTCATCACTGGGGAATTACAGAGATAAAAATATGGTTGGTGCATTGTAGTATTGTGCATCAAAGGAGCCCAGGCTTGGTAGTGTGTGCCACTGGGGAGGCTGAGGCAGGAAGATCATGAGTTCAAGGCCACCTGAGCTGCATAGTGAGACCCTCTCAAAAAAAAAAAACTATCCACATTATGTGGCTTTTTAGAAATGCAATGTTTAGTGGAAATAGTAAGCAACAGAACATATACATACAGCTCAATAGCATTTGTGTAAAATGTACATAAAATGTTTTGCAAGACAATGTTCAAGTGGATGTGACAAACACATTGAAAGGGTTAAGTTACATAAGGGCCCCCAGAAGGAGAAGGAATTTAGAGAACTCAGTAAGGGGTAAAAAGATGCCAGCGATGATGGCTGATAGCCACCTGATTAACCAAACCTCCTGTGTTGGGAGACCAACACTAGTTCCTCCAATGAGAGTATAATTCTCAAAGTAAACCAAAAGAACAGACATTTTTGGAATATGCCACTCTTGGAATAAATTTAAATGGGATCATTGCTCACCAAAGCTTGGTCGAACAGGTAGTTTCAATTTGTTGGATATGTAAATTGATACGACCTTTAAAGAGGACAGTATTTATCAAGTTCTTTAAAAATGCTTGTATCCCTGCAACAACCTATTGTAAACTGAAATTAAACCCAAACCACTTAAATGGCACCAGTAAATGTAAAATCTGTAGGGATACATAAATCATGCACAAGACCTGTACAGTGAAACTGCAAAGGAAAATTAAGGAATACTGAAGTAAAGAGACAGATACAATGTTCCCAGGCAGAAAGGCTTCAACTTTCTTTAGTCTATAGACACATAGGAATCTCAATTGAAATAACAGGAGGCTTATTTTTTATATATATAAAATAAGTGACTCTAAAGTTCGTATGGAAATGCAAAGGTTCTAGAGTAGCCAAGACAAGAATAAAGTTGGACTATTTAAAACTACCAGTTCTAAGACTTAACTTTAAACTGAAGTTAACTAAGGTTTTTTTAAACAGTATGATAGGTATGTAAGTCAATGGGACACGACAAAATGGGATGTACACATATGTCATCAAGGGAATTTCAACAAAAGTGCCAGGTAAGTCAGAAGGAAAAGATAATCTTTTCAACAAATGGTCCTGTAACAAGTTGGGGCTGTTCACATACGAAAAATGAACCATCTCTAGCCTCACACTATATTCAAAGATTAATTTGAAATGTATCATAAACCTAAACATAAGCACTAAATTTTTTTATGTAAGTAAATAAAAGGCTGGACACAGTGGTTCACATCTGTAATCCCAGTTACCTGAGAGGCAGAGATCACTGTTTGAGGCCAGACTGAGCAAAAAAGTGAGACCCCCCTCCCCACCATATCAATAAACAAGCTGGGCAGGTAAGAATGTGGTCTGAGGCCAGCACTAGGTGAAACGTGAGACTTTCTGAAAATTAGGTAAAGCAAAAAGGGCTGGAGGTGCAGTTCAAGTGCATTTAGCTAAGAGTGTTGGCCTGGCAAGTGTAAGGTCATGAGTTCACATTCCCAGTACCACTACCAAAAACCAAAAAAATGCCTGGAGCACTTGGCTAGCAAGCATGAGGCCCTAGGTTTAAACACCATACTGCCAAAAAAACCTAGCAAAAAAATCTTTTTTGAATTTAGGTGATGCAGTTTTCTTAGATAAGATACAAATAAACAAAAAAAACCCAGGAATTACAACAGAAGAAAATTAATTGGACTTCATCAAAATTAAAAACTATCACAATAACACTCTTAGGAAAATGAAAAGGCAAGCCACACATGGGGGAATTATTTGTAATATATCTGATGAAGATTCCTTTCTAGAATATATAAAGAACTCTTACAATTTTGTAATAAAGGCTGGCCAAGTGGCCAAGTGGTAGAGCACCTGCCTAGTAAGTTCGAAGCCCTGAGTTCAAGCGCTAGTACTGCAAAACAAACAAAACTCAGTAATAAAACAGCCTACTTAAAAGAATGAGCAAACTGGGCACTGGTGGCTCACGCCTGTAATCCTGGCTACTTGGAGATCAGCAGGCTCGCTGTTTGAAGCCAGCCCAGAAAAATAGTTTGCAAGACCCTATCTTGAAAATGCCCAACACAAAAAAAAGCTGGTGGTGTGGCTCAAGTGGTTAGCGTCTGCTTATCAAGTGTAAGGCCCTGAGCTCAAACCCCAGTACTGCCAGGAAAAAAAAAAAATGAACAAAAGAGCAAAAGCTTTATCTCAATGAGCCACAGAAGACCTCTTTTTCCTTGATAAGCTCCTAAATCTTCAAACCCTATACATACATAATTTGAACAAATACTTCAGGAACTAAGATAAATGTCACGCACATGAAGAGAAGCTCATTTTTTACGATAAGCTAATGCTGGTTGAAGCCACATTGAGACACCACTACATACCAGCCAGATGAAAAAGACGGTATCAAGTCGGTGTAGGTGTGGTGCACTGGAGAACGGTAGCACAGCCATTTTGGAAAACAGTTTGGTAGTTTCTTATTAATACCATATAACCCATTATTCTGAGCCTCGGTATTATTTACCTAGGGGAATTAAAAGCGTCTATCCACACAAACATTTGTACATGAATGTTCATAGCTTCTTTATTCATAATAGTCAATAACTAGAAAGAACTCAAATACTCATCAATTGAAGAATGCATAACCAAATGGAATACCACTCAGTAATAAAAAGGAATGAGCTACCAGTATACATGACACAGATATCAAGGGCATTATAGTAAGTAAGAGAAAGCAGACACAAAGGATTCCATTGATACGTAAATTTAGAACTAGAATGAGGGCAGAATCAGTGGTCATCATGAGTGGGACCAGGGAAGACACTGACTATAAACAGATGATGAACTCAGAGATGCTGGAAGTATTACAAATCTAGCTTGTGGTGGCTATATAGCCACACACATTTATCCAAAATTAAGCCTGGTGTGTCAGTGCATCCATAATCTCAGTAATTGGAAGGCTGGGGCAGGAGGATCCCAAGTTTGAGTCCAGCCTGTTTTATATATTAAGACCCTGTCTCAAAACAATTTTACAGTAGAGGTAAAATTTGTGAATTAAATGTAAATTGTCCTTCCATAAAGTGGACTAAGAACAAAAGGTACTTGTGCCTTTTAACTCACTAAATGTACCTCTAAGATTTTAATATTAAAGAGTCAGATTGTTTGTGTATAAAATGTACATAAGAGTGTTTGTTTCTGAAGGATATTACATATGTAAATACCACACTATGCCCCCTTAGCTTTGACTTAAAAAATTCTCCCCAAATTGGATTAAGACACTATTTGTAGCTTAGATCAGAGGGGAGTTGAAATGAGATTTCAATAAGAGCAAAGTTGTAATTACATTTAGACATGGATCTATAGTATATTTCCAGGGGAATGTAATGACTGTATCATCTACAGTGTGCAGTAACTGGCTGAGCAACCCCTGAGCAGTCCTGGACCATCTGGATTACTGAATATCTCACCTTGAGGCAGAGAAAGAAAGAAAGGTTCTCAGAATAGGATTTAGACACACTCAGTGGAGAATAAAGCACCTGTGAAATTCTTTGACTAGTATCTACCGTGGTGTCCTGAAATTTTCATCTCATAATTAACAGAAAGAATGGGTAAGTCATAGACAGGATGCATCTGTAACTTTGACACACCCAAGAACTCTGAGGAAGAATCTAAGCAGGAAAAAGAACTGCTAAAATAATTGGACATATTTTTTTTGAGTATCAGTTAATTTTTTGCAAAGAGAGAAATGTTGGTAGTAGCCTTTGATTCACATTTTCCATATACATGGAGATGTATAGTCAAAATTATAATCTTGCCCACAAAATTCTTATAAATTTGCAATGGATTAGATTTCTATAAACAGGATCTTCTTTTAGGTTAAGCCCAGTTTGTTAAACATCTTCGGTGATAAGACATATTCTTAGTTTTAACTGGGCACCAGTGGTGGCTCATGCCTGTAATACTAGCTACTCAGGAGACAGAGACCAGGAGGATGGAGGATCGAAGCCAGCAAGGGCAAATAGTTTACAAGACCCTATCTTGAAAATATCCAACACAAATAAATAGCACTCTCAAGTTGTAGAGTGCTTGCCTAGCTAAGTGTGAGGCCCTGAGTTCAAACCCCAGTACTGCCAAAAAACTATTTTAAAAAATAAAGAAATATTATAGTCTTTGGAAAGCAAGTCTTTTTAATATTTCATTTAAATGATTAAAATATCTCATTCATGAAATGATGAATGAGCACCTTATTTATGAGGAAGTTAGGAAAATATTAAAATTGGGCCTTTTGGTCTTCCTGCAAATCAGATAAAAAAGAGCCCATTGCCAGGTGCTGGTGGCTCACACCTGTAACCCTAGCTACTCAAGAGGTAGAGATCAGGAGGATTGCAGTTAAAGCCAGCCTCAGGCAAATAGCTCAAAAGACCTTATCTCAAAAAAAAAAAAAAGTCACAAAAAGGGCCTGGCAGAGTGGCTCAGGTGATAAGAGTGCCTGTCTAGCAAGCACTAGGTCCTGAGTTCAAACTCCATACTTCAGATAAAAAAGAAAAACCAAACAAACAAAAAGAGACCCCACATAAAGAACTTTGTGAGCCAGGTACTGGTGGCTCAAGCCTGTAATCCTAGTTGCTCAGGAGGCAGAGATCAGGAGGACCACAATTTGAAGCCAGCCCTGGCAGATGGTTTGAGACCCTATCTTGGAAAAACCCAACACAAAATCAGGATTGGTGGAGTGGTTCAATTTGTAGAACGCCTACCTAGCAAGCTTAAGGCCATGAGTATAAACCCCAGTATCACCAAAAACATTTTTTTTAATTTCTGAAAGAATTTATTCATATCTTAATTAAACACACATTATGTGAACATTTAATAAAATATGGAATGTAGTTATAAAGCAATTCTGAAGAAATGTCTAAGAGACATATAGAGTAGAAATAGAAAACAGTTGTTTCTTGATAAAGGCTGTTTCTCCCTAACTAAAACTGGGGTTTTAAACTTTTATTTCCAGGTGAATGGTGTTAAAGAGCTATTGTCATTATACCCAAGTTTTTTCTTCCCTTCTGAAGTTTGCACCATGAGCAGATTTTCCACTGTGGTCAACTATAAGTCAAGAACCATTGCTTTGTGCTCCAAAAAGTGTCAGAAACTTTATCTTAAGGGTGTTCCCATGTTCCTTTTCTTTGGTATTCAGAAAGTAGAATGTAGTTTCCTAAATACACATCTGTTATACATATGTTGGTAATTTCTCTTTTTTTTGGCAGTACTGGGGTTTGAACTCAGTCAGGAGCTCATATTTGCTAAGGCTCTACCACTTGAGCCACACTGCCAGTGCTGTTTTGTGTTGGGTATTTTCAAGATAG
Organism: Castor canadensis; assembly: GCF_047511655.1. Lineage (NCBI taxonomy): Eukaryota > Metazoa > Chordata > Mammalia > Rodentia > Castoridae > Castor > Castor canadensis. The sequence goes on from NC_133386.1 coordinate 179,834,527, forward strand.
GGTCTTGTGAATTATTTGCCCGGGCTGGCTTTGAACCATGATCCTCCTGATTTCTGCCTCCTAAGCAGCCAGGATTATAGATGTAAGCCACTGGTGCCCAGCTGTTGTGATTTCTTTATGGTAAATCTAGCTACTGATTTTACATCTGTTTTAGCAACTCACTTCCAATAGATTTGTTTTTCTACCTAGCAGCTGATTTAATCAAAGTAGTCATATTTTTCCTACTTTCTTACTAGCTTCTTTCTTTTTTTTTTTTTGGTGGCACTAGGGTTTGAACTCAGGGCCTCGCACTTGCTAGGCAGGCATTGTATCACTTGAGCCATTCCACCAGCCCTTCTTATTAGCTTCTCTAAGTTACAGAAATGCTCTCAACTTGATGAATCTTTGATGTGTGGATACTTGAGAGTCTGAAAGACAGAAAAGGCGTATAGTGTGTGGTTTCCAGGACATTTCCTTTAGAGGAGCTTCAAACTGCAAACAGACTGTTTAAAAAACTATTAATAAGCCAGGTGCAGGTGGTTAACGCCTGTAATCTTAGCTACTCAGGAGGCAGAGATCAGGAGGATCACAGTTCAAAGCCAGCCTGGGCAAATAGTTTTCGAGACCCTATCTTGAAAAAACCCCATCACAAAAAATTGGGCTGGTGGAATGGCTTAAGGTGAAGTCCCTAAGTTCAAGTCCCAGTACCAAAAAAAAAAAAAAAAAAAAAATCAAGGTGTGAGGGCAGCAGTCCTTTCTGGCGGGTCTAGGGCAGAGTTCATTTCATATATATCTTTTATTACATCTATAAAAGATGTCTACACTCTTTGGTTCACAGAGCTCTTCATCTTCTCTCTGATCATTCTTCCAGTCACATCTACCTTTTTGACCCAAGCTGGGGAGGGTTCTCTAAAGACCCATGTGATTAGATTAAGTTTACATGGACAAACCTAATCATCATCAAATTATGATTTAACAGCAAAATTTAACATCATCTCAAAGTCCTTAATTCATCACATGATAAAAATGTAACCTTGTAATGTAATCACTATATGGTAATAGTCTTAAGTTCTAGAGGTGAGGACACATATATCTGGGGATGTTTTTTCCTAACACAGGTACAAAGATTGGTAGGTAATGAACAGAAAATGTTCTCAAACATGGAACTAAATAAACACAGTAAGACCGTGTATCCCCAAAACAAAAGCAAAATCATTTTATTTATTAATTTTTGCTGGTACTGGGGTTTGAACTCAGAGCCTCATACTTGCTAGGCAGGAGCTCTACCACTTGAGCTACTCCACCAGCTATGATTTGTGTTGAGTATTTTTGAGATAGGGTCTCAAGAACTATTTGCCTGGGCTGGCTTTGAACAAAAATCTTCCTGATCTCTGCCTCTTGAGTTGCTAGGATTACACACATGAGACACCAGCACCTGGCTGACAAAATTGCTTTAGAAAGAATAAGGTTTTTCATGTAAATATTGTTCATACATTTCTGATGAGATATTTCCCTTAGTATTGAAGAAAAAGAAATGGAGAGCCAGATGCCTGTAATACTTGCTACTTGGGAGGCTGAGATTAGGAGGACCAGGATTAGAGGACATCATGGAAAAAAGAGTTCACAAGACCCCATCTCCAAAATTACCAGAGTAAAATGGACCCCAGGTGTGGCTCAAGCAGTAGAGCACCTGCTTTGCAAATGGCAAGCCCTAGGGTCAAACCCCAGTTACACCAAGACAAACAAACAACAACAAAAAAGCCACAGCTGTTTTAGTCTGTTTTGTGTTGCTATCACAAAGTGATTAAAGCTAGTTGCTTTATAAGGAAAAAAGGTTTATTTTGGCTCCCAGTTCTGGTGGATGGCATCACAATGGCAGCAGCACATGGAAGAAATCACATGGTAAGAGATGTAGCATAAGCATGGACCAACACGAAGGTGAAGTCGTTTTATAATAACCCACTGTCATGGCAATCAAGCTGGTCTCTTGAGACTCAACCCTCTCCCTTGAGATAGGGACCAGTTCCTTCTTGGAGTGGTGCCTTTTAAGGTTCTGCCACCATTCAATATCATGACATTGGGGAATCAAGCATTTAGCATTGAACCTTTTAGGGGACAAACCATATCCAAACCATAGTAATGGGTAGAGTGAACAACATGAATAATTCTTAGAAACATAATATTGTATTAAAAAAAATAACAAGTACCTCGGGCTGAGGGCATAGCTACCTCTGAAGATTCCAGAGACCTTTGCTTCTTCCTAGCTTCTGGTGGTTGCAGCAATCTTTAGCATTCCTTGGTTTATAGCTACATCACTATGATCTCAGCCTCTGTTGTCACATGGCCTTTTCCCTCTACCTTTCTGTGTCATTCCAAATCGCTCTGTCCATCTGAGCATACGGTCCTTGGATTTAAGGCCTATCCTCTTCCAGTATGACCTCATCATAACTTGATTACATTACAAAGACCATATTTCACAGGTGGGGGGTGGTTAGGACTTCAATCTGTCTTTTGAGGGGACTCACCATAACCCATAAGAGTCAGACTCCAAGATTGATATTTGCTTGCAGGGGATGTATTATCTGGTAAATAACACCTGTAAGAATAGCCAAGTTATGGAAACAGCCAAGATGCCCCCACCACTGACGAATGGATTAAGAAAGTATGGTATCTATACACAATGGAATATTATGCAGCCATGAAGAAGAATGAAATGTTATCATTCACTCGTAAATGGATGGAATTGGAGAACATCATTCTGAGTGAGGTTAGCCTGGCCCAAAATACCAACAATCGTATGTTCTCCCTCATATGTGGACATTAGATCAAGGGCAAACACATTGGACTTTGAGCACATGATAAAAGCTTTAGCACACAGGGAGGGGTGAGGATAGGTAAGACACCTAAAAAATTAGCTAGCATTTGTTGCCCTTAACGCAGAGAAACTAAAGCAGATACCTTAAAAGCAACTGAGGCCAATAGGAAAAGGGGACTAGGAACTAGAGAAAAGGGTAGATCAAAAAGAATTAACCTAGAAGGTAACACACACGCACAGGAAATTAATGTGAGTCGACTCCCTGTATAGCTATCCTTATCTCAACCAGCAAAAACCCTTGTTCCTTCCTATTATTGCTTATACTCTCTCTACAACAAAATTAGAAATAAGGGGAAAATAGTTTCTGCTGGGTATTGAGGGGGTGGGGGGAGAGGGAGGGAGAAGAGTGGGTGGTAAGAGAAGGGGTGGGGGCAGGGGGGAGAAATGACCCAAGCCTTGTATGCACATATGAATAATAAAAAAAAAAACCAACAACAACAACAAAAACACCTGTAAGAGTGTAAGGGAAGCAAGGTTAAGCCGAAGGAGAAGTTGAACTGAACTGCATTCATAATGGAGACCTCAGGCCCACAGGGAGTGCTGTAGTTGGGAAGGCCTTTCAGAGGTGTCCATGATTGAAGTAAATGGTCCAAACTTTTGTACTTCAGCATCAACTAGTTATTGGATGCAGGCTAGCCCTGCGAAGGAGGCAAAGCAGCTCCCCTTGGCCAAGAACAAGTCCCATAAAGGGACATGCTCTGAGGCCTCAGCAATGAGCACTCTTGGCAATGAGGGGATGAATATCTTGGTCCTGGAAGAAAGATCTTGATTGCATTCTCCAGTATCCAGTATATTATGCTTTTTACTTTATTTTTCATTTTTGGTGTACCGAGGTTTGAACTCAGGGCCTCATGCTTGCTAGGCAGGTGATCTACCACCTGAGCCACTCCGCCAGTCCTTTTTGTGTGTATTTTTGAGATAGGGTCTTGCATTTTTGCCCAGGCTGGACTTGAATTGCAATCTGCCTCATCTCTGCCTCCCAAGTAGCTAGGATTACAGGTGTGAGTCACCAGTGCCTTGCTTATGTTATGCTTTTTAAATACAGCTAAAAAATAAGCAAAACTAAAGTTTTAATATGTACGTATATACATATATATATATACGTACATATATATATGTATGTTCACATATATTTGGGAAGTATACAGTACAAGTTCTTGAGTTGGGTGGTAAGTTTATAGTTTTCCATTATGCTTTACTTTAACTAACATGTATTTCATGTCATCTTTTGTTTGCGTCAAACATATTTTCAAAGATAAAGAGAAGAAAAAGAAGTAATAGAAGCTAAAGTAGCTAGAATTTTTAGAAAAAAATGTGGGCAAAGATATCAAATTTGGTGAGGAACTTCTTAAATTCCTCTATACTTTGTTTCCTTGTGCAACTACAATAGTTTTCTTTCTTTCTTTTTTTGGTTTGGCTGTAGGACACTGATTATGTAATGGGTTACTTCCCCTTTCACCTAGTTTAAAACTGATTTGTTTACTGTGGCAGTAATTTTTTTAACTGAAAGTATCTGGGTAAGTTTACTGAAATGATTACTAGATCTGCTGATGCAATAAAGAAAACCAGTTAATGAGTTAAGATTGATATGTTAATATTTTATATGTCAAGATATATCAATTGACATGTCTATGGTATTTTTAGTGATATATTATTGAGTGGAGGAAAAAGTTGTGGATTATGTTTGTGTGATCTCAGTTTTTACTTTTAAAAAAGGGTCCCTGTGTGTAAGTTGTACATATCCTATGGCTTTATACCTACACAGAAAGAAAGAAATGGAAGAATACACTCCAAGTTACCAACCAAGATCAGTCACAATAGGAAATAGGGTGGCTGGTGAGAGGGTGAATTCAAGTATGATAGATTTGATATACTGCAAGAACTTTTCCTTTTTTTTTTAAACTCAGGATTGGACAACTGAATTGAAAGGCCATTTAAATCTCAATAGTTTGAACTTTGTTTAAATGAAGATGAGATAAAAGAAGACAGAACTGTTAAAAAGATTTAAGTTTACTATACACCAAGTGAAGATGTCACTTCTAGTCTCAAAGGATTAACCAAGATAGTATTCTTAAAAATTACTGGCTTCTACTAAATTCCCTAATTATGGACTTTTCTTTCTTTCTTTTTTTAATGTATTGAACTACTTCTGATTTCATCATGAATATCTGATCTGAAATTCAATTTACAGGAATACTGAAAATGGACTTAAAATTAAATGGGAATAGTTGTGCACTAAGTTGTTTCACATTTTTCCACATTAAAGGCTATTCTAAACTCTAATTTCTTTAAATAAATGATACTGAAATTCACTGTGGTTGAATCTGAGTATGTTATTTGTATAAGAACTGAATGTTTCCGAAGACTCTTCTACTGTCCTGTACCCGCCCCCCCTTTTTTTGTGTGGTACTGGGGCTTGAACTCAGGGTCTACACCTTGAGCCACTCTACCAGTCCTTTTTTTTTTTTTTGATGTTATCTGCATTTTATAGATGAAAATTAGATCTGGAAGAGTTAAATAGCTTGCTTAAAATTACACAGCTGAGAAGTTGTAGAACCAGAATTGGGAGCCAGTTGTATCTGTCCTTTTCACAGGCCCCCGCCTTTGTGTGCGTGAGTGTGGTTATGTGTGTGAAGAACAGAGAGAGCACACTCGTGACCATGTGGTTAAAGATCACATATGGGTACATGCAATCTTTTAAGAGCCATCTAGAAATAGAAATTTTATTTTCTTTACTTATTTATTGCTCATAAAAACAAGCAGAGTTATCCAGGGGAGATTATTTGTAGAAAAACAGACATGACTATTGGATTGTCAGAGAAGCCTTGAAATTCTGTGATGCTTCATACAACAGCCTCATTTTTCTCCCTTTTGTTGTGGGTTTGGTTTTGAATGGTACCAGTCCTTTTTTGTGATGGGTTTTTTCGAGATAGGGTCTCATGAACTGTTTGCCCAGGCTGGTTTTGAACTTTGATCCTCCTGATCTCTGCCTCCTGAGTAACTAGGATTATAGGCATGAGCCACAGACACCTGGCTCTGTAGCCACTTCTTTTTGCTGTCTTTTCTGGGCTATTTCTGGAGACAGGATTTCCTAGTCACATTTTATAGTTCAAATTCCAGTTCTGCCACTTAATCTCTCTTTTGTCCACAGGAAAGTTACTTAAACGCTTTACATCTCAGTTTGCTCATGTGAAATAGAAATAAGGCTAGTGCTTACTTCATCAAATACAATGTCTAATACACTAAAAAATGCTTATGTGCTATTTCCCCCCGTTTCACCAATGTAGAATTTGGATGCTTAGCAGTTAATGTATATGAGATTATTCAGCTAATAAGAGATGGAATCAGGATCTTGTTCCAAAGTCACCTGACATCAAAGCCCAGAATTTTATAGCATTTCTTCCTCTTTGGAGAGCTATGAATGGTTTCACATGTTTGAACAACCCTTGGCTACATGCTCCTAATAAATGCTCCTAATCAATAGGAGTGGGCCATCAGCTTAGGGTCTTTTATGAATTAAAGTTTTCAGTGGTTTTTAAAATTCAGAGACAAAAAATTGTTGCTCACTTTAAAGATTTATAACCACCTGAACTTTAAGGGGCTTCTTGGTCATATTCTCCCCCACTTTGTAGAAGTGGGGGAAACTCCACTTTTGCCACTCGTTCCTACTAGTCCCCAAGATCCCTATCCTTTTGTTGGGAAGAGACCTCCTGTCCTGGAGAGTGTTTCTGCATGCCCCTAGTTGAGGAACAAGTGGACCCAATGGCTTCACCATTGGGAGGACAAGGACAGCCCCTCCTGTTCAGGTTCACCTAAAAGATCACCTCCACTGTGCCTATGCCCCAGTCCTTGAGGAAGGTAGAACAGGCCAATGGGTTACTCAAGCACCACTTAGCCAAACTGGCCCAGGAAACACATCTTCCCTGGCCCAAACTCCTGCCCTTGGCTGTCCTCTGCCTCAGAAACACCCCGGGGAAGCTGGGTATTACCCCTTTGAATCTCTTTATGGCCATCCGTTTCTCACTAATGACCTCACTCTGGACAGTGAAACAGCTAGACTTACCTCCCATATCACCCAGCTAGCTAAGTTCCAACAAATCCTAACCAAGTTACACCAAGGCATCTCTCATGTCCCCTCTTCTTCTCCACTCTTTTGCCCCAGTGACTTGGTGCTTATTAAAATTCCTCATGTATCCAGGGAGCCTTCAGAGCCCCTATGGGAGGGGCCACACCCGGTGCTGCTTTCCACCCCAACATGGGTCCGAGTGGCTGGACGGGAATCTTTATCCACATCTCCAGAGTCAAGCTCTGGAACCCCTCAAGAGACTCTTCTCAATCTTTATCCACATCTCCAGAGTCAAGCTCTGGAACCCCTCAAAAGTCTCCAACTCAGATGAAGCGCAGTACTCCTGCGAGCCTCTAGAGGACCTCCAACTGCTCTTCAGGAAGGCCCCTCAGGATAAGTGACCTTGTCTGCCTTCTCCCCTGGGGCCTCACATTCTTGGGATAGACAACCATGAGGCTCACCACGACTCTCCTCTACACACTTAAACTCTTCCTTTTCAGTGTGGCCCTCACCCAGCCACCCCCATTACTGAATGTTTTAAAACCGCCTACATTGGGAGCTCCAGACATTCTTACTTTACATTCTACACCCACCAACCAAATGGATGTTTCTTGGGCAAATATACCCCTCAGGTTTGCATACACTCTGGTAAGCAGTACTGGAAGTCCTGGAGTTTGGGAAACAAAGCAGGCAGTATTTGCAATGGGAGGTTTGAAGAATGATTCTGTTGGACTTATCTGGACACTGGGGAGTGTCAGACAGTGGACAAGTCCAGGACTTAGCCCAAGAACAGCTTGTTAAAGAGACAATAAAAAACTTCTGCCCCAACCAAAGCCAATGGCCACTGAAGGCCCTGGTTTATACGATGAACTCAGGGGTGAGATAGGGAGAGGGTTAGAGCTCCCGGCAATAGAAAAGAATCTCTTCATAGACCTGGCGGAGAAAATTGCCAGAGAACTAAATGTCTCAAATTGTTGGATATGCATTGGTGCCCTCATGAGTGAGGAGTGGCCTTGGAAAGGGTCTAGTTTAAATGCTTACCATCTTCTATTATGCAGTCAAGGAGAGTGACTGTCCCCATGCCTGTATGCTCATATCAGAAGTGATTGGGGAGGAATGTCTCCGAAGAACTGGACCCACATATGACAGGTACTCTCTCACAATGAGACAAATCTAACCTGGTGGCCCAAAAAGCCTACCTGGTGCTGGGCATTTTCCCCAAGGAATAATGGCTCCCAATGGTACAAATCTCTAACCAACCATAGCCTCTTAAGTTGCTCTACTACTAACAAGACAAATCCATTTTGAGGTATCCCTGAGATCGGCAAATATTGGGATAACCTCACCAGCACTGCCCCAGGGTGGTGGAAAATGCCAGATGGGTTATTCTGGATATGTGGACAATGGGCCTACTCCAGACTCCCTCCCACTTGGGCAGGAAGTTGTACTATAGGGATTGTCCAGCCTGGATTTTTCCTTTTGCCCAGTTTCCAAGGAGAACAACTAGAATTCCTTCTCTTTGAAACCCTGGTGACTAGAACAAAGAGAAGTCTTAGCATAGGGGGAAATCAGAGGTGGGGAGAAGACAAATGACCTCCTCCGAGGATCACTGAGACCTACAGACCAGCCACTTGGGCACAAGATGGGTGTTGGGGTTACCGGACTCCCATTTACACACTCAATCAAATCATTAGGTTACAAGCAGTGGTAGAAATTTCACCAACCAGACTGCTTCTGCTGTAGAATTACTGGCCAGACAACAGGACCCAAATGCCTGCCACTGTATATCAAAACCGCCTGGCCTTAAACTGTTTTCTAGCTGAGGAAGGGGACTTAGGTGGCAAATTCATCCATTCAGACTGCTGCCTTCAAACTGATGACAAAGGACAAACAGTAACAAAACATCGCCACTAATATCAGAAAAAATCGCATGTCCCCGTACAAACTTGGGAGGGGTGGCTAATGATTGGCTTGGTGGCTGGTTCTCATGACTGTTGCCTGTCCTGGGACCCACTGCTGTTATTGGAGCTGTCCTGCGCTTTGGTCCATGCCCCCTAACCTCCTCCTGTGTTTCATTTCTTCTCGCCTAGACTCCATTAAACTCCAAATATTACTCTGCACCCACCCTTACTACCGTGGATCTTTGGACACCCCCTCGGGTTTGGATCCCTGACTCCTGCTGGGGCCCTTCTTTGCCCCCTCTCAGCAGGGAGTAGCTAAAGACTGGATCTTGACGTCCCATCTCTCTAATGCAGTTAGGGGCTCCAACCCATAGCGGGGATTTGTAGCAGCCTCATAACATAAATCAGCTCCTTGACATTATAGGAATGCAGAGGAAGCAGCTCAGCCAGAGGACCAGGAGGTACAGGAGGCCAAGAATGGACGAATAGGACTCCACTAGGAACTGTTCTTTAGGTTAGAGCGGAAGCCTTATATTATATATGTATATGTATATACACATATACATACACATACACATACACACAAGTATATATATGTATAAAACACACCACTCCAACGCTCAGGGAGCACCCGGTTTCCGGACCGGCTGTTCGTCTCTCCACTCAGCCTTTCTCTATCAATAAAGTTGCTTTCCTGCCTGTAACTCCAGTGCTCCAGCCTCTTATTCCTAAGGGTGTTTTGAGAGGAACCCTTTAGCGCATCCGTGGATTCCCCTGTGACATCTTGGTGACACCAAAAAACCAAAACAAAAAAACCCTCTCCAATTTTTTTTTTTTTGAACTGGGGATTGAATCCAGGACCCCCTGCTTGCTAGGCTGGTGCTCTACCATTTGAGCTATACCCCCAGTCTTTATGGTCTTTTAAAATTGCTTTGTATTTTAAGATAGGGTCTAGGCTATCTTTGCCCTTGCTGACCTCAAACTTATGATCCTCCTGCTTCTGCCCCAACCTGAGTACCTGAGATCACAGATGTTTACCACCACACCTGTCTACAAAACTCTCAAATCTTGAATCAGCAACCCCTACTGGCTAAAAATAAATTTTAGGTGCCTTATGTGAATCCAAACTCATGTCATGGAAGGGAACAGAAACTCCTGACCGTTGCATCAGAGAGTAAGTGTAAAGCCCTTCCTTGTCTTACACAATTTCTTAAACTTACCTTGTGACCTTTGCTCTGAAACTTTGCTGCGGTACTTCCAACGCCTTGGACTGCAAACCTTGGACCTTCTAAAAAGTCTACTTCATCCCCCTAAAAGCGGAGGTAAAGTAAGGCCCAGTTAGACTATTTGTTTCAAAACTAATTGTTGCCCAAGCTGTGCTCCTGTAGTTTCTATTACAGCGTTTATGCCCCCGGGAATGTCATTTGACTATGTCAGGTTCCTTGCCTTGAACTCGTAATCATTGGTAACTATGTGTTTAGTACTCAGCGCGAGTGGAGGTTAGACATTTAAAAGTCTTCAAGAAGTGCGTGTAACTGGAACGAACGCATGCGGCGGAAAGGCACAGAAAGAGTGGGCCGCAAGTTTTATCCTAAAGTTTTAGGGAACGATGACAGGACCCTCAAATAGCAAGGAACGTTGGCTCTAAGCTCACCCGCCTCTTATTACAAACTTCCCATTCACTAGCTGCTTCTCCAGCATTCCTTCCTCAAACCCAGATTGTCTGGCCAATTAGAGAGCAGTCATCCGCAGTTGCGCGGATGGCCTCAGCCAATGAGAGATCGGGGCGCTTTGGTGGGGGGTGAGACTTGCTGCCAACTGGTGGAACGCTGGAGGCCTAGGTGAAGCGGTTGGGCAAGACTGAAGCTTGACTGGCAGGTGAGCAATCCACTGCGTGAAGACAGAAACGCAGCCAGTCATCGGAAAGTAGGCGGGGCCGTGAGATTAGAATTATCCAATGAATCGCGCACTACGCGCTGAGAGAACGGTCAATCACCAGTGGCGCACGGATACGGAGCCAGGGGCGGGGTTTTCCTCCAAAGTGCTTTAAGTGCAACGTCTCGTAGTGCAGTCTTCGTGGTCACAGCCGGCGTCTCCCCCTTGTTTCATTCATTCTTTTTCATTCAGGAACGTAGTGAGGCCTAGTGGAAAGCCATGGAGAGCGCTCTGCCTGCTGCCGGCTTCCTGTACTGGGTGGGCGCTAGCACCCTGGCCTACGCGGCCCTGCGCATCTCGTACTCGCTCTTCCTGGCCTTTCGGGTCTGGGGTGTGGGTAACGAGGCAGGGGTTGGCCCGTGGCTCGGTGAATGGGCAGGTGAGTCGGATGCAGCGCCGCGGCTGGCGACCCGGCCCGCAGGGACCGGCGTCCGGCCCGCGCTCGGCCCTTTCCCCGCGGTGCCCCTGCCCCTCCCGTCCTCGCGCCCCGCGTCCTCGCCCTGCCGCCCGTGGCCATCTTCGGGCTTGCTTAGACTGGTCGCGGAGTTTTAGAAGTCTGCATTCCTGGGTGAGGTCAGTGCAGCGTGCTGGGCGCTTTCACCCCCTGGCTGGGGCTTGGCGTCCCTTGAGGCTTAACGGGTTGGTGACCCTTGTGAAATCCTCCTTGGTCCGCTGCCCCTCGTGAATGTTTTTCAGGTAAAGTTTTTCGCTTGCTTTGGAAACTGCTTCTGTGCGAAGGATGAGAAGCAGTCTGCTGACCTGTGAGGGGTGGGCATGGGAGAAGGGATGGAGGGACCGCTCCAGTCACCTAGTTAGTGTAATTTACCAATCCTTGCCCCCAAAAAACAAAAAACAAACTCGCTAAACTCTTCTGGGGTCCTAAGCGGTAGCAGGAACTCAGTATTGCTTCCTAAAACACGGTGACTCTTCGGATTGCACTCAGAAATACTTTTTTTTTTTTTTTTGGAAAAGGTTGTAGGACAAGGTGTCACCACCACAAATGCGCCGGACACGTGGGTCTTGTTTCATCCAGTATCCAGTTGGTGGATTTTAAAAATGGAGGACAAAGGTCCCGTTGGAAAAAGTGGAGAAAATTACCGGTGTTTGGCCCCTCGCTCTTTCCTCCTCCTGTTTTTTGTTTCTTTTCTTTCTCTCGCTCCTCTTTTGACTTTTTTTATTTTTTGTAAACAAGTGACTGCTTATGATAACACACTTCTGGTTCTCTGATATTGGTGATTCACTTCTCAAGCATTTTAATGAATTTTGGGGTAGTTAGCTTGCAGACTAGGCACAGGTAAGACACCCGAAAAATGTTACCTTGTGTACTTTGTTCATTCAGTTTAGGAAATACATAGAAGTTAGCCTTTTGGAGCAGCCACATCAATGTAAGGAGAGTGAGTATGAGAACTTTCTGTGTGGGTGGAAAACTGTTGACATTGTAAAATATTTTTCATGATCACTTGTTATCTTTTGATAGTCTGAAAAAACACTGTTCAACTTGGTTGTAATCAAGATTATAATTTTATAGTTGACTTGCCCATGTTCTTTGTTATCAGTATGGAAAAACTTGTTTGCATTTTTGCAACAGTTACATAAGACATGGATGTCATCAAGAATCACTTATCAAGATAATATTTTGTAATTTGGGGTGGAGTCATGACTTAAGTGGTAGAACATTTACCTGGCAAACCTGAAGCCCTGAGTTCAAACCTCAGTACCACAAAAGGAAAAAATATTGTAATCTGCAAGCAAAGGCTATTGTTAATAACTTTGTTTTGTTTTACTATTTAAAATTGACCATGCTATATATGAGTCCGTAGCAAAGAGCAACTGATTTGACATTGTCATTTCATAAGTAGCACTTGTGTTGAAAAGATTTGGATCCATGTAAAGGAAAGTTGATGCATCAGGGAAGGATTAAGAAATGAAATTTGAACTGGAACATTGGGACATCAAAGAGGATCATGGTGTCATTGTTGAAGTGAAATAGTGTCCAGTTCAATTTACCCTGGACTGTTGGAAAATCTTTCTTAAATTTATTTATTTTTGTCTGAAAGGGAGTTTGAACTCAGGGCTTGGAGCTTAAGCCTTCTACTACTTCAGCTAAACTCCTAGTCTTTTTGCTTTTAGTTTGTTTTTCAGTTAGGGTCCTGTGTTTTTGACCTGGCTAGGCTTGGACCTCCACCTCCTACTTCTGCCTCCCAAGTAGCTGGGGTTACAGATGTGAACCACCATGCTGGGCCTGCAAATCTTTCTTAAATAATAAGTGTTTAAGCAGGAGTGACCACATTGTTACTTATAACGTTGCTTGTACATAACTTGGATATTAAAATACTTTCTTAGTCTCTCCAGTTTCAGGACTCTTTCAAAAACAAATTATGATTAGTTTGTTTGAAACAAGCTCTTTGTGTGAGATATAGGAGTGATGTGAAACAATTCAAAAATCAAACTAGTGGAGGTGACACTAGAATTGTGATTAAAGTAGGTAATTCATTTAATGAAAGTTTTTAGAATTCATTTTGATACATAAATAATACTAATAAAATTTCTCCCTTATAAAATTACTGTCTTAATCTCAAGAGTGTTAATCCCTGTGCATCCTTTGAATAAATAAATATTTATGGGAGGCAGTATTAGGGAGGTGTGACCTACATTTTATTACTGATACGTCTTTAATGTCTTCCTCTCCATAACCAAGTAATGTTTTATGTACCCAGTAGTAATTTATGTTGAATCAGTAGTATATAACTACTACTGTTTCGGTGCCAGGGATTGAATCTGGGGCCTCTCACATTAAGCATGCACTCTACTACTGAGCTACAAGCCCAGCCCTTTGTTACTATTCTTAAGTTTCTTGTGTGTAATTTCTTCTCAGATTTTGGGATCTAAGGGTCCAGAGACTGTGAGCCTTCATTTTTTTGTCTCTGCCTACAATAAGTGGCACATTGTCCAGATACAATTTCTTCTAAGCTTAACAACAACAAAAACAACAACAACAAAAAACCTTGAGGAAAAACCTGAAATATAGGTATGTCTGCAGTAAGTACAAACATTTTGGGCCACAGATTCCTTAATGTAGTTAGGTTTTTAAGACCATCCTTTCTTTACTTGTCCTGTACTCTTTTTTTTTTTTTTCCCTAGTTCTTTCCAATAACAGCCCTACTGAAATGAATCACCTGGTTTCACTGGGGCCTGGCAGGTGGTTTTAGCCAGATTAGAGTGTAAGACTTTTACTTGTCACTGTTATTTGGGTACTATATTTCTTAGGAGAACAAAGAGATCTTGTGAAAGTGGAGCTTCGTTTCTTTGAAGGTCAGTATAGCAAATAATCAAAGGAAATTTTTATGCTGTGTGTGGTGGTGGACACATACAGTCGCAGCTAACTGGGAGGCTGCGATCTCTTGAGCCAGTGAACCAGGGAGTTGGAGACAACCTTGGGGGAACATAGCAAGACTCTGTGGTCAAAAAATAAAAAAGAAAGGTGACTGCCAACAAAGGTTGTTGGTATACTAAATAAGAGGAAAGCCATGACTATAGAGAAATAATGAGTGTAATGTGTAGAATTTGGTTTGCCCATAGATATATTTTGCACTTACTTGAGCATTTTCCATCACTGGTGATGGCTATTGAAGTAGAGATGATAGGTGATAGACTATAGATGCAAAGGCAAGATGAATATACTTCTGAAGTCAAGATACTGATAACTTTAAACCGAAGACAATCTGAGCACTTAGTTTTAGTTTTTAATGAAGAGGATGTTGCTCCAAGTAGCAAAGAATAACGTATAGTTAGTGAATTTTTTTAATATAGCTTTATTGAGACGCAATTCATATGCTATACAATTTATTTAAAGTGTTGCGGTGGTCTGCAGCAGTGTGGTGGGTTTCTGTTATCCTGGTGGGGAGGAGGATGACTGAGAAAACACTCAGGGAACAGATTCAGACATCAGGTTCAACTTTAATGTTTAGCAGGTTCAAAAGTTTACTAGGTGTGCAAGCAAGAATTGAGGAGGTAACACAGACACCAGCCAGGCCCTAATGGTCAGTGTTTATGCAGTCGCCTCTATTGCAAACAAGGCTTTAATCACAAGTGAGCAGGTTGCTCTACTTGTTTTCAGCCAGGGCAAGTTACAATTGCCTTTAACGCTTTCCCTGCCGGACCAGTGTAGCTGCTTGCCTGGGAATCCTCCACATAAAGTGTACCATTCAAATAACAGGCATGCAAACAAAGTGTACAATTTAAGGTTTTTATTATGTACACAGGGTTGTGTAACCATCCTCAAATTTAATTTCACATTTACATCTATAAAAGAAGTCTTAACATCTATGAGCTCTCACTGCCCAACCCTTATCCATCATAGCCCTAGTCAACCACAATCTTAATTCACTGATCTGTATAGATTTGCCTATTCTGGATATAGCATATTAATGGAGTCATCAAATTTTTGGGGGGTGACTGGGTTTTATTTAGTGTAATATTTTCAAGGTGCATCTGCGTTGGAGCATGGAATCAGTACCTCATTTCTCTTTAATTGCTAAATAATTTTCTGTTCTGTGGAATGAAATTAGATTTCACAAAGGGCCTTCACCTCTGTATTTTGGCCTCTGCATATCTACATCAGCAAATTCCTAAGACATTGTGGCTTTGGGTGCTGATGGAACTGATTTGGCTCTCTAGTGTTTCAAGATTTTCCTAATTCAGTGGATAATGAGGACTTTAAAAGGACACACGGTGCTGGGATTCTCTGGTAGAGCCGTTGATCAAAAGTGTCTTCGCTTAGCCAAGGTTCAGGAATAAAAGGATTCCCCAAATCACAGTTGGGACCACAACTTTTATTTTCATGTTGGATAAATGCATAGGGTTTACCTCAGATGTTCCCAGACTACTGGAGTAACCAACCAGAACCCAGTGGTGGTAGGTGCCTTTTTTTTTTTTTAAGCAAGGCTTTGAGGTATCACATGATTTGAAGAGTTACTTGTGAAATGTTTATTATTTAAATTGTCATATCCAGAAAAAATATTAATAACTACCATTTATTGAGTGTTTGAAGTGTGCCAGGCACTTGACAGAGATTACCTTTGATTTCTCTGAGCTATATTCCAAGTAGATAGAGAAAGAAACAGGTTTAAGTGAATTACTTCCCTTTTCTGTGGTTTCATAACTAGAGAATTGCAATTAGGAGTTGAAGCCAAGTCATCCATTCTGCAAGACAGGCTAACTGTGTGCTGGTGATTAACCTGCAGGCTGGATGAGTACTTGGGAGTGGATTTTTTTTTTTAATACCATAAGAACTTTATTGAACACTTCTTGATTGAAGGCATACTTTCAAATTTTTACATACTTGGTATCTCTGGAACATTGCAGGATAGTTGGTACATTTTAGACTCAAGTAGCCGAGATTTTCTTCAGATTTCTTGAGAAACTGGTGGAAGGGGTCACTGAGGTGCTTAAGAAAGCAGAGTTTGTCATTAGAATGGCTGGACTTGACTTTGAATGCTATTTTCTGTTCATCACCATGGCAGTCTCCAATGGATTTAATAACTCCCTGGATGTCCAGGATGGTAAATAAATGTGCTCTCTGTTGACATTCAGGGAACTCTGGTATTAGGAGTAAGACATAAGTACTGTTTTTGCTGGTAAGCTAATGTTGATTACAGTAGTCATTACAGGAACCATGTTTTTCTAAAGAGAAAGGCATGTGAAGGAGGACAGAGAAATAAACTCCGTCATAAAAGTTCTTGAGTACTGTTCACTCTCAACTTCAACTCCCAAAAGGGAATCTGTGTGCTTGAGTGGGTCAAGTTCTCTGAGTTGGAACCATCAGGGCCATCTTAAAGTGTGAATGCCAAAGGCTGTGGAAAGGAGCCATACCAGTTGGAGGGTCAGACCTAAAAGCATGCCTTGGTTTCCCTTGGATGAAAAAACTAAAGATTTCCTGGAATTGGAGACCCAGCCCCTGGATTCTGTGAGTTAGAATATCTTTCCCACTCATCCACTCACAGGTGTCATTGCCCCTTCCTTGTTTCACCCTGTGCGGCTTTATGTGCAACACTGACTTTCCTATTCCAGGTCAGACCTGAGACCCTGGAGACCCAGACTTAGATTTGAATTCTAGCTCCTTTGCTTACTAGCAGGTTTCAGAGGCTTGTCTTGAAAGGCAAATGAGACCACTTGTTTTATGTAAAATAGATAGAACAGTGCCTGGCATGTAAATGCTTAATAAAGTTATTACTAGTATTGTCATTAGCCTTAGTAGCCTCATGTTGCAGTCCCTGGAGTAAGTTGCCAGGATATGGTCTGGTAAGAAAAAAGAAGGTGAATGCATCTTCAGAAAACTGAGATTTCGTTGCTGTTGCATATGAGAATACTGAGGTTCAAAATGGATTTTTGTTTGTTTTGGTTGAAAATAATTTCTTTCTTTTGGTTTTAGAAAAAATTGTCAGAAAATTTAGATAATGAAATTTACTACAGAATAGATAGGCAAATGGATTTGCATAGATCAGTTCCAATGCCATGAAATGTTATTTGCAAATAAGGATAAATTAAAAAAAATTTAAGTAGCAGATCTTTTATTTCATTTCTTGTAACCCTTAGCAAAAAAACGAAAACGTAACAATTCACATACATGTCTTCTTGAGATTAAGGCTGGGAAGGCAAGATGAGCAAAACCTACAGTTGGGTTTGGGGGAAAGTATAAGACACTGTTTATCCCTCCACTGAAAATATTATAGAGTGCTGACTGCAGACCTTATAATAGTGAAAGCCAATGAGATGGCAAAGAGTAATCAAGTGAACAGTCAAATGCTTGGTTCTGTGAGAGTTGGTAAGGGAAGTTCATGGAGCTGCCCTGGGAAAGTGGTTACTGAGCTAAGACCTAAAGGGTGAGTGTAAGTAAGCCCAGTAAAGAGTCAGAGCAGAGGGAAGAACATTTTTGGCAAAGGGAACAAGAAGTAACAAATTCCTGAGGCAGTAAAGAGCCTGGCTCTTATGAAAAGATTCCTGTTTATTTGGAGCCTGGAAAGGGTTCAATGGGATGGAAAGGTAGGAAGGAGTTAACAAGCAGTGCTCTTTAATCTATATTCTAAGAACATTGGAAAACCATTGAGGAGAGTTAAGCAGAAAGATTACTTGTTGAGCTTGCAATGTAAACAGAATTTCTTTCTCTGTGACCTCCCTAACATTGCTGGTTCTCCATGAAAAATATTGCCATACAAGAATAGACCAATCCACATCATTCAGATAATGGCTAAGATTGTCTCTTTTAAAAAATATGCTAATTTATACTTTATAGTAAGGGAGTCTACTTTTGTGTGCTTCTTGGTTATCATCTCTCAGACAGCATTTCTTTCTGGCATGGAAAGTTCTCTTTCCAGGGACTTAGTGATAGGGTTGTTGAATGAACTCTGGAACTGGGTTGTTACTTTCTCAGGATAAGTTTATAATACCATAGTGTGAGTTGTGAAGCTGTCACAAATCTGTATCAGGAGGGTTTTTTGTTGTTGATTTTGTCTAGCAAAACAAAGCATTTGCTTTATCTTTAACTGGCAATTCCAGGGAGACTCCACTTTCTAAAAAGTTATCTTTACCACCATTAAGTGAAGTTATTTTTATTTAAATAACCTAGTCATAAGAAGAAGGGAGGAAAAGCTAGACAATTAGTGCCTCTCAGGTGTTACATTGGGAAACAGTATAGGTAACAGATTTGCTTTGGAATCAGTTGGACACGGGCAGGTTTTGCTGTTAACTGAGCTGTTTGACCTTGGGCAAAGATGTTAACTTCTGAGTATAACTTCCTTCACCTTTTAAGTGGGAATGATCGTTTTCAGGGTTGTCATGTCAATAAAATGAGATGTAAATGAGGTTCTAGTGCAGTCCTTTGTGTGTTTTTGTGGGTACCAAGTAACATTTAACATCTTTTATTTATACAAAATATTCTTGATTAATAGAGACTGTTGAAACAAAGAAATTATTATAGTTCCCTGAACTGACTTAATGTTGAAGATCTTTATGAGCAGATGGGTTAGGAGATGATTAGTGTGATTGCAGAATTCCTTTCTTGGTGAAAAGACTTACTAAGCAATTCCTTTATATAGGTTCTCCCTAGATTTATTAAGGTGGAATGGACTTAGAAAAATTTCACTATGTGCAGCTTTTCAATTACATTTGAAAAAACCTTGGGTCATTTTTGAGCCTTTTCCACATACAGTCTGTTAGGAAATCCTCGTAACTCTAACTTCAAAATACCCAGAATCCAGCCATTTCTAGCCACGGAGTTCTCTTACCTCAATAATAATAAATAGCCTCCTGTTCCACCTGGGCTCCTCTACAGTTGATTCTCACACAGGAGTAATCTTTGGGAAACTTGGGTCAGGTTGTCACCAGCTGGCTAAGGGTTCTTTTGCCCTATTCAGATGGAAACTATGAATTAACAAAAGTACAACTACCTTAGTTATCAGTAACTTTTGAGCCTTAGGCTGTTGAGACCCTTTCAGTGTTACAGCACTAGGCTCTACGTGTCAGCAGCTAGTGTCACAGGTTCAAGCTTAGGGTGTCAGGATCCTCAGCTCTTAATGTTACAACCAGAACTAGTGATCCATGGCAGCTTTCTGAAGCTTTCCCAGCAGCCAGGACTTGCAGTCCTTTGCCTTCCCTAGCTTCAGTTCACTGCTATCTCTCACCTTCTAGGCACTTCCACGGCCCAGTCGTTTATGGTCTCTGCTCCTGGCTAGTCTCAGCTTCAGCTGTCTTCTAGTTGGGTATGCCTGGGGCTGGCAGCCCTTGGGGTTGTCTGTCCTTTGTGTGACTAACTCAGCCTGCTACCCATGATAAAAACCACAAATAAGCAATAAAACACTGGGATGAGGCTTTTGGGTGCCTAGGCTGTAGTGCCAGGCAGGCAGTGCACAGGAGGAAGGTCTCCTGGACTGCTCCAAAGAAAGTGAGGAGCACTGTTCTTGTAGCCAGTCGCAGATTACCGTTGTGAGTAGGGAGGTGCTCCTCCCAGACCAGATTGAGGGAATGCTGCTAGGAGGTGGGATGTTGTGGGTGGGGACATCTGGAGCATCTGTAAATGGGGCATCTAAGTGTCATCTGAAGCTGTCATGATTAAAATGAAGTTTTCTAAAGCAAAGCCTCAGTTGGAGAGGCAGCCATGACAGTGTGGTGGTTTCTGCAACTGAAACATCGTTTCTGTGGGTGTCAGTGAAAGTCTCCAGGTGTTGGCAGCTGGAGTGGAGTCTCCCTGAACAGCCACAGGTTTTTTAAGACAGCCAAAGCTATCATGATGATAAGGAATAGCTGCTTGGCAGGTCCCCTTTCCACTGGGCTGACATTCAGAAGCCCCAGTGATATCGTTCACAGCCCCAGCAGGCTTGAGAATGCTGGAGACAACAGCAGTGGCTCCACATTTGGTCTCCAGTCTCTGCCTGGGGTGGCCATTCAGTGTCCTGGAGTATGGTTAGGGGGAAGGTCTGACAGCTGTCTGTCAAGCAGCCAAGCTGCTTGTGCCTGACCGCTTTAGTCATTAAAGAGGAAGAACATTAAGGAGTGCATACAGCAAAGATCTAACATGAACATTCTTTTCCAGGGAGCTTTCTGTTTCACAATGCTTACACAGTGCTAAGTACCCTCAGGGAGGATTGCGTTCTCCTATTCTCTCTCAAAATAATGTGATGCATCTCTCCAGTGGCTTTTCATTATGCTTGGATTAAAACCCCACATCCTCCCATGGTATGAAACAGTGCTTTCAACCTCTTGCCCATTTTACATATGACCTTATCTGCACTTACTTTTCTTCTATATCCTTCTAGCCACACTCACCTCTTGCTGTTTCTTGAATAGGCGTGGCATTTGTGCCTTGCCTGTGGTTTTCTTCAGAGTGCTCTCCACCCAGATGTTCACATGGATAACTCTTCATACATCTTTCAAGTCTTTGCTCACATATGACCTTCCAAATGGAACCTATGCTCCTGCCTTTGAAATGAGAATCCTCTGTCTCCCAGCCTGACTCTGATACCTTTTATACTGCTCTGCTTTTCATTTTTGCCAGCACCTGTCACCATCTCCTGACCTATATACTTTGCTTATTTATGATGTTTTTTATTTGTCTATACCTGTTAGACTGTAAGCATGAAGGCAAGGATTGTTTGAAAATGTCTATTAAGTTTTCAATATTTTTGAGATGAAGGGATAATGAATTTTTATGGGTCATCTTCTCTTTCTACATTCCCTTAAGTTATTAAATAAATACCAGTCTAAGAAATGTTGGTCTCTTGACCTCTTAAGAATGAAATTATTTAGTCTGAAAACAAAATACAGACTATATCTCAGGAAGAAGTTCTCCTAGAATAGACTCTAGAACTAGACTACCTGCTTTGCATTCCAACCCTGACAGTTATAAACTTTGTCATCTTAACTTCTGTGTGCCTCAGTTTCCTCATCTGCAAAAAGCAAGATAATAATTGAAGTGCTGATTAAATGAGGTTAAGTGATTTAATAGATGTGAAGTATTTAAAAACAATACCTGACAAATATTAAGTAAATGCTGTAGAAATGCTAACTCATGTTGTTATATCACTTTTAATAACAAGATGACTTGTATTTGTCTATATACAACCTCTCTTTTCCAGATTTTTCTTGAATTTCTAATGACTTAATATTGCATATTCACTTTTGGATGGTTATCAAAAACCTCCATCCTAGCTTGTCTAAAATTCGGCTTTTCTGCTCTGTCCAACCTATTTTGGGCTTTCTCATTTTTGCTAATATCCGTCTTGCTAATCACCCACATCTACATTAGGGATAGCAAATTCTGGTGCCTCAGGCAGGTAGAGAAAATAAGAATAGTGGACCAGGTGTAAATGCATGTGGGACAGTGTCCACTGACCAGTGTAGTCTGCTTCGTTTGGCCACCTGTCGGCATCATCCTTTGGGCGATGTTCACACAGGCCTTTCAGGGTTTTCACCAGAAGCCCAACTCTAGATTTACATGTGGAAGTTTCTTAATTTTTTAAAAGGTTCTTGCAGATTTCCCAAGTATATTCAGTGGACGAAATAAATTATGTCAGTGGGCCAAACTCACCATGTGGCCATTTGTTTCCTCTTCTTTAATTCTTAGAATCATGCTTTCCTTTCCATACCTGGACAGAAAATTGTCAAATTTTACTGGTACCATCACAGTCTGTCTGACATATATGTTGCTTTAAAATATCCTTACTAAATCTTATACTCACTCTGTACAAGCTTATGTTTTTGTTGTTGTTGGTTGTTTGTTTTTGTGGTGGTACTAGAGTTTGAACGGAGGGACAGGCATTCTACCATTTGAGTCACACCTCTAGCCCTTCACTCTGTACAAGTTTAATCTTAAAAAAAAAATACCCTCTACTCAAAGGTACCCCTTATACTTTACATAAAATTTTGGAAGTTTCATGTTTATGCAGACATCAAGCTCCATAGCGCACCTTTTTTTTGAGCCTGGGTCTTGCTGTCCTTGCCACATTTTGAACTTGCTCTTATGTTCATTTCTGGTATCTTCTCCTTTACCTCATTTCTTGTCTATGTCCCTAGATGACTCACCTGTGCCTGTGCTTTAATGTGGAGTCACTGTGGCTCCAACAGTTACTGACTGCCTGAGGTGTCCTTTTTCCCATTCCAAATTGGTCTTTTCTCCTTCTGTCATGAAATTCTACCTATTTCTCAAAATGCACATTATGATTTTTTTTTCCTTGGGGACTGTCCTGGTGGAAGTCATGTACTTTTGAAGCTCTGGTTGCACTTGCTTTGTTTTTCATTTTTTTACACATTTGTTAACTTAGTCATGTGTGTGTATGTGTGTGTGTGTGTGTGTGTGTGTGTGTGTGTACACATGCATATATGAGTGGATAAAATACCTCATTTGTTCTAAACTGTAAGCCCTCAAGAGTGTATTATAGTATGTTAGTGACAGGCATGTTTCATTTGAAAGTGGGATATTTTCCTTTGCTTTTGTATTTTTGAGAATGATTTATATACTTTTGTCCTTGTTTTCAAGCCTCAACTGCCTTACATCTGCAAAGCTAGATTGAAATTAAAGCAACAGTGTTTCGATGATGGTTAGAGTTACGGTAGCAGGCCATGGTAATAGTTTTGAAAGTGTGAAATTTAGTGAGATCGGGGTGGCGGTGATAACAAGTTAACCTTTCTTCATCTATGGTTTTAGGAAACCATTATAAGAATTGAACACCATCACATTTAATAAATATTTAAATGCCAGTAGAATTTTGGCAATATAGTATCCTTAAATCTTTGTTATAAAATTGTTGAAAATAGATTTTTATTAAGATTTTTCCAATTAAAGTTCTAGTAAAACCTTGCTAATTGGGTGGTTGAGGTAAATTAGTCAAAACTTAAGTTCAAGGATATGTTGGCCAAAATGCAGGTTTTTATTTTGAAGACTTGGTAAAATAAACCTAAGCCTTCTAGAATTTTCAGACTTTTCAATTAGAAAATCTCTCTGGTAGTAAAGACATGGACTGGTAAGTGTACACAGCCGATAGCTGCAAGAAAGAGCACTCACTGTATGTTTGTTTCATGGAAAGAAATGACTGCTATTGGTTGACACTCTGTAAGTTTAGCCAGTCATTTCATGAGAAACTTGACAAAATGAAGTCAAGAGGCAGGATAGAATGACAGAATAACAAAACTGTTTGGGATGCTAGCAACCTCTTCAGTTGTACTTAGGAGAACATATGCTGGAGTAGATAATGATTTGCTCACGATTATACTTTTAGTTAGAGAATTGGCCAGGTAAGACAGGTCAGTAGCAAAGGGGCAGAAAGTGGTTCTCCATCTGTGATATATTGATTTAAAACAGTAACGGGAGTCATGAGTAGCAGCCTGTGACAGCACAGCAGTAAAGAGAGTTCTCAGGGATAGAGAGGGAAAGTAGACTTAATTTGTGTTACAGCATGTACTTCTGTAGCCTTTGAGGGCACCATTATGGCACACTTTTGGTTGGCCCTATCTAGATATTAAGAATGGGAAAACTTGTTCATTGTAGGTAGTGATACAAGTGAAGTTGGTGGATCCAGCATCTCTTACCTGTGTCTTAGCTGTACTTATACACCAAACTACTGATTATATCAATAACATCAAATTGCCAGTGAAATACTGTATTTCTTTTTCTTTTTCTTTACCATATGCTCCTCAAGGTGGCTAGGAAAGGGTGTGGTATCTTTTGGAAATTTAAACAAGCAGTGTTAAAGTTCCCTTAACATGTCTAGTATGTAGAAAACTCATTTTCCTGATTGGCTTTTCTCTAATGGCTGGCCTTAACTGCTCACAACCATACAAGCTTCCAGTAGAAATATTGCCAGGCTTGCTTTAAGGAGAGCTGAAACTCTAGTCTTACCACATAAACAGTGCTAACGCAGTAAACAAGCTCCCCTAATCTTGCACATTCATTCTTATAATTTTGGTGTGAGATTGCTTATCTGTGTGTTCCACTACCTATCATTGAAAGGAGGTGATGATGTCTTTATAGATAATGTGAAGAGAAAGTGAAAAACAAACAGCAAGTCAGACTGGGCCACACCATTCACACATTCTACAGTAAAGGAGGCTGAATTCATGAGATGTTATTGTAAAGATGACATCTTAATTTGCAAAGTCGTTTTCAAATGTTTTTGAATGATTTCCACAGCAGCCCTGTGAGGCAGGTTAGGGTTGGTTTCGTTATTTCCATATAATATGCCAGGACTAGGATGAGATACGGTGATGGGTGTAAGGTTTACACAGCTAGTAAGCAGAAGAAATTAAATCTGGGATTCATGTTCTTTCCAGTTTACTGCTAAAGTTCCCAAATAAAGGTGATTTTAAGGCAATTTGGAATACCTGTACAAAAGCTGACAACTTGGAGTGTTTCTGAAATGTTGCTTGACTGCCAGAGGCCTATTTATGTCATGGCAGTGTCTGAACTCACTGGGGTCATAAGAATCAGTCAGGTGTGCTTGTTAAAAATAGATTCTAGGACTTCACTCCAGACTTACTGCATTGAAATCTCTAAGAAAAATATGTGGGGAGAAATATCTGTGTGTATGTGCCTTTACTTTTTGAGACAGGGTCTAGATATGTAGCCCAGGATGACGTTGAACTCCAGGTCCTCTCGTCTCAGTCTCCTGTGTGTTGGGATTGCAGATGTACACTATCATGTCCACCCTGAAAAAATGTATTTTTAACAAATGAGATAATTCTTAAGATGTCTTGCATTTTAGGAGATACTGTACTGAGTGGTCAAAGAAGCCTTAGGAGAAGGCAGTAGATTATCTATGTGGGCTTTTTAGCCAGATATCAATTCTTGATACCAAGGATTAGTTTATAATAGTGTTAAGAGTTCCAGTGGTTCCTGTACTTAATATCTATTTGTAATTTTGACAGTTAACTGGGATTCTATTAGAGGATCATTCTGCGTTTGTATATTTGAAGTAGATTAAAAAACAAAACACGGAGAACTTCAGTTTGTTGCTATGCATTCAGAGCCGCAAAGCACAACCTCTAGTATTTTTCAGTTTTTACTAGTTGGAGATTGAGGGTGAGCGGAGGCAAGTCAGTAAGACTGATTTTGGGGTAAATGCAAAATAATAGAAGTTTCAATTTGCTTTTGGTTTAAGTAGGTCCATAGAAACACAACTGAAGGCTTTGGAGATTTAACCATAAAGAATTGAGAGAATAGTATTTCATTTTTTTTCTATGTGATTGTTTTTTAGTTGCTTTATATCTCAGTATTTATTAATTTGTAATTTTTGCAGTATTGGGGATTGAACCCAGGGCCTCATGCTTGGTAGGCAAGTGCTGTCATGCCACTTAAGCTATGCCTTCAGCCCTTTAGTTTTCAAGATATCTTTGCCTGGGCTGGCCTTCAACTTGTGATCTTTGCCAGCATTACTTTGTTAATAGAAGCTGCGTTTTTAAATTAAAAGTTAAATTAGTTTAACTGCTGTGTTAAAGAAGTACCTTGGGCTTCAACTTTATTTTTAACATTTATAAAAGGTCTGGTAATGGATTAAGGATATAGTTAAATTATTTCTAATGTACTGTCACTTCAGCCGTGGAGTAATTGGAAGATTTTTGTAGCTTGACATAACCATCCCATTATTGTATTAGAAGTATTATTATAAAAGATTATAAGTTCCCATTTCTTACTCAATACCCCACTGTTCTCATCTCAGACTAAAAGATGTTTAGAGAGTTCTTTTTCTTTAAAAGTTTTTTTGTGCTCATCTTCAAGCTGGATTCTTATGAGTTAGGATACTGATGATATAACAATACCTTTGAGGAATCATTGAAATAAGGAGACGTTTTCCAGAATGTACTTTAAATATGATTTTTTTTTGGGGGGTGCATACTGGGGTTTGAACTCAGGGCTTCTCGCTTGCTAGGCAGGTACTCTATCACTTGAGTTACTGTGCCAGCTGATTTTTTACAGGATAGTAAAAATTAGGAATATATGTAAACATCCAAAACCCATATTTTTCTCTTACAAATTATTTGTTAATATTACTACGAATGGAAACACTAATTTGTCTCTCCTTTTGTGATCCTATCTTATTTTGGGTTCTCCCAGAAGCAGGTGTTGGGACAGGGATTCAAGTGTAAGCAATTGATTCGGAAGATGATCCCAAGAAACACCAGTACGAGGGAGTCAGGGCAGAGAAGGGAATCTGACCCATATAAGGGGCATTATCAGCCACTGTGATCAACTGGATCTTAATCTCATACATGCAGAACTTTGAAGTTAGTAGGAGCTCTGTTTCAGAGTTGTCTTACCCGAGGGACCAGGAAACTCTGGTATTTATACACCAGAGTCCATTAGTCACTGGTGGAGGGCTGTCAATGGGGAAGAGCACTAATTCATTAGTACTTTTAGTCTGTTGTGCACTTGGGCATTGCTGGCTTGCCAAAGAGATGCTTGGAATGTGCTCCCCAATGGTGTGGTCAGAGCGGGTATGGGCATCAATTTAGCTGGTGCGTTTGGTTTCATTTTCTTTAAATAAAGAACTGAAGTAGGCCTGAGAAAAGTGGAGGAGTTAATTTCTGGAGATAATTAAAGAAATACAGTAGAGTTGAGGCTTATGTTTTTGATGTATGTTACAATCTTTTGTTAAGTGGAGATTTTGCCGCCTCTCATGACGCTTAATGGATTGGCCTATTTTTAGTATTTTGACATTTTCTATAAATACAGATGACTACTAACTAAATATTGACTGGACTCTTGTGTTTGTGTTTGGGTGTGAATTAGTCTCTTCCTCTTCATAATTTAATTCTGATGTATTGAAATGAAAATGATTCCTACTTGGTTAGTACAGAGTGACCACAACTCTCAGGGAACTTATGACGGAAGGAGTTGATTGCTTATTGACAGAACTTCCAATTTGTTTAGGTGTTGAATAACTGTATACTTCAGGGAAGGCTGGCTCCTTCCTAACCCCAGAGGCCAAGTCTTGCTCAGTTTGAGCATACTGATGATTGCTTTCGCCATGCTTGGGTTTGGTTTAGGGAGGGTCATATCACAGTTCTGGCCAGAGAGATGTGAGAGGACATCTGCTGGAAGGAGGGCCTCCAAGAGGACGTTGATTTGGGATATTGAGTGTAAGTCTCACTAAATAAATAAAATCTCATTCCTGATTATGCTTGTCATTGAGTTCTTGTTGCCATTATTCTTTGAGAACTGTTATCAAGTACTCAGGAATGTTAGTTTTTCAATTAACTTGAAGTAAGTTTCTTAGGATAGTTTATTTTAATATATGTCAAATAACTGTCTTTAGCAAGCACATGGTAATCTAGGGACCATGGCCCAAAGTAGTTCTTAGAGGTCTTCCTCTCAGAGATAAAAGAGGAGGATCAAGACTGGGTATGCAGATGTGAAGGCTGGGTAGGTATGTGGATATGTTGCTGTTGTTCATAGTTCATATTTTTCTAATTACATTTCAAAGCCAATAAGAAGTCAATGGTGTTTATTTTCCTGAGGGTATGTTTTTTTTCCCCCTTTCTTTCTGTTTTTCCTTTTTGTGGTGCTGGGTTTTGAACCCAGGGCCTCATGTTTGTTAGGCAAGTGCACCACCACTTAAGAAGCGCTTTCAGCCCTTTTACTTTTAGTTTGTTTTTCAGATAAAGTATTGTGCTTTTGCCCAGGCTGGCCATGTACATGATCCTTATACCTCTGCCTCCCAGGTAGCTGGGAACACAGGTGTGTGCTATCTGGGGGTATAGTTTTAATCTTGCCTTTCCTCCTATTATTAGGTATAACAATTATGGAACCAACTTCAGCTATTTCTGGTTTAGAAGATCACCCAGTATGAGGTTAGAGATTCAGTGGTATTTAAATTACTTAATCTTTGACCTGCATGGTGGCCATGCCAATCCCAGCTACTCCAGAGGCAGAGAGAGAAGAATCATGTTCAAGGGCAGCTGAGGGAAAGTTAGTTCAAGACCCTGTCTGCAAAACTAACGAAAAGCAAAAGGATTAGGGGCATGACTCAAGTGGTAGAGTGCCTGCCCAGTAAATGTGAGATTCTGAGTTCAACCTCCAGAACCA
Organism: Castor canadensis; assembly: GCF_047511655.1. Taxonomy (NCBI): domain Eukaryota; kingdom Metazoa; phylum Chordata; class Mammalia; order Rodentia; family Castoridae; genus Castor; species Castor canadensis. The sequence goes on from NC_133386.1 coordinate 179,862,852, forward strand.
ACAACTAAAAAGGAAAGGAAATTCAATCACTTCCATCTTTATACATAGATTAAAGTTTGTGTGTGTTGTACATTCTTTTCCTTTCTGTTTCATAGATGAAACACTCATTGGGTTTTAGAAAGATGACAATTCCTGTATTTAAGGTACAGCATCATTAATTGCTGGCTTGGAGCTAGAGTGGTAGAGCACCTGGCTAGCATGTTTGAGGTCCTGGGTTCAATCCCTAGCATGTCCAAAAAAAAATCTATTGGTGACTAAGAAGAATTTCGTTCTTTGATAATGGGTCAAAGGCAAGAATGAGAATAGGGAAGCTATTATTACCAGTTTTAGTTTTAAAATCTTTATGCCTCTTTTTCTTCTTTATTTTTTGTTACTTTTTTTAATTGCTGTCATTTCTAGCCCATTTCATTCTGGTGTCTCTTTATAACATATCATGGATATGTATCATCAGGACTAAGATAACCTCAGGGAGGTTATATCATCTGTTGAGTTCTCACCATTCTCTCATAATTATTTTATTTAATTGATTCAATAAATATTTGATCACCTTCAGTGTGACAGGTATTTTGTAGTGTGCTCATTCATAGCAGTGAGCAAAATGGGCAAAGTCTTTGCTTTCATGGAGCTTGCATTTTAAAGGGTAGAGATGGGCAATAAGCAGATAAATATTTGGTCAGTCTGGTGAGAGGTACAAAGAGGAAAAATTAAGCAAGGTCTGGATGAATTGCCGAATAGCGTCTTCTGTTGGCAAAGCTCTAAAATGATGAGGTAAAAATAAAAATAGACCTTATTTTTGGTGAGCATATGATTTATGTAATTGTGAAACAACTGAGTATTTCAATACCCAATTTTTTTAGAGAGATGTCTTATTGGGACAGCAGAAGCCAGGTATGCTGTTGTTGAAAAGGAGAATTTCAGTTTGCACAGACTCTTAAAGTTGGTTATTTCCATCATCGTAGTTCATCTTTTTTTGCTTTTCACCACTTCTTTTATTTATACTTTATAGATAGTGGCCTTTGGAACATAATTGGTTTAACCCTTTAATGATTATCTTTCATAATGGTTTTTAATAACAGATAAATGAAATTTCTAATTATTGCTGAGACTTCTTTCCCAATAGCAAGTAGCTTTAACATTCTTGTTCACTCATTCTTTTATTGGAATAATGGAACAGAACAAATTAGATTTCACCAAATTTTCTTTTTAGCTAACTGTGCCCTCCAGTGGAGAAAATACAGGGCAGTGAAACAGCTCAGGTAAAAAGTAGCAGAAAGCAATCCATCCAGGTAAGGTTGAAGCTGCATAACTATTTTCTGCATAAGAGAGATTGTTTTTACTCCTCTTAAGCAAAAATGTGATCCATAAGTCCTCTGAGTTTGTTGATAACTTTATAATACTTTAAATTTTTGAGGACACCAAAGAAAATTCTAAATTAGTGGATATAAAGAAGAAACATTTTGCCACTACTTCTATGTGTATTCAGAGCCACTCAGAAGATTGGAGATTGACTATTATTTTCTCCTTTTGTTAATAGAAAGGGCTGCTGTCTTGTGGTGTGATGTGGCCTGTATGTGGTATCTTGGTGAACTCTGGGTTTCATTCATGTAAATGGTGAATTTGGTGACTGAGCCCCTGACAGAACAAGGTCTGGTTCATATGCAGCTCCAGGTTGGGTATGGAGCCAGGATGGGGGATGAGGAATTCTGTAATATGAGTAGTATGATATGCACAGCACTGCCTGTGTCTCTGCTCTTTTAGGGAGGGTGAACTGGCTTACTCAGTGGTGACTGAAACATTAACAGAACCTTGATAATTATATTGCTGTGATTTCACTTATGTAAAATTTATTTATATTTTAATTTTAAGTGATAAATTTTGTCTAAGATCTGATTCATTCTAAACTATAATAATGAACTCTAGAGGGTGCTAATGAGCACCAAATACTTCCTAAAAAATTATATTGAAGATGATTTTTATTCAAGTAAAGTTTCCTTTAGAATTTATCCAGCATTTGGAAATAGCACATATCTTGCCCTCCTAAGAAGCCTCCGAATAAAAATACTTTTGTTTTCTAATTGGGTGAGTAACTTATACTATACATCCTTAATTAGAATATTAGTCATTTCAAAGAATAGATTTTAATATAAACTTTTGCATTCCATCAGTCTGTGAGAAATGGTGTATTTCCAGATAGTGACTGTTTATTTCTTCTGAAATGTCACACTGTTTTCATTTTTAGAACTCTTGCTATAATAATTTGATATGAAAGCTGTTTTATTCGCTTTAAGGCAGTGTTGTACAGTAGAACTTTCTCTGATGATGAAAATATATCTGTGCTGTACAGTTGGATAGTTATTTACTGAGCATTTGAAATGTGGCAATATGATCGAGGGACAATTTTTAAACATTTAGTTTGAATTTGAATTAATAGCCACTGAAGGTTTTCTTCTGTGCTTTTGAATAAAAATATAGGTAGGATATGACAAGGGCTGCAAATTGAAGTGACCAGTGAAAACAAAACAAAGCAATAGCAAACAAGAACTTACACGTACCTGCATGGGAACTTTATTTGGAAGTTAATATGTTATTCCTAGTGCGCTTAAATGTGGCAAGTAGGTCTTCATACTCTAGAGAAAATTTGACTATTGAAAGGAGACAATTTAGCTGGGCTGTGGTGACTTACACCTACAATCCTAGCTACTTGGGAAGCTGAGATCAGAAGAATCATGGTTCTATGCCAGCTCAGGCAAATAGTTAGAAAGACCCCATCTCCCAAATAACAGAGCTAAATGGACTGGAGGTGTGGCTCAAATGATAGAGTGCCTGCTTTGCAAGCAGGAAGCCCTGAGTTCAAAGCCTAATCCTGCCAATAAATAAATAAAATAAAAGAGCCAATTTGTGCTCATGTGTGCTAAATAATGATAAAATATTTGAATAATGCTTTATGTTTTCCCAGGAAGTTGCACTTCCATTTTTTTTTTTTTTGGTGGATTATCAGCCCCATTTTATTGGTGAAGGAATCCTAAGTGTGTGAAGGTTTTTATGGCTTTTTTGTTCAACAAACATTGGTTGATCAGTTAAAATTACTTGTAGGTTTCTATGTTAGGAATGGAAGAACAGTTGCTTCCCTGGTGGAAGTAATAATCTAGTGGAGACATTAAACAATGAAACAAGAAATTAGAATGTGGTATCTTCACTGGTGTGCTGCATGAATGCATAAGATGCAGTTGGAGAGTAAGGAGAGACCTCTGGTGTGGGGAGACCTCAGGGAGTCGGGTTCCCCAGGTGAAGCAGGCAGGGAAGAGCACTCCAAAAGGGGAGATGCCAGGGCAAAGGCATGGAAGTGCTAAACTTTTAAATCAGGGAATAAATTTAGTACATAGAAGAGATCCAAAATTTCAGGTGCACCAAATGTACTAGTGGTCTTATATCATCTTGACCTTGTTTTTCTTCTTACTCAGTCTGAAGAAAGGCTGAGCTAAAAATAGCTCCTGGCACAGTGATAAAGCATCCAAGTGACAATTTCAAGGAGAAAGTTAAAACTAGATTTAGTTATTTGGCAAGTACTAACTTACAATGTTGATGTGGTAATTAGAAGTAATCTTATTTATTAAAACACATCACTAGTGGTCTGTCCTTGTTCACCTCATAAAAATATAATGCCACAAAAACTTTAATTCACTGCTGTTTTCCCAGAGCCTAGAATAGTACCTAGTATGTCTTTGGAGCTCAGCAAATACTTGGTGAATGCAGGAGTGAATCCTAAGTTATTTTCCTAAAAGTCAACTGTGAAGGCTTAAAAGTATTAAGCATGTATTTCTTTAAAATTCAAAAATTCAGACATTTCCATTACTCAGATTGGCCTTTTCTCCAATGTTTCAGTTACCTTTTGCTGTGTGACAAATGACTTCAAAATGTAATGCTTAAAAAACAACCATCCTTAGTATTGCTCGTGATTTTGTGGATCACATATTTGGGGCAGGACTCATTAGAGACAAGTTTACTCTATTCCACATGGTATTAGCTGGGCCAGCCTCACTGGAGCTAGCAGGTTCAAAATGAATTCACCTCCTTGTCTGGGCCTGGATACTAGGCGTTAATTGGGAAGCTTCTGTTCTTCTCCTTTTGGCCTCTCTATATGATCTGTTCTCATTCACTAGGTTAGGCTGAACTTCCATATGTGATCTTGAGATTGTTTCAAGAAGGTAAAAACAAAAGTGGTAGGGTATCTTAAACCATTGATTCTGGAAAGGTCTCTTAGTCTAAGCTAGTGTACTTTGAGTTCTTCAGTTTTCTTAAAAACGGAGAGTTTTCTGTGAATCTTATTGGGGATTGAGTCTATGACCCCAAAGCCACATCTATAATTCCTTTCCAAGACAGACCTCTCTACTTTGGACCTATTAGACTTATGAAAAGTCTTTAAATTCTTATAAGGCCCTTTGTATAGACGAGAAGGTTCTACCTCGCAATACCTTAAATCTTTTCAAGATCTCGAAAAAACATTGTACACAAGCCCTCATTTTGATACTTACTTTGAAGCCATTTCTCAATTTGAGAATCTTTGCCAGTTGGAAAGATAGTCCTCTGCCCTTTGTACTTCCTGTAAATTCTGTGTAAAAATTAAAGCCCTTCTTGTGGCTGGCTGAGTGGCTCAAGTAGTAAGAACACCTGCCTATCAAGCATGAAAATCTGAGTTCAAACCCCAGTGCTACCAAAAAAAAAAAAAAATTAAAGCCCTTCTTTCACTTACTTCTTTCTTACTATATGCAGTAAAGGAAGCCAACTGGCACTTCTAATATTCTACCTGAAAATAACACAAGTTAGCTAGGTAAATACTTTATCTTTAATAGCCCTTGCTAAACATTCTACCACTGTATAGCTTGAATTATGCCTTTTCTGCTTCTAATAGCAGTTTTCTAGTTGCTGTTCTGTTCTTTGCTAACAACCTGCTTGCCACTTTTCCAACTGTGCCAGGCATCAGGTCCTATAATCTGATTGATGCTGCATGTGTTAGGTGGTTGTTTTTGACACTCATTTTTAGGTATCAGTTTCTGTCTCAATTATCTGAGAAACAAACTCTTCCAAAATGTAATTCTGTAGAACAATGGTCATTTCATTACAATTCTGTGGGTGAAGAATGTGGGTAGGGCTCACAAGGTTGTCTCACCTCTCTCCCATACCAGGTCAGCTAGGATGGCTTTGCTAGAGTGGGAAGATTCAAGATACGACTTTCCTTGTCCGAGGCCTCCTGCTGCTTTCAGAAGATTGACAGGGGCCTGAAGATCTAATACAACCTCACTCATATCTGGGATTTTAAATGTCCTCCACATGGTCTCTTAGTACTTTTGGCTGGAATTCCTTACATGTCTACAAGGCCTTTAAAGGTCTAGGCCAGAAGACACAAAGCAGGGTGGTCACAGCAAGTCACATGGCCATGGAAAGGAAAATAGATTCCATCTTTTGATGGTAGGAATGGCAAATTCACTATACAAAGGGCATGTGGAATGGGAAGGATTGTTATGGTCATCTTTAGAAAAACCCATTGCACCAAGTAAGTATAAATTTGGGAGATTTGCCTTAAGTGAGAAATTAATAAATGATGGTTTTTGCATGCAACTGGCTCACAGATGTGGTTTATTAGGTTTGTACAGAGTTTTACTTTAAAAACACATTTATTTCATTAGTCAAGTAAGGGAAGATTGACAGTAATCAACTAGTTGAATAAATGATATAGTAATTGATGGCAATGGAATAAAGCAAGAATTTAGGATAGAAAGTAAGTAGCTGGTATGTGGGTAGTGGGGTGGGGATAGTTTACATAGAGTGGTTAGGAAGTCCTCTCTGAAGACAGGACAGTGAATAGAAAGGTTAGTGATGAGAAGCATTCCAAGCAGAGGGAAGGGCAAGTACAAAGACCCACTCCCACAGGTGGGAGTGGGCTTGGTGTGTTTGAAGGAAGGCCGGGCCTTTGCTGTGTGATGTGAATAGGTAGAGAATGGAAGGATAGAAAATGGTAGTAGACAATAATAGAGGCGGCCAATGTGAGGCTGTGAAAGGTCCTATAAGGCAAACAACTTTGAGTTTTATTCTGACTATTGGAAGTTGTTAAAGGGATTCGAGAAGGTTAGTGATTGTGATATCATTTGGTTTTTGGAAAAAGGATTTGGCAGCTATGCCATGAAAAGGCTGTAGTGGCCAAGGGTGAACATTAAGGAGTATTGCAGTCATCTAGGAGAGACGTAAATGATGGTATCTTGAATTAGAGTGTGGTGCTTTAGGGGATGAGAGATGGTTAAATACGTATTTTAGAGGTTAGACAGGTTTGGTGGACTGAATATGGGATATAGGAAGAAGAGTCAAAGCCAACTTTGAGGCTTTTGGCTTGAGTGACTAAGTAAATGGGTGGTCCCATAGGGAGTTTTGACACAGGAGCAAGCTTGAAGTGGGAAGCAAAAATTTTATCTTGATCATTATTAAGTTTGCGGTACCTACTACAAAAATAAGATTGATGATAATAGAAACCCCTAACAAGGAAATTGTTGTTTTCTTATGACCTTTTATAGGTGTTTTTCCCCCTTTGAAAACTGCATTATTTAGGTTGAGAAACAAATGGCAACAGAGGAAGTATGTGACTGTATATCGGAGGATATGTTTATATTTTAATGTGCACCTGTCTATTGTGAAATCAGTAGCACAATCCAATCAAGAATTAGGAAGGGTTTGTTTTACTATTGTGAGAACCTCGCTGGCTCTGAAATGTTAATCTGTTCTCCTTTGTTGTGTTTATTGTAATTGGGTGTGACCATAAAGGATCAAGTGTAATTTATTATCCACATTTTATTGTTATGGAGAGTTAATTCATTTGTACTGTTAAAAATGGTGGCCTATAGGTATGGTGGCTTGCGCCTGAGGTCCCAGTTACGTGACAGGTGGGAGAATCACTTGAGCCATTGAGTTTGAGAGCAGCCTGGGCAACATAGCAAAACCCTGTCTCGAAAAAAGGTGATTGAATAGCAATCAAAATATTATAGGAAAGAAAGCTTTCCAGAAGTTTGTAACTCAAAGTTGAAATTGCCATTTAGCTGAGATCAGAATCATAACTATATAAGGCAAGATTGAGTAAGGTGAATGGATTGTGTGAGTAAATACGCTGCTTGTTGAGAGCACTAAGTTCACTTTTGCATTTCACCTAACAGCTTTTGATTCTAAGTTTAGGGTGCAAAATTAGATTTTTTTTGTCCCATCTCTAGTGTTATTTGAAGATAGCATTTTGGTTAAATCTACCATTTAAGTCAGTATGATTTAGAAATAACATAATTTTATTTTTAAATTCCTATTTTAGGATGTTATTATGAGGTGATGATAATGCCACACTATTATAATGGGGTTGGGAAAAAGCAATCTTACAAAAGGTGACTTAATGGTTTATTACTGTCACCATTTATTTTACCTTTTTTTAGAAAATGAGAATTATTTAAACTTAATTTCAGTATATATTATATGGAGAACATTGGTTTGCTAACAAACCAATGAGTTTTTCCTTTTTTGTGAAGCCTTGAGTCAAAATGTGCTGGTGAGTGAAGGCGTTTATATTCCAGTGGTGTGGCTGAACTAGACAGGTCTGCAGCTTGCGTGGTGGTTTATTTTTAGACCTTGCTTGCCATTTTTATCCTGTGAAAATATTCATCAGTATCTTGCTGACAGGCCATCAGTTTTATAAATGTGTCACATAGACCACATTTTGTTCTTTGTCTCATTTTCCCTCCAACTCCTCTGTTCCCTTTGATTTGTTCATATAACTGTTTGAAGGAGGAGAATTTTTTTATTTCAATTCATTGTTAGGTACTGCAATTCACATATTTTTAGCACCACAGTTCATTCATCTATCTGCAGCTGCTTACGCATCTTTGCTTATTGTCTAACATAGGAAGCTGTTGTAGAATCACTGAACTGAAGGCAGGGAAGAGAGATGTGTATACATGGGGCTCTCTTCATGGGTGTGTTCAGTTTTTGACTGCCTTCTCCAAATATATTGTTATGTGGCTTTGTGTGTGCGTGCACATGTGTGTGTGTATGTGTGTGTGTATTATAAACATGGAAAATTCTCACAGTTCTGAAGGCTGTGAAGTCATGGTGCTGAAAGATTTGGTGTCAGGTGAGGACCTGCTTCCTGGCTCATAGAGGAAACTTTCTAGATGTGTCCTCTCATGGAGACAGAGACAAATGAACTTTCTGGTCTCTAAATGAGTACTGTTTCATTCATGTCTTCATGACCTAATCACCTCCCAAAGGCCCACGTCCTAATACCATCACTTTGAGAATGAGAAGTTTAACCATTCCAGAGACTGATTTTTTGATTTCAGATGCTCGAGTGACAAATATAACAACAGAAGGAAAATCCTTGCAATCAAAAGAACACAAGGGACATGTACTCATAAATATAATGAATTGATTTTTAAATAATGTATGTTCACATGTATATGCTAATTATGTATAAGAAAGACACTGTTCTAAGGATTTGATATTCATATCCTAATCTCCGAGTTAAAAACTGAGTCAAGTACTCTGAGTTAAGTACTGCTTACTGTTTCCATTTTATAGGTGAATGAATTTAGGTAGTTGAGTAACTTGGACCAGGGTTATTTGTCTTTAAGGACAATAAGAGAGAAGGCAACTGAGGAGACAGCTTTTCATTCCATGGTCCAGGGGATAGGTAGGTGACAGTAATGCTAAAGGAGTGTACTAGGCTGATTCCATAAAGCCTGAGCAAAGGAAGACGGGAGACTTTGAGGGCATAATTTGAGTCGGAGATGACTCCTATAAGCATAGTTACCTCCTATTTCTGTGATTCTGATTGAGTTTTACCTTTAGATGTGATTTGGTTTAGAGTTCTGTCATATTTCACAGATGGGTCTCCTAGTGCGAAGCATCAAGCATACTCAACAGATGCCATTAGAGTTCTTTGCTCATGCAGTATCTTCTGTTGTTTGTTTCTTTACTTGGTTAGCTCATGAGAAAGGAATTTCCCAGTTTCAGTACTGGCCTTCAAATGGAATGAGTTCCCAAGATGAAGCACATTTGGGTACTATCTGAGTAGCTCTTCTGGAACAAATGTTATGACACATCTTGTCTATTCAAATTCTGTCTGAACTTTTGTATACATTCTGTACTAAATTAGAAGCTGCCAGTCTGTCAGAATATAGGTGTAGTCCACTCTTAAACTTGGTGTAAAGAAATACAAGTCTATAAAAATCACTGAATATGTGTGTGTGTGTGTGTGTGTGTGTGTGTGTTTATGTGTGTAGAATGTTGGCATTCCAAAAAGATTCTTAAGACTTCCATTAAGTTAACTGGGAAAGTTTCCTTTGCATACTGATGAAAAAGAACAGATTTTATTTACATATTATATAAATGTGAGACATAGTTATTACATAAAGGGTAAACCTATTTAAATAAACTTTATATTAAGGATAGCATGACACAGTGTCATGCTCATTCTCATGAAGGGGACAATTGTGTAGTCAGATATCATATGGTAGAAAGGACTGAGGCCTGTTACTGGCCAAGAGGCCTACTGAGGTTGAAGGTGGCCTGTTAGACTGAGTAGCCCTTGTCAGAAGGAATAAGTAGATTTCATTAGATGGCAACAGTGTAAAATATTGCAGCAGTCCTTGTTATTTTTGGTAGGAATATTCTTATGTTATATATAGCATCAGCTAACTTGCTGAAAACGGCTCTGTTCTATTTAAATAAATTCTGAGTTTAGAAGAGTCCAGAGAAGACCCAGTTTAGAGGGAGTTTTATGCGAACTTTGTGTCTATTGGAATCTTCAGCATACTAGAGGAATAAGTCATGAGTAGAAAGTACTTTGTTGATAAGAATTCCCCTCAGAGCAAACCACTGTCCCTTAATGTTGAGTTTTACAACTCTGTTTCTCCAAGTACTTGTGGGTATGGTAGAGCAGCAGAAAAACCACAGTAATTCTTCCCACCCTTTTATCCATTTTGGTCTTTGATCGGTTTTTGTTTTTGTTTTTTTTCCTGCCCTTTGCCCAGGTCTCAGATGGAAACAGGTGGACCATGGTAGTAAGTGTGCAGTGAGCAAGGAACACACCCCCCCACCCCCCACCCCGATTTCTCCACAAGTAGAAGAGTAGAGTTGGTTCTTTTTTTCATTTGTTTCATTTCTGGAAAGACTGAGTTTAAGTGTTTTTCTGTTCTAGGTTAAATGCTAACTAAATTAAAAAGGAATCTCATTGTGGCAGTAATGCACATATTATAATTCTTTTTAAGTTAGCATTTACAGCATATAACTTAAATTTTATAAAAACATTACACAAATATATTTGCTTATAGAAAAGTTTAAAAGTAAGTACAGCTAAAGAAAAAGAAAATTAAAATCTACATTCTTCTACCTAGAGAGAATTACCAAGATTTGTTATATATGACTCTAGAATTTTTCCAACACATAGGGACACACATGTATTCACATGTTAAATTTTTTTTTGAGACATGGTCTCACTATGTGCAGGTAAGCCTTGAATTCACAATCCTGCCTCAGCCTCTGGAGTGGTGGGATTATAGGTATGCAACACCATGCCCTGCTAAATATATTTTAATCTAAAAAAGTAACTACTGTACTTGTTAGTTCTACTACTGCCTTTAGGAATGGGCTTATTTATGAGCTAGATTATTAGTAAGTTCTTTTGGCTCATAGATAATGGTTACTAGAAATCCCAAGGGTCTTCCCAGGCTTAAACATTGTTAAAGCAAAAATACTCAATTTTGATTCACACAACTTGCTCCAGTTTGTCTTCACTTAGTAACCTATCATAGATGGCTTTCAATGTTAATACGTTTCTTTTTTTTTTTTTTTTTTTTGAGATGTAGTCTTGCTGTGTTGCCCAGGCTGCCTTGAACACCTGGGCCCAAGCAATCCTTTTGCCACAGCCTCCCTTGCTGAGACTGTAGGTGTGTATGACACCATGTACAGCTCTTTGTTGCCATAATTTTTGGTAGCTGCATTTGTGTTCCACTGTATTGGTATGCTGTGCTATATAATATATTCTATCTATATTATAGATGTGGATGTACTATAGATTAGTGCATACCATGATTCTATGGTATATATATATTTATAAACATATAAATATATATAGTGTTTATACACACACCCTATATATGTTCTGTAATCATATATTATAATTTAGTGGTGCCTTCCTAGTGGATGGTTTCAGTGGATGGTTTTATTTGTTTTTTTTTGTTGGGGGGATTGGGGCTTGAACTTAGGGCTTCACACTTGCAAAGCAGTTGCTTTACTCCTTGAGCCATACCTACACAGCCCGAATGTTTTCTGTTTTGCTGTTCTAAGCAGTCTTGCCAAATACCGGCATCTTTAGAGGTCATGCTCATTCTGCATACATAAAAAGGAAAGGTATAAGTATTAAGTTAGAATGGGCCAGCAGATGGCATATAAAGGCATGACATTTAAAGAATTGTCTCAGGTACCCTTGCATCTTAAGGATCCATGACCAAACAAGAAAAACAAGGATAACTGTATATTTAATAGAATCTAATACTGAATTTATAAATTTAGTAGTGTCTATTCTTGTGAGCAAGTAAAGGTGTTTTCAGAATATAAATAGTAGATTAAATTGTTCCAGCTTACCCACAAGATAAGTGAGTAGGTCAGTAGAAAATGCATGTGTAAACTTCAGTATCAGAGAACTTGTTCTTTCTCTGTTTGAACTCTGGTTCAGATAGTGAAACTGTTAAATTTTTAATTTTCATTAGAGACCAGTAAGTGTCCACAATGCCTTTGTAGAATAAAAAGAGATATAAGTAAATAAATAATATCATTGAAAAGTACAAGATTATATTTCAAGTCAATCTTTTGTTAAGAGTTTTATTTGTAAGAGGTAGCCTCTTTTTTATTTTTTATTTGGAGGTGGGAGTGGAGCCAAAGTCTCACTTTGTTGTCTAGGCTGGACTCAAACGTGGGATCCTTCTGCCTCTGCCTCTTGAAGAGGTGTAGGTAGTTTCTTAGAGAGAAGAAAGTGTGTGTCCCTTGTCTGCACAATGCTCCGAGACAGGGAGTTGCTCCCCAACCACTGCGTCTGGGAGAGTAGCTTAGCCATGAAGTTGCCTAAGACAGACTTCAAATGACAAGCAGAAAATGGTTTTGCCTGATTTTAGTACTTCCACCAAAAGTTCACTGGAGAAATCAAAGTTACATAAAAACTATCCTCGAGTTTTCTATCTTTCTTGGGAGAAGAGTGGAAATCATTGATAGTTTTTTTTTTTTTTAAACTTTAAACAATTTTTTCTATGTTGGGGATTGAACCCAAAGCCTCATTATGCATGCTGGGCAAATGCTGTACCACTAGCTACGTCATAGCCTTAATTTATTATTTTAAATCTCAGTTCTGACTTGATTTACACTATTTCCAAAACTTGTGGATATATATCGTGGGTTTTGTTTTTGTTGTTGTTTTTAGAAATTAAAGATGAGTGAGAGGGCATTACTGTGACTTCATATTCGTGATAGTCATGGAATTATAGGGTCTTGGCTGTTCGTTTAGTCTGTGAGTATATTTTGAAGATGCCAAAACTGAGGCTCAGAAATGTTCACTACTAATTCATATTGATTTAGCTAGCAGAACCAGGACTAGAAACAGGTTTCCTGACTGCTAGTCAGCCCACCACTGTTTTCTGTTGAATGTAATTCCTGTAACTGAGAAAAAGGTGTTGGATTATATTAAGCTCCTTTAAAAAGATTCAATTGGGAAGTGAATTTCCTGAGTGTTCATTCTGAAATGTGATATTCGCTAAATTGCTTAGCATAATTTCACTGGCAGTCTTGGTTTTCCTAAAAAGTAGAAAGAGGATCTAGCCAGATTTTCTATACAAGAAGGAATTGTTTGCGCTTCCCTGATTTTAGATCTTTAGGGGTGAAAAGAAAATTAGGAGAAAATAGATGAACATTTTTTCCTTTCCTTCCTTAAATTTGTGGTTGATACTACCATTATTTATTTTAGTTATGCATAAATTGTTTATCAAGCTATCTTTTGGGGTGGCTGTTTTGAAGGTGGTGATCAGGCCTGAGTCAGGAAGATAGGCAGATTGGTTTGATTTTTTTCCTTTGTTTTTAAGTGCCTGGAAATATGAGGAGGACATTTTAGTGAAAGGATGAAAATACATGCCTTTAGGGCAGTATTTAATCCTTAAGTGATTACTTACTAAGAGACTCTGGTTCAAAATAGGAAGAACCTAGTGTTTTAAAAGGAGAAACAGCTTCCTAGTGGGAAGTAACAGATTGAATAGAAACCCAAGGATGCTTTGCTTTGGGAGAGTTTATGCACTTCTGATCTGAAGAACTTCCTTGAAATCTTCAGCTGGATTAATTGGGTTGAAACAAGCCAAATAATCTGCACAATATCCTCCTGATGTGTTTATACCTTGCTTTGTATACATTTGGACCATTGTAAAAAAGTTAATTACTGGAATCACAAGGAAGATCTCATCATAACTTACTTTTGTTGATCCAGAGTTATATATTTCAAAGGCGTTTATGTAATAGGCACTATTTTCCTACTGATGTGTTTACATACTGTGTATAAACTAAAAAAATCTTTAGTTATTACTTTACCAATTAAATGTGTACCATCATGAGGTGTTAAAAGCTGGTTTTTATTTTGAGCTTTAGTACTCTTCCAGTTTGGACAGTTTGTTGAAGTAACTTCAATCCTGTAGCCATTTAGTCGTTACAATTTCTTACATAGGAATAGAGGGAGTGTTTGGGTTTATGTTGATCACTGAGGACAATTGCCATGTTAAGAAAGTAAAACCAGGATTGCGTGACTCATGAAAGGTACAGTCTCATAACTATGGCATCAACTCCTTTTTTTTTCTGATCTCATTAATCAGTAACATTAAAAACCAGATGAAAAGTCAGGGAAATTGGTTCTGTTTGTTTCCTTCAGTCATTTTGAACTTGTGCACACTATTTGGCTTCTCTTAATAGGAAGACTAGTCAGGACGTTGGTCCATGAAGCCTAGAAGTTCAGGTTATTAAAAAGGGACTGATGACTAAGGAAGTTAAGAAAAACACCATTCTCAGGGCAGGGTATTTGGTTCAAGTGGTAGAGGATGTGCACCAAGGCCTGGGTTAGTCTCCAGTACCACTAAACAAACACAAAAAGAACTGTCATTCTCTGCGTGAGAAGTAACTTGGGCACAACATGGAGTGGATTCCCTGGTGTGTTCTGGTTGAGAAACGAGGCAGTTTGGCTGAAGTTAAGAGGCTGGTTAAAGAATAGTGGAAAATGAAGTGGGATCCAGCATTTATAGACGAACAAGGAGTATTTGTGTATGCACAGCACACTGTTGCTAAATGTGACAGATGCAGGAGTTCGGAGTTTATACGGCAATTCCCATTGTGTAGTAGATCATGTTCTGGTGATTAGATTTAAAATGGTGTGACTATTGGCAAGTCATTTAACCTCTCTGAGACTATTTCTTCATTTGTAAAATTAGGTACTATAATAAGGTCTTATTTTTTACAACCTCACAGAGTTGTTCTGGGTAGCTACTAATTGTACCTTATAGATTGCTGAGACAATTTAAAAAGATAGTGCCTGCTACTGTGTTTGGCACATGTTAGGTACTCAATAAATTTAGATACAGTGAAAGTGCTGTTCTGTCTGCGGGGACGATCCAAATGTGGGCTCCACAGTGTGGGGTAGTGAAAACTGAATGATATGTTGGTTGAACTTTTACTTCCAGCTTAAGGGACGATGCAGAATAGTAATCTCCTTTTCTGGCCTGGCCCTTAGTAAAAAGCTCATCTTTAGTAAAAAAATTTTAAAGCTTTCTTTTTTCTTTAATTGAAACAAAATTCTCATGACATCAAGTTAGCTGCTGAGCACTTCAAGGTGTACTGCTCTGGGATCTACTATGCTAACAGTTCTGTGCAGCATCCTGTCCTCTGGATCTGAGACATTTTCATTATCTCCATAGGAAACACTACACCCATCGAAGCAGTCACTACCCTTCTTTTCTTCCCTTGTCCCCTAGCAACCAGTAATGTGCTTGCTTTTCTTTCTCTTTTTTTTCTTGAGGTACTAGAATCTGAACTTAGGGCCTCATGCTTGCTAGTCAGGTGCACCACCCCTCGAGCCACTCTGTCACCCCTCTGCTTTCTTTCTGCATATGGATATACCCATTCTAGATGTTTCATGAAAGTCATACCTTTTGTGTCTACTATTTTTCCTTAGCATGATGTTTATATGTAAGGTTCACCCACATTGTAACATGTATCAGTACTTTATTCCTTTTTAATGGCTGAATAATATTCTATTTTAGGGCTATAGCATATTTTGTTTAACCATTGCTCAGCTGATAGACACTTGAGTTGTTTCTACCTTTTAGCTGTTGTCATTCTGCTGCTATGAATACTCGTGAAGAACTTCCTACCTGTTTTACTCAGTGGCTGCACTATTTTATATATACCTTCACCAACACTTATTTTCCATTTTTTAAAATTATGACCAACCGAGTTTGTCATTGTACTTTTCAATTGCAATTTTCCAATGATACTGAACATTTTTGTTTTTCCTGTGCTTGTTGGCTGTTTGTATATCTTTGGATAAATGTCTATTTAAGTCCTTTGCCCAGTTTTAAATTGGGTTGTCTTTTTGTTGAGTTACAGTTCTTCATATACTCTGTACACTAAACCTTTCTTAGATTCATGATTTGCAGATATTTTCCTCTTATATAGGTTGTCTTTTCACTCTCATGAAAATGTCCTCTGATGTACAAATAATTTTTGAAGTCCAGGTTTTCCATTTTTTGGTTTTGCTTGTTTTTGATGTCACATCAAACTTAAAGAAGTTTTTATTTTTCTTTCTAAACTCTTTCCATTTCCTCACACTCCTAGGCAGGTCACTAACATTTTATTGAGAATACTGTGTCCAGTTTCTGGGTCAGGACCTTATATACGTTGTCCTGTGTAATATTCTCATGGTCCAGTGTGGTGGGTACTAATATTAACACTATTTTATTGAGTCATTTATTTGTTTGTTTCTTTGCAATGTTGGGGTTTGAACACAGGGTCTCATACTTGCTAGGCAGCCACTATACCACTTGAGTCACGTCCTTCTTTTGTGTTGGATATTTTTGAGATAGGGTCTCACATTTTGCTTAGGCTGGCCTTTGAGCCATGATCCTCCTGATAGCTGTTTCTCTCTGCCTCCTGAGTAGCTAGTATTACAGACCTGCATACTTCATCGAATCTTTACAGTCACTCAATGGGATAAATAGTATTGTATTCATTTTACAAATAAAGAAATAGGCACTAGAGGTTAACTAGCTTCTGATAACGGACAGAGCTGGAATTTAAACTTGCACTTGAACCTTGCTGTTCTTAACCACTCCATATACTGTGTTTGTACTAAAATAGCAAGAGGCTAAGCCCTTCCAACATGGTCTCTCTGTGGCCCTGTGATTCAAAAGTGGTAACTTCTTCATTGTCATTCAGAATTCCTGCTCTTCTGAGGCCTCCTTCACTTTACCTCACATTTTGGGTATTCCCAAAGAAAGCTTTGAATCTACTCTATCACATGGAGGCATGAAGATTGACAGCCTTTTAGATGTAGCATTAACCAAAATGAATCATATTTGGAAAGGCCTTTAGTTAAGTGAAGAACTAAGGTGGAGTAAATGAAGAAACCAGTAAAGTGAAGAAATTAGATAGCAGATGTGTTTGGGTTTTGGGACCCCCAGAAGGAATCACATGACCTTGCTTGGAAGTCACCCAGGGAATTTGCTACCTTGAGGATCCTGCTTTTCAGTTTCTTCCTTGTCTCTGTTCTGAACCCATAGACATTTGATGCTTGAATGCTAGTTACCTGAATGTGTTTTATTTGTTTGAGTTGTTGTTAGTTTTTGAGTGGCAGGCTATAATTGTACAGTATCTGGTTGGGTCAAGAGAAGAGGTAGGAGAGAGAGAGAGGTGGAGAAAGAGGGAGAGAAACAAGAGGTTGCTCAATGGGTACTCTTAAGGACTAAGGGGGAGACAGTGGACTCTATATTGAGTTATTGTGAATCAAGCATTTTCTTTCTATAGTAAACTTCGATGTTTGAAAAAAGGTGTATATGACCTCAGGCCATGGTGTTGTGGAAAATGCCCACATGTCTGAGTTTATGAAAACTTACACTTTTCTAAAAAGTCATTTTTTATTAAAATATGACTGGGAGAACAAATTATTGTTGCCTTTTCTTACTTTGCATCACCTCACTATTTCTCTCTAATAAAAATGCAGGAAGTTGCTGCTGCTTTATTAACTTGCACCCTGTATGCTTCTCTTCTTTGTTCTTTGTTAAATATGAGCTGGCATGTGTTAGACTAGGTTAGCATTTGCTCTCAGGGACTTCAGTGGTTTCTAAATTCAGCATTGCTAAGCCTGTAGACTGTTTGCTTAAATCAATTGAGGCTATTTTTAGCAACAAAAGGGAATTGAAATAGCAATTTTCTTACCATGTAATAGATCCCTAAGAGGAATACTGATGCAAGCTTTCTGCCACTTTCTATTCCGCCCCCCCCCCAGCCAACCCCCCCAAACACTCAGAGGAAAGGCAGCTGTCATGGTTTGCAGCAATATTAATCTTTAATCAATCGAGTGCTTTCTGCATTCAGGTGTTCAGGGAGAAAAAAAGGGTCTCAGGGAGGAACCTGCTTGGAATAACTAAGCTCTTATGCATGGGCTCTGCACTCAGATTTAGTGGGTAGTGGCAGGGAATAGACAGAGGAGCTAAAAATAGCATGTTTGCTTCCAGTGTTCCTCCAGTCTATTTTTGATGTTTGATTTTGATAAGGTTGATTGGGTTCTTACTAAAAATATCTGTTCCTAGCAAGTTGAGGACAAAAAGAGTAGAATATTTTTAACCTATACAAACTAAAGTATTTTTGTTGACTGTATAAAATCTGTAAGTGGAGCCCTGGTCAGTTTCCAGTATTTTATATAATCTGTAACAAGCTAGACACTTCTGGATGCTAAATTGGGATATTCTTTATAGTTGTCAGTTTCCATCTTCTCAAAGGCTTGCAAATGTGGGTTCTGCTTCTGGTGTTTATCTGTGAAGACACAGCCTTTTAAAATCTCCTCCCCCTCCCTTCATCCCTTCCTCTACCTTAGTTACACCCATGGCCATCCTTCAGGAATGAAACCATGAAAGTGGTTCATCTCCCCTTTGCATAATCCCATTTTTGACTGGCACATTAGAGTGAAGTGGTTCTCTTTTAAAGTCATGAAAGGAATGTACAGAGTACTATGGAGGCAGAGAACTATGAGGGTCTGAGTCTAGCAGTCAAGAAAGGAGTAATGGGAGGGGAGATGTTTCAGTGAACACCTCAAGGATGGAAGCAAAACACTAGTAAGAGTTTGTCCATCTATTTGTGCTGCTATAAGAAAATACCATACACTAATTTCAAGAGACCAGAAGTTATTTTCCCACAATGCTGAATGCTAGCAAGTCCAAGATCAAGGTGCCAGCAGTTTCACTTTCCTTGTGAGGGCGGTTCTCTCCTTCTAAGATGGTAACTTGTTGCTGCATCCCGGGAATGCAGTGTCACTGAATGGCAGAAAACAGAAAGGCAAGAAAGCCAAATGAATGCTGAAGCTTCTTTTGTAAGGTCCATAATTAACCCATGGATAAGGAAGGGGCCCTCATGGCCCAATTACCTCTTAGGCCCCATCTCTTCCTACTATCACATTGGCAATTAAGTTTCAACACTCTGAATTTTGGTAAGGACACATTGAAAACATAGTGAACTGTATATTGAGAGTTGAAGAGAGACCATGCCTTGAGGAACAGGAAACATTTCAACATGGGGCAGTAAGTGGAAGGAGAAAAATGGTGGGAAATGAGGTCAACTCATAGAAGACCTTGTAAAGAATACATCAGGGGGAGCTACTGACATGTTTTGGCATGGAAATGATGTTCATACTTGCACTTGGGAGTGATCACTTTGGCCACAGTGTGGAGAATGGACTGGAGAGGGGTAAGAATGAGGCCAGGCAAATGCTATTGTACGAACTATTTTCACCCACTTTAAGGATTAGAACTTTTATATGTTTTGTTTGTTTGTTTCTTTGGTTGGTTCTCTGTAGTCATCAGTTAAAAAAAAAAGTTTCAATGAATAATGGCATAGTAATTCAGTGGGGTCACCTGGGTCCTTGATTCCTCTGAAGCTTTTGTCCTCAATGGTGACTTCTGGTTGGGACTGCTGGAGCTACAGCTATCACTTATGAATTGGTTAGGTGAAGGGCAAAAAGGGACCTCTCTTGCCAAGTCATCTGCCTTTAAGCAACCTCTTTAAAAGTCCTTCATAGCACTGCTTGTATCTTTTCCCAGAATTTAATCACATAGCTGCACCTAGCTGCTTTGGAGGTTGGAAAAGAGATCTGGGAAGTAATGATTCAAAGTCACAGTATGCTAAACTAAAACTCAGTGTCCTCTTGTCTGTTTTTCTGTCTCTGTAAGACAGGGTCTCACTGTGTACCCCAGGCTGGCCTGGAACTCACTATGCAGCCCAGGCTTATGATCCTCCTGCCTCTGCCTCCTGACTGTTGTGACCACAAGTGTGCACCACCATAGTTGGCCAAAATCAGTGTCCTTTTGCAAAGAAGGAAGAGAGGTATGGTTATTAAGGAAGGCAACTAGCAGGCTCAGGCCCAGATGTACATTTGACACATGAAGAATGGGTTCCTAGGATAGTTTTTGCATGTCTTACCATTTGAGTGTTGTGAATGCTTAGATATTTTTCATTTTAAGAAACCACACACACACACACACACACACACACACACACACACACACACAAGCAATATTTCTAATTTGCATGACTTGGAAACTGATCTTTTCGTTTGGTTTTCATTGAAAGTTGATATATCAGAGTGGGAGTGCTTATATCTGTGTTTCCAAAAGATAAATCAAGAGATGATGTTGATACTACATTGATGAGTATTTTAAAGATTTATATATATTACACTAATAGTGTATACCTGTTAGTTGAAACTAACGGTGTTTTATAGAAATCAAGTAAGTAAACAGTGATCAGGTAATTGAGTTTTCTGTTATATTTTGTTTAAAAAAAGAGTGATTGGTTTTAAGAAAATATTAAGTAACCTTCGGAAAATACTGACTTTGGGAAACTGGAGTAGATGAAGAGTTTGCTGACTTGGTTTGTACCTTTTTCAATTCCTAGTACTAAAGTACTTTTCTTTTGGAAAGGAAAACATGCACGTGATTAAAAAATGTAAGCCATAAAGAGAATAAGAAAGTATTCTTTCTCTAATTCCCTAGAAGTAACCACCAATAGCTTTTGATTTAAGATGGTATACTTTGGTTAGCTTCCTAAACTTAAATGACAATATTAACTCCCGAGACAATATAGTATCATCTTTGTAGTGAGAATCACACTTATTTTATAAAAATAAAATAATATTAAACTGGTTGGAAGGATTCTCTAACTACAGATGATATTTCTGCAAAGACTGATGGAAGATTTGAGCTTTAAAGCAAAGAAAAAATATCTCTAAAAAGCAGGACAGTCCTTGCCTTATCCCACCCCAAACCTTAAATAAATTTATTTTTTTCTACACTCATTGAGTAAAACTTTTTATAATAGAATGGGGTGTTTAACAGATGACTTGGTTATATTTGTACATTATTGCTAATGTATTACCCAACATATAGCTTGGAGAACTAAGGGATTTGTCATTTCTTTTTGTGGGGAAATGATAACTTGATTCCTAATTGCCTGGCCATTTTTCTAACACTGATGATTGTAGGATTACAGTACTATAGAGGTGGCTAAGAGGGACTCTGAGTTTTCAGTTTTATTTTTGTTTCTTTGTGCCAAAATTTTGTGACTTCTCTATTCTTAGAAAAAAAATGTACTCATGAGATAATATTGACTTATATGCGACTGTAGAGCATTGGATTTGGTTTTGAGACATATTAGAAAGTGGGAAAATGGTACGTTTTAAAAATCATCTAAAAGCACCAGACAGATATCTATGAAATTTAAAGTCATATTGTTCCTGCTAAATATTTAAAATCCTAATCATGAGATTGGTGACTTGTAGGATTTTGAATACCCAGAGTGTCTTATGTCATTGTATTATACACAGTTATGCACCCACTATAATTAACGTCCTCAGAGATGAGAAGATAATAGATATAAGAGGACAGGATGTTGTGAGAGAGCTTAATTGGGTTTTTCGGGTTTGAAAACTGACAACCTAAACTTAAAAAGTCATTTGGAAGATAAAATTGAAGAAATTTACAGGAAAGTAGAACAAAAAGAAAAATAAATTTGATAGAGAAACTGCTAAGTTCAAATCCCAATTAATAAGAATTCTAGAGGTTAGATTTCTTTTAGTTTTTTTTTTTTTTTTTTTTTGGTGAGGCTGGGGTTTGAACTCAGGGCTTCTTACTTACAAAGCAGGCTTTCTACCTCTTGAGCCATGCTTCCAAGTCCCCGATTAATAAGAATTCTAGAAAGAGAAAAATATGGGGAAGATACTATCAAAGAATTAATAGAAACTTCCCCTCATTGAAAGTCATGAATTTTAAGGCCCATTAGTGCCTGGCTACAATGAATGGCAACCACCCACTCTAAAGTATATTATCTTGGCAGCCTTAAAGAGTAAGGAATAATCATAAAACCCCAGAGACAAAAAAGCATGTTACTTACAAATGGTCTGAACTATGAATAAAACACTTCAAGTGCTTGCGCTAGAAAATAATGGAGCATTGTCTAAAATTTTTTGTTAAAAATTATTTCCTGCTTAGAATTCTATACCCAGTCAAACTATAATGTGTGATGTTTGAATATAGACTTGAAAAGTTATGTAAGATAAAAAAATTGACTCACATTGTCACATAAGAAGACATGATGACTAAATGAATTTGATTATCCTGGAAAGTATCGTAAAACAGAAAAAAAGATATCCAGTAATGACTAAGGACATCTATGATAGGGACTTTAGTTATTTATTTCAATATGGGTTCATGGTTGTGACAAATATACTATAGTAATATAAGATGTTAGTAATAGGACAAACTGGACTTGGAATATAGGTAACTGTACTATCTTCACTCTTTTTCTTTCCTTTTTGTAAATCTCAAGCTATTTTAAAATGTAAAAAAAAAAATATTATGTGTGTTAAAAATATGTCTCCATGCATTGTTCCTGGGAAGCTACGGGCAATAATGTTCTTTCATATTGAAGGAAAACAAGATCTAGAAAACAAGAGCTTCACATCGAAGTGAGGCCAAGAAAATTCCCAAGATGATGTTCTGAACAAGAGCTTCACAATAGGGTAGGAGAGTAACCGTTCCAGGTTGGAGCAGGATTTAAGCTGGAGGATTTTGGCAAGGATTGCTAAGAGGAACAATAACAACAACAAAAAGGAATGGAAAGTTAACTAGGAAATGAAATGGAACTTTATTTTAGTATTTGGCTCAGTAGCGAATAATACATTTATTTGGCCACAATAATTGTATGGCAAAGTTTTGTTTGCTTGTTTTTTTTTTTTTTTTTTTTGGTAGTAACTATATCTTGGGCCACTCCACCAGCCCTTTTCTGTGAAGGTTTTTTCTGAGATAGGGTCTCCTGAACTAATTACCCAGGCTGGCTTCAAACTGCGATCCTCCTGATCTCTGTCTCCTGAGTAGCTAGTGAACCACCAGTGCCTGGCTGTATAACAAAGAATTTGACTAACCCTTGTCTCTGGTTTCTGAGTAGGAGATTCTAAATCCCTGTGTGTTTGTTATTCCAGGTGGGCCCATAGTTTATGCTAGTAAGATGATGGGACTGACTCTAAATAGCTTCCAGAGTGGGGCTGGTCTTGCCAGAAAGACAGTGATTAGAGGTTAAGGATTTGAGCCTCTTGATAACAGACCAATGTGTGGACCTCTGGGGGAAAGGGAGGAGGACTAGAGATTGAGTTCGGTCCTGTGGCCAATGATTCAGTCAATGTATTTTGTAATGAAACCTGATTACAAAAAAACAAGCACAAAACCTCTGTTCACTGAAGCTGGGTAGAGCTTCCTGGTTGATGAAGATAGTCATGTGCCAGGAAGGTGATGTGCCTAACCTGATTCCATGCCCTAGAGAGAGGGCATGGAAGCTTTGTATTTGAACTCTCTCAGACCTTACTCTCATCATTTGGTTTGTCCTGATATTTGTCTTCTATAATAAAACTAACTAGAAGTTATCTTGAGTTCTGTGAGCTGTCCTAGTGAATTATTAAGCCTGTGGTGAGGGGGTTGTTGGTAGCTCTAGAACCTCTGAACTTGGTGTCTGGCATCTGAAATGAGCATAGTCTTGTTTGGTACCTTGCCCTTAACCTGGATCTGTACTTTTTTTTTTTTTGTGGTGGTGCTGGGGATCAAACCCAAAGCCTTATGCATGCTAGGCAAGTACTCTACCACTGTGCTACATTCCCAGCCCTGTACTCACTCTTGATGGTTAATGTTAGAATTGGTTTGCAATATTAAATAATGTAAAACAGGCCATTGATAGATATTGTGGTATAACTTCATTGGAAGGATGGGGAAAACAAAAGGGGAGAAATTTTCATTAAGTATAATTATAAAGTCAGTAAATAATAAAAAGTTGATCAATCAGGAAACAACAGTATAAGCTAGGATTTAGAACATGAAAGTAAACAGCAGGAAAGAAATGATGAAAGTAGTAGCTTCTGGGTTTGGAATAGTAGGAGGACATAGAACGGTGTGATGTAGTGCTTTTTTTTTAAATATGAACCTTTTAAGAATACTAAATTTTTCTAACTATGTATGTTACTTTGATGTAAATAAAATCAACTTTAAGAAAGAAGGGAGCTTAACTGTAGGTTCTCAGTAGTTCACCTAAATAAGACTCCCAAAGACCACCAGAGTCACAATTGAAGACACAGAAATGGAGAATCATCTCAGCAAGGCAAAGTTTACTTCTGCAGAAGGGTGTGCAGGCACACTGACACCAACAAGCACAAGGAGGAGCAGGCAGTCTGTCCTCTATTCCTAACACATGGGCCCTGCCCCTTTACTCGGATTGGTCCAGCTTGGGAGCACAATCTGCTCGTGGTTGGCTAATGTTATACTGCAAGCAGCTAAGGTGGCAACACACTTTGATAGAAAAGACTGCCTCCCTCACATTTCCCCCTCTTTTAGTTTTTATTCTTTTCTTCAAACTCATTTAATATTATTTGACTCTCTATTTCAGCTGTACTCAACAACAGTTGGTGCAATATGGGGGTTTGCTTAATTAGGGCGGTTTCTATAAGTCTAAGAATTAGTACCCTTATACAGGGTGTAACACAACACCCAATTAAAGCCATTGGCCCAAATACAACAATGAGGGACATTAAGATTGAGGTCATCACTCCCATTTTCCAAGCCATTGTTCTAGCCAGTTATTAAGAGGGTCATTTATCCCTGAGTTCTTAGCCAGTTCATTTGACAGGGCTGTCAGACCTTGGAGAGCCTTGATTATGGTCCCATCTGGAGCTGTGTTGTTGAGGATGAATGTGCAACATTTGCCCCCAATCAGGACACATTATTCCCCCCTCACTTTTCTGCCAGAATCATGTCTAGAGCCATCCGGTTTCCCCATGCCATCTTACTGGTGGGACCTAGTTGTTCTGTAATTCCCTTTACTGCGTTTCTAGTATAATTGACAAATGTTTGTTGGTTATAATAGATATAGTTAATCCAATCCACATTTTTTTTAAATAGTGGACCACCAGAATAGTGCTGATTTAAATCCTGCTGCTATCTGATTCCTTGCTTTGAATTCATCAGGGACTCCTCGTGGGACCCCAGTGGCATCCATAACATGGGAGTCAAATGGCCCTCCAGAGGAAAGGAGATCTCATTTCTGTCTTTCCTTGGTTAGGGGAGGTTTGAGTTTCCAGAATGCCAGGATAAAAGTATAGGCAATTGGACAAGTGCAAGTCTCAATCCATTTGACTGGAAGAGTCTCAAGTAAAGATCCACCACAATTTGACAGGGCTGTCAAATACCACCAGACATCTGCCTTGGCAACAGTTAGAGTAGACATATTGCCCATTTCTTCAAAGGATCGACCTTCACTGCACCGGGATGCATTTCCTAGAAACTCTAACCTTCCCTCCACCTAGAGAGGCAAAGGCATAGTTAAGAGCTTTGAGACGGGGGTCTGATAAACCAAGACAGCTTTAACCTCTCATGGTCATTAATCTCAGGAAACAGTAGTGACAAAGTCCTGTAAGACCCATTGCCTCAGACTGTCCTTTCTCGGAAGAGGGCAATCATGCATGCCATATCAGCAGGGTCACTGGTCCATCCCAGAGGGAAAGAGACAACTTGGGGTTCTGATCTTCCTGTAGCACATTTTGCAGCAATTGCTTTTGTATAATGTGCAGACAGAATATTGAACCCATTCCAGCCAGGCATTCGTTTCCCCATAACTGGTTTTAATGGCTATAGTCTGTCTTAGATCTTTGATTCCACTACAGTTGTCCCAGTCTGATTATGATGGAACTATGGGATAGTGTTGGGGACAGGGCATTAGAGGGTGTTGTGGTAGCAGGTTCTTTGAGCAATTCTAAGAGAAATGAACCTATAGGATCGATGTTCCCAATAAGATTAGCTCCTACTCCATAGTGTCTTAAGACAGATGGCTCTGTGGTCAGAGAATGGGAATCATTTATGATCAGCCTAAGGGAGTTGCATTGGAGGGGCTGGCAGTTGGCAGGGGGAGTAACTTTCTTAAGATGGATTTTGTCTTTTAATTCCTCTCCCATGTCATCCCATAGTATGGTGAGATATAAGCCCCAGGTGTAGCTGTCCATCCTGTCATTTGCCGTGTATAACAGGGACTGTAACAACCTTTATAACTACCTTTTGAAATCAAAGGGTGGGGTCTGCACACATATATATGGTTTGGTCTCAGCGTTATATATCCCTAGTCTGGATATAACGCTGATTCTCAAGATCCCCACAGGATATTATAATGCACACATCAAATTCGATAGCTAAAGGAGAAGAGGTCTGAGCAATATTAAGAAAAGGAATAACAGCCCTCTTACAGTCTTTTAGGTTGCTTTTATATCACCAGGACTAGAAGACATGGGCCATCGTTCCTTTTTGGGAGTTTGTTTTATTCGTGTATAGGGGGTCCATCCCTTCTCAATGGTATACACTGCTGTCTCAGTAGTATATACTGCTGTCTTAGTAGTTAGTAACACCTGATAAGGTCCCTCCAAGTCCAGATCAAAATGTAATCTCCCTTCAGTGTGGATGCACTGGAAGTTCCAGTGGTGGAGTCTGGGCCAGCAGTCCCTGTTTCCTAAGGGATGATAGAACTGAAGAGAGACTGAGCACACAATTTCAGAGAAACTGATCCATAAGCAAAGGTCATATTGCAAAAAGTTACAGTACTAGCCCCACAATCAAATATAAAGAAACTTCCATATTTATTGTAAACAAATGATGTTTCTTGAAGTATGGCTCTTTTAAATACTTACAGCTGGGATAAACTTACAGGCCTTCGGGGGAAGATGAATGCCTCCACATCCGTGAGTGCCTTTTACTCAAACAAGTTACATTTGCTTCCCCATAGGAAGCAATAGGCTGCATTGCTTTTCCCTTTTTGAATATAATGTCTTGCCTTTTAGTATCAAAGGCTTATCTAAATTTAGGATTACTAGGGCTGTTAATTTAAATTTTTACCTTTAGAGTAAAATTTAGCAAAGCTTTTAGACCTCTTACAAGCTTAGGGAGACAGTGTTAGTGCCCCAAATAGAATTGGGGTTTTTTTGTTTCTTTTTTTTAATTGATCATGTGTTGGTCACTTTAAACTTTTATAACTTTAACCCCATAAACTTTTGTGTAGCATTTAAATGAAATTTAGAAACACAGCCCACATGTTTTTAGCATGGTAAATATTAAAGTCACTGAAAAGACATTTAATTAGGACTCAGTTTCCTAAAGAGTCAAAACCCCGATGAGTTCCATAAGCAATTCATTGCCTTGATAAAATACGAATATTAAAATCACTGAAAAGACAGATACTTAAATAAGCTGATTTAGTTAGAATTCAGTTTCCTAAACAGTCAAACGCTCAATAAAGTTAGCAGTATACAAGCAACTACTTCTCTGGCGGGGTGGGGGGGAGGGGCTTTCCTATAAGCCAGTTTTTAGCAGTTACTAAGAGCAAAATATTTGACACAGAATTAGGTGTTAATTTTATAACAATTTATTATATTTTAACTTTAGGAAATCCTTTAGATAATAACATTTAAGAGTTACTCAGGACCTTCATACAACATTCTGAACCTTTTGTTGGTTTGTCCTTATCCCTCTTTTTTTCTATTGAGAATAATCTTTAGGACAAACCTTTCTTTACAAAATTCTTTCTCATCCAAAAGTACTCTTTCTCTCTTCAACTTTTCCCCAAACACATACTTAATGCCCTTTTATATCCTTTCTACTTGTTGACTTGTATTTTAAAGTAACTTTTATAAGAGTTTTAAATTTAAATAAAATTGTCTTTTTTAATTAGCCTTATTTTTACTATATAGACCCATGAAGAAAGGCAATTTTAAACTGTGTGTGTACAAGTAACTTAAAGACATATTTGTTAATAGATCCAATTATGAAAGAGAGTTGAGTGTAAGTTACACTTAAGACAGAATGAAACATATCAAGATTGCTGTCCATAAAATAATGCCTATAGTTTAGTTAGACCTGGTTGAAATAAAACCTTGAAAACCTGGTTTTTCTAAAAAACTAGTAGCAGAAGTGAAGGAGAGAAGAGATCAGAATCAGCAATTTCTTCACATTAACTATGATAAGAATTATTTTAAAGTTGTTTAAACACATGCATATACAAAAAAAGGTTTTAAATTAGGCGTGCTATAAATGTCAATTTAAGCACACATAGATGACCTGGAATTCCAGAACAATCATAAATGCAAGATTAATAGACATACACAAAAAGACACATACAAATAACTAGAGTGCACTCACAGAAAAGACTTTTAAACCATGCGTAAGTTAGAATTTTCCTTAGAGTAGCTATAAGATAAGTTCAGGGCCTTTAATTTTTATGCAAATCACAACAGATCCCTTTAAACCTCCTGTTTTAATATGTACCATCTCTTCCCTGCTAAAGACCAGAATAGAATCCAAATTTCCCTGTTAGACAAAATGCAGAAACTCAAAATCAGTTTAAAAGTAACATAAATGGCTCAAAATATCAAAGTTGCAATTGGAATCTTTTAAGGCTCAATTCTGAGACATCTTAATGTTAGGTTTGGCCATATATTATTTTTCTTAATCCCTCCTTTTTAAAATTTTGTACATTTAGTAGTACCCTTAGCTCAATAAGCCGCACTCTTAAAATCATAAGGGAGAATCGTTAGGACTGTGTTTTCTCCTGTGCTGTCTCAATTTGTGCATGGAGAAGAAAGAAGGAAGAAAAGACAGAAATGGAGCCGTGCATAGCTGCATCCGTTCCCTTATATTGAACTATTTGCCAGGGAATGGGGAAGTTTCCTCCTCCCTCTTCCTAAATACCCTGTTCCCTTTATTCGAAACAATTAATCTAAACACTTAAGGATGGATGGCTCCTTACACCTCAATGAGCAGGATTAATTAAACCTGTAATTTTTTTTTTAATGGAGGCGTCCCTTCCTAATCATTGCACCTCCAAGTCTTTATTGCTGGGTCCCTGGACATCCCCATCCTCTAGGGGGTCCCTTACTAGGCATGTTGACATGACTAGGAGCAAAGATCTGGATCTTAACTTAAAATGGCCTCTTTAAAGACTTCAGATCTACCCCTATAGGGTGCTTTTTAAATAACCTCTAATAATAGTTTACCTTGTGTTACAGCAACTTTTTCAAAGAAAATTTAGGGAGCCTCGTTTTGGGTGGAAGGTTGGCATCCTATATCCTCTAGCAAAAGGATTCATGATGCATGAGTCCAGCTTCTTAATTTACACCAAAAATTAAGTTTTCAAATCAGAATATCCATGTCAGGAAAGGAAAAAGGGATTACATCTCCAGTAACTCTGGCTATCTTAGTAAGCATGGAAAAGGTAGAATGAATTAGCTGGTTAAGAGTTAATACGAGGGAAGGAGCCCCTTATAATAAAAAAATAACATGCCTAATTGAATCCATAACAGAACCCAAGAAGGGAGCTGTTTTGTTGCCTTTTAGCTAATGTAACAACCTGGAATACTAAGGTCCCAATTTTAAACAAACATGGGCATTTGTAGGAGATAAGGGAAAGCTTAGACAGAATACAGAAATTCCCTCTCTGGTCCCTCCAGCCTGTGCATACATGAGGCCGAGGGCATGGGTCTGTAACTCCGACAGTGTGCTGTCTTGGCCAGGAGAGCAAACAGGCCAATGGTTGCCGCCTGCAGCGACCTACACGTGACCTGTTCCCTCTTGTGGTCTTGACATATCTGTGATGGGAAAAGTGTCCCATCTTGAAAGCAAGACTTAAAGGGGTTAATTGTTAGTGAAAATGGAGCTCAGTGAACAAGAACCTGGAACTGTAAGCAGCTAAGATGGCGACACACTTTGATAGAAAAGACTGCTTCCCTCACACCTCTATCAGAGGTCATGTTCATTAAACAAATTTGGACATTGATGTGTGTGTGTGTGTGTGTGTGTGTGTGTTGAGAACGTTCCTGGGGATAAAGCCTATAAGGAAGTAAAGGAAGCAGAGTTGAGCAGAGGGAGAAATAAAGCTGCTGCAGGTGTAGCAGAGGTCATAGCTGATACCATTAGAAATTTAAATCTGGGATAGTCCTCAGAAGCCTAAGTGAGGCAAGGGAGTCTAGCCTTTGTTCCTGAGTTTAGACCACTAATTAGATATGTGCTACCCAGGGCAGCAAAGCCCTTTGGCTGAGGACAGTTATTGGAAGATGGTACTCATTCATGAACTGATAGCACTCTTGGCAAGAGAGGATGGAATATGTATTTCTGTGCTGGAAGAGAGGATCTGACTGGTTGTGTTAGTCAGCTTCCCATTACTGCAAAAATACCTAACAGTATCAATTTACAAAGAGTAGAGGGTTTATTTTGGCTCAGTTTTGGTAGTCTCATTACTTTTAGGCCTCTGGAGGGAGGGCAGCACATGCTAGCAGCGGCACCTGGCATTGCAAATCTTCTCATATTATGCATGGCCCACATGCAAAAAAAAAGAGGCAATGTCCCCATGGACTGGAAGACCTCCCATTAGGCCTTAGCTGTTCTCAATTGCGGCAGGCTGGGTTTGGGCCTTTGGGGGACATTCCAGATCTAAACTGTTTACTAACAGTGTTGATTACAAATTCCAAAACTTGGAGAATTTGAAAAAGGGCAATTTTAGAATCTCTAGGTGTGACAGATCCTGGACTTTGTAGAACTCGTTTTGGTTTTAAAGTCTGCTATGACTTAGGTCAGTCTGGGGTTGGCAATTTTAAACACACACCCAGAATAATTATTTACATTCCTTTAAAATGTATTCCAGATGCAGAACACTGAGTGACTTTACTGTAATTTAATTCTTAATCATATTCTTGTTAAAGGATTTTAAGACTCTTAAAGTGAGAAATCTGATATTGTGATCAATTCATTGTGGTAATCACATATATGGTTTGCTTGCTCCACAATTGTAGTCTTAAACAGGATAATCTAGGTACAAAAGCCTTTGCACATAGGTCAGTGACTAATAGGTGTCACTGTAAGGTACTGTACTTGTAAAGTGAAGACCTTTGAGAAACTAAGTTCTCAGGAAAGCAAGTCTGAAACCTTGTGTTCTGTGCAGCTTGAAAAACTAAACTAACTCTTGAACATCATTTGGGCATTCAGCAAATATCCACTAAGTTCCTATCTTGTGTACATCATGTAGCAAGGAGCCTAGAATCTGATGGAAGAATAAAGATCACATACTAGGCATGGTCTGTGATCCCAGCAAGGTGAGGTGGGAAGAGGTAAGGCAGGAGGATGGTGAGTTCCAGGCTAGCCAGGCCTACAGAGTGAGACAATATCTCAAGAACAAACAAACACAACAACAAAAAACACATAGATATAAGGAAATACAATAATACAACTTAAAATAGAGAGTAGTAAAATAGCAGAACATGTAGGCTATGCAAAGTATTTGTAGGAGTTGAAGAGAGAGAAAGGTTTCTTTGCCTTGAAGTGGAGCTTGAAAGGACAGGGCAGGAGTGAGGTTCTAGGATCTTAGAATACAGGAAAGTTTATTAAAGAGAAGGAAAAGGAGAGAATTTCAAACAGTTGGCGTGTGTTTGTCCTTCACCTGTGAAGCGTTAGTGAATCAGTAACAGGAATAGAGTGTAAGGTTTGGACCCCTGGGTCCCCAGAAGTACTCAGGAGGTGGAGTTACAGAAAACCACAATGGCATTGATCATGATGTTGGGGGAACTTGCATATGATGCTCAATTTCTTATGGCTAGGTTCTACAACAAAGGTTAATAATATTAGTAACGATAAAACCACATGGTTACCTTTGGAAAATGCTAGCGAACCAGTTTATTTTGAGAACTGATATAGGTGAAAGAATTGAAATATATATCATGGTAACCAATTAATGAGGAATCGTTGTCTATGGCGATATTCGAGCTAGTAGATGAAGATGAATGATTGAATTCAAATATCACTATTTCACAGTGCCTAGTGAAATAATGGATCACAGCAGTGATCATCTGTGGCTGCTAATATACAAAAAGAAAGACAACCAGACCTGTACCTCCTAATGGAACTATGCAGCTGTGGAGCACTCCTACCAAAAAAAATTAAACCTGAACTTGATCAAGTACCTATATCAAACTATTAGAGGACAGATGAACATTTAAAATTAGATCAGGGAAATGCAATTAGCAAATGCAAGGGTGAAAAAGCACAAACCTATGACATAATATGTTCAGCAAATAAATTGAATTCAGAGGTGGGGGAAGCAATAAAGAAAAGGAGAGAGGAAAAGAGGAATGGATGAAAGGATGGGGAGAGGAAGAGAGACAGACAGACACACAGAAAATTAAACAACTAGTATTGCTCTTTTATTTGTTTTTTGGATGAAGTGACATATTTGAGATTGACTTAATGTGAGGGGGTGGAAGTAGGTGGGGTGCAGAGGAAGCAGGGTTAATCTCAAGTTGATTGCTGGTGAAGCTGGGCCATGGGTACAAGGGGGGTTCTCTCTGTATGTTTTACTTTTTTACTCTAAAGCATTTTTTAAAATTCTGAAAAGATGATGGCTGAATAGGAAAATCTGTGATGATGAAAATATAAGATCATAGAAGATATGGCTAGGAAGAATATGCTGGGTTCCCTATATTTCTGAATAGTAAAACTGGGGCCATCTTGTATAATTTGAAAGAAATAGTTTTGCGATCAATACCAGAAAATCCTACAAGTTACAATGTAATTTGTTTTCCGTCATCTATCAATGGTGTGGAAAAACTTGTATTTAGGGAAGTTTGGAGACATAATTGATCTTTATTTATTAGTATACATTAATAGTACAAGGGTGTTTCATTGTTTTAATTTCCATAGATGTGTACTTTGAACAAGTTCCCTCTATTATATTCCTTTAACCTCCCTTCA
Source organism: Castor canadensis (assembly GCF_047511655.1). NCBI lineage: Eukaryota > Metazoa > Chordata > Mammalia > Rodentia > Castoridae > Castor > Castor canadensis. The sequence continues at coordinate 179,895,530 of NC_133386.1, forward strand.
TGAAGCAGACATCCATGCTCTGAACATGTAACAAACACGATCCAGTATTCTAGGGATAATATACCATTATAATTTTCAAATGTTTCTGCTCCATAAAGTTTTTGAGTTTATAAGAGAAACATGCTTTTTCTGAAATTTGTTGTGGAAGTACTGGAGTTTGAACTCAGGGCCTCACACTTGCTAGGCAGGCACTCTACCACTTAAGCCATTTGACTAGCCCTATTTTGTATTGTTTATTTTTTTTGAGATAGGGTCTTTGCCTGGGCTGCCCTTGAACCACAATCTTTCTAATCTCTGCCTCCCAAGTATCTAGGATTACAGGTGTAAGCCACCAGCACCTGGCAGAAAATTAAATTTTGCTCATATTCTTTTCCTACCTTTAGTTAAAAAATTAGTTTATTAAGATATAAACAGTAAGTATGTATGTAAGTGTGCATCTCAATGAATTTACATACAGATGTAACTGCCATCTTAGTCAAGATATAGAATATTTTTGCACCCCAGAAGTTTCTTTGTCATGTACCTCCAAACCCAAAGGTGACTGATATTCTGAGAGATACATTCATGTTTTCTATATAGCAGTTGTATTTTTTCCCATTTTCTATTTGTATATATTAGTTGTACAAAGGGGTTTCATTGTGGTATTTCCATTTGCATACAATATACCCTGATCAAATTTACCCTCTCTCACTCCTCCTACCCATCCTTCTTATAACAATTTCAGTAAGTTTCATTGTTCTGTTTTCATACATGTGTATGTAGTACTTCAACCATATCCACCCCCCCCTTTCCTCCTCCCTTTTCCCACTGGTACTCACTCCACAAACAGAACCTGTTTTACATTCCTGTCATTCATTTTTAAGGACTAGATTCTGCACATGAGAGATAATACGTGATATTTTGTCTTTCTCAGTCTGGCTTTTTTCCCTTCATGTGATGATCTCTAGTTCTCTCCATTTACCTGCACATGACATAATTTCATTCTTCTTTATGTCTGAATAATACTCCATTGTGCATATATGTAAATAAGTATATATACTTTTTTTCCATCCATTTACCAGCTGTTGGGTACCTACACTGGTTCCATATTTTGGCTCTTAGGAATGATGCTGCTATAAATATGGGTATCTTGCCTTATATGCTCAGAACTGGTAGACAGGATCATATGGTAGTTTTAGCTTTAGTTTTTTAAGGAACTTCCATACTGATTCCCATAGTGACTGCACTAGTTTTCAATTCCCACCAACAGTGTTCAGTAGTTCTTTGTTTATTGCTGTTTGGTATCCTTTGTATGACTATATGCCAGTTTACTCATTCTGGAGATTACTATTTAGGCGTGTATACTACTAGAAATAAGTGAGTCTGCCATGAGAACATTCTTTTGGTAGACAAGATGTTCTCATATTTCTTGGGAATTGCTGGATCATAGAGAGGAAGCATAACTTTAGTTCCAGACATAATGCCAAATCCATTTTCCAAAATTATTGGGTCAGTTTACAGTGCTACCATCAGTGTATGAGAGTTCCAATTGCTTTACATCCTTGTCAACACTTGATATTGCAGTCTTCTTAATTTTAGCTGTTGTGATCAGTATTCAACCCTAAACTTCAACAACTGGATTCTTCCTTCCTTTCTTCCTCTCCCTTTCCCTCCCCCTCCCCCTCTCCTATCCTGCTGGGCCTGTGCATGCTAAGCGCACACTCTACCCCTGAGCTGTACCCAAGCTGAGGCACTGCTCTTTATATCAGTGTTACACAAATCTAATTGGTGAGTTCTACTGTGACCACTGCCTTCTCGCACTTCTTAACTAAACCATTCTTTTCCTTTCTCAGTTGTCACAGGTAGTACTGATGGAATTGGAAAATCATATGCTGAAGAGGTAGGTGATTTTCAAGATCTTTTTGTTATATAAAAAACAAGAACAAATATGGAATAATCTCTTATAGCAGTTTTGATTTTTGAGGTTAAAAACACAAATATAGTACAGTAGATGCTTCTTTGTTTCTGTTTTGTCAGAAATACTACATTTGTGTACATAAAAAAATTTAAAGCAAATATCTGTGTAAAATAAGTATAAAGCTTTCTATGCTAGTTAGTTGGAATTGTAAGAAATTTATTGTAATTTTATTTTATATCATTTAAGTGTGGACAGTTCTCAGTTTAAAAAAATGATTATTTTGAACTATTTTTCCAACAGATAGAAATGTAATAGGTGGTCACATATGCAGGCTAATCTATGGCATCATTTTCACAAGAACCGTGGTTAGTCTATAGATGTAGATAAAGGATTCAAGTCCTCTGTACTGTAAGTAAAGGCTGGGAGGGTATAATAGTTAGACCATTGTACAAAACAGGAACTTTGGCAGTACTCTTGTGTTTTTTTTATTTCTTGGTGGTATTAGGGCTTGAACTTAGGATCTTGTGCTTGCTAGGCAGGCACTCTACCACTTGAGCCAATCTGCCAGTCCCTGTTGGCAGTGCTCTTGAGACAAGTTTCTCTGCCCACCAGTCTTGGCCAAAGACACCTATGGCTTATGCCCTTACCTAACTCTGATAAAGATCCTGGCAGATGCATTGAATTTTTTATTTATTGTTTGCAATGTTTTTTGTTTGTGTTTTTGGTTTTAAATCATTTTTTGCTTTTTATTTTGAAGAACTTCAAAATTGCAGAAAAGTTGCAAGAAGAATACACTGAGCATCATATACCCTTCTGAATTCACCAATTAACATTTGTCACATTTAAGTTATTATGATTGCCATTATTACTGATTTTTGGTTGGCTCACTCACAAATTAGTTACAGAAATCTTAACAATTCACCTCTAAATATTTCTAAGATCTTAAATCTTCTAAGAACTAAAACATTCACTGTAATGCAGTGCTCACACAAAGGAAGTTTAACTTGACACGGTACATAGAGCCCATATGCAAGTTTACTAGTTGTCCTGTAATGTCCAGTATAGCTCCTCCTTCCCTCCTCCCGATTAAAGATTGTGGGTTGCATTTGGTGTCATGCATGTATCTTAGCTTCCATTAAGAGTTCCTCGGCCTTTTTTTGTCTTTTATAACAGTGACACCTTTTCATTTTATGTGTGGTGCTAGAGATTGAACCCAGGGCCTCTTTGCATCCTAGAGAAAGAGTTTACCATTGAGCTGCATTCCCAGCTTTGAAAAAAAAAAAAACAAAAAAAACCCAGCCAAGCCAGTATTTTGCAGACAAATTTAAATTTGATTGTATCCTCATTATTAGAGTCAGGACAAAATTGTGGGCTTTTTTTGGTGGCACTGGGATTTGGGATTTGAAGTCAGGGCCTCACTCTTGCTAGGCAGACGACGCTCTTACTGTTTGAACCACTCTGCCAGCCCCAGGATAAACATTTTTTAGCACAAATGATATCCAAATGAAATTTCCCCATCTGAGTCCATCTTATCAAGAGGCACAAAGAAGTGCATTTGTTCCATCATTGATTATGGTAAGGTAAATAATAAGATACTGTCTACCATAATTCTCTATTATAAAAGGTCATTAATAAGGAATATATGAGATGATACTTTGAGACTATAAATATCCTATCTCCCTGCAATCTTTTATTCAATAGTTTTAAGGGCCATTGATAATTTTTGTCTAAATTAGTTATTGCCATAGTTAAAAATGATGATTTGTTTCTAATGATATCTCTCCTTCATTCATTAAATGATATTTTTCTATAAATAAGAGCTTTTTCCTATCCCTCCTCTCCTGTTAAAAATTTTTTTTTAGTCTCAGTATGGCCTAATGGATTCTTTGGAGGTTTTATAGCAGATTAATCTAGCAAATTACCAAGCTTTGTTATTTTTATAAAAAATGATCCTCTGTAGCTTCATTTGCAATACCACTCATTACTTAATAAGAACCGACTTTAGGATTTAAGACTGGAATATTAGTTTACTAAATCTTTTATAGCTCGCCAAACCCAGTGTCTTGCTCATTTATAAAGTGTCTGGAATAGTGCACTAAGAAGTTTTGTGCACGTCAGTGGTTTTTACTCTACCCTCGTGTTTATATGTCTCAGGTGGGAAGCACATTCCTGTAAATCTTTTTCGTTCTGTGCAACACTTACAGTGCTAGGTCCAGATAGAATGCGGATCTCAGGGAATTCTTAACTAATTTATTCAATAAATACCTTAGTTTGTCTTGCTTATCCATAAATTATAATGCCCAAATCAAGATTTAAAACCTGATACATTTTTAGGAATTGCTAACATTTAATTGCAGTTCTCTATGCCAGTCCTCCGATCTTTGTCTTATAGATCCAGTATACAACAAAAACTTTTTTAAAGGTAAGCTTTAAATTAAATAAGTAGTAGACACCCAACAATTAAAAAAACCCAAACAATATAGACAAATCCAGTGAAAAATAAAATTCAGTCTCTTTCTAAAACCATCTGAGCTTTGATACTTGATTAGAAAGAAAATATTTGTGGAATTGTTCCTATAAAACCTTCACTTTGGATTGCCTATTCATTATACTTGTATTTATTTTTTAATTTCAATTATTACCTGGTCAGGTTTTCTTAAAATGGGTATATAGCTAATTTATATTTTTAAATAAAGTGCACAAGTATGACTTAAGTCTTTTTTATGGTTTCAGTTAGCAAAGCGTGGAATGAAGATTGTCTTAATCAGCAGATCACAGGATAAATTGAATCAGGTTTCCAGCGAGATAAGTAAGTTTTCACATTAAATGTCCATTATTACAAAAGGAAGACAGTGAATCTAAGTTTAATGTTTTAAGAAGATATGTAGCATTGACATTTATTTAGGCTTCAAAAAAACTTCCTTTACATACAGATAATGGCATTGTTTTAAAGATGGACCATCTTTGTTTTGAGACAGCCTGCGCTGTGCAGCCCAGGCTGGCCTTGAACTTGCTGTGTAGGCCATATTGGCCTGAAACCTGAGACCCTTCTGCCTCAGCCTCTCCTGTGCTGGGATTACAATTTTATATTTAATTTTTAAAAATTAATCTTTCAAAATAATTTCATAAAATTATTTTAGGATTATTAAAATTTGTTTGTTGCTTTTTACTGGTTCATTTGGTTCTCTTCTTAAGAGTCAAATTATCTGATTATTTTATCATGTTTTATTGAAATACCTGATTCCCTTTCCATTTCTTTACTATTTTATTTATTTATTTATTTATTTATTTATTTTACTATTTTGATTTCAGTGCCTCTAAAATGCATGACACATGTGCTAAGAACAAATATAAAAAGTAGCATCCACCTGTGACAATGGAACTATTTTAAACTTTTTTTGTAATCCACTGGTCTTGACACCTGAATTATATCAATGGCAAAGACTCTTAACTGACTTCTGCTTAACCAACCTGAATAATAAATGAGTGTTGTTGATTTCCGTAGTAAAACATACTGACTCATGTCCCCTGTATGCTGATTATCTGCAACCAGCAAGTTTCTTAGTGTGATTCTTGTATGCTTGTACTTGCACAAGTCAAATTGTTTATGTAGTAAGAACCAGTTGTGTTTGTTACCAGACTTATGCTGGGTACATTGGTTGCATATTGTGTAAAATGATGAAATATTGGTATGAAAAAGAGATTTCTTTAAAACTATG